>NC_084488.1:60267672-60887072 GCF_030035675.1 Rhineura floridana | reverse complement strand
TGGGAACTTGCATGTTTGTTCTAAGCCACAGTTTGGCTTAACATGGCATGCAAACCAGGTCTCTGTAACACCCAAATGCATTACCTGTAGTACTTGGAAAGGACTGAAATATAGGAGCTGACAATGATCTGGGTCAACAGTAACCCCCTTGTCACAAAAAACTTTCCCCCTCCTCTTCAGTGACTATTTTTTTCCTGAGTGATAGGAATAGACAGAAAAGTAAAAATACCCTAGAACTGTTTGCTCAATTAATTAATCCTCAAACATGGTTTATGTTGGGATAATCTTGGGATTATCTTGGCCCATGACCCAGCATGTAACTGACATCCCTCATACAATGGGCTAGATGAATACAACAGAGATCCTCATTCTATTGACTGCCCTATGTTGATTTTCAGTACTTGCTATTATGATGATTTATTAAACATATTAGTTGCTTGTTACCTAAAAGATCTCCGTGACTTACATTTAAAAACATAAACATACATTATACTATAGAAAAAGAAAAATTCATGTAAAATATTAATATTTTCATACAATATACAAAAAACAGACTTTCCCCCATAAGAGCCATAGGAACCTTTGGCAGCGCACTAACAATAAAACAGAATCAGCTCACTCCATCAAAGGCCTGGGGGAAAAAATAAGTCTTTCCCTGGCACCATGTCAGAGAAAGTGCCAAGCAGACCTCACTGGGAAGCACATTCCACAGACACGGAGCCACAGCTGAAAAGGCTCTCTCCCCAGTCATACCCTCAGAGCTTCCCTCAAAGGAGGGACCCAGAGAAGGGCCCTAGATAAAGATCTAAGGGTCCAAGTGGGTTTATATCAGGAGAGGTGCTCCAGAATATATTGGAGTCATGAGGCATAAAGAGCTTTAAAGATCAAAACCAGCACTTTGAATTGGGCTCGGAACCATACAGGTGGCAGTGTAGCTGGAACGGAATTGGTGGTATATGATCTGTTCACCTTGAACCTGTTAATCAGGCAGCTGTGTTTGGCACTAACTGAAGATTCAGAACCATTTTCAAAGGCAACACCACGTAAAGCGCATTGCATTAGTCTAATCTTGAGGTTACCAGAGCTTAGATAACCATAGCCAATTTATCCCTGTCCAGATAGGGTAATAGAAGCCATGCCACATCACCAAGGCCACCAGTGCCTCAAGTGACAGCAATGGATTAAGGAGAATTCCCAATCTACAAACTTGCTCCTTCAGAGGCAGTGTGACTCCATTTACAGCAGGCTGCACACCACTCAGGTGGAGTGAGAAACCACCCCCAACAGCATCTCAATCTTGTCTGAATTAGGTTTCAGTTTATTGGCCGTCATCTAGACCTTTATCACGGCCAAGCATTGATTTAGCACATCTACTGCCTCACAGATGTTGAAAAAGAGAAATATTGCTGTGTGTCATCAGCATAGTGATGACAACTCACTGCAAAACTCCGTATTACTCCATTCAGCAGCTTCAGGTAGATGTTAAACAACATGGGGGACAGATAGGGCCCCATACTGGAGAACCCATTGAGCCAATCAATGCTCCCAAGAGGCACCTTCTGGGGCCAGCCAAATAGTAGTGGAACCACCACCATGCACTTGTTGATGTATGTGAGTATTTGTTTTAGAAGGGAACTCTGTCCGTGAAGAGTTAATGGCCACAGGAGCGAAGATAAGCATCAGGTGTGATTAATTAAGGGTGGGAACACACCTAGTCATCCTGAGTGCTGGAGCAATAAAAGGAGGAAAGCAACACAGTGCTAAAGGGTGCTGATGCTCTCCGTATCTCTCCACACACCCGCGGACTGCTCACTGTCTGAGTTAAACGCTGCAAGTCTGATGAGGACTGGTCGTGCTGCTGGGAAAGCAAAAGGACGCAGAACCTCTGGCTGTGCTACTGTATATAAACTGTTTGACTGTATGTATCAAGCGTTTGCTGTTATCTTCTGTTTACTTTGTGCAACGTCTGAGTAAAAGACTGCTTATAGCACTAACACGTGTATCCAGCCTCTTTGTGTGAAAGAGGAATCCAGAGTAACCCTATCAAAGGTTATGGGCCCAGGATCCCCAGTGCTAGCAGTGAAGACTAGTGGTTGTGCACAAAGACAAGAGAGAAAATACAATGGCAATATCCTTAAGTGCAGGTATGCCGTTAGAGCGGTTGACGGAGAGAAATTATGCAAGTTGGAGAGTGAAGATGGAAATGCTGCTTCGAAGGGAAGATTTATGGGATGTTGTAGATAAGGAACCGCCAGATGATCCCTCCCCTGCATGGATTCAAAAAGAAGAGAGATCCAAGGCCACTATCATTCTTGGTTTGGAGGACAGCCAATTGCCAATGATAAGAGGGCTGACTACTGCAAAAGCTGTTTGGACTGCTTTGAAAGATGTTTATGTTAGAAAAACAGCTGGGAGCAAAGTTTATTTAGCAAGGCGTCTATATCAGACACGTTTAAGTAAAGGAGGCTCCATGCCGGTCCATTTAAAGACACTGAAAAGTTTGTTTGCGGATTTACAGGAAAGAGAAATGACCTACACTCCTCTGCATCAAGTGTATATTAAACTTTCGTCCCTTGACGAATCCTGGGACACTCTTATCTGCACCATGGAGGCAATGGCAGAAGCAGATTTAACCCTGGAATTCATCACTGGGAAATTGTTGCAGGAATGGGAAAGGAGACAGGAACACAGTAAGATAATCGAGTCAAAACAAAGGCGCAGAGCTGCTACAACAGAGGAAAGTCAAGGTAACAACACAACAAGAATATATGGAGTGTGTCGCTGTTATGAATGTGGGTCAGAACAACACATCAAAAAAGATTGCCCGAAGGCTAAACAGAGTGCTGACGTTGCAGGAAAAGGAAAACGCTGGAAAAAGTTTTCTTCTGTACACCTCGTGAAAACACAAGAGCAAAGTACAGACGTGGCTGCTACCACACAATGGGTGGTAGATTCTGGATCTACTCATTTTCTATTCAAAGACAGAGCACTGTTTCAATCCCTGGTGTCCACAAGTGAGTATGTTATCTTAGCAGATGGCACACGAAGAAAAGTGGAAGGAAGAGGGAATATTTATGTTAACTGTATAAGAACTATTGTAACTGATGTTTTGTTTGTTCCTCAGTTAGAAAACAATTTGATGTCTGTTTCCAAGTTAGACTCTATGGGTTACACAGTAACATTTAATGCTAAGACATGTAAGATCCTGAAAGGGACACAGTTGTGTGCAGTAGGAAAGCTAGAAGAAGCATTGTATACAGTGGAGGATAACAGTATAAACACTCACAACAATGTAATGGCAAATGAAATCACCAACAAACCACCACATGATAACTGTGTACATCTTTATCACAAGAGGTTTGGGCATGCAAACTTTAGAACCATAACTAGAATGCCACAATTGAGTGCAGACATGAAATTAAAGCCATGTAACTCTTTTATGGAATGTGAGATATGTAATGAGCAAAAAGCAACAACAGCCCCCATTCCAAAAACATGTGATAGAAGCACCAAAAGAATTTTTGAGTTGCTACACATGGATCTAGCAGGCCCATTTCCAAAAACCATAGGAGGAGCTAGATACTATATGATAATTGTTGATGACTTCTCACGTTTTGGTTTTGTTTACTTGTTAAAAAGAAAAGGGGATGCTGAACAAACGTTCAGAAATTTTGTGAAATGGATTGAGGCAAAATACAATAAGAAAACAGCTGGTTTATTGACTGATAGAGGAGGAGAATTTACTGTAGACACATTTGAACAATTCTTAACTGAAAAAGGGATTAGACATGCATTAACAGCACCTTACTCCCCATCTCAGAATGGGATTTCTGAAAGGAGAAATAGGTACTTGCAGGATATGGTGAGGGCAATGATCAATGACTTACCACTTCCTATATCATTCTGGGGTGAATGCATTACGTATGCTAATTATATTCAGAATAGATTATATGCCAGTGCTATCAATACCACACCATTTGAGGTATTTCATGGCAATAAACCAAAATTGAATCACTTAAAAACGTTTGGTTCTGAGTGTTGGATACATATTCCAAAAATAAAAAGAAAAGGAAAAATAGCACCAAGAGCAAAAAAGGGAATTCTTGTAGGATTTGAAAATGCTTATTATAGAATGTGGTTACCATCTGAAAAAAGACATAGTCAGTAGAAGTGTAAAGGCTTATGAACAGAACTGGAAAGAAGTAGGACAATTTACAGAGGTAAATTTACAAATGGAGAAGCCTAGCCAATCTGACAGGCAAGAACTCAAGATAAAGCAGGAAGAAATAAGTGAAGCAGAAGAATCTGATGAAGTGCAGAATGAGGAGGGGGAAGAAGCCGAAATACACCCAGTAACAAGCCCTTCCCCAATAGCCCTTAGGAGATCAGAGAGATCAAATTTTGGGAAACCACCTGACAGATTCATAATTAGCACTGCCAAGTCAGAATATATCACAAGAGAACCTGATACATTTCAGAATATAGAAAAACTACCCCCTGCATTAGCCCAAAACTGGAAAACAGCCATGGAAGATGAGATCAATGCCATGACACAGAATTCTACTTGGACATTAACTCCATTACCCCCAGGTAGAAGGCAATAGGATGCAAATGGATCTATAAAATAAAAAGAAATGCAGATGGCAACATGGAAAGATATAGAGCACGTTTGGTTGCAAAAGGATATAGTCAAAAGTATGGGGATGACTATGATACCGTTTTTGCACCAGTGATAAAACATGAGACAATAAGACTTCTATTGAAATTAGCAGCCATAAAGCAATTGCAAGTTTTTCATTTTGATGTTAAGACAGCTTTTCTTTATGGAGAATTAGAAGAAACGTTATACATGGAACAACCCCCTAGTTTCATTAAAGATCCAACGTTAGTATGTAAGTTAAACAAATCCATTTATGGATTAAAACAGAGCGCTAGATGTTGGAACACTAAGATAGACCAACTGTTAAAAGCAATGGATTTCAAGCAAAGTATTGCTGATCCCTGTCTATATGTAAAACAGGATGGACAGAATGTTCATTGTTGCTTATTATTTGTGGATGATATTCTCCTGATATGCCAATCAGAGCAGGACAAGAAGAAATTCGAGACTCAGTTGTCAAAGGATGTTGAGCTAAAAAGCCTTGGACATGTAAAACACTATCTAGGCATAGAACTCGAAAGAGAAACTGATGGAAGCTTTGTTCTCCATCAAAGAAATAAAATAGAACAGCTCTTGCTACAGTGTAACATGCATGACTGCAGACCAGTAAAAACACCAATGACGCTAACGTTTCAAAAGGAAAAGGAAGAAACACCATTTGATAACCCCAAGTTATATAGAAGTATTATTGGAACATTACTCTATATTGCAAACGTTACAAGACCTGATATAAGCAACGCTGTAGAAGAGTGGAAGAACCAGCCCAAAAGGACTGGAATAGTGTTAAAAGACTGCTCAGGTATTTAAAGGGAACTCTGCATAAATGTATGTATTTATCAGCTAATGGAAAAAATGATGTAATTTGTTATGTTGATGCTGATCACGCAGCAGATGAAAGAAGCAGGAAGTCAACTTCGGGTATTGTGATACTATATCGTGACTCCTTAATCGATTGGCACAGCTTAAACAAGGAGTGGTTGCAATATCCAGTACCGAAGCTGAATATGCCAGCCTATCAGCTGCATGCAATACTCTTCTTTGATTTAAACAATTGTTATCTGATGTAAAAATAACTGTGAAAACACCGTTTACTGTATTTGAAGACAACCAGGCATGTATAAAGTTGGCAGATACAAACACAGGGAATAATAGGACTAAGCACGTTCATATACGTTATCATCATGTAAGGGACTGTGTTCAACAACGCTTAGTGACCTTACGTTACTGTCCCACTAATATGATGCTTGCTGACATGTTTACAAAACCCCTTGCCACAGAAAAGCATGAAGAGTTTATGAAGCAGTTAGGTATGATTAACAAAGGAAAAATGTGACTTGGCACCTCCGTTCCATTGTAAAAAGGAGGGGTATGTTGATGTATGTGAGTATTTGTTTTACAAGGGAACTCTGTCCGTGAAGAGTTAATGGCCACAGGAGCGAAGATAAGCATCAGGTGTGATTAATTAAGGGTGGGAACACACCTAGTCATCCTGAGTGCTGGAGCAATAAAAGGAGGAAAGCAACACAGTGCTAATGGGTGCTGATGTTCTCCGTATCTCTCCACACACCCGCGGACTGCTCACTGTCTGAGTTAAACGCTGCAAGTCTGATGAGGACTGGTCGTGCTGCTGGGAAAGCAAAAGGATGCAGAACCTCTGGCTGTGCTACTGTATATAAACTGTTTGACTGTATGTATCAAGCGTTTGCTGTTATCTTCTGTTTACTTTGTGCAACGTCTGAGTAAAAGACTGCTTATAGCACTAACACGTGTATCCAGCCTCTTTGTGTGAAAGAGGAATCCAGAATAACCCTATCAGCACTACCCCCAATATCCAGCTCAGATGGTCACCTCAGAAGGATACTATCATCATCAACTGTAGTGAAAGCTGCTAGTTGACAGGTCTTTGAAGAATCAAAAAATAGCAACACAAAACTTTGGAATGCATACATGCCTTACCACAGACATCCCATTATACAAAGAAACAGACTTGGGGGATAAATGCAGCTTTTATGGAGAGTTATGGCCATAAAAGTAAGCTTAAATTGGGTACTAACAAGCACTACCCACTAGGACTGAAGCCTAGCCTTACCCATTTTCTAACATTGCTGCATCCATTTTCAAGAGGACATGTAGTTTGCCTGTGACTTTTTAGGAATAATATTATTTATTATTTGTTCAATTTATATCCTGCATTTCCTCCCAAAAGAGCGCCGGGTGGCAATAAGTAAACAAAAGTTCAATAGTGTTATACTTATTTAGGAGAAACACCATAGCTGTGTGGTACAGCATCTGCCTTGCATGTAGAAGATTCCAGGTTAGATCCCAGGCATCTCCAGGTAGGGCTAAGAGAGACTCCTGCCTGAAACTCTGGACAGCCACTGCCAGTCAGTGTAGGCAATGCTGAGCTAGACGTACAATTGATATAAGTCAGCTTCCTATGTTCCTATACTATTTATTTTTAAGTATAGAAAAACACCAAGTCTTTTTTGCTAGTATCCAAGGAAATGAGTTGACTGTATGTATATTGCCTTTACTCCACAGTTTCAGACCCTATTGGTTTCCCAGACCTGCTACCACTGATGCTTTTTATCTGTAGATGTCAGGGACTGGGCAGGTCACTTTCTGAATTCAAGGTTTCCCAGACCTGCTACCAGTGATGCTTTTTATACGTAGATGTCAGGAACTGGGCAGGGCACTTTCTGCTCTTCCAGTGAACTGTTTGGACCTACTATTTTGTCTCCTTACGCAAAAGAGATAAACAGTCCTTCACTCTATATCTCCAGAGGAAGGGGGCATTGAAAGCTGCCTTATACTGAGTCAGGCCATTGGTCCATCTAGCTGAGTATTGGCTACACCAGCTTTTCCCAACCTCTGGGTCCCCAGATGTTTCTGGACTACAACTCCCATCAGCCCCAGTCAGCATGGCCAATGGTTGGGAATTATGGAACAGTAGCCTAGCAACATCTGAGGACCCAAAGGTTGGGAAAGGCTAGTCTACACTGACTGGCAGCAGCTCTGCAGGGTTTCAGGCAGGAGTCTCCTCAGCTCTATCTAGAGATACCGAAGACTAAAGGTGGGATCTTCTGCATGGAAGGCACATGCTCTACCACTGAGTTGCAGCCCTTCCAGTAAGGACATTTGGAGGAGACCTACATGCAGAACAGGAACATAGGAAGCTACCTTGTATCAAGTAAGCTCATTGGTCCATCTAGCTCTGTATTGTCTACATTGACTGGCAGCAGTTCTCCAGTGTTTTGGATGGGGGACATTCTCAGGCCTATACTGGGAACTGAACCTAGGACTTCTGCATTATATCTGAAAGAGAGAGCTATTTCAAATTTTTGCCTGCTTAGGTGAATGAGAATTCTTTGTAAGTCAATCATTTGTAACATGTGCAAGAAAGCAACCTATGGCTGGCGGCTTCCGTTTCTATTTTTTATTATTGCTTTCTACTGATGCAATTTTCATCTTGATATTATTTGATTACCTGTCTTAAGACATGTCGGATTTGTGAAAACACATGATTTACATCTTTACATCGTTTTCCAAACCACTTTAGAATTCCCTTCTCCAAGCTAGCATAAGAAAGGAGTTTCACCAGCACTGTCCCAACTCCTCAGTCTCGCTGGCACACACAAGTCCTGGCCCATTCCCTTCTGAGGCACAGCCAAAGTTGAAGGCAGATAGAGACAATCAGACCCAGGTCTACACCCAGACCAAAGACAAAAAACCGCTCCATCCAGCAGATTTTGTTTTAAGGACTACCTTTCGGGAGACAGCAATCCCCAAAAGGAGCGGGAAACAGCGAAAAGGCCCTTAACTCGTCGCGCCACCGGTAAATGAGTCTCGGCAGTCTCACTATTACCACCACGCGAAAGGAAACACAGCAAAAAAAGCTCCATCTTACCTCCACCATGGTGCCAGCCTGCCTTTTCAACAAGAACCACTCGACCAAGCGGCTATACACCCTACACCAGACCCAAGCCCGTTAGTAAGAAGGAACCATTTCCGGCGCTTGCTTTTGCCGTAACGGAACTGACGTCCTCCTCCCTACAGCGCGTGCGTGAGCTCGCCGAGTAGCTGGAGCGCTTTTAGGTTTAGCTGGCGTTGGTCGCGTGGTCGTTTACGTCTCTCGGGAGCGGGGTGAGATGGGAGGGCGGCGTTCTCGAAAGCCGGATTCCACGGCAGTGCCAATGAGCCAAAGCGGAACCCTACACACACTTTTAGGTTTAGCTGGCGTTGGTCGCGTGGTCGTTTACGTCTCTCGGGAGCGGGGTGAGATGGGAGGGCGGCGTTCTCGAAAGCCGGATTCCACGGCAGTGCCAATGAGCCAAAGCGGAACCCTACACACACCGCCCTGAGTTTCTTCTAGGAAGAGGCAGGGGAGATACAAATGTCATAAATAATATGGCGATAGTTATGCCCGTTAACAGTGAAGCACAGTTTATTTAAATATGAGTCCTAATGGGACCTACTTCTGGGTGAAATGTATAGCAGCCTTGGCCAATCTGGTGCCTTCCAGATGTTTTAGACTACAGCTCCCAGGGCCCTGGCTGGCTGGGGCTGATAGGAATTGTGCAAAACATCTGGAGGGCATCAGGTTGGTCATGTATAGGGTTGCAGCCTGAATTCATTCGGAGTTACTTTTGCTTAAAGGTACACAAGCACCTCTCGCGGTCAGTGAGATGTACTGAAAAGGGTGTTCCCCCAAACCCCACTGCTGCTCTTTCCCTAGTAATCACTACGAGGGGAGGGGGGAATCAGAAGCTTTGAGGTTTATGAACAAAAGTGCTCTGAAACTGAAAGCTTCCTAAAACTGAAGGAATTCGTTCATGAATGTTGACACGGGTCTCATGATGCTGAAGAATCTTAAAACAGAGCTTATAGGACCATGCTAGATTTCTAGAGAAGAGCGAAGTTCATAAATAGAGTGCATGCTTTTCATGCAAAAGATTCAGGTTGAGTGGATGTGGATAAGCCCTGTCTGAAGTCCTGGAGAGCTGCTGTCAGTCAGTGCAGACAATAGACATTGGCTAGATGGACCAATGGTCTGACTTATTATAACACAGCTTCCTATGTTCCCATGAATACTAGATGAATATTCCTGTGATGCAATTTCTAACCTGCAACAATTCAAATGCCGCCTTCATTTATATGCATTACTGTATTATATTTGTGGATATTTAGTTATTTTTACTGTTTTAACTTGTTTAATTTGTATATACCTTTGTATACCATCCTGGGATGCTATAGAAAAGGCAATATAAAAATACCTAAATAAATTATTTATTTATTTATTTATTTTATTACATTTTTAGACCGCCCTATAGCAATAAGCTCCCAGGGCGGTGTACAGCATAATAAAACAGGTTAAAATACAAGTGGATGTAAATACAATACACAATAAAACATAATTAAAAATTTTCAATTTTAAATTCAAATTTTTAAATTTTTAAAATGCCTGGGCGAAGAGGTAGGTCTTTACCTGGCGCCGAAAAGATAACAAAGAAGGTGCCAGGCATATCTCATCGGGGAGGGCGTTCCATAGTTCGGGGGCCACCACTGAGAAGGCCCTAGCTCTAGTTATCGTTCTCCGTGCCTCCCTATGCGTTGGGACACGGAGAAGGGCCTTCGACGTCGAGCGCAGCGACCGGGTAGGTACATAGCGGGAGAGGCGTTCCGCCAGGTATTGCGGTCCGATGCCGTTAAGGGCTTTATAGGTAAGAACCAACACTTTGAATCTGGCCCGGAAACATATTGGTAGCCAGTGCAGCTGGGCCAGGACAGGTGTTATATGATCAATTTTTTTTGTCCCAGTAAGAACTCTGGCCGCAGCATTCTGCACCAGCTGAAGTTTCCGAACCGTCTTCAGAGGTAACCCTACGTAGAGTGCATTACAGTAGTCCAATCTAGAGGTTATCAGAGCATGGATAACTGTGGCAAGGTTCTCCCTATCCAGATAATGTGACTGTTAAAAATGGTGGCAACCCTATTTGTTAACTTCCCACCAAGCTTTCTTGTACCGCTTCTAAATAATGTTTAAAGCAAAGGTGGTAAAATATAAAGGGAATATATAAATGGAATACTGTATACATGGCAACCTTCTCCATTCCACCCATTCAAGAGATGAAGGTAAGGAACTGCTAAAGAGACTACAGAGTGCATGTACAGTATTGTGTAATGATTATTTAATAACAATTCTGTTATATCTATGTACATATTTAATCAGTTGGCTTCATTTATGTTTTGCATTTCAGAAGGCAGTAACTGTAGTTCCAGATTCTGAACAGAAGAGTGCACGAGTTAGCTTTTCATGGACAGTGTGGAACAATTGCCCATTTTTTTCCTTTAAAAAAAATCTGAAAAGATTTTTATACTCCTGGAATCTTAGGGTAGTATTTAGCGCTTAATCATATTTAGAGTGGGCCCATTGAAATTAATAGACACGACTAATTTAGGTCTGTTAATTTTAGTAGGTCTATTTTGAAATGGATTTAGTTGAATACAGACTTTAGCTGTGTAAGTAAGCCCCATTGAACTCAGTGTGGTTTACTTCTGAGTAAACATGCATAGGATTGCACTGTTACAATTCAATGGGGCTTGCTCCCAAGTACGTATGTGTAGAATTTCAGCTTCAGTAGTTCTACAAGATCCTTGTTTACCTTCATAGCTAGAGATGGCCAAGAACCAAATTCCTTCCAGTCATTTTTTGTTTAAAAAGAACAACAAATAAAACCCAGATTGGATTAGATAAAATGTTTCATCAATCATTTTGCAGATTACTATTTTTGTTTTATGACATACATGGGCAGAAGTCTTTTAAAATATTTGTTTACTCATTTGATAAGTCTTACATCTTTTGGAGATAGTTCTGAGAGGATTTTTAAAAAAACATTTCCATCAAGTTCTGTTCTAAATTTTGCAAAGACATTAACTCAGCTTGTGAAAATAAGCAACAGGAAGCATCCCACACATTGATCTTTTAAAAATCTTTAGTTTCTTCCAGTACTACTGCAAATATTTGTTGCCTTCAGATTACAATTTGAGGGGATCAAAGAGAGGCTCCATGTTTACACTGCTGTTTTAAAAAAGAATAGGTTTGCAACACCACTTGTGTAAAAAGGACATTTCTAAATAAGCTAATAACCAGCAGAGAGGGTTTTCCCCTTCTACAAACACAGTGGCTTATCTGTGGCCTATTCCTAGAGTCCTGCAGCCCTGCACATCAACATATATTTGATCTGAGAGTCACTAACCAATGACCTTGACTTATCTGACAAAGCAAGGCATTGCACCATGAAGGTCTCCACTGTCCAAATATATGGGTAAATAAGAGAAAAGCCTAAGAAAAAAGAAATGTCTGTCTACATTTTCTTGTTTTAACAGAAACTCTTCACCTTTGTCTCTGTTGACCTAGAAGGACCTGCTGCCCATTCTCTTTCAGCATATTGAAATAATACTCTCCAATAATTGATAAGATAACAATTTTCCTGTTCCCTCCAAAAAATTCAAGACGAAATACATTATGGACTCAGTCATAACAGTTCAAAGAAATGAACTTACTGTGTCATCTGTTTGCCTAATTTAAACAGAAAAGGTATAAAGAGATGTTCTTGGTGGTTGTCCTAAAATTGTGTAACTTCTGTGCCCTGAATCATTTTAAGCCTAATCATTTTCAAGAAGTGTTGAAAGACATTTTTATTTGAGCTGGTTTTTAAATGGCCATGATCAGAGCTAGCGGGGGTTGTTTTAAATTGCCTTAGTGTTCATTAAAATATATTTTGTACTTGTATATTTTATTCAGTGGATTTATGGGGCATTTTAATTGGTTGCTTGATTTTCATGTACTGTACTCCTACAATGAGACAATCCAATAAAAATAAACAGTAGATAAATGGATTTCCCAAAGACTGAGCTTTAAATAAGGTCATCCCATGGCTCTCATCACAATGACTACAATCGGTGCTTTTTTGGTAAAAAAAACAAACGTGCTGGTACTCATAACTTGATAAAAGTGTCATGGGTACCAGCACAAAATAGCTGCTATGGGCAGCAAAAAAAAGAGGGGCTGGTACTCCATACTAATGAGTACCATCACAAAAAAAGCACTGACTACAATTCTATACATACCTGGAGAAAGTTCCATTTAACCTCAAAAAGACATCTGAGTAGATGGATTGTGCTATACGTTGGCGAAATAGTTCTAAATATCCCCATTTAGTCACAATTTAGTACACTGTTTTTGGGTGACCCATTTTCCCCAACTGCTGCTGCTCACGCTACACTAAGGAGTTGCCACAGGATTCTCTTATATTCAGGAGCAGTTGTAGGAGGCTGAAGTAGAAAAGGGGAGCACAACAGCTCTGGAGTATTGTTAGCCTCACTCATAACTCGTTGGATCCAACTCCTAGTTGCTTGCAGAATCCTTGTTTTTTTGACAAGGAACATGATCAAACTAGTTATGCAGGTCAAAGAACATGAGGTGGTCATCCTGCCTAACTCAAATAACAATGTATTCAATGGTTTGTGCAGGAGAGTTTCCTGACAGTTTGAGCTTCAGCGTGTACTACAACATCAGTAGGAACAGCTACCAACAGTCTTCTGCATTAAATTCAGCAATCTCTTGTTGCATAATAAACACTTTGTTGCACTCTTGAGTTAAATGTCAATGTATTTCATGCATGGACATATTCCATGTGTTGTTTTTTCTTTTAAGTGGGATTCTATTTTAAATCTATCTGCACAATAAAATTAAAGTATCAGTTAAAATGCATTAATATAAATCCATAGCATACCTTGAATAAAAAAGCAAAACAAATCAATTGCATTGAAGCATTGACAATTTTGGATCTCATAGAGGTGGATAAGATGCAGAAAAACGCAACCAAAATTATCAAATGTCCTATGAGGGTTGGCTAAAGAATTTGAAGCCTTTTTAGAAAATAGATGGAGGGCAGAACAATCCTAATCCCCAGATCAACTGGCTAGAGGAAATTAGGAAGGAGTGGTGCTTCTGCCAGTGAAGAAGGGAGTTTGCTGGGAGAGGGGCATGTCTGTTGTGGTGGTCTCCACTATGCTCATGGATACTTCTGTGGGCATAGCACAGGCATAGGGAAGCTTTTGCACCCTGAGGGCCACATTCCCTTCTGGGCAACCATCCAAGGGTCACATACTAGTGATGGGCAGAACCAGAGGGAAAAGTGGATGGAGCAATGAAAGTAGGCTAGTTTGTACACACAGTCACAAACCCTTCTCTATCCTCCATCCAAGCAAGCAAGATTTAACACTCCATGTGCAAGGGGTTTGGCTTGGGAAGTAGGGGTGGCTGCCTGGGGAAGGGGTGTAGTGTGAGGAGAGTTCTAAGGGCCAGATACAAGGGCTGCATTTGGGTCCTGGGCGTGAGGTTTCCTATCCCTGGTACAGGACTACTGCTGGCAGTTCTTTCACCAGCAGCTAGCATTAGGCAACAAAATCACATTGCATGGTTGGGACAGCCACAACTTTTATATATTTGTTGGGCCCCAGTATCAGACTTCCCATCAAGACCAATGGTGAGAAATAAAGAAAAAAAAGATCCACATCAAGAGAAAAGGTTTGGCCGTTGCTGGAAACAGAATGTTGGCCAAACAGGAAAGACGTACACAATTACAGAAAATCCTTTTTAGGCTGCAAATCTACACTTAGTTTTCTGTCAGTAAATACCATTGCATTCAGTGGGACTGACTCTTTGAGTAGATATGTATGATTGTGCTGTTAATGTAAGAGCATCAATCAACTTGTTTGTAATTGCAAATATGTTTGATAAGTTTTGACCTATTATTGAAGTTAATTACACAAAAATTACTATGTGTATATATTGGGGATCACTTTCCCTAGTATTCCATTTTTTTATTTACGACTATATGGAGAAGGCCCTCTAGAGTAGGGTTGCCAGGTTCAGGGCCTGAGAGTCAGCCAAGTGCACTTGTTCTTGTAACCCTGTAATACAGCCTTTCCCAACCAGTGTGCCTCCAGATGCTGTTGGACCACAACTCCCATCAGCCTCAGCCAGCATTGCCAATGGTCAGGAAACATGGGAATTGTGGTCCAACAACATCTGGAGGCACACTGGTTGGGAAAGGCTGCTGTAATGGGAAAAACCACAAGGTGGAATTCTCCCTTCACCCTGCACAACTTTTAAAGATACAGAAGACCTCTTGGTTGCCAGGGCCAAACTCCAAGAGGTCTTCTGTACCTTTAAAAGTTGTGCAGGGAGAAGGGAGAACTCCACCTTGTGGTTTTTCCCATTACAGTGTTGCAAGAACACCTGCACTTGGCTGACTTTCTCTTCTCCTAAAGATACAGGATCAGTCTCAGGCCCTGAACCTGGCAACCCTACTCTAGAGTCTTGGTGGTGCTTCCATCCCTTAAACACAGCAAAAATTCCCAAAGGTGATTTCTAGGATCCTTAAAATACATGGGACAAGGAACAATGCAAACTCCACTTTGTCAAAGCAAACAATATTCTTCCTGAAGAAGTACCATCATGTGCCACATGGAAGATTTTCATAAGCTTTTCTCCTTGTGCAAGTGTTCAAAGCTGCAGATCTGTTACACAATGAGGCTAGAGGTTGAGGGATAAACTGCACTTTTAAAATTGGGGGTGATGATGAGGCTCAGGATGAGCAGCATGTGATACTATTTGAATACCAGCTAGCCACTTACACTGTATGAAAACATCCAAAACAAAAATTATAGTAATAGACTAGAAACTCCATGTAGGACATGGACCAAATTCAAAGAAAGCCACACTAAAGCTCCATTGAAAATGGGGCATAAATTAGTAACAACTTACTTGCCCTAATGATTTCAATGGGTCTTAAAGCATTTAGATTTGAACCAATGTACTACTACTACTACTACTACATTTATTGCCCACCCTTCACCAGAAGGGCCCAGGACAGGTCACAACAATATAAAGTACAATATTAAAAATAGTTTACAACCGACTATATTCACAAGTAGTGAGGGTCCTAAAAATCTCTCAAGTGTCAAAGGTCAGGGTGAAAGGGTGCATCTTCAGCACATAAGGGAAGCTGTATAATGAAGTCATCCATAGCTGTGGGTTAGTGCTGCTGAGACTTGAAAAGCTCAGAGACAACAAACAAGACTATCAAGGAAAGGCCCTCATTAGGCTTTCAGGCATTTTGCTAGTCTGCTTTGTTTACCTGAATGCTGATGATTACAAGATTTTTAATTTCCGTAAATGAACAGGACTATTATTTAAATGACTTCAGTTTGTCCTGTGTTTAAGATACTGCATAGCAAAAGATGTTGCTCAACTGGCAACTTTGTCCAGGCACAAAGTGAACATTTATGTTAAATATTAACAGTGGGATGACAGCTACATCTATCATTAACCAGCAAAGATACTTCATATTGGTTCATTTATATATGTTCACTGACTTGCTTTCTCTGACTTACATCAGAGAAAAGCTGCTAAGATGTACAAGCCAGCCAATATCATGAGACTACTGTTGCTCTTTCTCCTTTCTGTTGTCATAGTAAGATCCCAGGTGGCTGATGACTATGATGATGAGGTTAGAATAGCAGTATTTTTATGTTGTATCTGCTCACATTTTTATTTAGATTTCAGAAAATGGAGCCAAAACTTAATACATTTTTATTTGTATTAAGAAAATAATAATTTGCAACCTAAACAAGTAAGAGAAAAATGTTTAACTTTTTCTTTATGTGTATTTATTTCTGATTCTTGTTCCTTCTCTCTTCCCTTTTCCTTCATGTAGGAATCCACAGATGCACCACTGGTAAGACTGAGTTTTCTTAATTAAACTAGAGAATAGTAAACCATTCCAGCATTGCTATGATGGATTCCATTCCAGAAATATAAATATTTGCTTATAATTTGCTATCAAATAACTGTGTGTGAAAGAATTCACTTACCGAAATGGTTTCTTCCAGTTTTACAATTTGTTTTAATATTGCCATTCCAAAGTAACATTTATCACTAGTTCCTTTTTATAAAGCCGGGGTGGGGGAAGTCAGCTGATCCTAATGAGATTACTCAGGCATAAGAACCTGAGGTATATAAATATTATTTATATTATTCTTGTATTCATCTATTCAATTTTCAAGCATAATTTAAAGTTAATCTTTTAAACATAATTAAATAGTCTATGAGAAGTATTTTTCATTTCTAAATTTGTGAAGTTTGGGTGAGAGATCAATCTGTCCTGATAATGCACATTCATGGAGGCATTGAGCACCTCCAGTTCTTACGGAGACGAAGGAAAATCCCAGTAGCTATGAAAGCTAGGACTGAGTCTTTAATCAATGACTCAGTGGAACAAAAAACTTCCGATTGATTAAAAATAAACTCTCAATCAATTTGTGAGAAGATTTAAAAAAAGTTTTAAAAATTTGAAGAAAAAAAGTTACAAATTGAGAAAAAACTTAAAAATTTTCTGCCAGATTAATCATTCATATATAAAAAAGAATGTGTGTTTAATTGATCAAATAATAGGTTAACCAGTTAACCCTTATGAATGAAGATTTATTTAATCTAGGACTTGTTCTCATTAAAATCTAATTATCTTCATATTCTTCATCTCAGTCGTGTTATATGTACAGCTATTTTAGTGTACAAAAACCTTACATTTCCTCCCATCTTTCATTCTATATAATACTGTGAGATAGATTATCATCATCATCATTTCCTTTTTAACAGGCTAATTGAAGCCTGCGTCAAGTTGATGGCTCCAATTCCAGTGTCCTCATTACAGAAGTAGCTCTTGTGATTAAGGGAAGGATAGAGCTACTGTTGTTAGAGTGGTTTAACAGTCAGTCCCTCTTCTCTGGAAACTGCAGCTCTGTGAAGAGAATGGGGGTCTCCTAACAAATCTCAGCACCCTTAACAACTACACTTTTCGGGATTCTTTGGGGGAAGCCATGATTGCTTAAAGTGGAATAATAGTAGAATAAATTATGCTGTGAGCAGATCTGCATGCTTATGAGAGTTTTTTCTTTGCGTACTGAGTACTCAACTTCTGTTTAAACCCCTCATACATACAATTGACTGCTTGCCACATAAGCTGCTATACAGGCCACTCAGATCAAAATTCTGTTCTCTAATATGACACTTCACTGGCTCTTGAACTTTGTCTGTAGGATCACTTTTACATTTATGAATACATTCTGATGTTAGAGCTTTCAATTGTTTTTGCATCCTATTGTTTTGGGATTCATTTTTTTCCATGTGTGTGTGGATTTGTTTTGTTTATTTCATCTGGAAGTTAGGAATATCTAGTGGTGCTGTTATTAGCTTTTGTACCCTATTTCTTATGAGTCCTTAGGCATTTGTAGGCTCAAGTGTCATTGATGTAAGAACCAAACTACAAATTTGCATACAGGGTTTTATTCAAGAAAAGCTGTTCTGGGTGGGGTGCAATTGCGAGCAAAGAAGGAAGAAGCAGGCATTTCCTGTCTGCTCTTCTCCAAATCCCATCCCCACTCTCCAAGGGGTTTCAAATGCATGTCTAATATTGCCAAATGTATTTAAGAATTCACTTGCCTCCAACTATGGATTCCTGCATATAGTTTTACTTTCAGGATCCTTGCTAAACACAGTAGTTTCTCCCTCCACAACATACTAGAGCAGGCCTGGTTTGTGCATAATGCTAAACTATGGTTTATTAAACCATGACTTAGCATTATGTGCAAACCCTGCCCGGCAGCTGAATTGTGGTTTGTTTACTGCCAAAAAACTACAGTCTGAAGCTATGGTTTATAGTTGGCTTACAAATCTTGGTTTGTTTTAAGTATGGATTGGTGTTACATGTGAACCCCACTCCTTTATTTATGTATTTTGTTTGTTTGTTAAATTTCTATCCCAGCCTTCCTCCCAAAGGAGCCCAGGCTGGCAAACAATACAGGTACAAAAATTAAATAAATGAAAATAATTAAAAACATTAAGAACATTTTAAAATATTCAAAAACCACCCCACCCCAGCCGCTCACCAAACTACAAAGGCATGAGGCAAGAGCAGCTGGAAAACAAATCAGAATTTGGGGAAACAAATATTTTAGTAAAGTCACAATATGTTTTTTATAATTTAACATTGTTTACAGATTATAACAGGAACAGGATTATTTTGTTTTCCCCTGGTGGTGTACAGGATGAAGGTGAGGGCGATGGAATGGGCGCACGAGGTCACAGGCCAATAAACAAAAAACGGGAGCCATTTCCAACTCTCAGACCAGCTCCTCTTCCTCCCAGTGGTGGCATTAGATATCGGGCTCGTCCGACAAAGCCTCCTGTTGCTGGCAGAAAGAAAGAACCAATTGTTTACCCCGACAGCGGAGGCTGCAAACATCTGTCGGATGATCTGGTAGGTGTATTTGCATTGATATTGCAGTGAGACAAGAATTCTTAAGAGTAAGCAGTAGGCTTAGTCCTGATTTATAAGTTTCCTCATTGCACACTTACTTCAATGGAAAAGATTGTGAGCTTGGCTTGCAGTCAACTAAGTCCTACTCAGAGTAGATCCATTGAAATGAATGAACCTAAGTTAGTCATGTCTATTAACTTCAATGGGTCTATTCTGAGTAGGACCAGCATTGAATACCATGGCTTATCAATCCATGTCTTGTTTGTTTGTTGTGGGCTTTAATCCTTCACTGATATTTCAGAATATATATTACAAAATTCATTAATCCTGTGGAGCTTGCTTCGGAGCTACTTGGCCTGGACTACAGTTAAACACTTCTGTAGCCCTTAAGTGTTTACATGACTATTGCTTTTAAAGAAATGCTATTATAACATATTTTATAATGGTTGAAGAACTCATCTCGTTTACACACTGCAGCACAGGCATATTTTCCTCCCCCTGGTAAGCGGGAGGATTCCATCCTGCACAGTCCTGGTCGACTCCTGCTCTCAGTCGGGCGGGGGGGGGAGAGGAGGAAATGAAAGGGGCGGAGAAGGTAGGCATCTCCTCCTACCCCTGCCTTCCTCCCCACCATATTATTAAACCCAATTTTACGTTATAATAGGTTTTAAAAACCTTTACCCTCACCTCCCAAATTGCTTTGGGGACAGACCCAGGGTGGGTCAGATGGTCCCCTGATCAGGACAGGGTGGATTGGCCCACTCTGGGGCCCACAGATTGGGGCGGATCAGGGTTTTCCATTCATCTGTTGTTATGGCTAAACCAGCTACAAATATATGGCTAGCCAATTAATTGATTTGTTTGCTGCTGCTTCCTATGCCCAATTCATATATGCCAGAAGTGCATGTATGCCACAAGTAACCTTCCTGTGACATGATTTCATATCACTCATGATCATGTGTGAATTAAGCAATCAAATATACAAGGCCAATTATTTTTTTATTATTTATACCCATTCATAGCTTAATTTTCTCTCTCTCTCACACCCACCCACACATCCAACAGTATGGGATTGAGCCATGGGAAAATGGCTCCCATGCTGCTGTGGATGTGTGTAATTGAAATTATTGGACTCATTGGAATCCTTGGGATTTAAAGGGCGGAGAGGAAAGTTTAATGCTTCCTCCTGCTGTGGTCTCATGCAAAATCCTCTTCCCTCACCAAAGTTGATATTTGTATCATGAGAGAAGCTTTCATTTATGCCAGTGCACTATTTACTCCCGTCACAAATATTAGCTTCAGATAGAAGACTGATTTTCACCAGGACTACAGGAGTGGACAAAAATATTAAATTCCCCCTTCTTGCCTGCTGTGATGCTGATTATCAGCCTTCCCCGTGCTGCTACATGCATTTTAAAAACATACATATGCACATTAAATACAAAAATGCATTTAATGTCACGTCTAGTTTAGTCCTAGCCTACTACGTTGATAACCATTTGTTTGTTTGTTTAAGGGAGTCTTATGCCCAACTGGATGTGAACTGCGAACTGCACTGTTAAAACAGGAAAGGACAGTGAAGCCAACTGTCCAGGGTCTCACAGACAAAGTGCAGAAGCTAGAGCAATCCTCTTCTACAATCTATAGTTACGCCAATCTGCTGGATGAGCGGTTAGCAAAGAGACAGAAACAAATAAGGGGTAAACCCAACTATTGTCGTTTGTAACGTGCTGTAAATTAGTATGTCGACAAAACTGTCTTGCTTTGGTATTTTAAAAGGCTTCTTGAAAAGGGTAAAAGATAATGAATTCAGTGAGCGAGCCGATTCACATGAACACATTCCCTGCACAAATATGTTGTGGGGCAGCAGAATGCTTATGTATGCATGGAGTATCACACTTTCCCCAGTTTACAGGCGTATACAGCACCTTTTATATGAGTTGAATTGACCCATCTAGAATCATGTGACTGCTTCTGAATACAACTCAGCCTATACTAGCTGTATCAGTTTGCAACTGACAGGCTACATTCACACCTTACCTTTAAAGCACATCTACACTTCCCTTCTGGGGAACTGCAATTTACCCCTCACAGAGCTCCAGTTCCCAGCACCCTTAATAAACTACAGTTCCCAAGATTCTTTCGATGGAAATGTGCTTTGAATGTGTTTTAATGGTATGGTGTGTACTATGCAGTCCTATTCTGTCCACTTTGCCATTGTGTGGCAAAAGTCTTTACCCAGAGAGGGCCCTCTTGTGTGTCCTTTAATGTATTTTCAGCACCAGGCAAAGATCGTTTTGTTTTCCTAAGCCTTTTAAATCATTTTGTAGCTTTTAACATTTTTAGCTCTCTGACAGTTTTTTATTCACTGCTCTTCATTTTCTTTGGTCTGTTCTTTTTACTTTAATTTGTGCTTCAGTGCTGTGTTTTATTCTACTGTGTTTTATTATATTGTTATATTTTTAAATTTTATACTGCGAGGTATTCAGATAATTTCCCCCCCCTAAATAACTGTGGGTTAAATTGTGTTTTCTTCAGTGAGTATTGAATAAATCCTGTGACCACTTCTGTATAACTGATCCCTTGCATGGTTTATTTATTTATAAAAATATTTGTATACTGCTATTTCATTAAAAAAGCAGAGTGGTTTACCCAGGGCTGGTTCTAAAGGGCGGCCAGGTGGGACACTGGCCCGAGGGCCCCTGAAGCTACAGGGACCCCTGAGGGGCCCTCCGCTCCCCTTCTGCGATCCGCAGCAGGAGCCATGGATCGCAGGTCAGGAGGAGCTTCCAAGCCTCCTGCCATCCCCCCACTCCACCTACCTTTCTCTCTGCTGTTTTTTGCAGTGCGCACAGGGTTGCCATCAATCAAGATGGCGGCCAAGGTTTCCGTAAGGGACTGAAGCCTCTGCCGCCATCTTGGTTGATGGTAACAATGTGCGCACTGCGTGCCATCAACCAAGATGGCGGCAGAGGCTTCAGCCCCTTATGGAAATCTCAGCCACCATCTTGATTGATGGCAACCCTGAGCGTGCAGTGCATGCAGCTGCAAAAAACAGCAGAGAAACGTAGGTGAAGCGGGGGGATGGCAGGTGGCTCAGAAGCTCCTGTCCTGCGATCCGCGTCTCCTGCTGAGGATCGCGGAAGGGGAGCGGAGGGTCCTGGGGCAGGCTGGTGCTCAACTGTTTACCATATGTTTAAAACAACAATAACAAGCATACCTTTAAAATACAATAAAAACAAAGGTCAATTGTGAAAAAACCATGTTCTTAATTGCCTGCATAAGTCTGGTGAAGCAGAAAGGTTTTCAGCAGGCGCTTAAAAGTTAAAACAGCTGTAGTTCCACACAATCCATAAGTATTTCCTCAACATTACACTAATAACACTTTTAAGGTGGCCATGATTAACTATAGAAAGAAGAAAAGAGACATTTTAATGTTAAGATAGATCTGAGGCATTCCAAAATAAATATTAGGGAAATCCTTTTTGGGTACTGTAACCTTTTTTTTTTAGTTACAGTATGTGGGAATTGTAAAAAAACCACAACACTTTATCTGTGCAATCCTCTTTATGTCTGAGTTCAATGAGACTTACTTCCAGTTGGCTTCTATAAGATTGCAGCCCCTGTAATCCTATATATACTTACCCGGGAGCTCCAGATTTTAGTCTGAACTATCAAGGAGCTGTCTAAGGTGCTGAAATCTGAAACTTGGAGCAGATTCACTGCCCTGTTGACATCGGAGCCACCAGTCTCCACTGCCTCGGAGTAAGCCCCATTGGTTGTATAGGATTGGAAGGTAAGAATCACATGTGAAAACTCGGTACATTTATTGTTTGCCAGTTTGGTCATATCAGTTAGCCCTCAGTCTCCATAATTAAAGTAATAATTCCTGGCTTGAATACTGGACCAGATAAGTAGATATTTCCCTCAAGCATCTGTGATGCTTGTCCAGGAGATAAAGCAGAAGTCAAATATTCACCATGGTTGTTAAACAAGGTTAGTATTAATTATTTATAAGGTGTTATTTACTTATATGGTGTTTTACAAAGAATGTAATGATACTCTCTGCCCTGAGGGGCTTACAGTTTAGAAGAAAACACAAGAGACAGTAGGGAAGTGGAGGTCAGTGGAAGTAAGTGTGAGACTACCATCCTATTAGATTTTTTAAAACCTATTACTATTTACATGAAGTTGTTTTTTTTTCAGATAACGAGAATGTAATTTCTCAATACAACAAGGAAATTGAGGAGCAGTATGATTTCATCAAACAGAACTTAGACAACAATATCCCATCAAACCTACGATTACTTCGTTCAATTGTGGATACTTTGCACAAAAAAATACAAAAACTAGAAAACGCTATCACATCCCAATTGATAGAATGTCGCACTCCTTGTACAGTTTCATGCAATATTCCAGTGGTGTCAGGCAAAGGTAATATCTTCCTTCCTTTGCATCTCTTGTGACCACCAAATGTAGAGCTGGCTTATTCCACCCTCAGGCCATAGTTACAATTTCTGAGTCCATTGTAGCTGCTGATGGTCTGGGCACCCCTGCAGTCTCATTCTCTCTCATCTCCCTATCAACTAATTGAATGATCTAAGGCAGTGATAGGACACCAGTGGTCCTCCAGATGTTGTTGGACTCTTAACACCCATGAGGCCCATCAGGTAAGGGATGATGGAAGTTGTAGTCCAGCAACATCTGGAGAACCACAGGTTTCCCATCCCTTGTCTACAGCAGTCTTGTCTGTTCTTTTGTACTCTCCTCTCTTTTTCCAAATGGCTAATGGCATATATGGGAATTAGTACTCTGTCATCCCAGGTTAACCTAATGAAAAGTTCTTCTCCCGTTCAGCTGAGCTCAGGGAAAGTTGTATTTTAACAAAATTGATCAGGATGAGGGAAAGAATTTCTGGATTAGTATGATTCCCAAAAGCACTGCTGACTTCACAAGGCATGAGCCCCAAACATAAACACACTTTGAAAATCCCATTTGAGGGATGTTAATGGGGTAGTACAGATACAGTATACTTTCCTTCTTGATATCCTCTTGTTTTAATTCATCCTTTAGATTTAAGTGGGGTGCAGTAAACACTTCTATACATTTATGTGTAATTGGTTCTGATAATACCAAGGTATTAAAAATGGATTTCTGATTGCAGAATGTGAAGACATAATTCGGAAAGGAGGTGAATCATCTGAGTTGTATCTCATTCAACCTGTTACTTCTTCCAAACCATACAGAGTTTATTGCGACATGAACACAGAAAATGGAGGTAAGTGTTAAGTCATGGCCAGTGTTATCAGATGGCATTGCTGAACACATGCAGAGGCCAAATCCAACCGTAGCTCACTGCGAGCCCCTTGGCCTTCCACATCGATGCTGTTGTTGCCTGCTTACCTGCCTCTGGATAAGGAGAAAGAACAGAAACCTCCACTTGCCCTCCAGGCAATGTTCCAGAGGCAGACAGCAGGTGAATGGATAAGAGTTCCAATGGCAAGCAGGAGGGCCTATTCAGGAAGCAGAGACTGTGCTGGGACCATCAAGGGGCAAGCATTTCCACCTGCTCTGCCCCACCCCTCTGCTTGGGCCTTATCAGGAGGAGCTGCAGGCTGAGACGTGCTGCTGCAGGGATGAGACTGTGCTGGGGCCATAAGGGGCATGCTTTTCCACCTGCCTTGCCCCCCACCCCTGCTCTTAGTGACATTTTTTGGGGACTGCCCTTTACCAGGAAGATGAATGCTTTTGGTTTGCTGCTCCTGGTTTTTTTTTTTTTTTTTTAGAGATGTTAGGACTTTGTTAGTATGATTTTTTTTTTTGTAAATTGTATTGTTTTTATTTGTATTTTGTATTTGTATTTTTATTTGTGTGTAAGCTGCCTTGGGGGCCTATTTGGCCGAAAGGTGGCCTAGAAATAAAACATTACATTACATTACAGATTCACTGAAGGAATATTTCCCAAGCCATCCCTCCCCCCCCCCCCAAAAAAAATCTGGAGTTGATACTCTGTTAAGTAAAGGGCATTAAAGAAGTGGCAAACAAATTTGCACCGGATATATTTGTATCAACAAAAAAACATGGGAACTTCCAGACTGCTGCTAGGTTTACGTGGGATTCAATCATATATCAGCTTCCCTCAGTGCTTTGATTTCAAACAGCTTTCTGCGGAAAGAGAAAAATACTGTATTTAAAAATGGAGCCTTTTTTTTCTCTCCAGCGAAAGCAGTTTGTATTCAAAGTGCTGGAGGAAGTGCTTTGAATCCAACGTGATTCTTCCAGCCCCCTTTGATGTTGAGGTTTCCACTTGTAGGGCTCACTTGAAGCACCAACAATCACCTGATAGTTGGGGCTTCTTAATCACCTTGCAAAGGGGTTTGCAGGCTTCACTAATCAGCTGATCACCCCTTTTCAGCCCACATCTTTACCTGTCCAACATCTGACATTATATATGATAGCTTGGCCAAAGTAGTCTGGTGGGCCAAATAGAGAGGCCTGGCGAGCCTAATTAGGTCTACAAGCTGGAGGATCCCACCTCTGCTTGAGATAGAGCCATAGCTATTTATTTTATTAAAGTCTTCCATATACTTTCAAACATAATAAGACACAAATCATTGAGCACATACTGGTGTTAGCTGTAGAAATGACCTATGCTAGGATATTTCATTATTTTAGCATGAAGTAATATTGGTTAATGAGAGGTGATAGTTACATTTTGATGTCTCCTTCTACCTTTGACAGGCTGGCTTCTTATTCAAAACCGCCAAGATGGCAGTGTTGGCTTTGGAAGAACATGGGATTCATATAAAAAAGGTTTTGGAAATATTGCATTCAGTGGCGGAAAGAACTATTGTGACACCCCAGGTAGGTATCTAACTCCTAGCAGCTTTTATTAATAAACTATTATCAGCTATGTAGAATATGAGACTGATGTAGAATATGAGAAGTCATATTACATCTGGGAGTTGTATCACTGGAACTGTTGTTATATCTCTGCACCATTGTCTGTACTTGTGCTCTACTGTTTTGAAGGCGCATGAATAAATATGCTGGGTTTAGCCTTAATATCTGCCCTTGCTCCCTTGAGTTTTGTATCAATGCATAAAAGCTTGTTCAGCAAAGAAGTGTCAGAAGCTTTTTTTGTAGCTAACTAACAGCAGTGGAACTTTCCTCCCATAGACATTCATTAAAGTCTGACTGGTGGTACAGGTTTTTTTCATGCATTACATTGGGGTTATTGGAAGAGCAAGGAGAAGCAAGTTTATCTGTTTCAGTTGTAAAAAAATTGATACATGGTTTTAACTCATTACATTACTAGGCTTTCTCCTGACATATCCTGTACCCTGCTTGGACATGCATCTGGGAGTCAGTCTCAGGTTGCTTGGGCCTCAGTAACAGAGGTCAGTCAGTTTGTCTCCACCATTCTACATCAGGCTGCCATACCAGTCTAGTTTAGGTCCTGAGTGGTTTCAGAGGGCTGGAAATTGATTTTTTTTATTTAAAAAAACCATTTTCTCATAACTCTCAGCATTAGTTTGTTGGGCCCAGTTATTGTAGATTCAGCACAAATCAGAGATTTCTTAAAAGCTCTTCTGAAAATAGTTTTAGCCAATTTAGTTTCATTGTATCACAGGTGAATATTGGCTTGGAAATGACAAAATCAACCAGCTTACCAAACTGGGGCCCACTGAACTTTTAATCGAAATGGAAGATTGGAACGGTGCTAAGGTTAAAGCGCATTATGGGGGATTCAGCATTCAGGGTGATGCAAACAAGTATCAGCTCTCAGTTAGTAACTATCGGGGCACAGCTGGAAATGCCCTTCTGGAAGGAGCTTCACAGCTACAAGGCGAGAACAGAACAATGACAATTCACAATGGCATGTACTTCAGCACTTTTGACAGAGACAATGATGGATGGTATGTATATGCATTTGCATTGGGTTTCCGACTGTACTCTGATGCACACATTTGGGACATGTTTGCGTATAACTAGAGATGGATTGCTTGCTGTACAACTCTTCGTATTGCACTACTGCAATCAGTTAGGCATCCATAATTAATGACTATTGAAATAAATAATTACTGATAGCTAATGGATGCACAACTACATCTGTAAAGCTTTTGGGACCTGTTTTAAATCAGGGAGATTTATTTCTGATTAGACATGTATAGGATCATGCTGTTGGTCTGGAACAGAGAGTAGTTATAAGCTATGGGCTCTGTTTGGAGAACTGTAGGATGATCTTCTGGTTGATTAATAGGAGTGGCCTTGTCCAAGTAAGATATAGCTATTTCTGGATATATGTTAGAAGACAAGATGCTATTCACAGATTATGTATTTCCTGTTTCATTGGTATATGTATATACCTTGATCAACATCACGAGTTTTGTATATTTTCCCCCACAGGGCAAATCCAGATCCAAAAAAACAGTGTTCTAGGGAAGATGGTGGCGGTTGGTGGTACAATCGATGTCATTCAGCCAATCCAAATGGCAGATACTACTGGGGTGGACATTATACCCCAAATATGGCAAAACATGGAACAGATGATGGAATTGTGTGGATGAACTGGAAAGGATCCTGGGATTCACTGAAGAAAATTAGCATGAAGATTAGACCAGTCTCTGAACAGTAGTGATTATTTTTTAAAGAAACAATTAAAAGTTTTTGTGCTCACAGTCTGTTTCATGATATTTGAACCTAACTTTGCATTAAAACAGTACACAACAAACAAACACTCTCTCCCATGTTTCTGTGGTTAAATGCATTGTGATTAAAAGCAGAAATGTTATACTGGATTAATGTTATATAGGATTTAATAGTTTGCAAATGTCACTTGTGATACATTTATGGCAAATAGGCACTGCAGAGATCTTTTGCCTAGCTCATACTTTTTCTATATTACCACTTTCTGCTCCATTAACTTCATTTATTTATTATAAGATATATAGGGCAGGTTGCAACAGTATAGTTATACAATTTAAAATCAGATAAAAGCATTTAAGTAAGAAACCAATATAATTTAAATCAAATAATATAGCTTTAAAAACACATCTCAGCTCTCAAATGCCAGGGTGAAGAGGGCATCAGGGCATGAAGGCAATTGTGTGTCCCTATTGTTTGTCCACAGACATATATAGCCTCAGAACATGGGTTAGCTGGATACCTCTTACAGCTTATGGCTTTATTTTTATTTTATGGACACAGCACATGCAGGCACTCACCACACACACACACACACACATATACAGGCCACAGAGACATAGCTGCATCTCTCTGTCATGCATTCACACGCTCACACTTCACTTATATACAGCCACATATAAATCTCTTTGCCCAAGTGCATCTCTCCCTTTCTCACACACCACACAAACTACATACCTCCACTCACTTCCTCTCAGACACCATGCATACATCGCAGGCCTTTTTTGTGTGTGATATAACTCTTTATTTGGCTGCCACTGGAAACCATTTTGTGCTGATCTGGCACTCATAGCACTTTACAGGCATGAGTACCGGCATCTCTTTTTTTACACACACTCAAAAAAAGCACTGCATACACGTCTCCCTCTCTCACAGACCACACATTCATACGTGCCTCCTCCCCCTTTCTGTCACAGACACACACACTACACATACATCTTTCCCTTTTTCTCTGCTCAAGTCTCTCACTCACTCACACACACACACACAGCTTCTTCATGCAGTGAAGCAAAAAAGGATGGGTCACTAGACCAGCAGGGAATACATCCTTGCCATTCTCCTGTCCCGGACAAAAAACCTTTTCAAAACCAACCAGAATGCAAGGCAGTGGGCTTTTCCAGCTCCAGCAACTGCTCTGCATATAAGATTGAGGGTCACCCATGGGCAGGGCTGGATTATCCATTAGGCTTAGTAGGCTGAAGCCTAGGGGCCCAGAGCTCTTGGGGGCCTGTGGGGCACTGGCCCGAGGGCCCCTGGAAGTACAGGGGGCCCTCCGCTGTCCTTTTGCAATCTGCGGCAGCATCCGCGGACCGCCATGCCCCTGCTATCCCCCCACTTTACCTACCTTTCCATTGCTTTTTGCAGCGCGCAGATTTGCCATCAATAAAGATGGAGGCTGAGGTTTTCTTAAGGGGCTGAAGCCTCTGCTGCCATCTTGGCTGATGGCACACATGCATGCTACATGCGCGCATTGCTGCCATCAACAAAAATGGCAGCAGAGGCTTCAGCTCCTTAGGGAAACCTCGGCCGCCATCTTGATTGATGGCAAACCTGCGCGTGCCGCAAAAACCAACAGAAAGGTAGGTGAAGCGTGGGGATAGGGGGGCCCAAACACAAATCAGCCTAGGGGCCCTCCTCAGTTTAATCTGGCCCTGCCCATGGGCACCAAAGAAAGCCTTTATGGGTGCCTGGTTGGTGATCCCTATGCAAAGATATAACTGTTGTATTTACTACCAATTAATTACTTGCAGCTTACCTTGGTAACTGGAATAACTTCAGCATACTTATGGTGTAGAATATACTTCTTAATTCCAGATATCTATGAGATTCCATCTATTCTTGGGGTGTGTATGAATATTAAAATATTTCTTAGGCAACAAAACTCATGGGCGCAGGATGCACATTACACATATAATTATACATAGGTTCCAACTCTGCACGTACTCTTCCTGGAGGAAAACGCTTGCTTGCTCCTTAAAAATGCAGACCTCCTAACCAGGAGAAGGGCACATGCTTTTCATTGAGGTGGTCCCTCCCAGATTTGGTACTTGGTGTTTCTCCAGATCAAGTATCTTGGGAAGCAGGGCTGGGACAAATCTTGGCCTGAGACCTTGGAAAGCTGCTGCCAATCAGAGTCAACAATACTGGGCTAGATGGAACAAGGATGTCATAGTGTAAAGCAGACTTTTACATTGATGAGACTATTGTCACTGCACAGTGGCTTAAAAATCCTGCCTTGGGGCCCAAATCTGTATATGTTTAGAAGAAAGCCTCGCTATTCAGTACATAGAACTGTAGTCTTATAGTGTCCATGACAGTACTTATCCTTAGGGTGCCATGTAGCTCACCAACCTGTCCAGCTCCTTGACTCCAGGCTTATGATGGGAGTAGCTAGGAAGTTGCAGAGTATCTTAATTTTTCCCTCAATGCCCTGGAAACCCTGACATAGTGTTACCTCTCAGAACCAGCCATGGCTGCCAGGCTAGTTAAGCCTGCAGCTGTCAGAGTGGCGAATGAGTGATTGAGGCTCACTGGCATGGGTTGGGGGTCCCATTCCAGAGCACATGGCCAGCCCTCCCTCTAAACTGGAGCCAGCCTCAGTTTAAGATTGTAGCCTTAACATCCCTTTTATGATGTTGTGTGACTGCTATTGGTACCCCATCTTATGCCCCAAATCTTATGCACTCGTGTGCAGCAAATTTAAAGTCTAACGTGCAGTAAGTCTTACGCATTGGTGCATTCCATCTGATGCATCAGCCATAAGGAGGTGAACCAGGATGCTTTTTAAATGGAAGCTGTGTGGATTGCCCTCAAGTATACTCTCCAGGCCAGCTTCCCATATTCCTGATGGCAGCTGAGGGGCTTGGCATGATGACCCCCCACAGGACAAGGGCAATTCACCTGGCAAACAATTTTAAATGTTATAGCACTCCCGAGCACTTTCTCCCATGTGAAAATATTTTGGGCATCATTAATGTCTGAATTGACTGGGGAGTTGCGTGTGTCTGAGCCAGACACCCTGAAATACTCGGCAACGATGCTTGTGAAGGTCTCATGTGGATTTGCACAGGGACTAAGATAAAAGCAGGTTGCTATATTTGCTGGCCTTCACCTTGTATTACCTCCTGACACCCACTTTGTCACAGTCTTCCTTAGAGTCCCACCATGAGGCTTCCCACCCCATGTTATGGTGTGCCCAGTATGCTAACCTCCCTAAAGCTCTGTTGTGGAACGCCACATTCTCCACATATAAACATACATTTCTCTGACCATCCTGTTTGGGGGTTCTATATGTAGCTAAAAAAAACTACCAATATTTTACATGATAAATGGTCCAAATTGTCTCATTTCCTCAGCATTTTATAAAATAATTTGTGACTATCATAGCTAAGATCTATGAATTATATCTAACACAGTTGTCCCATTAGTGCAAGGGCTTCCACCTGTGCAGCAGGACTTTCTCTCTTTCTCCTCTCCCCACAGTCTGCTTGGGGGTGGGGGAGTTGGGAGAAAACCTGGAACACATTTGGGAGCAGGCTCTGGGGCACGCAGGAATGAGAGGGAGAGGAATCCCATTACACAGGCAGAAGTCCTTGTGCAGATGGGATGACTTCACTGAATACAACCCTAAGCTTTCAGAATAAGGTACATATAAAGCTCTTCTGCACCTGTAACAATTCAGAATGCAACTAGATCCTGATATGGCTACATGCACTAGGGATGGAAAGATAAGTCAGTTTCAGTTCTCTCAGGATTTAATTTTTCCTATCTTAAATTCAGTTCTCCACATTTGTGCAGCTATTTGTGATTTTTTTTAAAAAAACCCTCACAAAAATTCTTCAGCATTTTAGTGCAATTTTTTCTAATAAACACATTTTTGTTATGAGTTTTGACTATGTACACATTTAGGCAAGCCATTTCTTGTTATACAATGCATTTTGCATGTTATTTTCACTCGTATATTCATTTTTATGCACACATTCTCCTAATATATGCATTCTTTTGTAAATATTGTTGGTTGGCAAACTGCATCACAAAATTCAAATAAGTTTGAATTTCAAAGGATGGCTGTGTTTCAGTTCTCATATTGTTTCAGAAAGAGCAAATTAGATAAATTCAGCTTGAAATGTGAACTGATTTGAAATTCTCACCCAGCCCTAGCAAGCACACCAATCTCTAAACATCTGCCTGTAGAAAATTAGAGTATCAGGGAGAGGTTTTTTGGCCCAATATTTTCCCTGACATGCTAATTTTCTAGATACAGTGAGTTTTTGAAATCAAACCAACTGCCTTTTAAACTGATAAGAGTTTCAGGAGAGGCTTTTTCTATGTGTCTTTTCTAGATTGATGGAGTGTCCCTGGTCCTAGCTCTTCCAACAATATTGCTTGAATTCATTGTTTGTTTTGGGTTAAATTGCCTTCTGTTGGTGTCAATGGAGAGCTGTTTCAGACCTAATTGCCTTATGGGGTGGTGGCATGGGACAATCTTTAAGAATATGGTTAACCCTCCTCTTCCTCTAGCAAGTAAGCTTGAAAAAAGCTAAAATGGGAAAGGGAGCATCTGCGTGTGTGTCTGACATTCATTTAAGCAGATGTGTGTATATGTGTGCAGTGCAAGCACAATATCTGGCAGAACCAGCCTAAGACACTTTGCTTCTTGAGGCAAAGGAAAAGATGATGCCCCTCCCCTCCATTCCATGCACAAACGCCAACCCAATGGGCACTTGAATCTTCCTTCAGTACTGGTGATGGGACAGCAACCTCCACTCTGCCTGAGGGCAGCTTTGGGGGCACAGAGCAGATTGCAAGGTACATATAACTCTGTTCACTTCACACCCCTGAGTGTCTGCCACCTGAGACTGCCATTGCACTGATCGGGGAAGCCCTGATATGTGTGCCAAGCAACTCTGTCCCTGGTTGTTTAGCCACACCCACTTTTGTTCTGGGCCCAACCACCATGGGCATGCAGCTCCTGGAAAGCTGGCAATGAGGAAACAAGATGCTGAAAAAGGTTCCCCATCCCTGACTTATCTAACACTATTTTTCCATAGGAGTGGTTCCGAATTTTGAGATCGTGATCAGGTTTATGATATATTTTTATTGTTTATTTTCTGTTTAGTTAATTTTTCAGTGTACAGCACTCAGAAATTCTAATGATTAAGTGGTCTATAAATATCTCAAATAAATAAAATAATACCTTTGGTCTCAGTGTGTACCATGTGTTGCTTAATATGGCTGTTATAGAACTGTGAAGATACAAATGTTTTAACTGTGGGAGACATTCCCCATTTAAAACACTGATTTGTGCTATTGGTTGTCAATAAGTTAACCACACCAGAAACATCTTTTAGAATGAACCTGTTTATTCTATTTAATAGGCAGTTGCATTCAGTTGCTTTGGGTAAAAAAACAAAAGACAAAAAGACAAAACACGCACAAAACACATAATTTTGAGGTATATATAAAGTTTTGGAAGTTTTGTTGTTCCCTTGATATCTAGACTGTCTCTAAGGGCCGGATTTTCAATCTAACAACTTTGAGGGAGTAATCAGAGGGCTTGAAGGGCACCCAGACCACCCCATTTTCAATCTCATAGGGAATGTTGTTCCTTGGGTCATACTGACCTCCTGAGTAGTAAATCCCATTGAGATTAGCAGCTTGGCAATTATTATACCACCAACCACCTCCATACATTACAGCACAGTTCTCCTCCCATTGGTCATAGTCTCTGTCAAAAGTACTAAATTTCATGTTAGTGTGAGCTGTGTATTCACTGCCATCTTCCTCTGAGCCCATGATAAGAGCATCCCCTGCTGTCCCCTCATAATCAGAGACAGTGAGCCTGTAGCCTTCTGCTTCAGAGGCTACGTGTATATTATATTCTGCATAACCTTCACTGCCCTCCCAATCCTCTACTTCGACTCGAAGGACAGTGTCCCTCTGGGTCAGTATATGGAGATTTTCATTGCCCAACCAGAGCTCTCCTTTCCCTTTGCCATCCACGCTGCCGAAACCTTTCTTGTAGTCTTCCCAGGTCCGGTTAAAATTCAATGACCCATCCAATCTCTGTTGGACCAGAAGCCATCCTCCCAAAGTGGTCTCTTGGTCGCAATAAACTGAAAAAACCTTAGCGGATCCTGCTGGCTTGATTCTGAAAATGCCACTTTGGGCACCAGAAGTGTGTTTTTGGTGGATATCCTCACAGTCTAAAAAAACAAAGTTGATCTGGTTGACAGAAGTTTTCAGTTAAGCTTGTTTACAAGGTCACAGGAATCCAAACAGTAATCATGCAGAAGTCAATTGGCTACACTTAATCTTGGGCTACAGTGGAAAGAAACCTTGTACCTTCCCCCACCCGGAACTGATTACTTACATGCACATTTTAATTACCTATATGACATGCTGTATGCAACTGCCTTGTTATCCAATTACTCATGGTGAGAAGCCATGTCCCCCACCTTTCCTAAATGGCGACAAACAGACACTTTGCTTTTATTGTTTAAACAATGATATGGATTGCAATCATGGTTTAGCCTGTGTGTCAGTTTGGCTGCAAACTTCACTTCTGCTCCCTCAATAATTATTTTCCATGAAGTGGATGGATACCTGTCCCGGTGTAGCTTTCCCCCCGCTTCTCTCCGCCTGCGTTCAAGCTGCGTGCCTGAAAATCAGGATTATCCTCTCCACTGTCGTCATGTTGCATCTCAAACGATGGGATTTTCACTGACTTGGTTTCAAAAGTGGATCCCCCTTTGTTGAAGCCACTAGAACTACTGCTGCTGGACACAACTGTCCTGGAATGGGACGAAGTCCCACTTGTTTTAGAGGAGGGGTGGTCAAATGCTGAGAAGTCATCTGTTTCTCCCTCCCCTAGCTCAGAGAAAATGTCAGGTCCTTCAAAAGTCTCTGAATGCCTGATGGTCCCTGTGCTATGGCGTCTGCTACCAGAAGATGAGGTGAAAAACTCTCTTGCATCCAGAGGAACAGAAGGAAAATCAGGTGAACCACTTCCTCTACTACCAGAGGTCACTTTGACATGGTAGCTGCCTCCTGCTTCTTTGACTAAATCTTTCAAATGGACACAGTCTGAACCATCCGGAGATTTAAACTCTTCAACAACCTCTTCTCTGGGACCATCAGCAGTAATTATCACTTTTCTGGTGACTGTTTTGATGCATGCATGGGTGACATGAGTCATGGAAGGACTGACTATTTTTATACTACTAGGGGAACCCCCTCCATAACTAGGAGTGACTATCTTGCTAGTGTGCGGTTGTCCAGCTGCCTCTGTTCTCGACACAACATGCTTGCTGTCCACCAGTGAGCCTCTGGACTCTGCCCCTGAATCTTCCAATACAATTTCAATCAGCTTTATATGATTAAGTATGTTTGCTTCTTGTTCTGACAGAGGAGCAGTTTTGTAATGGGTAGGAACAGTTGATTCCTTCAGTGGTCTTATTTTCAGGACCCTCAAGGGAGTCGCTTCATATGCCGGTTGTAAGTTGATGGAATTGGCTTGCATGAGCTGCTTCTGTAAGTTGTCATAGCTCTCTGTGTCCATGTTGTAGTTGTAAACGCGAGCACAGGACCCTTTGCAAGAACGTACTTTAATATCAATATCCACCTAGACAGAGATGGATAGGGGAAAATATATTGGGGGGAGAGAGAGAGAGAAGTATGTCAGTCAGGCAGATGTTTGTTATGGTCAACTGATCACTAACACAAAATATAGTGTATAAAATGCAAAACCGCAACCTCTATGTAAGTGTTATGTTTTGATTCCTAAATCTCCCAAAGGAGCATTATTGGGCTATTCTGTTGCAAAGGAGGAATGCCACGGCTGTTGCTAATGGAAGTTCCATCACTGCTCGAAGTGGTGGCAAAGATTTTGTTGTAAAATCCAGAAGCAAAACCCTCTGCTGCCTCATCTATAGTGGTAAGGCATTGCTCCCTAAACATTATTAGAATTTGTCCAATTCCCAAAAAGTTGAGAAAAATGCTTATTGTACCTTCACAGAAGATATACGCCCCTGGTGGGTGGGTGGTATTCAGTCCAGCACAAGAAAGGGTCTGTCTTAAATCAGCTTTGGAAATGAATTAAAAAATGGCACAGCCTACCTCTAAACGCTTCAACTCTCCAACTTGATTACGGATGGTGTTCTGCAGCACTTTAATCCTGTTTACTTGGTCAGCAACTCTCTGTTTCAGCGTCACAAGTCTCCTTCTCAGATCATCAGATATTTGTCCATAGCTATTGTCAAGCTCTGAAGCATAATAAGCCATTGTTATCATTAGTCTTTCCCCATAACAGCTATTCAACTGTATGAATTGACTTACAATACTAATTCAGCATTGAAAAGTATCAGTGTGTACAGCATTAGGCAGGAGGAAATTAGCAACAGATGCTCATTTTAGGGCCAAACCTTTTCTTTACAAAAAGCAGCTGTCATTCCAGATTGGGACCACAGCATCTGTAGCTAAGCAGAGTTTACCCTTCGCCCCCCTGTGCTGTTTTCCCCTTGAAAACCACTCCAGAAGACCTTCTCCCCCATCCCATCATGGTCCCAATCTGAAGCAAGGTCATGTGACTGCTATTTGTAAAGAATCCAAGCATGCCATTAGCGTAACGTCAAGTTCTTGACTGGATCAAAGTGGCCTTAGCAACACACAAACACATGCATCCAAGTCTGCATGATGTATGCATCCCTGTTATTTGGTCTTCCAACCCGCAGTTCTTATTGGAACTCACAAAATTCACCTCTGCATCAAGTCATGCAGAAGTTTCTGTTGGAAGAATGTGCTTAGAATCCTTACTGCACACATGGACATTTCCCTTGTGGCCTTTTGGATGCTAGCCTTTGCCTTCCTTCCTCTTAAAAAGGATATGTGTTCCATTCATTTGTTATTGAGGAATGTTGGAAGAAAGTAATAATGAACCATGATGACTTCTGCTCAGTACCTGCTTGGAACTAGGCCACAAATCTTCAGAAATATTATTTGGACCCCAGCACAGTAGTAGAGCTGCATGCTTCACATACAAAAGGCCACAGCTTCAATGCCTGGCATCTCCAGCTGAGGCTGGGAAGGACTCATGCCTGAAACCCTGGGGAACTGCTGCCTGTCAATATTACTGAGGTAGATGGACCAATAGTCTGTCTTGGTATGAAATAATTTCCCTATGTTCCTATGTTCGTCCTTGAAGAATGAAAAAGAGAGCATTCACTAATGAAGCAGGATCTCTGATTTAATGTTGGCACAGAATAAATCCTCAGAATTATTTCTTTAAAATGGAAGAAAATGATTTGAAAGTTTATCAGGTGGTCTGCATGTGGAAGGGGGATTTGGATCAAGATCCCATTTGTCAGGATGATTAAACCCAAAGGACTAGCCATGGGTCAAAAAAAAAAGTTAGCCATCTCTGGTTTAAAGCAAAATAATTAATGAAGATGATGTGATAATTGTAAATTGGGAGACTGCTGAATAGGACAAGGGTTTGGGTAAGGGTGGTTGTCTCCAAATTATCTCAGATAGTTACCAAAGCCCTGCTACAACTGAAGTCACGCTGGAGAATCAGGTTGACTGTATTTGAGCCCAGATGATCTGATATGACAGGGGTACAGCAAGCAATTATTTGTATTTGACTGTGGTTAGTAGTCAGATGACAGTACAGTTGTGGGGATGATACTCACCTTGTGCACTGGCCAAATTTCTCTCTAGAAAGGTAGTGATTTCCTCTTTTAGAATGTTTGACTTCTTGTAGCTGTTTTGATTATCTGTGAGCAGTTTCTTAATTTTGTTTATCCTGTCACTAAAATCCTGATCCATTTCATCTATCAGTCCCTGCATTCGGCATCCTGAGGGACATTTAGAGCCCTAAAATAAGAAAACAGCCAAAGAAAAGTATGGATGAAGCATCTGCCATGTTATTTACTCAGCCCTCACATTTTATACTGCTAATAGAGGTTGTATTATTATCACATGACATGTCCCAGTGTTGCTTGTGGTTCCACGTTACTCTCCTTCAGTAGTGGGTGTGTTTATGCATGAAAAATGCTAATTTAATTTGACTTCCTCACAATGATAAAATGCTAATTTTATAGCAACCACTTCCTGTTCCTCCTGAATCTTTCTGGAAGCACCTCTCTCTGATTCTCTCTGTTAGCCATGCTCTGGCCATTCTGACAAATGTTTGATGTATGTGCCTGACTACTGACCCTAGAGCAGCCTTTTTGAGAGCTGAACTACATGTTTGCTCCTGCAGCCATTCTCATCATGGTCCCCTTCTGCTCTTCTGATGCATGCCCAAAATCTAGCATGAAAGACTGCTCAACAGTGCACTCTTATACATGTTTACTCAGTAGTCGCACTATGTTCAAAGGGGCTTAATCCAAGACAAATGATTGTAATCTAAATCTTCCTGAAATCAATAGGGTTTAAGCAGCTTAACAGAGCCTTACATTAAAGGATTTTCATATATATGTAAAATACATAATATCAAAGTGTACCTAATAATCATAATGTGCACATCTGACAAGTAAGATCCATAACTAATACATGTGTGACAGCTAATATATAATTCCTTGAACCTACAGATGTTGGAAATAAGTCTGACTGAATTCAATGGGTTTTATGTACATAGAATTGCAGTGAACTGACTTTATCAGTGGGTTCCCATCAATAATAAATTAGGGCTTTTTAATTAGTAAACAGTACATAGTTTTTCATCGATGTTCACTTTATTGAGAAATTTGAGGAAGCCTTTGCGGCAATTTATGAATTACAGACATGTTGTGGTATTATATCTATGCCATCAATGTCTAATATACCATAACCATGACTTTGTATTGAGATCATGTAGCAAAACATGTCATCAATATGCTTCAGGCTTTTTCACTGTCTGTTGGCTTACCCATTCATCATCAGAACAAACTGGCCAATTCTTTTCATGTATGCACTGAGATGGAGCTTTATGCTCCACTATTCTGGGGCCACGCACTCCTCCTCCGTGCTCTAGAAAGGTGTCTTCATCTTCTGCTGCCTATCATGGAAGGGAGGGAGAGACATCAAAACAGAGGCTGAGCTAGTCTCAAATAATTGTATTTATTTTATTCATTATTACATTTAGATCCTGCCTTGCCTCCAAGGAGCTCAAAGTAGCATACATTGTTCTTCCCTCTCCATATTATTCTCACAACAGCCCTGTGAGATAGGTTTGATTGAGAGTTGGTGAGTTGGCCAAGGTTATCCAGCAACCTTCACATCCAAGTACAGATCTGAACCTAGGTCTCCCAGGTCCTAGTTCAGCACTCTAACTTTACACCACCCTGGCTCTTTAATTATAGTTCCTTAATTTAAGAAACAACCTGCATGCCCCTACTAGATGACCTCTACTGCTTAGAAACATTTACAACTGTTTCACTAGGATATTTTAATTAAATTCAAATTCTGTACTGATGTTCTCAGTCTTAGATATTATTTCATGAATTTTTATTTTTGATATCACATGATTGCTTTCCTGCATTAATAAACATCAGACTGTTTAACTGTGAAATGCACATTTTAGGTTGTGGTGCCATAAAACAGGTACATTTTCTTTCCTTGGAGAAAAGAAAGCCAAAATATAGTACTACTTGTTAATCCCTGGGCTTCATATTGTTTCCCCCTTCCTAATCATGTGAATAAAGTTTTTTTAAATTGTTTAATAAAAGGTCTATATTAATTTGATTTATGCTGCAATCCTATACATGTCTACTCAGAAGTAAGTACAAAGTGGTAGGATTGCAGCCTTGGTTTTTTAACATTATTTAAAGTTTTAATCCCCCCCCAACAGATAACATCAGTTAGCATCCCCAACCCAGCCACACCTCCCTAAAATGTGCCATGAAATTCGTGAAATTCAGTTCACATTTAAAGCCAAATCTATCAAATTTGCACTTTCTGAAACAAGATGAGAACCAAAACATCCTTCAAACTCTGCACTTGTCTGAATTTTGCGCTGCAGTTGTCCAACCACACAATGTTACAAAAATGCATATATTAGGTGAGAACATGCATAAACATGAAAATATTAGCAAAACATACAAAAATGCATTAATTAGAAGAAATTGCTGCAAAAATGCGTGCATTGCTCAAAGCTGCATATGTGTTTATTAGAAGAAATTTCACTAAAACGTTGAAGAAATTTCATGAGGATTTTTTTTAAAAAAAAAGTCAAATTGCTGCAGAAATGTGGACAATTGAATTTAACATTGGAAAAATGAGAAAGGGAGAGAACCGAAATTGACAGATCCTTCAAGAGCCAGTGTGGTGTAGTGGTTAGAATTTTGGACTATGACCTGGGAGACCAGGGTTCAAATCCCCACACAGCCTTGAAGCTCACTGGGTGACAGTGGGCCAGCCACGGCCTCTCAGCCTCAGAGGAAGGCAGTGGTAAACCCCCTCTGAATACTGCTTACCATGAAAACCCTATTCATAGGGTTGCCATAAGTCAGGATCGACTTGAAGGCAGTCCATCCATCTCTTCCCACCCTCAACTATAGCAACCCTTTCATTTCAGTCTAATGGAGGTTATAATTTATAATAAAAAACTGAGATAAAAAGGGAAAGATTCTTTCAATTGATTGTCATAGCTTTTCTGTTTATGAGGAAGCAACACTGAAGGGCCAGAGAATGATGTTGCCAAGGCGGGGGTGCATTTTCCTCCACCCCATCCCCATTCTTCCAAGGAGACTTGCGAGAGGGCCTCCTTGGGGAAAGGGAGAGAGGACATCACGTGGGGGCCTGTAGCCAATTATGGGGATGGAGCTTTGGCTTAAAAGCCAGCTCCGCCCCCATATTCTCCCTCTTGCACTTTTTGCTGCAAAGTTGTGGGAAGTTGTTGGGAAAATAGGTTTGTACTGAGGCATACTGTGGGCAAGACCCTCTAGGGAACTACCTGTGCATTTGGATGAACGCCAGTACAGAAGGGCCCAGTTGTGCAAGTTGGGGCAATACCCAAGGCTTTATTAGCAAGGAGGGAGGAGTTTCCTCCCCATCCATGACTGGGAGCCACAACTTTGGCTGATATACATGCCCAGAGGAAATTAGGGTTGTTTGACTCTGTTTTAGTTCTTAGCCTCTCCTGCCCGTACAGGTTGAATTCTGTTAATCTGGTTAATTGGACTTGTTTGGCTTGCAGGTTCTTCAAAATTGTTATATTTTAATAAATAAAACATCAAACCAAGTTTTTTCTCGCATGTCTTCTTTGGGGGTGTGGTGGCAAACAGAAAAATTCAAAAAGATCGGATTTCCTCCCAAAGTTAAGACTAGGTTAACTCTCTCATTGAAATTTATGGGGTTTAAAGTTTCTTAAACTGGGCTAGAATTGTGTCTGTACAGATATTCTACAAGATTATAGAGTTTCTATAGATTCACACACTGCAATATAACTCTTCTTATGGCCTTCAGAATCCATACCAATTTATCAAACGAACAAAGATCTTGCTTGAAAACCCAATTGGTATCACCAGCATCTGGATCAAGTCATTAAGGCAAATATTGAGGAAGGATTCCACTCTTCCCACCCAACAAAAGTGTTGAATCCAGAGCAGGTTATTTGCACTTAGATCATAATGAATCCCATTGATTTCAGTGGGAACATAGCTAGCTTGCTCTGGATCCAACCCATGGCACTCACAATGCCAAAGTAGCACGTTATAAAGCATGTCTAAAATGTTAAATGTACAGTATTTTGAATAAAATTATATCCCACTTTCCCCCTTCACAAAGGAGTTGCTCAGTTTATTTAAAAAACCAATGATAATCCAGCCATTACAATACAGGTGACCAAACTAAAAACATTGTGTGTTAGAAATTGCAGCACAAGGATTCCTCACAGGTATGCCAGGAAATCTGGCCTTGCTTCTTCAACTGTCCTGTGTACCTCTGATTTTATTTGGTTATAAAGGCACAAGCCTTCAAGACACCATTTCCATTTCTGTCATGAAACTTCTAAATTGTGTAGAGAGGATGGGCTGACTAAAAAGCCCTTTCCCATCATTAGCCATGATAGAACGAACATTATTTTTTCTGATGAAAACTGAGTTAGAAATATTTTTAAGTAAATTTATTAAAAGCCAAACTTGAAAACAAGCCTCTCTGCTGTGGTGCTACACCTGTACAAGATGCAATAACTATAAATATAAAACAGTATAACTATTACTGAGTTGCAGCAATTCAAAACCCTTGTTTATCAAATTAAATATTCAATCTCTTTCTAATCTTATAACAAATTATTTTATTGCGTAGGTGGTATTTAATACAAACAAAGCTGTTGTGAGTGAATCTGTTATGAATTAATCTGCTGGAAATATAACCACTTGTAATGGCATACTCATGTATCAGGTACTTGAGAATAAATATGCAAAATAAGTAATTTTACTAAGTAACTATTGCTACAGCTGAGGTATTGTAAAGGTCCAGCTAAAGGGAAACTTCAGGAATTTACAGCTAGTATGGTCTGAAAACCTCCTCACTTAAAATCAATGGGTTTTGACACCAAGTTCTGTATGTGTAGAAATCCTGGAATCTCTGTTTTGTTTTGTTCAAAACATTAATCCTTGCGTTTCAGTTTTGAGAACTGTCACGTTGTAATGTAATTAATTGTTTCATTGTAACATAATTGTAAACTCAATTTAAAAAACTCAGCAGCATAGATTTTTCAAATGATTTCTGTAGCATATAATTACATTTCATGAAATGCTCAAACACAGCTAGATTTCAAATGAAAAATATGAAGGTGATGCATTCATCCTTGTGTTTGGGAGACATCACACTGTAATGTAAGTAATTCAGTTTTATTTTAATTTATAATGGTAGGCTCAATTTAAAATGTTGTTGCGTACCCTTCCAAATTTCACAGAGTGCTCAAACACTCCTTGTAGGTTTCATATTAAGAATAAAAAATAATGTATATCAAAGAGGCTTGTATTATCAACACAGGTTCATAAAGTACTCATTGGCCCCAGTCCAGCAGGGGAGATGCATGCATAGAAACAGACTAACATGCCCAGATGACAATGCAGACGCATATCTGGATGTGCATCTACATCAAAACACATGTCTGGATCCTATTGAACTGGTGTGATGCAGTCTTTTGAAGTGGATAGGAAAGCTCATCCTTTATTTGGGGCCACTTGTTATGTGCAGCCAGTTACACATGACTTTGAGCTGGGTGATCCATGGGTTTTTTTTTTCATATACAGTAGGGCCCCACTCATATGGTGGGTTACGTTCCAAACCCCTGCTGTAAAGTGAAAACCGCTGTAAAGCGGAACTCATTGAATAGAATGGGCACGATGCCCAAAAACCACCGTAAAAGTGGAACAAGTGCTGTATGAGTGGGGCTTTAGTCTAATTGTGTCTAATTGAGACAGCTGTAAAGCAAAGCATCGCAAAGCGGGGCCCTGCTGTATACTGTACATAGAGAAGTAAATACAGATTACATTCTGCAATCTAACTGCCCCAAGAATCAACCTCTGCAAGTTTGAGCATTTAAAGGGAGAAAAGCCCAAATTTCACCTTAATTTTACCGTTCATGTGATAGCATGAGGTTTCTTTGGGCCGAAGTATATTACTTCCTAAGTGGGCAAGCTACACTACAGAACAAACATCAGTATAATAGGTAAGATAGTAGTAGAATAAGATAAAATTAACTCATACCCAGACGATGCTGAAGCACAGCAATGTACAGAAGACTCTCATCTGAAACATCTTCAGAAAGTTGTGGATGTGACAGAAAGGGATGCCTATCACTTAGGTCTTTTTGGTTGAATTTAAACCTTGAATGTAAGCAACTCCCTTCCCCCCAGATTAATGATTAGTTTCCCTTTTGTTTGCAGAGTCACAGTGTAACATCTGAGTTTGGTGACCCAGGGCCTATTGCACAAACTCTTTAAGTTTGTTTGCTAGAAGTTGGTTTGCACAATGCCAACAAACATGGTAGGCAGACATAGGTAGGTAATCCAACCATATTCCAGGAAAAGATTATCTAAAGTTTGGAATAAGTCATTTATGGACAGACCATGGGGAGAAAAGCTACACAAACACTGTCAAATGTCAATGCTACAGAGCTGGCATTTTTTGCATTACAAGTGTGCCTCTTCTTAGTACATTATAGGTAGTACACATGGTTGTCACTTCACTATGGCTATTTTATATTCCACTACTAATGTTTGGATCTGTCAGGTCACATGGAAACAGCCAGCAATCTGGCTATTCCCCGTCCCCTGGGATGAAGAAATAGATGGTTTTAAATAAAGGGACATAACTTTTTTAAAACAATGAGTTGCCCCAGACATTCATCCTGATTTGCTTCAACTAGGCTTATGCAGAAATTTGATTATATCTGGTCTCTTTTGAGCTTTTCTTCTGATCTGTTTGTGGAGCAGTTATATGACAATGAGTCCTGAATTGTACTGAATTCATCCTGATTTACTTGCAAGGTGTTTCTACATCTTCCCATTAGTCTTTTGTTCATCTCATACTTATCAATGCATTTCAACATCACTTCCCAAACTGCAAAAAGTCTGATTTTTAAATAGGTTTGTTGCACTAGGGCAACAGAGTGTTTTAATCTACTTTAATTGCATAAACCTAAATTTACAGTATGCATTTAAATCCTGCCCACAATGTAGTGACAGTCTGGAGGCACTCCATGTCTGATCTACAACAATTGTGTCTGAGGATAATCTAATCTCCACCCTTCCAAAGCAGATAGGGTGGGTTGCTTGCCTCTGAGGTGACAGGTAAGAGGATTCCTCATTCTGCCACCTACCTCCAGATTCAGAGGTGGCCCCAGCTTGGTTCAGAGCTTTAATCCTCTTTCTGGCTCTCCTTTTATAGTGCTGACAAAGGAGCCTCATTTATCATCAGTCTCCATTGGTTCAGTAACGCCCGCAGCTGTCTTACCAGCCGAAGCTGGTAAAAGGCACTCCTAGCCACAGAGGTCACCTGGGCCTCTAGCGACAAAGATGAATCCAGGAGCACCACCAGACTATGGATCTGCTCTTTCAGAGGGAGTACGACCCCATCCAAAGTAGGCAACTGACCAATTATCCAAACTAGGGAACCACCAACCCACAGTGCCTCCGTCTTGCTAGGATTCAGACTCAGTTTATTGGCCCTCATCCAGCCCACTACCGAGTCCAGGCAGCGGTCCAGGGCTTGCACGGCCTCTCCCAATTCAGATGTTATGGAGAAATAGAGCTGAGTATCGTCAGCATACTGTTGACACTTCACCCCAAAGCTCCTGATGACTGCTCCCAAGGGCTTCATATAGATGTTAAACAGCATGGGGGACAAGATGGTACCCTGCGGCACCCCACAGCACAACTGCCAGGGGGCCAAAAGACAGTCACCCAATGCTATAATCTGAGAGCGACCCTGGAGATAGGATCAGAACTACTGTAAAACAGTGCCTCCAATACCCATCTCACCAAGTTGGCCCAGAAGGATACCATGGTCAATGGTATCAAAAGCCTCTCAGAGATCAAGTAAGAATAACAGGATCACACTCCCCTTGTCCTTTTCCCGATAAAGGTCATCCATCAGGGCAACCAAGGTAAATTCAGTCCCATAACCAGGCCTGAACCCAGACTGGGATGGGTCAAGATAATCTGTTTCATCCAATAGTACTTGCAACTGCTGCACCACAACCCCCAGAGACTAATGGATCTAGATGGTTTCCAAAGGGCTCTGGGAAGTTTTCCGGCTGATAGGGCTGGCACTCCTGTCGAAACCCTGGTTGAACTGTGGAATACAGAAATGACCCGGGTGGTTGACATGATTGCTCCTGAGCGCCCTCTCCTGTGTAGAGCTCGTACGGCTCCATGGTATACCCCAGAGCTGAGAGCGATGAAACAATATAGGAGACGGCTTAAGTGCAGATGGAGGCGAACTCCTAGTGGATGCAATTATACGTTGGTAAGTGCCTATGGTGACCTGTATTTAGGGGCAGTGAGGGCAGCAAAAAAACAATATTTTGCTGCTAATATCAAATCATCAATGTGCCACCCAGCGGAGCTCTTCAGAATTGTTCAGGGGCTATTACACTCTGGCCCCAGGGACATGGTAGAACCATCTGAGGCTCGCTGTAATGAATTTGCTAGGCACTTCCAGGATAAAATTTTTAGCATCCGCCAGGACTTAGACTCCAGTGTTATAGCAGGTGAATCAAGCGAGGTATCCAGAGCACAGCCTTGTCCTCATTTCTTGGATGAGTTTCAGTTAGTACAGCTTGAGGACGTTGACAAGGTGCTTGGACAGGTTCGTGCAACCACTTCTGTGCTGGATCCTTGCCCTTCTTGACTAATAAAAGCTAGCAGGGATGGAACAGCTGGCTGGGCCAGGGAAGTGATTAATGCCTCTCTGCGAGAGGGGGTGGTCCCTGGCTGCCTGAAAGAGGCAGTAGTGAGACCACTCCTGAAGAGACCCTCCCTGGACCCAGAAAATCTTAATAACTATAGGCCAGTAGCAAATGTTCCATTCCTGGGCAAGGTCCTGGAACGAGTGGTTGCAGGCCAGCTCCAGATACTCTTGGATGAGACCGATTAACTGGATCCATTTCAGTCGGGTTTCAGGCCTGGTATTGGCACGGAAACAGTCTTGGTTGCCCTGTATGATTACCTTTGTCGGGAGGGAGACAGGGGGAGTGTGACTCTGTTGATTCTTCTTGATCTCTCAGTGGCTTTTGATACCATTGACCATGGTATCCTTCTGGGGAGACTAGCTGAGTTGGGAGTGGGAGGTACTGCATTGCGGTGGTTCCACTCCTACTTGGCAGGTCGCCTCCAGAAGGTCATGCTTGGGGAACATTACTTGGCACCCTGGACTCTCCAGTATGGGGTTCCACAGGGGTCAGTTCTGTCCCCCATTCTGTTCAACATCTACATGAAACTGTTGGGTGCGATCATCCGGAGCTTTGGAGTGCGTTGCCATCAGAATGCTGATGACACGCAGCTCTATTTCTCCTTTTCATCTTCTTCACGTGAGGGTGTCAATGTGCTGAACCGGTGCCTGGCTGCAACAATGGACTGGATGAGGGCTAATAAACTGAGGCTCAATCCAGACAAGACTGAGATGCTGCTAGTAGGTGGTTCTTCTGACCAGATGGTGGATGTCCAACCTGTCCTGGATGGGGTTGCACTCCCCCTGAAGGAGCAGGTTCGTAGCTTGGAGGTTCTCCTAGAACCATCTCTGTCACTTGAGGCTCAGGTAGCCTCGCTGGCACGGAGTGCCTTCTACCAACTTCGGTTAGTGGCCCAACTACGTCCCTATCTGGACAGGGATAACCTGGCTTCAGTTGTCTATGCTCTGGTAACCTCCAAATCTGATTACTGCAATGTGCTCTACGTGGGGCTGCCTTTGAAGATGGTTTGGGAACTGCAGCTTGTGCAAAATGCAGCGGCCAGATTGGTAACAGGGACCAGACGGTCCGAACATATAAAACCGATTCTGACCCGCTTGCATTGGCTGCCTGTATGTTTCCGAGCTCGATTCAAGGTGCTGGTTTTAACCTATAAAGCCTGACACGGCTTAGGACCACAATATCTGATGGAACGCCTCTCCCGACACGAACCCACCCGTACACTACATTCAAGATCAAAGGCCCTCCTCCGGGTGCCTACTCCAAGGGAAGCTCGGAGGGTGGCAACAAGGGAGAGGGCCTTCTCAGTGGTGGCCCCCAAATTATGGAATTAACTTCCTGACGAGGCGTGCCTGGCTCCAACACTGTTATTTTTTCGGTGCCAGGTCAAGACTTTCCTCTTCTCCCAGGCATTTTAGCATGTGTTTTAAATTGTTTTTATATTGTTTTAAATTTAAAAATTGTGTTTTAAATTGTTTTTAAAATATGTGTTTTAAATTGTATATTTGTTTTAATGTTTTTGATTGCTGTAAACCGTCCAAAGAGCTTTGGCTATGGGGCGGTATACAAGTGTAATGAATAAATAAATAAATAAACCCTCTCAATCACCGTCCCAAAAAGGGGGTATTTGCAACCGGTCGGTAGTTGTCACAAACCAATGGGCCTAGAGTTGGCTTTTTCAGGAGTGGTTGGATCACCGCCTCTTTCAAGGCAGCTGGAACTACTCCCTCCCACATTGATGCATTGACCACACCCTGGATCCACTCGGTCAAACCCCCTGGGCAAGCTTTAATAAGCCAAGAAAGGCAAGGGTCAAGAGGACACGTTGCTGGCCGTATCATCGCAAGCACCTTGTCTATGTCATCAGGCCACATCAACTGAAACCGTTCCCAAGAAGTTGCAGCAGATGTTGCACTGCACACCTCATTGGGGACTACAGTAGATGTAGATGGTGCATCAAGACTGTTACAGAGGCGAGCAACTTTACCCTCAAAGTGGCTTGCAAACAATTCACAGTGGGCCTCCGAAGGGTCTAAAACTCCATTTCCTAGAGTTGGTGTTAACAGACCTCTGACAATACAGAAAAGCTCCACTGGACGACTCCTTAAGGATGTGATGGAGGCAGAGAAGTGGGCTTTCTTCGCCGCCCTCACCACCACACAGTAGGCACAGTTATAATGTTTTACTCGTGGCCGATCAACCTCACAGCACATCTTTCACCACTTGTGCTCTAGCCATCGTCCAGCCTGTTTCATTGCCTTAGCTCACTGATGTACCAAGCTGCAAACCAGGCTCCACAATGCCAGAGAGGGCACTTGGGGGCAACTGTGCTGAGAGCCCAACACACGTCACTGTTCCACAGCGTGACAAGGGCTTCAACAGGGTCACCTGCTCTATCTACTGGAAACTCCCCCAGGGCATTCAGGAATCCTGTGGATTCCATTAGTTTAAAAGGGCAGACCTTATTAATCTGTCCACCATCCCTGCAGGGAAGGATCGGAGCCATAAGTCTAAACTTCACCAGGAAGTGGTCTGACCATGACAATGGGGTGACATTCACCCCCCCATCTCCAGACCACCCCTTCCTCCTCTGGAACAAAAACCATGTCGATGGTGTGCCCTGCCCTATGTGTTGGGCCAGTGACAACTTGAGATAGCCCCATGGTCGTCATGGAGGCCATGAAGTCCCGAGGTGGAACACTAGAGGCAGCCTCAGCATGGACATTGAAATCACCCAGTACTATTGTTCTGGGCTCATCTAACACCACAGCCGAGACGGCCTCTGCTAGCTTGGTCAGAGAAGCTGCCGGGCAGCAGGGTGGACGGTACACCAGCAGCAACCCTAATTTACTGTTTCCTCAGCCTGACACCAGGTGCAGGCCCTCACAGCCAGCTCCAAGACAGAATGGTTTTCTGGTGACTGAGATAGAAGTTCTGCAGATCACAGCACTACTCCCCCCTCCCGTCCCTGCAGCCTGTGCTGGTGTTGCACCGAGTATCCAGATGGGCAAAGCTGGGTCAGATCAACTCCTCACAGCTCACCCACCCAGGTCTCGGTAATGCACACCAAATCAGCACCTTCATCCACAATCAAATCATGGATGAGAGTGGTCTTATTGCGTACTGATCTGATGTTAAACAACAACACACACAGACCAGTGGGCACAGCAGATAAGCAACGAGGAACCCATCCATGAGAGGAGTGGCAGCAAGGAACAAGGCGCCGATAGCCTTGCCCTAGTCTTCTGTGGTAATTCACCACATCCCCATGGCTATATTTCCCTCTACCCATGATCACTGAAATTAGAGTGGCATCACCCATGTTCCTCCGTACTAAGACTCCTCCTGAACACCTGATATGGACCCAACACGAGCCCACCAACAAAACCTGTCAGAGCCAATTATTCTAGAAGGCCTCTGTGAGAATTGGGAACAGTCATACCCATTCAAACTTTTTCATACAGGGCACATCTACTCCCCCTCCTGTCTCACACCCAGGGAGGGCCAGCCTTCTGCCAGTTACAGACTCTCACTCTGAAGGGATCTTGCGACTTTCTCCTATCATTCAGTTCATTGCACAGGCTCTCACCCTGTGCAGGAACTGCACATACACCACACACCCTCCCCAGCACCAATCTCCTCTAGTTTGGTTTAACAGAAAACAAATTAAAAAGAAAAAGAAAAAAGAAAAGGTAATAGAAGGGGGGGTAGTGCCTTCGCCCTCGGGACTCCCTAAGGGGAATTCCCCTTTGGTGTCACCCCTTCGATGGGAACCCCGCTGGCAGCAGACCCGCCACCCAAGGGCAGCTGGGCTTTTATGCCTCCTGACCCAGCCAGCAGCTGATGCAAGAGGCTGCAAGTTTGAGTGCAGCCTCTCTCTGGAGCCAGGGTCAGGCACAGGATCCCAGTCCTCGCAGCACTTATCAGGGTCTTCAGCTGTCTCAAGGGACAGCAACCCAAAGGAGCGAGCAGCAAGCACCCAGATGCTCAGATACTCACTCCCAGGGCAGGTCTTCTTCAGTCCCCTAGTGCTGCAGCTGTTCCCCAGATTGAGGAATTAGAGTGCATGTATACACTGAAAGATCTTTAGGTACAGAACACATTTTAAAAAACACTATCAATAAATATGATAGGCTTGATCCAGTCAAAGATAAGCACTTTGCCACTGATAACGGGAGAACTAGGCATGTTCTTACATCTCTCCCATTTAAATCAAAGGGACGTTAAAATCCATCTGCATTATTTGGAGCTGGTGTGGTTTTGTGCTGAAGTTTTTCTGCTTTAGTGACAAGACTGTGGATAGATGGGCATCTGAACAGACCACGCTTTCATCGTCAGCTATCATTGTGGCAGCGTCATCTGTGGGACTTCAGTTTCCTCCATGCTATTTTTGTCTATTTGCCTGGTGCAAAATGTTACTGTGAAATGAAGCTCCGCTCGCCGCGCAGCTGACGAGCGGGGCATGATTGCAGGTGGGGGTGAAGACGCTGTCCCCATCTGTTAATGGGGCAACGTCGCACGTCGCGCCCGTGACGTCAGCGCGACGTGCAATGTAAGGGGCGGGGTCTATAGGACTATTTGAGTCCAGCCGCCCCTTCCAATCCAGGATCTCATCTGGGACGGTTCAAGCTTGCCCCTGTGCAGCTTTCAGCCCTGGGCAAGAGTCAATCTTGTTACAGAAATGTGAACACCGGGGCAGGATCCTTCATACTATAAGCTGAAACCTCAGGTGCTAACATGCCTCCCACAAGCTACCATACCTATGAACATCCACTCAGACAGATAGTGCCCCACTGCTTAGGAGCCCACTTGTCTCCTGAGGTTATGCTTGCTCAATGTGGAAGGTCTAGAACGGACCAGAGGTGTACCTCTGCCGAAGGATATTTATTCACCCAGGCTAATCTGGACCCCCTAGCTATAGGCCATATATGCCTGTCTGGGTCAACAATACCAGTTTTGGCGTTAACAAAACAAGCATTGCAGGGGCTGGGGTATGACCCCTTCCAGTCTGGAACCTATGCAATTAAAATGGGAGCTGCTTCTATGGCAGCATGTTTTTGGTTCCTCCCGGCACTGGTACAGGATGTGGGACTTTGGGCCTCTGATGCATATAATGGCTATATTCCCCCCTTTTAGAGGGCAGGGGGATGCGGCAGCCTCACGAACGAGCATTGTAAGGGCTGGGGTACGACACCTTACAGTTGGAACCTATTCATCTCGAATTGGGGCTGCTTTTACGGCAGCAGGTTTTAGTTTCCCACAGGCACTGGTACAGGGTGTGGGACTTTGGTCCTCTGATGCGTACAAGGGCTATATTCCCCACTTTTAGAGGGCAAGGGAATGTAGCGGCCTCACAATCTTCATTGTTTTGACAGGTTGCTGGACAGGGATGGAGCAGATGCACATCATAATATGCGGCCACAGCATGGTCTTCCGGGCACCCTGGAGGGCAGCGAATTCGAGCATGGGCTCGCAGTTGGGCCTCAGTAGAGGGGCTGTTGTGTAGTGGCTGGACCGGCAAGGAATGCATGGGGAGTGGCTCCTACCCTCTCTGTTCCAGCAAGGTGTGGTGCAGATATTTCTGCAGGCAATGGTCATCCACCTCGGTGGTAATGACCGCGGCGTGAAGCAGGGTAAGGCCCTCAGCATACAGGCATGTAAGGACATGCAAGTGATAAGGCAGCGTTGGCCTTTGGTGCGTCTGATGTGGTCAGACATGGCGCGGCATATGGGATCCAGCTGGAATTGATCATGCATGGAAGAAGATCAACCGGCAAATTCGGTGGGCTCTTCTTGGGCAGGGGGGGTTGGCCATTCCGCATCCCCGCATTCAGCACTGGAAGGGTGAACTGTACAGGGCCGATGGCGTTCACCTGTCCCATGCAGGTAACGACTTATTTTGGGCGACCTGCAGGGGTGTCTGCGAGAGATGTTTCTCGGCAGTGGGGTAAAGGGGGACTAAATAGAGATTTGTCCCCCTTTTGTGGCGGGAAGGTGCAGGAAGGGAAATAGGTAAGGACAGCTAGGTGGCCCCCTTAGGCACCTTTGGAGGTGATTGGCGGTTCCAGAGGCCTGTCTCTCAGGGCTTTACGGCTCTAGGGCAGGATATGGGCTGCTTCTGGGACCAACTTATCCTCATCTACCCAGGGGTTATACGGCCCTGGGTGGGGATGATGTGGGAAGGCCCCCCTACTCACCTGCAGGGTGTGGCTGGGGTAAAGGGTAAGCAGATGGGCTTGCCCTTGCCCCAGCAGGGGCTGGTCGCCCGAGAGCTGTATGGCAAGCTACTTGCTTATAGACAATTCCCGCACCTAGGTTTCCCTCTGCAGGTCACTTTAAATTGGGTTTTTTTCTATAATGTAAATAAAGTGGCCCTTGTTCAACCCAAGCTGACGTCTCTGTGTTTTATTTCACCCCTCAACTGCAATCAGCAAGCCTATTTTCCATGAGCTTTGAAGTGTTATTGTTTGGTATTTAATGAACAAGATGCCAATTTCTCAAGCCTTTCTTGGTAGAAGTGACATACTACTGAAAAGAGACTCATTTTAAAAGAATGGTTATTGCGTTTTATTTCGTAGAAAGGATACTGTAGGCTGGAAAACTGTTTTAACATGTAACTGCCTGTCTTTTCAATTGTCTATTAGTTGAATATTCTAGTTACAATTTCTAATTTTAGGAAAGTAATACATATTTAAATATAATAGTAGACTGGATTCAAAGAACAGCACAGCAAGTTCTGTGCGTCCTAGGAAGGTATGAATATGATCTTAGAAGCATAAGAAGAGCCCTGTTGGAACAGACCATCTAGTCTAGCATCCTATTTTCTATGGTGTTCACATGGGTGCCTCTGGGAAGCCCACAAGCAAGAGATGATGGCAATAATCCTCCCGTGCTCTTACTTTCCCCAGTAGGTTACATTTAGTTATCATGCATAACAGCCATTAGTAAACCTGCCCTCTATTAAATTATCTAATCTCCTTTTAAAACTGTCTAAGCTAGTGGCCATCACAACATCCTGTAGCAGTGAATTCCATAAATTAGTTGTGTATTGTGTGAAAAATAACACAACAACATAAGAAGATCCCTGTTGCATCAAAACAAAGCCTATCTAGTCTAGGGTGGCCACTTACACATCACAAAAAAGAACTGATGGGATAAAATGCATCATCAAACAAGAGGACCAAAGATGTCACAGATTTGCATAACACCTGTGTCAAATTAACACCTAATAATATTTCTGTTTCATCTTTGCTGACTTTCTGTCCAGCTAAAGGGCTAACCAGTTATCTGCTTTTCTACTTCTATCAAGGATTGAACTGGATTTGTTAAAGTCAACACATTTGCATAAAATTGGGGGACCCTCCAGAACAATGTGGGAGGTGGCATAGAAGGCTACTGGGGGAAGGAGAAATTGGCAAAACCACCCCATGTCCTTCCTCTAGCAGGAGCCACTGCTAGATCTCAGTCCCTTCTGCCAACAGGTTGAGCCCTTCCATTTACAAAAGGGCAATTCTGGATCCAGCCTCTTAATTTCAATGGGGCAGAGGCATGATTAACTTTATCTGGATTGATACCTTAACATATAGCTTTTTAAAAAGTCTCAAGAATGACACCAGTATCACAGGTAATGTTATATCACAATATTCAGAGAAATGTCATGCCGTATCCCTTATATGGATGCAACATATAAAAGCATATATGGGAAGAAAGTGTGTTGTTTGTTCCAAAGCAAACTGGCAGCATCATGGACACAACTTGGCTAACCAAGGTATCCGTTTAATCATAGCTGAGTATCTCCACTGAATTTTGCCTTAAATAGTAGCAGCTTGGCTGTGAGCATCCTATGCTGATGTTTTTGGAAGAAATAGCTTTACTGAGTGCAATGCACATCTTACATTTGTACCATAGGTTAGTTTCAACACAACACCCACACACCCCTCTCTATCCTCCAAGCAGAGTTCAAGGACATATTCCAGTAGGCAAAAATTGTGAAGGAGGGCATGAACTAGAGCTGCTGCAGAGTGCAGTCTTGTGAGGGTGTCCTGAAGTGTTTGGTACAACTATATGTTATTCCTAATTAAAATAATATGGTTCACAAACCACTGTTCTGTTTCTATTAAAAGACAATGGAGTCATTTCTGAATGAAGAATAAATAACAAGGGAAGGATAACTTGGCTTTCAGCATGAGAGGATGGTATACAATTTGCTGCATAAACGTATATACATAACAATAAGGGATTCAGTGAGATGAGTTTGTTATTAAATTACCAAATCTGGTAATTTGATGCATTTATTCAAAAAACAGTTTGCATCAGTGGTCCAACTATAATTTCACATAGGTGAAATTAAATATAGTTCATAATTCAATAATTTTGACCTGTATCATGTAATAGCCTGGGGTTTGTATGGCATTCTTTCTAATAAAAAGGGTGCTGATGTATAACCTAGGGGGACATATATAGATATAAAACACAGTTCTAAACATTTGCAGAATTTCTTTGAATTTTGATGATAGTTAAGAAGCAATTAATAACACATTTTATTAATTCATATTTATTCAAATATATATTTAGAAGAAATATAGAAAAATAGCTGCAAATAGTGGTTCTATTCTAGAACAGTTTTTGCCTATGTGGAAGAAGATTCTCTTACATGTAGAAATTGCTCCACCATTGTTGCATTCAGATAGACAATCCGAAGAATGCCAGGATTCAGGCTTTTGAATAGATGTGCCATACTGCTGAGCTATTCAGTTCTCCACAGACTTGTGCAAGATTTTGCACTTGTGTCTGCAGTGGAAAATGGGAGCAATGAATGTCTTTTATTCCATTGGTGAACAGGGAAAAAAATGAGCATTTAATGATTTGATTTTAGTACCAGATCCTTAATTTCAGCGTTTATGTGAACTTCAGAGTAGCATTTTATAAAAGTTTGTGAACTTGTCCAGTTAAATCTTTGTCAAAAATGTTCTTTTAAACATCTCCAACCTACAATAAAAAAGAAAAGGGTTAACTGTCATTTTTCTCCCAAGGAAAGACTGAATTATGCATGTCTATAATCCAGCATCCTAGGAAGCCCATGGCAGGCAGCACTCCCCCCTCCAATTTGGGATTCAAAGGTACACTTCTTTTGAACATGGAAGTTCTGTTTAGCTATCATAGCTAAATGATAGCTGTTGATAGAATGATCCTCTATGAATTTGTCTAGTCCTGTTTTAAAGCCATCCCCAGTTAGTGGCCCAACAGCACATCCTGTGGCAGCAAATTCCATGAGTTTGTAATATATTTTTATGTACTATGTGATTTCAAACATAATTATTTGAAAAAAAATGCAGAAATAGAAAGAAAAGAAGTACTTTTGTGATGACATCACAGTCATAAATTTGTTTTTAAAATGAGACAGACTACGTAAGGTGAAACATCTCTGAGAATGCTTTCCATAAGACACCAGTACAATACTCTAACATTGTTCAGGTGCAAATTGCTATTAACTAAATGTGCAGTTGATTTTGTTCTCTTTCTAATTGTCTCCTCGGCCTGCTAGTCCAACCTCTTTTACTCCTCCAGTTTGCTGTCCTGTTACTACTGCAAGTCGGCTGAATGGAATGATTTTCATAGCTGTTTTTTTCATGGAATTCCACCGAGAACGCCAGGTTGCCCAAATAATACCATTGTCATTTCCACTTGGGCCAGCATCTTTTTCAGTGTAAGCACCACCTAAAATAAAAGCAACACCGTAGTAATATGTATGTGGATGGCGATATAATTTTTACAGAGCTGTAAGAATGACAGAGGATAAACTGTATTTAACTTTACCCTCCTTTGTGCTCCCATCATTTTAGCAGCAAACTCCTAAGCATGTTTATTCAGAATCAGAAGTTGGCTCCACGTAACTGAATGGAACTTTCTTCTTAATAAGAATACTTAGCTGTATGCTCCAATAAATATGTGACATATAAAATGTTAATTAATCAGCCAATGATTCCTCTTCGGCCTTATTCAGAAGTATGTTTTACTGAACTGAATGGGACTTACTTAGTAATTGCAATGCTTAGTTGCACACATGTGATGTGTAAAGAGTCAATTGACCAGCAAATGATTCTTTTTCAGGATTAACGTTTACTTTTTCTAGATTCACCCAAGACATAAATGGTTTACACCATAGGAAAATGCATACATCTGGCCACCACAGTACAGCAGATACTCTTGAAAATCTCAAGAGACCAAGGCCATGCTCAAGCCAAAGGTTAAGATTTTAAAGTTGCATTGATTAAGCATGTGTTGAAATCTCCCTCACTGAAATCAGTGGGACTGAAAAGTACTTAGAAGTGCAAGCCTATGCATGTTTGCTCAGAAGCAAGTCCCACTATGTCTAATGTGCACACAGGATTAATTTTTGTTGAGCTTATCCTGAATGCTTACTCTTACATTTAAATACCTATGGAGGGAAGGTGGGGTCAGTTTTGAGGCTGATGGGAGACTGGGAGAGAAGAGATCAGACCTCATTACCCTCCCCTGAATGAGTCTATTTCAACTTGGATTTGCTTAGAACAAGAGGAACTAGCTTGTGAGGAGATCAGGCTTGGGTGGGTGTTTTGCCCATCTCAATTTAAAACCAGAGACAGAATGAGTCATGCCTCTCTAAGGAGGGTCCTACAACTCTGTCACTTACAGAAGCCTGTCTTGCCTTGGGAGAACTTGGAGCAGATATTCCACATGGAGCATACAGAAAGGTTCATATTATTACCTTGATAATATTTGCCATTGAGGTGAGCTGCATGACATCTGTTCATCCACCATCCAGATCCATCCTGTTCAGCACAGTTGCCATCAAATTTATCATTGTCGCTGTCAGTTGTACTGAACTGCATTCCATTGTGGGATGTGAAGAATTTGTCACTTGGATCATCTCCAAAATCAAAACCATCAAAGGCATCTCCAGCTTCACCGCCAGAAAAGAAGGCATAGGTCAGGCGATACTTATCTGCTTCAGCTCCCAGTCTAAAGTGGGCATAATCTGCATAGCTGTAAAAAGAAAAGTGAAACATCCCCAAATTTCAGAAGTGTCAACTTGTGTTCCTTTTGATTCCTTAGACATGTTTGTCTATTGTATTACATGATGCAAGCATTTCATGGATAGTAACTAGGGATTTGTGAGTGCTTCATCTCAGCAGGTAGACAAATGTAGAGGACCTGCTTATGCTTCTCTACACTGGACAGTACAGCAGAGGGAGAGAAAGACGCACAGCACTGCATAATAGGCTTGCCAGATGTTGGCAAGGCAAAAGCCCTTTTTGCAGACTTTGGCCCATGGACCAAAGTCTGCATGTGAAAAAAGGAAAGCAGGACAAATCTGAATGGTCTAGGTCAGATCCTAAAATTTGGAGCTGTACAGGGTAAACTTTGGCTGGTCAAGTTCCTAAAGCCAAGAGCAATATTGCCCAACAAAGAGCCAGAAAGCACATCGCCCTTTCTGCTGTGGTTCTCAATCAAAACAAAATCACTAGACCCCAAACTCTTGCCGCTACAGGTCCTCTACCCCAGCAATGCCCATACACAGATGCTTCATCTACTTCTTTTTTCCTCCACAAAACCCTCACTCCCTTCTTCCATTGTCCCCATTTCACTTCTACTGAAACAACCTGTGCTTCACTTTTCCTTCCCAGCCTCTGCCCAGACACTCTTGGTCATTCTTTGGTCCCTGGGAAACCCTTTTGATGTCTTGCTGCCATTGCCATGACTTCCTCTTAACCCTCTGAGGCCACATGCAGTGTTACCAGCACCAGCAGAGGCTTATATTCATCATCATGGAAAGAAAATGGAGAGTCTGGGAAATGGAAAATCCCTATTGTGCCTCAAAGGCATGTGCATAGCAGGGGCTTACTGAGATGCCTGGAAGGTGCATGTAGCTAATAAGCCAATGTTTGACCACTAGCAGCAGCATGATAGTCATGAATTCTATGCCATACTATTGAAGAAACCTTATGAGTGGAATACCTTTTTTGGCCACTCCAGTCCTCCAGCTCTATTCGCAAGGCATACGGAATAGCAGACTGAGTGGTTATTAAATGAATCTTCTCATTTCCTAGCCAGAATTCTGTCTGGTCATTTGGTGACAGATGTCCAAATCCTTCTTTGTATTGATTCCAGTTTTTATTAAAATCTTCACTCCCGTCAAGCCTCTGATAACAAATTGGAGGGGAAGGTTTAACAGGATTAAAATTTTTATTACACAGTTGATCTTCCATGCATTCCATGCATTCACTTTAGAGACCACATACCCTTTGGAAAACTGTCCACCCATTCCCCAATGTATCGATTTCACAATAGACCAGAAAATCCTCCTTAGCTTTGTGAGGTCTGATGAAATAGAGGCCACTCTGCCGGGCACCTTTATTAGCAATGTCTTGACAATCTATAATAAAGAAATAGAAACAACAGATGGTAGTGATAACTGCTGTCTATTGTATTTACATTTTAACTAAACAAGACCTTCCCTCCCCCCACAAACCTCCACAACCCCTCAGTGTTTTTGTTTTGTTTTGTTTTTTTGCATTTTTTAGCCAGTACCTCACCCCGGGAACTCTGGGCAATGCACATACCATATTTTGCCTCATTTAATCTCACAACCATCAATTGAAGTCGTTTCGGTTGAGCATGTATTTGAGCCATGTCTCCCTGATCGAAGCCCAACATTCTATCCACTACACCACACTAATCGTACTCCTCATCAAAGCACTGATTCTAACCAGCATGGAGTAAGTGATTCAAAGGCTATTACCAAAATGCCTTGGACCATGCAATGTACTACATTATTCATAACACATCTGTGAAAGTTAATGAGCTATATTCATGTTTGTGGACATCAAAACATGGTGTCCTTGGAACTGTATTGCAGCACAATCTTAATTATAGGAAGCTGGCATAACGTACCTGTATCCCAAACTTAGAAGCCTCTGGGAGGGGCTACTGCTGGCCAGCAGGTGAGTTTGAGCCCAAGTGTTGAGGAATAGGCCCACTGGCTTCTATGGGGGAATTTGACTTACATCACACTTTTTGCTGCTGTAAGTTCTACTGGGTTGCTAGGTCACATGAGCAAGGTTAAGAGGGTTTGGAATACACTCCTTGCTCTGTCCTGCCCCCACCACACCCCTTTTGAGGGACTAATGTCAGAGTAAGTTCTGCCAGCTGAGCCCTGGTTGAGTGGGGATGAGGGATTTATTCGCTGGGAAAGCCCAAGATCTGCCAAATCCAAACTCTTTCATCCTGATGGATCTTCGGTTTGAATTATGCTGTAAATCTAGAGTCATGACTAAAAGTTTTCTTCTTGAAACTCAGATGTAAAAAATATGCCTGGAGGGTTATATAAATTTAAAACAAACTAATTTCATTGCTAGCCTGAGCCCATGAGTTTGTGCTGCAGTTACAATGCACAATATAGTCTGTGGCAAGTGGGAAGGATTGCTAAAATATGTGATTGGATCTGGCATAGGTATCCATTACTCCTATTGGACAGAAATGATGATGATGATGATGATGGGTGGGGTACACTATGTACAAAATAACCAAATTAAGCAAAAAACATTAATGTCTGTGCATGCAGTTATTTGGTATGGGGATGAGTATTTATGATGTGAATAATATTAACTATCGTCATCATCATTATCATTACTATTATTATTTTACTGATACTAGCACCACTACTAGTCCACTAAAATGATATATGGGAAAGTTAAGAAGGCAAAACCTCCATATTCCTGTATATATATGGACTGTGACTTTACATGGCTGTCGGCATTGTTTATTTATATATTTATTATTTAATTTGTATCTCGCCCTTCCTCCCAGCAGGAGCCCAGGGCAGCAAACAAAGTGCTAAAAACACTTTAAAACATCATAAAAACAGATCTTAAAATACAGTAAAACAGCATTAAAAACATTAAAAAAACAACTTTAAAAAAGGGTTAAAAACATTATTAAAAAACATATTAAGCAATTCTAACACAGACGCAGACTGGGATAAATCTGAACCTAAAAGGCTTGTTGAAAGAAGAAAGTCTTCAAAAGGCGTCGAAAAAATAGCAGAGATGGCGCCTGCCTAATATTCAAAGGGATTGTTCCTCAAGTTGAGTAGTTTTTGCTTCAAATGTTGGATCTTGTTATTGTTTGTTATCTGTATTTCTGCAGTTGGCTTGAATTTAAAAATTCAATACAGCACAGATTTATTGGAACTAAAGACTCTTCCCTTAAAACTGATGCTACAACAATGTATAGACAATTTCATGCTGTCTTTTGAACAGCAGATGAGAATATAAGACCTGTTTTTGTATTTTACCCTTTCATTTTGCAGGTGACAGCTGAATGATGTCATAATTTGATTTTAATCTAGACTTTTGTATGTTTTTAATTATATGTGTGCTTTTATCTGGAAGCTGCCGTGAGTTCCAGTTTTGGAAAAAGGGCGGGGTAAAAATAATGATAATAAATAAATAATAAATACTCCACCATACAAAAAACCCACCTTTCTTGAACATAGAAAAGTGGGTGTTGGAAATTAGGGACCTGGCCCAGCCCTCTCCCTGACATGCATGATGCTTGTTTATGTGCAGGAGAATTCAGACATGTGGGCCTCTATCATTAAACTGAGGTGGTACAGTCTAGAAGCAGGTTTACCTTGGGAATGCTATGGCCCTCCTCCCCTTTTGTTATAGAAAGATATATTTTGATTATTTTCATAGGTCAGGCAATGCTTTTTAAATAGTTTTAAACTTCAGAAAATACTACGAGTTGTCTCCCTCCACAGACAGAAGACTCTTTGATCCAGCAGAGGATTCCATTAGTGATTTTCACATTTTCCCTCCCCTTTACAGCCTCTTGCACTGTCTAACTGCTCCAAAAGTTTGGAGGACCCTTTGGAACAGTGTCGTAGGTGATGTGGGGAAGTACAGGTGAAAAAGAGAATTTGCAAAAATTATCTCCTCCCCCCAGTTGCTGGAAGCCTCCACTGGATCCAAAGAGCCGTCCATTAGAGGAGGGACACAGCTGAAGACTACACAGTAAATGTGTTGACCCCAAGGCTCTACTTTCAAACATATTTACTTGTGAATATATATCACAAATGTCAATTGAATCTATTAATAATTGTTCTTAGAACGGAGATGAAAACAGAATGACCACAGTAACACCTGCAACCCATAGATTTTAGCTGGGATTTCAATCTATTGAAGTCAATAGAACAAGGATGTTGGTTTTCATGGTTTATGGATCAAAGATGTGATGACTGACACAGTTGAAGAGGGCGATTTCTATTGATCTTAATTCCACAGTCTTTGAACCTTACAGACTTAAGAATGTGTTCTAAAATGGATGAACTTCAGGCTCAAGAATAAATTAAATTAAAAATAATCTATTAGCTGACCTACATAGAAATGTGGTGCACAATATATCAAACAGGTATTATCCTGTCACTCTTACCTCTTCCAGTTAACTCCTGTATCTGGACTGTGTCTGCACATGGCTGTCGGCATTGCGACTCAAGCTGAGCAATGATTTGCTTCAAATGTTGAATCTTGTTATTGTTTGTTATCAGTATTTCTGTCAGTTGCCTGGCAGTTGAAAAATTCAATATAGCACAGATTTATTGGAACAATAGTTGAAGCTACATTCATATAGATTGTGGAAGGGGCAGGGAATCATGTCCTACCTCACCCCACCCCACTCTCTGCATGTTCAGCAAACCACCCACTGAATGTACAGAGTTTCAGGAAGGTCCAGTAAGGGACCTTGATCTCCCCTCCATGCATTCAGTGTGCCTGGAGGGCCTCTCTGAACATAACTGTAGACTTTTCAAATCAAATTAGAGAGTCCCTCCAGGTACACTGAATGTTTATACAAGTTTATAAAGAATAATGACCTAGGGCCTTACTGATTCGCTCATTACAGGACAGAGCTGTTCACACATTAATGTACAAACAGAAAAATTTTAAGATAAAATGAATGCAGTAAGATGCAAAAACACTGTTAGAAATGTAGAGGAAGCAAGTTTTTGTTTTTCTATATTAATATGATCTAAAAGAGTAGTTGTACCAGCCATCCGCATATACACTGCCTCGAGCTCATTGGAGAAATAACAGATTATTTAATCTATGCTTTTTAGATACCCAAGAAGCATCTGGTATAGTCTGATTAACCAGGTTTACTCAAAAGTAAGTTCCATTGTGATAAGTGAGGCTTGCTTCCAAGGAAACATGTATATGGTTGTAGTTACGCAGATAGCTTAAGTCTCTTGGTTGGATGATAAACCTTCACTAAGTAAATAACTTGTCTGTTTATACAGATAAAGTTATAAGGACACAAGCGTTTTCTTTTACACTTCAGGAGAACCTCTGTGAGGAAACAGACAACACTGCAATAACAGAAGATACATACTGAATTGTACTTTCATGGCCCACAATAATGTTTTCATATCTGATGATTTCATCAATGATTTCTCTAGACTTCTGAGTATGCCTTGGAATCACATCTGTGGAAAAGGCACAAAGATGTGCAAAATGTTAGCAGTACGCTACTGAATAAATTGGGAAGTAAAGGAACGTTTCATTATAGTGGACTATGTTCTCACTTGGCCTTGTTGATGGGTCAGGGATGTGCACTTGCCGAATCTCACGGATCAATTGGTCAGTTAAATCTGAAGAATTGGAGATCTGCTGCAAGATTCGTTCAAGTACCCGGAGATCTCGATCCACCTCAGGCTGATATTTATTCAAGAAACCTGCAATGCCACATGTGGTGGGGCAGTAGCTACCCTACAGAAAAAGAGAACTTTGAAATCAAATTAAAGAATAAGTTTAACAGCCTGACTCTAGAATTTATCCTTCCCTACAAGTGCAGACACTGTGGGATATTAAATTTGTTTTTCTGTAGGTTAGATAAGAGGAGAGCTTAAAACAGGACAAATACGCTTCTTTTAAATATTGAATGCAGTTGGCAGTCAATTTAAAAAGCAATCACACATTTTCATAACCATTTTATCAATGCTTACAGGCAAGAATATACATGCCAATATGCTAGTAATAACCATATTAGTAAGAAGTGCAAGAATAACAGAGATATTGACTTACAAATCGTTCATCCAAGATGCAGCAGTTATCACGGGTCACAGGAACCTCATACTAAGTAAAGAAATAAATAAAATGAAATGGTACTTTCAGTGATTTTGCAAGTATGGTGATTATTTTAGCCATTTCTGTAAGAGATCGCTACTCTGCCCAGTTACACTTACTGCAGTGCAAGTTGAAAAGAGGAAAGATAGAAGAGGCAGCCAGATGTTGAACTTTGGTTTCATTGTGTCTGTGGCTCTGGCAGCTCCCAAGCACTGAAAAGGCAGTGCTTAATCAATGTAGCTTTGAGGGCTTCAGACCTGATCTTGCTCTCTGATCTGCACGGCAACTGCTTAAGGGATCAGGTGGAGACAGTGGGTGGACACAGTATGGTAAATAGGCGGGGATGGGGTAGAGGGAGGGCAGCCTCCTCTGACCTTGTGGGGGTGTTTCCAGGATTTGTTCCTGTTCGTCCCATGTTTAGCACCAATGTGCTTCTCACTCACCAGCCACCTCCGCAAGTCCTCTTTTGCAGGGAAAAAAAGGTTGTGGAAGGACAAGCTGCCCTATGGAGCAATCCCTTCCAGTAACCATTTCTACTAAACCTGACCTGTATTTTTGAAGGATCTGAATGAAAGAGATAGCAAGGATCACATGAAGCATCTATCCCCACCCCAAAATTCAAACAGCTAAAAGTGAACACGTTATTTTGTGAAATGGTTTATTCTATGTTCAAGGACTACTGTGTTGTCTTTTTAAATGATTGGTACAAACTTTGGGAACATTTTGTAGGTAAAATTCTAAGGGAGTTAGCACAATGGAAAGTGTGTCTATGTGGCTAAGTTTTGAAAAACAAATTTGCTGGCATGAAGGTCCCTGAGCCAGAACAGAAGTGTGAAGTGGTGGGAGAGGTGCTTTATCTCTTTGTCCCAGGCATGGTCAAGATCAGAACTGGACCCTCCAGGCTATAGGGGGCTATGGAAGGAAAGCTCTTGTTGGCATCAATGTGGACTGATTCTGAGCAAGATATTATTATGATTATGATTAAATTTATTACCCACCCTTCACCAATTGTTCCTTGGGTAGGTCATAACAATATAAAATACATTATTAAAAACAGTTAAAACAAATTCCATTCACAGTTAAAGCAGGTCTTAAATATATATATATTAAATGTCAAAAGCCAGGGTGAAGCAGTGCATCTTCTGGATATGATTCTATGATTCTGTGACAAAAGCTGTACAATGAAGGTGACAGATGCACCTTTATAAGAAGGGAATCCCACAGCTTAGGACCTTCCATGGGAAATGCTCTTTCCGAGGCCACGACCACCTGAAATTCTGAGGGTGGTGGAACTACCAAGAAGGCCCCTTCTGCCAATCTCAACACCTGAGGGTATCTGTAGGGAAGGAGGCGGTCTTTCAGATATTTGGGGCCTAAGTCATTTAGCGCTTCAAACACAAGCCTGAGCATCTTGAATTGGGCCTGGAAACAAATTATCAGTAAATGCAGCTGTTTTAACACAGGGATTATATGAAATCTAAATGGAACCCCAGCCAGTAATCTGCTACATTTTGGACCAGTTGAAGTTTCCAGTAGTTTTCAAGGGCAATCCCACATACAGCACCTTTCAACAATCCAATCTGGAAGTTACCAGAGCATGGAGTACATCGGTCAAGTCATTGAAAGGGGCCAGAGCCGGAAAAAGGCACTCCTTGTGAAAGTTGGACAGTGAAAAAAGTGGAGAGCTTTGCAGATACCATGGATGGCAAACAAGACAAATAACTAGATGTTAGAACAAATTAAACCAGAGCTATCACTAGAAGCTAAAATGATGACACTGAGGTGATCATACTTTGGACACGTCATGAGAAGACATGATTCACTGGAAAAGACAATAATGCTGGGAAAAACAGAAGGGAGTAGAAAAAGAGGAAGACCAAACAAGAGATGGATTGATTCCATAAAGGAAGCCACAGATCTGAACTTACAAGATCTGAACAGGGTGATTTACAACAGATGCTACTGGGGGTCGCTGATTCATAGGATCACCATAAGTTGCAATCGACTTGAACACAATACACAGAGAGCCACTGAGGCCACCTGAGCCTCCAGTGTCAAGGGTGAATCCAGGAGCACCCACAGATTATGGATCTGCAATGCCATGGAGAATAGGCTGTCTCTCCACCTCCTGGACTCAGGAACTTGGGACACATAACACCTCTGGGACACATAATACCTCTGTCTTGTCAGGATTCAGCCTCAATTTATTGGCCCACATCCAACCCACTGTCTCCAAGCACCTGTCTACCACTTCAAGTGCTTCTACCAGTTCAGATGAAACAGATATAGAGATGGGTGTCATCTGAATATTGGTGACACATCATTCCAAAACTTCTGATGACAGCTCCCTATGGCTTCATATAGAAGTTAAAAAGCATACGGGACAAGATGGAACCCTGTGGGACACCACAAGACATCTCCCATGGTGCCAAACAGTAGCCTCCCATAACTACTTTCTGGAAATGGCCCTGAAAAGACACATTGCCCTATACCATGGTCCTGATATGGCTCAGGCTCCTCCTTATTTCTTAAAAAATCAGCCATGCAAGGCCAAACCACATGATAAATGTCATTGGCCATGTTGTGGCTCTAGGCAGTCTTTGTTGAGTGCCACAATTTCCCCTCTTCAACAGGATCTCACACCCAGAAATAAAATCTGTCAGGAGCCATCTAGTAGACCAGGGGTGGAGAACCTCAGGGCTAGGGGCCATGTGCAGGCCTCGTGGCATTTTTATATGGCTCTCGGGGCTCTACCTTGGTCACATACCCTCCCTGGCCCCATCCCTCACTGACCCTGTTCCATATTCTCCTCAAGTGCTTTTGCCTAGCTGGATGGTGTGCTTGGACTATGATCATTCACCTTGCTTGCTTGGATGGGGGCAGACAGATATGTGTGCATGTAGAAACCTCTGACTTTTGCATGGTTGAATGTATATGTAGCCTAGTGCAGTGGTTCCCAATCTGTGGAAGATGACCCCCAGGAGGGCCACGAAGTAATCCGGAAGGGGCCATGAACAGTAAAGAAATAAATTATTTATTATTTTTTTTACAAAAGTCTTCCCTCCCTGGACACTGTTTGCTTCCCACTGCCGTTGCAGGTGACACCTCCCCCTTGCTCTAAAGGAGAGGGGAGGACTTTTGTTGAAGCACCAGAGCGTCTTTCAGGTGCACCAAGGGCAGGCTTCTGCCTGTAAAATACATGGCAGATGCCAAAGGAGGCTGAGGGTGGAGATACTAGGAAGAAGAGGGGATTACTATTACCAACTTCCATCTCCTCGCATTGCCTCTGCTGACAATGCCCTTACTTAGAACGAGAGGAGAGGGCTTTTGTGAAGCAAAAAGAAGCAAGGCTACAAGGAAAGGCTGCTTTCCCCCTTCCTTCCTGGCAGCCAGCCTGCCTCCCTGTGGGGAGGGGGTAACAAAAAAATTTGAGCTTATAAAGGGGATCTTGTACTCATAAAAGTTGGGAACTACTGGACTAGTGTACAAAGAAAAGAGTCGCACTCATTGCTCTGCCCACTTTTGTCTCTGGCCCCACCCACTGAAGGGTCACCCCCCCCCCGAAGGTCGCCTATGACGGAATGTGGTCCTTGGGCTGAAAAAGATTTCCCCATCCCTGCCATAGACTCTTCTTTGTTGCTGCTGCACTGAGAACAGGTTAGGAGTGTCATACTTTGGACAAATTTTCAAAGCAACTATGACAAATATTAGGGCATATAAAAATAAAATTTCAGAAAAAGGGCGCACCTGTGGGCCCATAACATTCTCGCGCTATTATATATTTACTAAATACATACATATTCTTTCAATCTGGCCGTATTACATACACTCATAACTCAGATAAATTCTAATTATTCATCTGATAATGCAACTATAACAGGTACTGTATACTACTCGGCACAACTTGGTGGTTTCTTCACTTTCCTCTGAATGCTTATCAAATATCACTTCTGTGCAGGTCCTATATGTAGAACTGGAGCACGTTTAGAAGTTATAGAGAGCAATTGTGTTGCATTCTGAGATTCTATTTTCCTGTTGCTCTTTTGAGTCACTAACCTACCACCCATATGGGTAGTGATGGTACAGAGCTGGAAATTTGAGAATCAGTCCTTAAGAGTCACCTCTAAAGAGTAGAAAAACCACCTGCCTAATTACCCTGTGAATCATAGAAATGTGACATTAGCAAGACTGCAATATTTCATTTATTAATTGGTTGATGAATTGATTTTAACTGACTGAAAAGGTGCCCTGATTATTTGGATAGCAGATTTTTTAAAAATATTATCTTTAATACATATACTTATAAAAACTGTAGATAGCAAGCACTATCCTATAAGACACATACAGTTTTATTTCATAAAGGAGGGAATGAGTAGTCTATGGTGATGCCTACTACAACATTTGCACACATCATTTAAAAACAAAAAAATGTTGTTTCAAGAGTATTGTCTTGAGCTATAAGCAAATTTAATTGATGTATTGATTGACTAAAGCTCATATGATTAATGTACTCATGATTTCTTTGATCAAATAACTGTCCTAGGAAACAAGGCATGTATACCTACAATACAATCTTACATGCATTTACTTTGAAATTCTACTGTGCTCATTTGGGACATTAGTCTCTAGTAAGGATATTTAGGGCTGCAATTTTGCTAAATATATAATTCATACTTTGTGGATGTAAAGATACATATTTTATATCACAATTTTATGGTTTCCAAAATGATTAACAGAAGTAGCTATAATACACCTCTGTTCCATTTGCTGCCTTGGATTGCAGCAGAGAACTATGGCTATCATGTTGACCAATGAGGGCAGGAACTGATGTCTTGCTTTGAGCCTTCCAAATTTTCTTGACCTTAGGATTTAGTCCTTCACTTACAGCTCAGTCTTAAGCATGTTTAACCATTAGTAAGTACCATTATGTATCATGGTTTCTACAGCACACACTATATGCCATCCAATAAGCAGGGGGCATCAGTAGTGAGCCAATAGCAATGACACTGCATGTCTCTTTTCTTATAATGTTGATGAATGTGTGTGTTTTTCCCTTCAAATACATTTTTGTCTCTGCACCAAGTATTAAGAAGACGTCTTGGGACATGGGTGAAAACATGCCTATTTTGAGCATACCCTAAGGACCTGTGATCATTGGGACTGATGACATCATGTTGACAATGTGTGATGACATGTCATGAAACTCAATGTGTTAGAATTAACAGCTTATGTTTGCATGACTTTGCTTTATTGTGGTGATCATGACCATGGACTTCTTTGGGAGGAAGGGCTTCAGCATTATGGGTAGCTTTTAAATTGGGGTCCTAGATAGCAATAAATTCAGAGAATCCAGTAAGTAAGGAGCACAGCTGTTTTATATAATGAAGTAATGATTCCATTGCTCTACATTGCTTAATTTAGCCTGTAGGTATGGAGACATTTCAGATACCTATTCTACTTCTACATGCCACTTCACACAGCAAGCCAAGGTTTATCACCAAGTGATGAAACCTGGCTTCATGACGAATGAAAATGTACGACAGATTTGGAAAAGCATGTTTGTTTCAATCCACTCAACATTTTTAGGTGCAGACTTACGGTGTTTCCAGACAGGTGTTTATTGTGGCATCTCATGCTTGCAAGTTTTTTGCAGTGTCCACATTGTGCATCAAAATGCCAGACCCCACCCCCTGCTGCCATTTAATCTGGGTTTATCTTTTTTGGGGGAAATCTGATAAGTAATCTATTTGCAATTGAAACTATACCTGGAGGAACCCTTGAAGCATCTAAGATGGATATGTGAAAAAAATGCAGGATATGAAAGAGCTCTACATATTGCTGCTTTTCAGACCCTATGCTCTTATCCTTCATACCAGCTGTAATTAGTGTTACCCTATAAAAGGAATTCTGACATTACTGCATTGCTGCTGTCTATAGAGATGCAGATATGAGCAATAAACTTGTGTTGTAATGCTATTCCTTAAAATCTCTTAATAAAACATTACTATAAAACAAGAAACTCCCCACTCTTCTTTAGGTAAGACTTTGTTGTTAAGCTGATCCCAGATAATGAGAGACAAAAGTGGTACTTTGCTAGCTTGAGTAAACACCATGGAGGCTTTTTTTTGGGGGGGGGGGTAATTCAGCGCTTTGGGTGTTGCTCTTGTGTCCTTATAAAAACAATCCTTTAGAAAATGAATGATTTCTTCTTTTTAAAAAAAGAATGGGCAATTCATTTTTAAAGGTCAAAGTGAATCCCTTTGTGTGCTGAGTTGAGCAATTTTTACCCTTCTTGCTGTTTATTGACTGATTTCTCAAGAAACCCTGAATGATTAATGCAAATGGAGATAGAAAAAAGATTTCTTAAGTCTACATACTCATATCCCTTTTCCAAACTGATAAGAAAATTTCCGGTTTTCAGTAAAATAGTATTTATTTATTTTCTAAGATAATTGACCAATTAGGTCAAAACTTTATAAATTTGTTGTGTAAGTATAGGTTTGACTCAATCTTTGTTAGCCTTTTCCTTCAAAGGAACATTGGAAAGTTATCCTGAACATTCCTATTAAGATGAACTTTTAAAAAACATTTAGCAGAGAGACCTCAGAAATGTCTGTTTCTAATGCAGTTAGAGAAACTTGGGTAATAGGTTAGGACACTTGTAGAACATTTAAACAAAGTCTATATAGCAACTTTGTTTGCATTTTTACATCACAGCAACAATGGGATCTAAGTAATACATTGTGTTAACATGAAGAGCAAAGTTCAGAGCTTTTGTTTTGGGATGGAATCAGAACTTTTATTGGCCTTCATGGTTTCAACCAGTTAACCAAGGCAGGATGCCATGTGAGTGAGCACATCTACAGAGTCACATCACACAATCGCTTTTGTGCCTTTTTAGAACCATCTTGAAGGTTGTTTCTATTGATGGAGCAAAATTCTAAGGCTCATAGGAACATAGGAAGCTGCCATACACAGATCAGACCATTGATCCTTCGTCTTTTTCTGCTCCCTTCTGTTTTTACCAGCATTATTGTCTTTTCTAATGAATCATGTCTTCTCATTATGTGTTTGGAAGACCAAAGAAGAGATGGATTGATTCCATAAAGGAAGCCACAGACCTGAACTTACTAGATCTGAACAGGGTGGTTTATAACAGATGCTAGTGGAGGTTGCTGAGTCATAAGGTCGCCATAAGTTGTAATCGACTTGAAGGCACACAAAAGTGATACCTTAGGCTGAATTGTGCATTATATGCTAATACATTTAACTTAGTTTTTGGAGCACAAGCTGAATGAATGAAAATATTTATGCATGTATTATCTTTATAATTACAGAGTGAGACAGTGGGAGAAAGGATAGAAACTTCAGAGGGAGACATCTACAGTCCCTCTAATATTTTCAAAAGGAGGAGGATGCTTTTGAAAACGAATAGTTTTCCTAGTGTATACTTTCAGTTTCACTATGTACATCAGATTTCATTCACATCTCAGTAGTAAGTACCCACATTCTAAAAACAGAATATGTATGAATCACTATAGTGTACCGCTGATGTGAAATAAGTCTGTTTCTTGCTTTGTTTATTATTTCTTTATTTATCTGAAACATTTGTACCCTGCTCTTTGGTCATAAAAGGCTCCCAGGGCAGCTTACAAATCTCAGTAACAAGTCCCTGCCTTTAGGATGATGATGATGATACACAAAAGGAGAAGGGATTGGGAGGGAGGAGGGAAAAAGTATAACTCAGGCATAATTTCTTAGTTATATAACCATCATTCTCTATATTGTAAGAGATTCTGGGTCACATCGTTCAGGTTGCACTTCATTGGCACACTAAAATTATTATTTTCCCAGGCAATTTCTCATGCTTATACAGTACCTTCAGAAGACTCAAGAAAATAATCCAAGCCACACTTTACCGGCAGTGGGGGAATCACATCTCCTCCAAGGATCATTAGCTAATCTAACTTGGTGGGAAATTTCTTCCCAATCCCAAATTAGACTGATGGAACCTGCAGAATTTGTGATGCACTAAGCCAAATGTAGCTCATCAACAAACCAATCAAAATTTCTCCAAAGGACAGGATGAGGGCCAATAAACTGAAGCTCAGTCCCAAGAAGTTAGAGGTACTATTGGCGGATGTTTCCTCTACCTAGGGAGGTTGTGTTCATCCTGTTATAGAGTTGCACTCCTCCTAAAGATTCTGGTTCATAGTTTGGGGATGCTGTTGGATCCAGCTTTGTAACTAAAGGCTCAGCTGGCTCCATAATATGGAGTGCTTCCACAGCTAAGGCTTGTACAGTTCAGCCCCTCCTAAACAGGGATAGCTTGGTCACAGTTATCCATGTTCTGGTAACCTCCAGTTTAGACTACTGAAACACATTATATGTAGGACACCCTTTGAAGACCCTTTGGAAACTCTAGTTAGTTCAGAACACAGTTGCTAGACTGCTAACTGGGACCAGTCAAGGGTGCTTACATTTTAAACCCTACATGGCTTAGGACCTAGGCACCTGAGGGAGCAACATCTCCAATCTGAGGCTGCCTGTATACATAGATCATGTTTGGAGGAACTCCTATTTTGCCTTCACCATCTGAACTGAAATGGGTGCTGACTGAAGAGAGGACCTTCTTGGCTATGGCATCCTATTGTGGTTCACCTGCTGCCTACTCTGTTGTCTATTGCCTTTTCAGCCGCAGGCAAAGACCTTTCTCAGGCTTTTAAATCTCTGATCAAAGTCTTCTTTCAATACTGCTAGTTTATTCTATTGTTCTGTTCATTTTGCATTTGATTATTGTTTATAGTGCAATTCTTTACATGCCTTCTCAGCTGTAAATTCAACTGAGTTCACTCCCAGATAAGCTTATATAGGATTGTTGTTGTTTTTAGTTTTTAGCACCTTATTCTAAATTGCCCTAGAAATGCTTTACATTGGAGTATGGGAATGCAAATAAATAATAAATAAATCCATTTTTGCTGCCTGTCTGCGGTTATGGGGAGGGGAAAAAAATGTCAAGCATTCTGAAGGATCAGAACAGGTAAGTTCTATTTGGCTTGGTGAGTGACAAATTGCGCAGGCCTGAGTTAACCACATCCACGAGGAAATGTTACTGGAATAGCAGTACATTCTACCCAACTTCCTATCACTAACTGAGGCAGTCTCTTAAAACACAACACAGTATATTTCTGTTCCTCACCATTTCTAATTAAAATATTCATTAACAATTTTATTTTGAAAATACTCATTTCATTGCTGTATGCTTCTCCAGCCAGTAGAGACAATATATTGCACTAATATACATAGAATCATGCAAAAATGCAAACCAAATTCAGTGGACGAAGAATGTAATCTCTTTATAATAATCACATAGATTTTATCAACCTGTGTGGATAGGTTGGATAATATTGGATTGCATCTTAAAGAGATTATAAGGGAGACAATTTGAAAATAGACAAAGAAAGGCAATAGCATTTTTTTTCTGTAATGGACAAGACAATTCTTGCTTACAATTTTACTTGATATCAGCTTATCAAGCTGTAGTTTATTTGTCTTCCAGAGTTCACAAGAAGTAATTTGTGTACAGAGTGATTGCATTCTTTGAAGCAATGTCCTCATGCAAATAACAAAATTTGAAAGCATTGTCAACTTCAGAAATTCATATTCATTTGTTAAGTTTTCTGCCCCAGCTTTTAGAGTCCTATACTGCATGAAAGTGCTTTGCTGATTTACATATATTTGAAGGACTTTGGCTCATTTATAAAAGGTTAGTTTTTAAGTTTTTCAAAAGAGATTGCAGTGTATGCTTTACCTTGAGCAGAAGAGCAATGAACTCCATTTGTTCAACAAAGATCTGATGCACTAATGTGCAAAGCGAAGACAAATAATCACCTCAAATATTTGTACAATACTTTGCAATTAGAACAGAGTCTACAATAAACACAGTTGTTTGTGATTATTGATGAACCAAGACCAGATAGGAAAAGACTGAAAAAGAAGTCAAAACAAAATTTACTGGATGGGATACAGACCAATGTGTTTGCGAAATATTGTATATAATAAGCAATGCTATTAGCAACCGGAAATGTGACATTAAGTGTGAAATGAATTGGCCAAAAAGTGCAACATCATTTGTCCTCAGCAAAATAAAATTGCTATCGTATGCCCTTCATGAGTTCAGTGGGACAGTGTCAGGTCTTGTTTGTACTGTTAGTTGTAACTGAGGCTGTAGTCCCAATGTCCTTTATTTGTATTCTTATACTTGGCTGTGGCATTGAATTGTTACATCTATGATTAGTCGTTGCTTATTCTCATTTGTCCCGATACAGCAAGGGAGATCCCAAAGCCAATGATATTCACTAATAGTAAAAAAAACACAAAAAAACCTTGCAGTTTAAGAACGTACCTATAGCCCACAGATATTTCTATCAAACTTGAAAAAGCAAGGAAATTGGGCAGCTATAGTAAATGCACCAGGGGAGCAGGAGACCTGGCCTCCTCTCTGAGATATTGTACTGCCCTACAAATTTGCAAAAATGCAAACACAATTTGAGTTGGTCTTTCACAGTCCAATCCACTTCCTTATAGCTTGGAAGAATTTGGTAACATGTGTCACTGAGCATATGGTGAGTGATAAATCTAGAGATACATTTGCATAATGATTAGAGAGCAGTTGTTTTTCTACTCCAAACAGTGTTCACTAGTCCCTCATGGTTCCATAAACTTGACAGGGACCACAGAAGGCTGCACAGTGCATACAGTTAGGGTTGCCAATTTTTTTTCTACCATAGCTTAATCTGCAGGAATTTGGTGCTAATGCTGATCTTCATTATGAGAAAATCTTTATCTATTGATTTCTGCAGAACAAGCTTCTGTTAAAGGCACAAAAACAGTCCAGGGCATTTTTCTTATACACAGCTGGCTTTGGTAACGCACTGTAACTGCATTTCTCTGGAACATTTACTATGTACCTAAGTATGTTGGAAGTATGAGAGACAGGAACTTTTCAGTTGAGTCCTGATTGTGAAATAGTTTCCCAAAGAAGTTGTGCCTTACTGCTTAATTGTCCTTTCTTAGAACAACACTAAGAATAGTTGTTTTCAATGGTCATTCTTAAAGTAAGGACTTATGCAGAGCAATCCTGAGTATCTTTCCTCAATGTCTCCCGTTGTGTTCAGTGAAGCTTCTTCTCCCTTCTACGCATGTTTAGAATTGCAGCCTAAATGTGCCTTATCATATAACTGCTTTTTTATTACTGCTATAATCTGTTGTTTCTGGTGATTTTTCTTTTAAAATTTTGTTTGTTTACTGTTACTTAAACAAAACTTGTAAGCCAACTTGAGTACCTGTAATGTTGAAAAACAGGGTATAAATCATGTTTTTAAAAAGTGCTTCCGAGCCCAAGCAGAAGCACAAAAACATATATTTTAAGATCTAGCAGTAGTTGCCAGTATTCAGTGAATACTATCTCTGTGCTACACAGTCTTTCTGTATTCCTTATCCTTTTAATTTAAGTGTAGCTGGTCCTGACAGCCTTGAAGGTGCTGAGATAGTTTCCACATATTTCAATAGGATTGGGATTTCTCCAGAAACTAGCAATTCCAGAATTCTTCATGACTTGCATTAGATCAATAGGCTGACAAATAGCTTTTAAACAGCAGTGTTTGTGAACCTGTGCCAAAGTTAGAATAATAACAGCAGACTGCCATCTGCTGTCTTTTTATGGTAGTATTATAGTTCTTTAGGCCTTGCATAATAAAAGGAAAACTCTAATATACAGAATTGCAGTTTTCACTGACAAAAATATCAGAAACCCAAATTCATGTTTTTTATGATTTAAAGGCATGTTAATATGGCTGACTTGAAGTGTTACTCTAGCTATTGTGTCTTTGATTGCATCCAAAACTTTCTAAAGTGGTGAGATGCAGGAACACGAGAAACCCACAGCCTGCTGTCATGATAAACTCCTCACCTAATATTTGCCATGCGATACGGTGAAATACAAATAGCATTGCTTAAATTGGCAATATCTCATCTTTTTATATCCATATCATTATTTTCAGGATTTGGCAGCACAAAACAGCTGGTGTAGCACAGTGGGGAGGAGGGCCTGGCTGGGAGTCCAGAATCTGTGAGTTCAAATCCCTGTTCGTGTCTCCTGGGTGTTAAGGGCCAGCTAAAGATCACCCCCACAGTGAGTGGCTCAGGGTCCTGCCACCTGTGCAGCCGTGGGCAAGCTGCATAGTCCCAAGGAGCCCAGTTGTCCCCCAGCTGGCAGTTGCGGACAAGGGGCTGGCTTGTGCAGCTGTGGCAAGCTGAGCAGGCCCTAGCCAGCTGGGGAGGACTAGCCTCAAAGGGAGGCAATGATAAGCCCCCTCTGAATACCGTTTACCATGAAATCCCTATTCATAGAGTCACCGTAAATTGGGATTGACTTGAAGGCAGTCCATTTCCATTTTCAATGATGGTGCAACACAGCCTCCTGCTGGTCAGATTATAGTCCTGAGGAACTTTGAAGATAAATATCTCAGAGTAGCCATAGGTCTCTTATGGTGGTTCCCAATGGGGGCTTAATGTTATAAGCAAGTGTTAAGATATTGCAAATGAGGGTTTTTTAAAATTGCATTTCTCCCCGGAAAGGGTATATCTGGGATGGGGAAAAATACATTCTGGCATTTTGATGGTGACGTGTGGATGCTGCATAAGACTTGCATGCATGAGGAGCTCTGATCTCACAAAAAATACCCTCAGGAAGCACTCCCAGTGGCATTGATTTTTGAATGTACACATCAAGTAGATATAAAAATAGTTATAAAAGGCTTGGCACACCAACATTTAAAGCTGACCCCAAATATGCCATTTCTTCCCCAGGCTATTAATAAGCTTGTTTTTAAGCACAATTTAGTCAGACATAAGTAAAAAGTATGAAAGGGAAGAAAATGCTCTTTGCACATGCTATGGATGGTAGGCTTGAGTATCATCATCATCATCATCCTATATTCTAATTATTATTTTTAAAAAAGTTTTATTTATCATTTTCTTATGTAAGTACATTTCCAATAACATATATCAATGTAAAAAATGTCAGCAAGAAAAAAATGAAATAATTATATTAAATTAAATTACAGATAATTGTGGGATTGTACTTGAGTTTCCATATCTGTCTGCAATGGAGCAAGGGGGATGGAGCAAACAAAGGATTACTTAAGGCATATTAACTTTGTGGCTGTTTCATTTACACAGTCCATGAAGACCTGGGGCCCATTCTGCCATCAACCATTGTCTGGCCTCCTATGAAACCTCCTGGTACTGGGAGAGTCAGCCATTTCTATTTTTCACAATTTCCCAACAAAAGTATATTGTGATGACACATTTGTCCTGTAAATGCCTCCATTTATAAAATAAATTCATGCCAGGCCAGACAACATAAAATGAGTCTGCATCCACAGTTCCCTTAAGTATTTATTATTATTTAATAATTTATGAATCACCTTCTACATGTTTGCCAAGGTGATTTACATATAGTTAATAAAAACAGTTAAAAGAGTTTTCAAAACAACCCCCCCCCCAAAGATAGATTTAAAAACACAGAAAGGACATTATCCAGCCAAAAAAGCTTGTCAAAAGAAAAATGTCTTCAGCTTTTTCCAGAAAATATACATAGTGGGCACCTGTCATATTTTGCAGGAGTGCTGGTCCATAGAACAGGGGCATCCACACCGAAAGCCCTGTTCTGAGTTAATATGGAGTGGGCTTTTGATATTTTTGGAACTTCAAGTGGTATACTTGCAAGCAGCATGTTAGTTTTTCCATCTTTAGTGTAGTCCTTACTTAATCATGCTATTCAGGTCCAGCATCAGCAGGCAGCCAAGTAGGGCCCTGGCTGAGAGAGTGAAGCTCCCACTCCACGATCTGCAGCAGTGTCAGGTTGTAGGACCCAGTGACCCAATGCTAACATAGATCAGATGCTTGTACTGACTTTGGCTTTCTGTGAGCAAAATGTTGAATTTTTAAATAAACCTCCTTTTGAGGCATGATTACTTTTTTAGAAACTACTTAACTCCTTATTATATCCTATATGCCCAGCAACTTATTTCTCACTGCACTATTGTTTTTCACACTGACAATGTGTCTAGTTGCACAGCAGAATACACCCTGACTATATTTCTGAAAAGCGTCCTGGACTTTTAACAACTCCCGCAATAAGCAAAAATTCCAAAAGTGCAGCAGCTTCCATGTTAGCAAAGTTTTCACCTTTGCTTAACTGCAGAGACTGGGGGGTTGTTGTTACGAAAAAGGCAGCAACCAAAACGCTGAAAGAAAATAGCGTGACTCGTGAGCATTACCAGCTAAATATCCACAGGACACCAATACAAAACGTCTGTCCGGAGGCCGGGGGAGGAACAAAACGGCGATAACTCTGGAGGCCGTCCTGGAAAAGTTGAGGGAACTATTTGCAACAAGGCGGAATCGGCTACAGCGGCCGACGCAGAAAGAGGCCGGACAAAGATTTCCAGTCAGTGACTGGCGGCAGCCGCGGGCGGGCCTCCTTCCCAGCCCAACTTCCCTTGGGGAAACCCGCCCAAGCCGCGCCTGTGGAGGAGAAACCATGAGCTGCGCCGCGTTACTGAGGCTCCAGACAGCCATCGCCGTCCCCCGACTTTTGGGGGCGGGAAGCAGTAGCAGCAGCTGCGGCCGCCGTTGGAGAAGCGAGCCGTGCACTCCTCAACCGAGCCCTGTGCGGATCGGCTGCGCCTCAGGCTTCTGGGGAGACACGGCGGCCTCAGGTACTAACCGAGGGAGCCGCTCGAGGGCCAGGAGCGTCACACTGGATCCCACAACGAACCACAATTGGCACCGGCCTTGTCCTTCCCCGCGCTGGTCGGCAGCTCCGCCTGCTGGTTGCAAGCCGACACCCCTTCAGGCTGAAGCATTTTTGAAGGGGCGGGGGAGTGGAGGCGGGAAATAGAAACTCCCTTCACTTCAGACTTTTCCTGGCAACCGTATGCATACTTTCCGGGAGCTTACTTCTGAGTAAACATGCACAGGGTTGCACTACTTGGTTGCAGTCCTTTGTAGGTTTATCTGGGAGTAGGCACCATTGCAAGATAGGGGTGTAAGATCCTTTGTATGCTTCCTATCACACGCTCACCAATTGTCCCCTTCCCCAAATAGGTCCTAACCGGCACTTAACTGGCGTCAAACTTCTCTCGTTCTCTATATACTAAGTTCCACACGCACATTTTCTTCCCTATCTCCTTTTAGTATCCGCTGCCGTTTGCCTCTTACCTCACCTACTCTCCCTTGCTAGCTTCGCGTGCTGTTCCTGCCATGCAAGTTGTTCGCGAACACACATCCATACCTTTGCACCCAATTTCTTCTGCAGTGTTCACCTATGCTCGTTTATACAGGCTACCTTGCAAAACAGCTCAAAAACAAATCCCCCCTTGTAAATGAGACAGGCTTGACTCATGGGATGTTTGGTGGTGAAATCGGGTAAAAATAAGACAGCAGATGGCACTACGGTTGTTATAAACTCGATTTTTGTTTATTCGCTACAACCTCTCAAATTACTTGCAATTATGCAATCAGATCTCGGCAGGGACCATCTGTTTCAATGGAACTCACAAGTAAGTGCGAACACGCAGCTAGAGTGATTAAAATGTAGTGAAACAGTGTATTGTGTGGTCTGTAAACGCATGCTGTAAACGTTTCTGAGGCTACAATCCTAAACAGGTGGGAGTAAAAAATCCTGTTGACCTCAGTGGGACTTATTTCTGAGTAACTATGCAAAGGATTGGGCTGCATTTGGTTTTTAGCGACTGGAGAATGGAACTAGGGAGATGCTTATCTGGATGAATGAGTTTAAAGGGAAAAGGCAGTCTTACATATATATGCAGTAAATGTGACGTGGAAAGTTATTTGGAGAGCTGCATGTCTATGATTGATGTGTTATTAAAATAATTTGCATATTATACTCCTCAGTTTGATAGCCAAGTTGTTGTTGTAATTGACTTGAAGGGACATAATTTATGGTGACCCTATGAATCAGCGACCTCCAATAGCATCTGTTATAAATCACCCTGTTCAGATCATGTGAGTGAAATGTCTGAGTGAAATGTCACTTTTGAGCCAAAATCTGTTGTCAATGCTATAGCTAAAGCCTCTGATTGTGTGGAGAATTTTGTTGTTATGTGCCTTCAAGTCGATTATGACTTATGGCTACCCTATGAATCAGCGACCTCCAAGAGCATCTGTCATGAACCACCCTGTTCAGATCTTGTAAATTCAGGTCTGTGGCTTCCTTTATGGAATCAATCCATCTCTTGTTTGGCCTTCCTCTTTTTCTACTCCCTTCTGTTTTCCCCAGCATTATTGTCTTTTCTAACGAATCATGTCCAGGGCTGGTTCTAAAGGGTGGCCAGGTGGGGCACTGGCTGAGCGCCCCTGAGGCTATGTGCTCCCCTTCCGCAATCCACAGCAGCAATCCTGCTGCGGATAGCAGGACAGGAGCTTCAGAGCCACCCGCCATTCCCCCGCTTCACCTACCTTTCTCTGTGCTGTTTTTTGTGGCTGTGTGCGCAGGTTTGCCATCAACCAAGATGTCGGCAGAGGCTTCAGCCCCTTAGGGAAACCTTGGCCGCCATCTTGATTGATGGCAAACCTGTGCGTGCAGTGTGTGCCGCCGAAAAAACAGCACAGAGAAAAGTAAGTAGAATGGGGGAATGGCGAGCGGCTTGGGATCTCCCACCCTGTGAACCAATCCTGCTGCGAATTGCAGAAGGGGAGTGCCGGGGCCCAGGGCAGGCTGGTGCCCAAGGGGCTCGGCATGCCTGGGGCTGGCCCTGATCATGCCTTCTCATTATGTGTCCAAAGTATGATAACCTCAGTTTCATCATTTTAGCTTCTAGTGATAGTTCTGGTTTATTTTGCTGTAACCCAGTTATTTGTCTTTTTTGCAGTCCATGGTATGTGCAAAGCTCTCCTCCAACATCACATTTCAAATGAGTGGATTTTTCTTTTATCCACTTTTTTCACTGTCCAACTTTCACATTCATACATAGCAATCGGGAATACCATGATCTGTATGATCCTGACTTTAGTGTTCAGTGATACATCTTTGCATTTGAGGACTTTTTCTAGTTCTCTCATAGCTGCCCTCGCCAGTCCTAGCCTTATTCTAATTTCTTGACTATTGTCTCCATTTTGGTTAATGACTATGCCAAGGTATTGATAATCCTTGACAAGTTCAATGTCCACATTGTTGACTTTAAAGTTACATAAATCTTCTGTTGTCATTACTTTAGTGTTCTTGGCATTCAGCTGTAGTCCTTTGTGCTTTCCTTTTTAACTTTCATCAGCATTCGTTTCAGATCATTACTGGTTTCTACTAGTAATATGGAATCGTCTACATATCTTAAATTATTGATATTTCTCCCTCTAATTTTCACACCTCCATCTTGTTCCAATCCCGTGTTCCATATGATATGTTCTGCATATAGATTAAACAAATAGGGTGATAAAATACACTCCTGTCTCACACTCTTTCCGATTGGGAACCCATTGGTTTCTCCATATTTGTTGCGCTGCAGCCAACTCAGAAGGGACAGGAAGGGGGGAGGCATGAGTTTCAGGCACCTCCACAGCCAGAAGAAGCAGAGTTGGGGATTGTTGTGTCTGAGCAGGATCGTGCGGGAGGGGGGCAGCCTGCTCTCCAGCCAGTTCCCACGAGTAACACCCTTTCCGAGGAGCCGAGTGCACCGCCCCCAGTTGATGCAGAGGACTTGTGGGGGGAAGCTTCAGAGTCAGTGCCAGCTCCTCCTTTACCAAGCAGTTCCCAGGAGGATTCCAGTGTGGCACCGCCCCCTGACCTCGAGCCCGTTGCTCGGGAGCAGGTGTCTTCAGATGAGCTGTTGGATGCGCGTCCCGTCTCCTTGTTCCCGTCGCCGCGAGAAACGGACAGGGCAAAGACAGGAATTACGAAGGAGTCAGAGATTACGTTCGAAAACATTTCCTATATAAGCCTGCCGCTCCTAGTGGGGGGTCGTTGAGTCAACTTTCTTCACACGCTGCAGAGCATGTCTAGAGTATAGTTAGGGACTCTAGTGAGTTAGCGTAGGGTTTCCTATGAAGCGCAATGCCTTTGATGTATCCATTACTCTAATAAAACGAGATTTACTTGCACACATGCTCCAGCCTCATTCTTTCGGCTCTGGACGGGACAGATTGACTCAACCACCATCCCTACTCGAACCTGTTCCCATGGCGGATGACATGGACCAGAACGGAGCAAGAGGGGGAGTACCTATCACCATGGAAGCTTTGTATGCCAAGATCCAGAACCTCCGAGTGACTGCGCAAGCCCTACAAGCCGAGAACCAAAACCTCAGAGCCGCAATGCAAGCCTTGCAAGTGGATAACCAGAATCTCCATGCCTTGGTCGCCCAAGTCCAGGCTGCACCTCCCGGGACGGCAGCCCCTGTGAAGTCTCCAGTGGGGCTCCCCGTGCGATACGGGGGCCAGAGTGAACAGTTTGCCACGTTTCTAGCCCAATGTGAGTTGTATATTCAAGTGCGCAGAGCTGAGTTCCCAACTGATGACGCGAAGGTGACATTCATCATCAGTTTATTGGAAGCGGAAGCGGCAAAATGGGCCACCCCGTATTTGATTCGCAACGACCAGATATTGCGCCAGTTTGACGCCTTCAAGAATGTGATGGGGGACATGTTCCGAGACCCCCAGAGGAAGGAGATGGTTGCCTGCCAGTTAGGGACCCTGAGACAGGGAAGGGGGTCTGTAGGGCAATACACAAATGCTTTTCGTGTTTTGTCTCAGGAGATGGAGTACAATGACCCAGCCTTGATGTACTTCTACAGAAATGGACTGAGTCCAGAAGTGTTGGATGAACTGGTGCGCTCCACACATCCCGACTCACTGAGGGGTTTGATTCAACTGAGTTTGCAGATAGACAGCTGCTTAGAAGGAAGAAAGTTGGAGCGAAGAATGGAGCCTTCACGGAGTCAGGTTGCTGCTCCGCTGCCCCGTGCACGCCCCGTGCCCAATCCTGGCATCCCTACTGTCTCGGGAGAGGAGCCCGTGCAGATTGGGGGGGCTAGACCACGATTGACAGAGGAGGAGAGGGAAAGACGCCAGAGGGAAGGACTGTGTCTCTATTGCAAAAAGTCTGGACACCTCGCCAGAAATTGTGCAGCCAAAACCGGAAGATCCCAGCCGCCGGAAAACTTCACATCCCAGCTCTCGTAGAGGCTAGAGAGTTGGGGGGTGCTACAGACACTGAGCCTCCGTTACGACCCCTTCCCTCCCAAGGGGCCCTTCTGTTGCCCATTCGCATCACCCTATCCTCAGGCGAGAGCTTCTTAGCCAAGGCTATGATCGACAGCGGAGCATCTTCTTGTTTCATAGACCGAGAGTTGGCGCTACACCACGCTATTCCCACAAGAGAACTGAGTCAGCCGTTGGCAGTGGAGACTATAGATGGCCGGCCTCTGAAGTCTGGGGGGGTGACTTGGGTGACTGAGTCCATGGAAGTGAAGGTCCCTGGGCATCGGGAAGACCTGTCGTTCTATGTGGCATCCTTGCCGCGTTTCCCGGTGGTGTTGGGTATGCCTTGGCTGGTTAGGCACAACCCCACAATCTTTTGGGATGAAGCTGTGGTGGTTTTTACCTCCAAGTACTGCCATCAACATTGCCAGCCTGAAGAGGAGCCACAGGTGTTGGCAGGGGCGTCTCCCCCAAGGGAGATAACTTTGCCCACCAAGTATGGGAGTTTTCGGGACGTCTTTGATAAAAAGGAAGCGGAGCAACTCCCTCCTCACCGGCCCTATGATTGTGCCATTGATTTGGTGCCTGGGGCACGCATCCCCGCCAGGCGGATCTACTCTCTATCTGAACCAGAGTTGGCAGCGTTAAGGGAGTTTCTGGACGCCAATTTGAAGAAAGGCTTCATCCGCCTTTCACAGTCCCCAGCTGGTGCACCCCTGCTGTTTGTGAAGAAAAAAGGGGGGGAGCTCCATCCCTGTAATGATTATCGAGCCCTAAACCAGCTCACTATCCCCAATAGTTACCCGCTGCCGCTCATTAGGGAAATGTTGGAGAGGTTGCGTTCCGCCAAAATTTTCACGAAACTGGACTTGAGAGGAGCTTACAACTTGGTGAGGATTAAGGCAGGTCATGAATGGAAGACTGCGTTTAAGACCCGTTATGGTCAGTTTGAGTATTTGGTGATGCCATACGGGTTGTCGGGAGCATCTGGAGTCTTCCAAAATTTTATGAATGACATCTTTCGGGACTTTGTGGACCGCTTTATGATAGTATATTTGGATGATATCCTGATTTATTCGAATACTCCCGAGGAACACGACTCCCATGTGCGTGCAGTGCTGCAGAAGTTACGGGAACACCGTCTTTACGCAAAGCTGGGAAAGTGTGGGTTTGACCTAACCACGTTGGACTTTCTGGGGTATTGGATCTCTCCAGCAGGAGTAGAAATGGACCCAGAAAAAGTTCGTTGTGTACTCACGTGGCAACCCCCCAAGACCAAGAAGGATTTGCAACGCTTCTTGGGCTTTGCGAATTACTACCATCGTTTCATAGCCAACTACTCCCATCAGACCGCACTGCTCACGGATTGCCTGAAGGGCTCAGGACCTTTCCAATGGACAGAAGCTGCACAAGAGGCTTTCGAGAGCCTGAAGCGAAGGTTTGCTACCGAACCCATACTACAGCATGCCGACCCGGCGCTCCCTTTTGTGGTAGAGACGGATGCGTCGGACGTTGCGATCGGAGGGGTTCTTTTGCAACTGGCCCAGAAAGGGGGAGAACTGATGCCTTGTGCCTACTTTTCTAGAAAGTTAACCGACTCTGAACAAAACTACACTGTGTGGGAAAAGGAGCTATTAGCCATTAGAGATGCCTTTGAAGCCTGGAGACACCATCTGGAAGGGGCACAGCAAGAAATTGAGGTGTGCACGGACCATCGTAATCTAGAGAGTCTTCATACCGCCTGTAAACTCAATCAGAGGCAAGTGCGCTGGGCTCAGTTCTTCGCACCGTTCCATTTCAAAATTCATTATATCTCCCAAGCACAGAATAAGCGGGCTGATGCCCTCTCAAGGAAGCCAGAATTTCTGAGGGATCCCACCCCAAGACCGTTACAGTACATAATCCCTCCTGAGAGGGGAATAGTAGGGACCTGCCAAGATTCTTGGGAAGCTGAAGTGCGTGAAGTGCAACAACAGGACCCTTTCGTGCAGGAGCAGCGGGTCGAAGAGGGCGCATCACCCCAGGCAGAACAGAAGGACCTGTTGGCAGAATGAGAGCCAGCAGTTTGCTCCACAAAGAAGTAAGCAATGGGTTAAGCCGACTCTGAGAAGAGCCAGGCAGATAATGAGGCTCATGTTACTGCAATCTAACAGCTGGAGCCACTAATCGCTTAACAAGCCCAAGGTCCATAAAACACTGCAGGAGAAGAATGTGTGGTGTGGGGGAAAAGGCGAGGAGTTGTTATGTGTGTTGGAGTTTGCTACTGTCGTGTACTGTCGTGTCTACCAAGGAACAAGTAAAGTATTTGGAACAAACCTCTGTCTCAGTTTCTTGCTCCGTGTGCTCATAACAGCTTCCAACAGGACCTTATATGGAAGGATGGCATCCTGCACCATCAGGAAGCTGTTTATGTGTCCCCCGGAGAACTGCAAGTGAGGGTACTACGTCAGTGACATGACGCCCCCACGGCAGGCCACTTTGGGGTTTTTAAGACCATTCAAGCTGTCACTCGGGAGTTCTGGTGGCCCAAGGTGAAGAAGGACGTAGAGCATTACGTTCGCTCTTGCCCCACCTGCATGAGGGCTAAACATGCCACTGGGAAGCCACCGGGGCTACTGGAACCCCTTCCTACTCCAGGAGGACCTTGGCGAATGATTACTATGGATTTTATAACAGACCTTCCACCTTCACAGGGGAAAACCACAGTTTTGGTGGTCGTTGATGCCTTCTCGAAAATGGCTCACTTCATTCCGTGCGCAGGGCTCCCAAGTGCTCAAGACACTGCCAAGTTGTACGTGCAAAATGTGTATTGGCTGCACAGTCTGCCAGATAGCCTGGTTTCCGATCGGGGCACACAATTCACCTTGCGTTTTTGGCAAGCGTTGTGGAAGTTGCTGCAAAGTGAGCTGAGACTGTCGTCTGCCCATCATCCCCAAACGAATGGGCAGTCCGAGAGGGTCAACGCAGTGTTGCAACAATATTTACGTTGTTTTGTGAGGTATCAGCAGGACAACTGGATGTCCTACCTGCATTTAGCAGAATTTGCCTATAATAATGCTGTGCATTCGCACACGCAACAGACTCCTTTCTTTGCCAATTTTGGCTACCACCCCCAAGCCTTCCCTGCCTCAAATGACAGTCTCTCAGTCCCATCCGCTGAGGATTACTTGCAGGAACTTCACGCTATGCAACAACTACTCCAAGAGCAACTAGAACAGACCAAAGCGGATTACAAACACGCAGCTGACCAGCATCGGAGTGAGGGGGACCTCATACGAGTGGGAGACCAGGTCTGGATCTCTACACGTTTCCTAGCTATGCCTGGCCGGTGTCGTAAACTGCAGGATCGGCGTGTAGGGCCCTTTGAGGTGGAGGCTCAGATTAACCCTGTGTCTTAGACTAAAATTGCCGCCCACCTTCAAGATGCACCCAGTCTTCCACAGGGCATTGTTGACCAAGGACGCTGCCCCCGACCCTCACCGTCCGTGAGTGGAGCCTGCACCGCCGTTGTTGGTATAGGGGGAGGAGGAATACGAAGTACAACAGATTTTGGACTCGCGAAAACGCCAAGGGCGTCTTCAGTACCTGATTCATTGGAAGGGGCACGATCCAACTGAACGTTCCTGGGAAACAGAGGAGAATGTGCACGCTCCGACTTTGGTGAGAGAATTCCATGAGGCTTATCCAGAGAAACCTAGACCTCAGGGGTGGGAAGGGTTAAAGCATGGGGGGGGATGATGTTGCGCTGCAGCCAACTCAGAAGGGACAGGAAGGGGGGAGGCATGAGTTTCAGGCACCTCCGCAGCCAGAAGAAGCAGAGTTGGGGATTGTTGTGTCTGAGCAGGATCGTGTGGGAGGGGGGCAGCCTGCTTTCCAGCCAGTTCCCACGAGTAACACCCTTTCCGAGGAGCCGAGCGCACCGCCCCCAGTTGATGCAGAGGACTTGTGGGGGGAAGCTTCAGAGTCAGTGCCAGCTCCTCCTTTACCAAGCAGTTCCCAGGAGGATTCCAGTGTGGCACCGCCCCCTGACCTCGAGCCCGTTGCTCGGGAGCAGGTGTCTTCAGATGAGCTGTTGGATGCGCGTCCCCTGTCTCCTCGTTCCCGTCACCACGAGAAACGGACAGGGCAAAGACAGGAATTACGAAGGAGTCAGAGATTACGTTCGAAAATATTTCCTATATAAGCCTGCCGCTCCTAGTGGGGGGTCGTTGAGTCAACTTTCTTCACACGCTGCAGAGCATGTCTAGAGTATAGTTAGGGACTCTAGTGAGTTAGCGTAGGGTTTCCTATGAAGCGCAATGCCTTTGATGTATCCATTACTCTAATAAAATGAGATTTACTTGCACACACACTCCAGCCTCATTCTTTTGGCTCTGGACGGGACAATATTCTGTCCTTACAGTAGCCTCTTGTCCAGAGTCTAGTTTGTGCATCAGAACAATCAGATGCTGTGACACCCCCATTTTTTTAAAGCATTCCATAGTTTTTCATGATCTACACAATCAAAGGCTTTGCTGTAATCTATAAAGCACAGGGTGATTTCCTTCTGAAATTCCTTGGTCCGTTCCATTATCCAACGTATGTTTGCGATATGATCTCTGGTGCCTCTTCGCTTTCGAAATCCAGCTTGGACATCTGGCATTTCTTGCTCCATATATTGTAATAACCTTTTGTTGTAGAATCTTGAGCATTACTTTACTTACATGGGATATTAAGGCAGTAGTTCGATCCCCTTTCGCTTCCAGTCCGTGGGCCATTGTTTAGTTTTCCGTATTTCTTGACAAATGTTTGTCAAAATTTGGGCAGATTCAGTCTCAGTAGCTTGTAGCAACTCTATTGGTATGCCATCTATTCCTGGTGATGTGTTTCTTCCAAGTATTTTAAGAGCAGCTTTCACCTCATGTTCTAAAATTTCTGGTTCTTCATCTTATAGTTCCTCCTTGAATGAATCTGTCATCCTTGCATCTCTTTTATAGACTTCTTCAGTGTATTGCTTCCATCTTCCTTTTATTTCATCTCGGGCAGTCAGTGTGTTCCCCTGTTGATTATTCAACATCCCTAGTCGTGGTTTAAATTTCCCTTTAATTTCTCTAATCTTTTGGAATAGGGCTCTTGTTCTTCCCTTTTTGTTGTCCTCTTATATTTCTATACAATAACTATTGTAATAGTTCTCTTTGTCCCTACATATTAGTTGCTGTATTGTTGCATTTAGGGTTCTGACCTTGTTTCTATCTTCTTTTGCTTTTGCTTTCCTTCCCTCTTTAACCATTTTAAGAGTTTCTTCAATCATCCATTGAGGTCTTTCTCTCTTGTTAACTAGAGGTATTGTCTTTTTGCATTCTTCCCTGATAATGTCTCTGACCTCAATCTATAGTTCTACTGGTTCTGTGTCAACTAAGTGTAAAGCCTCAAATCTGTTCCTTATTTGAACTTTATATTCTTCTGGGATGTTATTTAAATTGTATTTTGGTATTATGATTGCTTTGCTGTTCTTCTTTAGCTTTATTCTGATATTATCAGTTCATGATCTGTATCACAGTCTGCTCCTAGTCTTGTTTTTGCAGAAAGTATGGAACTTCTCTATCTACTACCAATTATATAATCAATTTAATTCCTATATTGACCATTTGGTGATGTCCATGTGTACAGTCGTCTTTTTGGTTGCTCAAAAAATGTGTTTGCAAGAAACAAATTATTGGCTTCACAGAATTCAATAACTCTTTCTCCTGCTTCCTTTCTGTCTTCTCAGCCCCATTTCCCCACAATTCCTAGTTCTTCTCTGTTCCCTACTTTTGCATTCCAATCCCCCATGATTATCAGAACATCTTGTTTGATGTGTGATCAATTTCTTCCTGTACCTCTGTGTAAAATCTGTGTTGGAGTGTAGGCTTGGATGATGGTTATGTTATAGGTTTCCCACTTAATCTTACTGATATCACTCGCTCGGACCTTGCATTATAGGTCCTAATTACTTTTGCTGCATCATTTCTCACTATTAAAGCAACCTCGTTTCTTCTTGATTTCTCATTTCCTGCATAAAACAGTTTGTAGTTCCCTGATTGAAAGTGTCTCATTCCCATCCATTTTAATTCACTCACGCCAAGTACTGTAATGTTGATACGTTCTATTTCTTGCTTGACAATTTCTAACTTTCCCTGGTTCATGCTTCTCATATTCCATATTTCAGTTGTGTGTGGCGTACAACTCCAGACTCTCCTTTCGCATTTGTGTGCATCAGCTTCTGGGCTTCCTTTTAGCTTTGACCCAGCTGCGTCAATAGTCACAGCGCTACTCGTACTTGTCCTTTGTTCTTCCCCAGGAGCTCGGTGAGTGCCTTCTGACCTGGGGGTCTCATCTTCCAGCACTATCTCTTGTTGCATTTTGGATACTGTGTTCATAGGGTTTTTGTGGTAAGAGGTAATCAGAGGTGGTTTACCATTGCCTTCCTCTGAGTTTGGATGCATCTTAGTCTGGTATTTCAGCTTTGATTATTCCTCCTTGGGTGCCCCTGCTAGGAGTCTAGCCTCTTGGTCTAGACTCCTGATGGCATTGCTGTCAGCTTCTTCAACACTCTCAAACCTCCTCACCACGTTAAGGTGTGCATCCCAGAGGGGGAATAGATCCTAGTGTGAAGAATAGATTTCCCTTATTACAGTCCTCCCTGCATTTAAGGGCCAGAGTTTGCAGTTGTTATAAATGATGGTCTTGGCAGTTCGGTTTTTAGAAATTAACCATTGGCTATATATAGTGCATTAGATTATCTTGTCCCATTCCAATCTGATTTCAGGGCTGGTTATGGGACTGAATTGCCCTTGGTTGCCTTGATGGGAGAACAACAGGGGAGTGCAACCCTGTTATTCTTACTTGATCTTGTAGTGGTCTTTGATACCATTGACCATGGTATCCTTCTGAGCCGACTTGGTAAAATGGGTATCAGAGGCATTGTTTCACAGTGGTCCTGATCCTATCTCTAAGGTTGTTTTCAGAGAATAGCACTGAGAGATAGTCTTTCAGGCCCCTGGCAGTTGTGCTGCAGGGCACATCTTGTCCCCATTGCGGTTTAACATCTATATGGAGACATTGGGAGCGGTCATCAGGAGATTTGATGTGAGGTGTCAGCAGTATGCTGATGATACCCAGCTCTATTTCTCTATAACATCTGAACTGGAAGAGGCTGTGCAAGTCCTGGACCAGTGTCTGTACTCAGTGATGGGCTGGATGAGGGCTAATTAACTGGGTCTGAATCCTAGCCAGATGAAAGCTCTGTGATTGGTGGTTCCCAAGTTCAGATAATTGGTCAGTTGCCTGCTCCCTCTGAAAGAGCAGGTTTGTAGTCTGGGGGTGCTCCTGGATCCATCTTTGTCAATAGAGGTTCAGGTGACCTCAGTGGCTAGAAGTGCCTTTTACAAACTTTGGTTGGTAAGACAGCTGTGGCCATTTCTGGACTGGGGTAATCTGACCACTGTTGTCCATGCACTGGTAACCTCCATCCTGGATTACTGTAAAGTGCTTGAATCTGGTCCGGAAGCTGCAGCTGGTGCAAAACTTGGCGATGCAACTGCTCACTGTGGCAGGCTATCACCAGCATGTTACCCTGCTGCTGAAATAACTGCACTGGCTGCCCATTACCTACTGGGCCAAGTTCAAGGTTCTGGTTTTGGTGTACAAAGCCCTATGCACCTTGGGACCAGGATACCTTATATATCCTTATATACCCAGTCAATTACTGCACTCTGCAGGTGAGGGTCCTCCTGCAGATATCATCTTAACAGGAGTTCCGTTCCACACAACATAGGAAGTGGGCCTTTAATGTTGTAGTACCTCCTCTTTGGAATTCCCTCCCCTTAATTATTAGACGAGAGCCAGTGTGGTGTAGTGGTTAAGGTGCTGGACTAGGGTTCGAATCCCCACATAGCCATGAAGCTCGCTTGGTGACCTTGAGCCAGTCACTGCCTCTCAGCCTCAGAGGGAGGCAATGGTAAACTATCTCTGAATACCGCTTACCATGAAAACCCTATTCATAGGGTTGCCATAAGTCGGAATTGACTTGAAGGCAGTCCATTTCCATTTCCATTTTCAAATATTAGACAGGCACCATCTCTGTTATCTTTTCTCTTCTCTTTTGTTGAAAGACCTTCCTCTTTCAACAAGCCATTTAAATGGTAGAGATCTGTGTTGGAATTGCTTTTTAAATATGTTTTTAAAGTTGTTTTGTTTTAATATGCTCTAAAGTATTTTGTTTTTAAGATATTTTACAGTGCTTTTAGTATTTTTGTTTGCTTCCCTGGGCTCCTTCTGGGAGGAAGGGTGGGGTATAAATTTAATAAATTAATAAATAAATTAGCCTTGAACTATATTTTAATAATAATTATTAACATGTAAGTTAGTTTGCTGCAAAGTACATATTTCTGAACCGCTTTGCAATAGATGTTTTTGCAATGTGCATGTGTTTTTCTGTTAAATACAGTTTATTCCTTTGTTTTAGTTCCTCAACTACTCTATGGAGGGAAGCTGGATTTCCTGGTTTTTGATTACCTTTCTGAAATTACAATGTCTTTACTAGCTACTGCCAAAGCTAGATCTCCAGTGAGTAATTTTGCTTTGTTAAAAAATAAATTCTAGATTTGTATAATATATCTGTAATGGTCTAAAGTGTTAGATCTGTTAGAATTTCAGTTATTTGAAATCCTAATTACCTGGTTCTAAGATATACTTTCCTGAAGCTCTGTGCAGGTATTAGGCCTAGAACACTTTTTGGTGGTGTGTTCTGTCAGCAATTCCATCTGTATATTTCAAAACCAGCAATTATAGAACTTGTCACCTCAGCTTAGGGAGCAATCCTATCCTAAAACAGCGGTCAGCTAAAAGGCTTTAGGAAGTGATGTATGTGTTACTCTGCCAGCAGAGATGGAGGTCTGCAAGTGGGATGTCACATCCCTGGAAGTCCCCTAGTATGCAGGTAGACAGTTCCACTGGTGCTGTTCCTCTGGTGGTATTCTGCTTGGGTGGTGTGTATGTGAAGCCGGGCATTTCCCTGACACGCCCACAGGACTGACATGACTATGTGTTCTCTCCCATTTACTACAGTGGGAGGAATGAAAAGAAATCTGTCCCTACACTTTGCACCCTGGCCTCAGTGAATTAGCAGGGCTATGGGTGTGTGGTGGCTCTGCCAGGAGCTGCCGTACATGACCCATAGGGCTGCTCTGCCCATTGATGTTTCAAAATTACTTTCTAAAGCTAAAACAAAAAAAATTCACCTCTGATAAAAATGTTTGCAATTTAATTTTTATTTCTTACAGGATTTGGGATATACTCCTGATTTTGTATTAACTGCAATGGCTCCTTATATTAAGGACATACACAGGAAAGGTGTGAATTTTATATTGCTATAATAAATTTAAATCGTGTTTGTAATGAAGTAAGAAATTGCAGTTTCTCTTGTCTTCTGATTTTGCAACATAAAAAATTGTGCTTCATTATTTTTAGTCCTTTTGTACTCTTGTTTATTTGTAATGGATTGTAACCAATGTTAGTCATGCTCAAAATAGATCAGTTGAAATTGATGGACTTAGCCAACATAGGCCCATTAATTTCAGTGGTTCTGCTGTGACTAAAACGTAGCTGGATACAACCCTATAATTTTATACCACTTTTGAGCCAAAAGTGGGATTCCAAAGAGGCTCACAATAATCAAAAGCCAATACATTTTTAATATGAAATGTTCTTCAGGAGGGGATTCTAAGTCAGAGCTGGATTCAGGCATGATGCAGATGTGCATGGTTGTTGCCTTTGTTAGAGGAAAAAGTTTTAAATTAGCCCAGAAAAAAATGAGCTAGTTTGCGTGTCCAAACATACTAGCATACACATGCGACACATCTACAACAGGAAACTGAACAAAGAACAAATTGATGTGGTTTGGACAATTGTTCGAGTTTTTATTACTCATGGGTTTTGAAGCTGTGAATGAACATCAAGGCCCAGTACTCCTCCCTTTGCCCCTCCTCCGCTAACAATTTTGCACACTGGATTTGGTGCAAACATCCTGGTTTATATTAAGTCGGAGTTCCCTGTTATGTCCAAACCAGGGGACTTTGGTGTTCTGTCAGTTAACAAACCAGAAAAATAAACCGGGATCACTGGCTTATTTTCCTGGGCTGGTAACCAATGATATGCCAGGGCTCTCCATTTTAGACATAACAGGGAATTCTGGCTTTAAAAAGTCAAGATCTTCATGTCAAAGGTGGTGTACAGGCAGGGCTGTGGAGTCGGAGTCAGAGTCGGGAGCAATTTTGAGTGGAGTCGGATGTACCGATTCCGACTCCAACTCCTTCATAAATGGCAGATGTATATTAACTAGTAATAACAAATTTATGGTAGTGAAATGGTAGCACAAGGCATTTCATCACCACCACGTGAATCCAGAGCTTGGAAAAGTTACTTTTTTAAACTACAACTCCCATCAGCCCCAGGGATTGGGCTTGTGGGAGTTGTAGTTAAAAAAATTAACATTTGCGATTTATGAAGGAGTCGGAGTCGGACAGTAGAAAAATAGAGGAGTCGGAGTCGAAGGTCTGGCGTACTGGCTCCACAGCCCTGGGTACAGGAGAAGAGGAGAGGTGAGGCAGGAGCACTTGGTTCAGATGCTTATTCTCAGCTTCATAAACCATGGCTTATGAAACCCTGAATCCTTATTTGAACTGAGCCAAATTCTCTTCTAATGTACAAAAACTTTACTACCTGCTCACCTTGGAGCAGTTCTTACTGACCACAAGTGACCGTTTAGAGGTCTCTTCCAATCCAGTCTAGTCAGAGCTGCATACTATAGCAGTCAGCAGTGATTTCGTAGCTAACTATAAGCAACAATCTGAGGAAAAATAACTGAGAGGGAAATCAAATTGTACATGTGCTTATGTAAGTATGTCATGTACATAGTCCTAATTTTTTTGCCTTGCTTAGGTGTCCGTGTTGTCAGTAATGCTGGTGGAATGAATCCACTTGCCTGTGCTGCTGCTGTCCAACAAGTAGCCAAAAAAGCTGGCATTGACTTGAAGATTGCTGCAGTTACTGGCGATGATTTAATGGGAGAGGTATTTCAGTATTTTATTTCTTTTAAAAGTATTGTTTGCTTAGGAAGTTTGGTGATTTTTATACAATAAAAAGACAGATAGGTTTGTTGTAGAAGCCTGGTCAGATCCTTAAGGCTTCCATTAAAAAAATGTCACAAAAATTACACAAACACGATGGACAATCCATAGGCCAAATGTAACATGATCTCCTATGGGGTTTTTATTGCTGATACAGCTAATTGGATGGTGGATAAATAATGGCTAACAGCATGATTCTTTTCATGTTTACTCAGACTTATTGCAGGTAAGTGACCATATGACTGCCACCTAGGTTTTATTCACAATGAGTTGTGCTGAGCTGTAGACACAAGAAAGAATTGTGTCTCTGAGTGGAGCAGAAGCACTGCAGCTCTCACAAAGAAAGATGGCTATTGTGAGAGTTTGATGCCCCCTCCAGTCTGTGTAGTCATCCTTAAGGCAAGCAGAGAGAACGGCCTCAGTAGATAAGTGGGGAAAAACAAAACTTCACTCTGTCCCCTTAGATCTTGCAGCCAAAGACATTTAGGTGAAGTTCTCCTTCCTCCTTAGCCACTGCACAAATATTATATGTAATAGCTAGGTATTCTCAGCACCACCTGAAACTCTATGAAGTTAGGAGATGGCCATGCTTTCCTTTGTCTTAACTCCTTTTTTCCTACTATCTCTATTGGGATGAACACAAATTCCAAGTAGCCAGTTGTCAATTTCAGCAGTTCCTATGATACAAATTTTGTGTGGACTGTGTTAGGGAGCAATAATTTTAATATTTGATAAAGTGGGTGGTTGCTATTTATGAAGATTTTTCCTAGTGCTAATAGTCCTCTGGAGGCATTTACAGCTGTTGGTAAACAGCATCATGATGTGAATATTTGTTAAGACAATTGTTTTAATTTATTTTTATTATTAAATTTCTATCCCATCCTTCCTCCTAAAGGGAGCCCAGGGCGGCAAACAAGTGATGAAACACTAAAAACATCCTTTTAAAAAAATATTTGAAACAAAACATCTTAAAAACATTTCTGTTAAAATAATGGGAAGTTTGTCAGTAGTTCTGCTTTGGATAAATATTGCATACTAAGTTTGCAGTCCTAAGCAAACATAAAGTGCCTTGCAAAAGTAATCAGACCCCTGACCAATGCTCTCATATTACTGAATTACAAATTGTACATTGTAATTTCATTCTGTATATTTTATTTTGAAACACTGAAACTCAAAATCAGTTATTATAAGGTGACATTAGTTTTATGTTGGGAAATATTTGTAAGAAACAGAAAAAACTGAAACATGTTGCTTGCATAAGTATTTAACCTCCACACATTAATGTTTGGTAGAGCCATGCTTTCTGGCAAACTCCAGATGTGCTTTCAGATGGTACTTTTGAGTCATGGCTTCTTTCTTGCCACCCTTCCATACAGGCCAGTGTTATAAAGAGCTCTTGATATGTTTGACTGGTGCACCGTTACTCCACTCGCAGCCATTGAACTGTGTAGCTCCTTCAAAGTGACTGTTGGCCTCTCTGTGGCTTCTTTCACTTTCCTTGTTCGAGTGCTGGGTTTTGAGGGACAGCCTTTTCTTGGCTGTGCCTGGGTGTTGTGATACAGGTTTCACTTCCTGATTATTGATCCAACTGTGCTCACTGGGATATCCAAACACTTGGATATTGCTTTATACCCTTTTCCTAATCTATACACTTGTATTATGTTAACTCTCACTTCTGGAGAATACTCTTTGATCTTCATTTTCCTTCAGATCTATAGCCTGACCAATGATCCTTCAACAGTGGGGTTTTTATCCTGATAACGTGACAGCAACTTTAATGGTTCACAGGTGGAGGCCTATGGTAAGGTAATTGTGTCCTTGATAGGGCAATTTCTTTCAGCTGTGTACTCTGGGAGCTTCCACAGCACTGGGGTTGAATACTTATACAAGCAACATGTTTCATTTTTAATGTTTCTTACAGACTTTTTGCAACATAAAACGAATGTCACCTTACAATAATTGATTTTGAGTTTCAGCATTTCAAAATAAAACTCGTAGAACGAAATTACAATGTACCATTTGTAATTCAGTAATATGAGAGTATTGGTCAGAGGTCTGATTATTTCTGCACTTTACTGTATATATTTGATATCTGATTGGAAATAATTAACATATATTTTCTGGATAAGGGTAAAAGACCCTTATAGATGATATGATCTGTTAGCCTATATAGCCTATATTTGCAACCAAGATTAAGTGAAAATAATGGGACTTGCTTTCAAGGACAGGAACTTTGTGTTAAAAGCACAGGTGGCATTCAAATGTCAGAATTCCAGTCTTCTAAGATTTTGAGGTTAGGGAATGTGCTTGAGTGCTTCCCCCCCCCCGCCCTTAGGTCTCAATTGTGGTTTGCCATGCTGGTTTGGAGGGATTGTTCAAGCCACAGTATGTTGATTGGGTCATTGTGTAAAATTGTTGTTTGAGAAAACCAGAAAAATCTTCAATTAAGTTTTAAAAGAAAAGCTCTTGACCTTGTTGCTTGTTCCCATTTTCCAAACCATGTGGCTTCAGTTTATTATCTTCTGAAAACAATCTTATTTAGTATTCTCTTCATTAATATGCTTTTTGTAACTGAGCAATTTTATCTAGAATTATTACAAAAATTGTGTTTATTTTTCCTGAAAGTTAGAATTGTAATGTAAAAACTTACATATTAAATACATAAGTTTGGGTATTTTACAGTTAAACAGCATAAAAGAATCTGTCTCAAAGGGGGAGAATGGGAAGCTGTTTCCAGAAAACATTCAGAGCATGAATGTATATCTGGGGTAAGATCTTTAAGAAATGTATTTTGTGAAAAAAAGTTATGTGATGAAGTACTTTTTAGAACATGACCATATATGCATTTAGTTGCCTGAATTGGATAGACTTTTTAAACTAAAGCTAAGTGATCTTACATCTTAATATAATATGTGACATTCCAGGTTGTTTCTCTAGTTATAAACAAGTGGTTGCTAGTGAAAGTGCTAAAGAGCTGTGATGCAGCTGAAGGATTTGTGTGATGCCTTAGCTAAAGAATTCTGGCTCTCTATAGTATTTTGAGAAAAGCACTTTAGATATGTGTATGCCAATTGAGAGGAAATTATAGGCATAATCCTTGGGTCTCCTTGGGGAATGAAGGGGATTTGAATCCAGCAGATCCAAGGCTGCCTCTATCCCACCTGTGCCTGATCTTTGGAATGCTTCACCCCAGGGCCTAATGGGTAGCTACCGCTGTTTATAATACTGCTCATGGTAGACCTATACCTACAGAGTTTTCTGCAGATAAAGCAGGGGCGCGTACCATGGAAATAGCCAACCTGCTGGTGGAGTTCCTCTGTGTCCGTTCCTAACCCTTTCTGCCAGTGGATCTGGGAGTTAGGATTGCTTTATTTAATGCTCAAGATAGGAAGCAATATATTATTTTGAAAGGTGAATAATAAACCCAACATTTTGATGATTAATGATTTTGTTTCCAGTGCAAGACCAATAAGCAGAGCTCTTGACCTAGGAGCAGACGTCGTGGTGACTGGAAGATGTGTTGACAGTAGCCTTGTACTGGGACCACTAATTCATTCTGTAAGTGTGAGTCAATGGTTTTCCATAGGAGGTGGGCCATCACTGTGGGAAATAGTTCCACCTATCGTGCGAAGGCAAGAATGTTTTTGAAGTCAAGACTAGGGACGTCATGCCCCTCCCACTCCCCAGTTCATTCTTGCCTTCGTACGAACAAGATTGGAATTATACGTAGCATTTAGCTAAGTCTCGTATTTGTTTGTGTATTTGTGTATTTGTTTTCAAATCCTTTTTTCTCTTTTGTGTTTAACCTACTGAGGGTCCCCTCAGAGACCGCGGCTGCGGCTCTCTTCGTTTTTTCCCGAGCTATTCTTTTCAAGTTATTTTCTTTCCTTGACTGGGGGCTCCCTCTGAGACCGCGGCTGCGGCTCTCTTTTTGTTTTTGGCAGTTTTCGAGTCCCCCCTCCCCCCGGCTCTGTTGTATCCGTTGCCTGGGAGTTCCCTCAGTGACCGCGGCTGCGGTTATCTTGGTTTTGATCGTTTTGGAGCTTCCCCCCCCCGGCTCTGTTGCCGCGGCTGCGGCTCTTCCGATCTCTGCGGGAGCTTGCAGCTGCGGCTCCTGCCGTTACCCCATCATACCTTTTTCCTCAGATCACCCTCGCTACGTGGCTTTAATTCCCACTGCGAAGGGCTTTGCAAACGGCGACGGCGGCTCTCTCGGCGGCGGCTGCCGCTTTTCCCTTACTGCCTGTTCCCTTCTGGGGATTCCTTTGAGCCGCTACTGCGGTTTTCGGCCCCGCTGCTTCCGCTGCTAGTCTGTGCTGGACAGTCCTTCCCCCCACTCCGTCCCCAGACGGCCGCCATTGCTCCTTCTCCCTCAGCCTTTTTTGATCGTTTTTTCCCGCCCTTTTTTCCGGGCGCCATTTTTTGAAATTCAAAATTCCCGCCTTTTTTGTTACCATCGGATACCTCCCCTGCAGGCTATCTATCTGTATGTTTGTGTATATGTGCTGCTGACAAACTTACACAGGGCTGATTTACACACATTTTTTCCTGTGGCTGTAATCCTAGTGGCTGAATTATATTATCAAGGCTGGAGCTCCAATCCTAGTGGGCTGGATTGTATTATCAAGGCTGGAGCTTTAATCCTAGTGGCTGGATTACATTATCAAGGCTGGAGCTTTAATATCAGTGGCTGACTTGTATTAAATCTGATTTACATTGTATATCCTGCCCCCTCTGGGGCCGTGAACAAGCCAAAAACCCAGCCTACAGCACTAATCTGAGTGTGCCAACTCTAAAACAGCCTATATTATATTAACGCTGATACCTCAGTGCATTCTGCCCCCTCTGTGGCAGTGCATTTCGCCATCTGCCAGTGTATCCTACCCCCTCCGTGGTAGTACGCTGTGCCAGTTCGGGTCTTTACATCCTGCCCCCTCCGTGGCAGTGTACTGCACCCAGGTTTATATAAGATGGCAGAACAGCCAGGCATGTCACCATCAACACACATGGTGCCAGATCAGCCAGACATGCCACAATCAGCCAAGCCACAACATCCTAACACGTCTAAGACCAGACATGCCAAAGCACTGGCTAAGACAAAACATCTTTCCAGCCATAGTAAGCCAAAGCGCCCTCGTTATGTCTCTGTACCAACCACAGCACAGACACACATAAGCGATATTTTCCATTCCCCGGCTGCTGCCTCTGACGAGGAAGAGTTTCTTGGCTTTCCCGCTCACTGTTCGCCTAACGAACCCACCTCTGGTTTACCGCCTCAAACATCTGTCCCAATAGTTCATCAGGCACACACATCTGCCACATCTGGTCTGCAGCTGTCTCCTGATTTCCTCTCCCAACTTCAAGCCATGCTGGCATTTTTCACCCAAATGCAGTCACTACCACAAGTTCCTGCCATACCCCCACTCAACATGGACCAACGTGCGTGCCATGAAGCTCATCCTTCCTGTTCACCAGATCCCTTTGATGTAGCCAGAGGCAGATGTACGGACGAAGCCTCGTATGCGGAGGAGTCAACTTTCACTGACCATGTTGAAGGAGACGACTGGAGCGACTATTCAGATCATGAGGAGGATACATCGTATCGCCTGTTTGATACCTCAGACTATCAGCCGCTAGCACGTAGGGTACTTCATACCCTTGGTCTCCAGACTGCGCCTTCAACTTCGTCCGCCCCAGCTATCAAAGGGGCCAAGGTCCTCAAATCCCCTGCACCTACTGAACACTACATCCCGGTGCCGGACCCAATTGCCAAATTAGCCTCCGAAGAATGGGCTCATCCACTCAAAGCCCGACGCTTCAAGAACCTGGCTGACAGATTGTACGCCCTAGCCCCAGACTTTTCCACCAAGTTAGATGTCCCTGGCATAGATGAACCAATCGCTCGCCTCGTTTCAAGATCTCTTTTGCCCAGGGAAGGGGAATCCCACCTAAAAGATACTACTGAGCGACGAATAGACTTCGCCCTCCGCAAGAATCACGAGGCCACTGCCTTAGCCATGCGTGCCTCCGCTTCAGCCTCCATATTCTCCAGAGCCTCTATGATGTGGATGGATGACCTTCTAGAGGATGCTAACCCTGATCCTGTCGCCTTCAGAAGAGCACTATCGAAATTACGTAAGACAGCAGCTTTTGTGGCCGATGCCACTTTGGATGCCACTCAATTAGGGGCACGAGCCATGACGACTCAAATAGTCGCTCGTCGCACCCTCTGGCTTCGCCACTGGCAAGCTGATTCAGCGGCCAGACTGAACCTGTCCAAGGCTCCTTACTCCGGATCTCTACTCTTCGGCGAGGAAGCTCTAAAGGCAGTTCTGGTTGATCCAAAAGACGCCCAAAAACCAGTTCTGGCCACAGTCAAGAACATCGACCACAGGCCCTTCAGGCGATTTCCCTCCTTTTGTTCTAACCAGTCCTTTCGAGGAACGCGGCCAGGAGGACGAGGCCGCGACTTCAGACCCTATGACCCCAACGCATTCAGGGGCTCCTGGAACCGACGCTTCCAGGGCAGAGGTCAGTACCAAGGGCGCAGGGGCAACTCATCGTCCTCATATAGGGGAGGCTCTCGCCTACACAAGTAGTATTAACGCCCTCCCCATAGGTGGCAGATTACTTAATTTTGGAGATCGATGGCTGCGCCTTACTACGGTCTCCTGGATCAGGGACCTTTTCACTTATGGCTATACCATAGAGTTCTGGGCAACCCCATCAGACAGATTCCATCCATCTCCTTGCCCAAGGGCACCAGCCAGGGACAACATCATGCAGACAGCTATACATCACCTCTTGGACATAGCGACAATAGAGCCAGTTCCCACAACTGAGAGGTCGGAAGGGGTGTACTCCCTCCTATTTGCTGTGCCAAAACGAGATTTATCTTGGAGGGCGGTATTGGACCTCAAGTTTGTCAACCGTTTTGTAACATACCGCAGGTTCAAAATGGAATCTCTCCATTCCATTACCGAGAGTCTGCATGAAGGAGACTTCCTGGCTTCTATCGACCTTAAGGAAGCATATCTCCATGTGCCCATTTGCATAGCCCACAGAAAGTTTCTTCGGTTTGCTTTTGGCCACCAACATTTTCAATATAGAGCGATGCCATTTGGCCTCTCCTCTGCTCCAAGAGTATTTACCAAGGTGCTACTCATCCTAGTGGCTTACCTTCGGACCCAAGGGGTTCATATCTACCCATATTTGGATGATCTGCTAATACGGTCCAAGTCTGAACAGCTGGCTCATCATCATTTAATGATCACCCTCAATGTTTTGCAGACCTACGGCTGGCTTGTCAACTTCGACAAAAGCCATCTCCAACCAACCCAACGCCTACTACATCTTGGGGCAATGTTGGACACCCTGCAGGCAATGGTCTTCCTGGCTCCAGATCGCATCACTGCCATCACAAGCATCGCAAGGTCCCTGATGCAACAAACATCCGCAGACGTCATGCTTCTCGCCAGAGCGCTCGGGATGTTTATCTCCACAATCCACATTGTGCCCTGGGCTCGAGCCCACACTCGGCCCCTTCAGTGGACTCTGTTGCCTTTTCAAAAAGACATTGCCAGCTCCAACCATCGCAAAGTTCGTTTGAGCCCTGCTCTGCGTCTCTCCTTCCGCTGGTGGACCAAGGTTCAACACCTCTCCAAGGGCGCGTCGTTCAGAGAACCCCGCAGAACCGTCGTGACCACAGACGCCAGCCTCATAGGTTGGGGAGCCCACTGCAACTCCCAGTACGTTCAGGGGGTTTGGCCCAACGCAGAGCAATCTCGAAGCATCAACTGGCTGGAACTAAAGGCTGTCCACTTGGCTCTATGTCATTTTCAGTCTCTGTTCCCTTTGCATCATGTGCTCATTCGAACAGACAACACGTGTGTAAAATCACATTTGAACAGACAGGGGGGCACCAGGTCTCGTCCTCTGCAGGACTTAGCCTCCCTCATCTTTGTCTGGGCAGAACAACATCTACAATCCCTGAAAGCAGAGCACCTCAGAGGGATTTGGAATGTGACAGCAGACTGGCTCAGCAGACAACAGGTCTTTCCGGGAGAATGGAAACTTCATCCAGCCATTTTCCATCGTCTCCAGTGTCGGTTCGGCGCCCTCTCAGTCGACCTGTTTGCTTCCAGTCACAATTGCCAGCTTCCAAGGTACTTTGCCCAATACCTGGACTCAACAGCAGAAGCAGTGGATGCTCTGACAACACCGTGGCCAGACGGTCTATTGTACGCCTTTCCTCCCATACCATTGTTAGCCAAAACCTTGAGGAAGGCGCGAACCGAAAGGGCACAGCTGGTTCTGATAGCACCATTTTGGCCACGCCGACTGTGGTTCTCAGATCTTCTGGCAATGTCAATGATGGATCCTTGGACACTTCCAGTAACGCCAGACCTCCTATCCCAGGGTCCAGTACTGCACCAGGACCCTACTTGGCTCAATCTAACAGCGTGGTGTTTGAACGGAGACATTTGAGGTCAGCTGGACTGTCTGACGCTGTGATTGATATTATTTTGGCCTCGAGAAGACCATCTACCACTCGCATTTATCAACATACCTGGGTGGCTTTCTCCAAGTGGTGTCAGTCCCACCACCACGATCCATCCCAGGACAATGTGCACCAGGTGCTCCAATTTCTCCATAGTGGCTTTATGATGGGACTTCGACCCAACACTCTACGTCGACATGCGTCTACTCTGTCATCCATTCTCTCAGTGTCCTCTCCTGGAGATCATATTTCCTCACATCCGTTCATCAAACGTTTTTTGAGGGGAGTCGCCCTACGCTCTCCGGCTGTTGTCCATCGGTTCCCCTCATGGAGTTTGCCGAAAGTTCTGCAGGCTTTGCAACGCCCTCCATTTGAACCCATCAGGACTGTGCCCCTACGTATACTTTCCTTCAAGGTCCTGTTTCTGATCGCAATCACATCTGCCAGACGCGTTTCGGAGTTGGGCGCATTGTCTTCTGCTCGACACCTCTGCGTCTTCCATAAGGACTCTGTTGTGCTGAAGACTGACCCTTCCTTTCGTCCCAAGGTCGATTCAGTTTTTCATTGCAACCAGGACATTGTGTTGCCTTCCTTTTGCCCGGATCCTACCCATCCTCTTGAAAATGCTTGGCATTCGTTAGATGTCCGGAGGGCTCTCAAGACCTACCTGTCTAGGACCCAAGAGATTCGACGAATGGAGTCTCTGTTTGTATCTTTTCATCCAAGGTCTATGGGGCATAAAGTATCCAATTCTACCTTATCCCGTTGGTTAAGGGCATGCATTACTTTAGCATATGAGTCCCTGAAGCTGTCAGTTCCAGCTAGTATAACGGCTCATTCTACCAGGTCAGCTGCCACCTCGGCTGCTTTTGCCACTAATGCTCCTGTTGCCGATATTTGTAGGGCTGCAGTCTGGTCTACCCCACACTCGTTTATAAGGCATTATAAAATTGATCGTTATGCCTCTGCTGATGCATCTTTTGGCAGACGAGTGTTGCAACAGGTTCTTAATGAGGATTAACATGTGGGTGGTCCCTCCCTATATGGGTTGCTTTGGTACATCCCACAGTGATGGCCCACCTCCTATGGAAAATGTACCATTGGTCTCACCTGAAGGGTGATTTTCATAGGAGTGGGCCATCATGACCCTCCCAGTTGGAGGATGACTAGAAATTTTATCAATGGGTTACATGTTATTGTTACGCTATTATAGTTAAATGTAAGAGTGAAGTCAAGACTTTTAGTTCTGTTATGTTATGTAGTTATGTTAGAGTCATGTTGTTATGCATGTGACTATTATGTTATTTTCCTGGCGGGCCTGTTGGCCTTGTTCTTGTATTTTTAGATATCTCTTTTTAGACTCGCTACGAATGAACTGGAGAGTGGGAGGGGCATGACGTCCCTAGTCTTGACTTCAAAAACATTCTTGCCTTCGCACGATAGGTGGAACTATTTCCCACAGTGATGGCCCACTCCTATGAAAATCACCCTTCAGGTGAGACCAATGGTACATTCTGAAATATTCGTATTCCACTAGTAGCCAGCTATATGAATGTTTGACAGATTTCCAGTATTTATTTTGCATACAAATCCTTGGAATAAAATAGAATCGAGTTTTGATTAGTTTTATTTACTTCAGAAGCAAAAAGTGTGATGATGAGATCCAGTAATGGCGAGTGTGGTGGGACAGAGCCACCCTTCCAACACTGGCATCATTGCAACTTACCTGGATGGGGCAGGGGGTGGGGCAGAGCGGCAGCAATGTTGGAGGTGCACTGACAAACCAATGAGAGGTATTGCTTAACTGTAGATATCTTAAGAACTAGGCATTGCTATCTCTACTTTATGTGGGAAGGAAATGACATAGAGCACATCTCTCATATATTTACATATAAGGTTTTATGTTTGACGTTTGTATTTCATAAACTATACACAGATATTTGCCCTAATGTTATATGTGATGACTTAGCATGGATGTAATTCTTGTTGTATGCTGAAATGAAACTTGAAATATGTTTTTAGTAAGTTGTTAGACAGTAATCAAGAGATCAAGAATTAATTTAGCTTTGTAATTTTTTTTCATCATTTCAAACTCTTTGTTTTTGTAGATAAAAGCAAAGCTCATCTTTCCAAAGTACACAGAAAACTTAGATAAGCAAATTTCCATTTTATCAATCAATCTAGCTACTTTAGGACAACACTGTCATCCATGTTAATTATCTTTTGTCAGTCTTCATTTTTTTAAAAAAAGTTGTTTTTCCTGATAACTCTGTAATTATTTAGCTAGCTTTCTATCTTGTTCTATAAAAACTCCAGATATTTTCAACATGCAAATAATTTAGCTCACCACAAGGTGGCACAAAAGATCAGCTTTAAAATGTATTTTTTTCCACATATGTGCCATTTTTATCTAAATGTCTGCTTAGTCTAAAAACAAATTCAAGCAAATTCATTGTTGAGCTGAGAGAGCCAGTGTGGTGTAGTGGTTATTAAGGTGTTGGACTACGACCTGGGAGATCAGGGTTCGAATCCCCACATAGCCATGAAGCTTACTGGGTGACCTTGGGCCAGTCACTGCCTCTCAGCCTTGTGAAAACCCTATTCGTAGGGTCGCCATAAGTCGGAACCGACTTGAAGGCAGTACATTCACATTTTACATTGTTGAGCTAATGCGCAGACTCTTTACCATGTTTAATGTATAAAATGAAAGATGCTGAGACATAAGCTTTTCTGTAAATCATATTCTTTGCCTTGAAAGCCATAACTTCAGAAGTGTTGCTTTTTTGTTGTTGTTATGTGCCTTCAAGTTGATTACGACTTATGGTGACCCTATGAATCAGCGACCTCCAACAGCATCTGTCATGAACCACCCTGCTCAGATCTTGTAAGTTCAGGTCTGTGGCTTCCTCTATGGAGTCAATCCATCTCTTGTTTGGCTTTCCTCTTTTTCTACTCCCTTCTGTTTTCCCAGCATTATTGTCTTTTCTAGTGAATCATGTCTTCTCATTATGTGTCCAAAGTATGATAACCTCAGTTTCATCATTTTAGCTTCTAGTGACAGTTCTGGTTTAATTTGTTCTAACACCCAATTATTTGTCTTTTTCGCCGTCCATGGTATGCGCAAAGCTCTCCTCCAACACCACATTTCAAATGAGTTGATTTTTCTCTTATACACCTTTTTCACTGTCCAACTTTCACATCCATACATAGAGATCGGGAATACCATGGTCTGAATGATCCTGACTTTGGTGTTCAGTGATACATCTTTGCATTTGAGGACCTTTTCTAGATCTCTCACAGCTGCCCTCCCCAGTCCTAGCCATCTTCTGATTTCTTGACTATTGTCTCCATTTTGGTTAATGACTGTGCCGATGTATTGATAATCCTTGACAAGTTCAATGTCCTCATTGTCAACTATAAAGTTACATAAATCTTCTGTCATTACTTTAGTCTTCTTGACGTTCAGCTGTAGTCCTGCTTTTGTGCTTTCCTCTTTAACTTTCATCAGCATTCGTTTCAAATCATTACTGGTTTCTGCTAAGAGTATGGTATCGTCTGCATATCTTAAATTATTGATGTTTCTCCCTCCAATTTTCACACCTCCTTCATCTTGCTCCAATCCCGCTTTCCGCATGATATGTTCTGCGTACAGATTAAACAAATAGGGTGATAAAATACAATCCTGTCTCACACCCTTTCCGATGGGGAAACCAATCGGTTGCTCCATATTCTGTCCTTACAGTAGCCTGTTGTCCAGAGTATAGGTTGCGCATCAGGACAATCAGATGCTGTGGCACCCCCATTTCTTTTAAAGCATTCCATAGTTTTTCATGATCTACACACTCAAAGGGTTTGCTGTAGTCTATAAAGCACAGGGTGATTTTCTTCTGAAATTCCTTGGTCCGTTCCATTATCCGACGTATGTTTGCTATATGATCTCTGGTGCCTCTTCCCTTTCTAAATCCAGCTTGGACGCCTGGCATTTCTTGCTCCATATATGGTAAGAGCCTTTGTTGTAGAATCTTGAGCATTACTTTACTTGCATGGGATATTAAGGCAATAGTTCGGTAATTACTGCATTCTCTGGGATCCCCTTTCTTTGGAAGTGGGATATATATTGAACACTTCTAGTCTGTGGGCCAGTGTTTAGTTTTCCATATTTCTTGACAAACTTTTGTCAAAATTTGGACAGATTCAGTCTCAGTAGCTTGTAGCAACTCTATTGGTATGCCGTAGACTGAGGATCCTTATCTATACATGTTTGATATGAATATACCCAATCAATTTTTAAAACCAGCTGAGTTGTATCCTGTTTTAAAGATATTTGGAATACCCCTATTTATATCTGTAAAATGTTTCTCCATTGTTTCTTTTTGTCTATTTAATTTTCAGGGCACAATACAGTTCACTTCAGGCACCTCCCCCGCCTAAGAACCCATACAAATAATCACCAAATGGAAGGGGCAGAATGGACGGGGTTGTGGAAAGTGTGCCTAGATATGACATTCTCCCCAATGATCTTGTCTTGTTCCCAGCACATGTGTGCATGCATAGGCAGGAGGGAAATTGGGCTCTGCTGAGCTTTTCGGAATCTGCAACAGGCATTCTCCTGTGATGAACTGTTCTTCGCATTTTAATATTTAGTTTAGGACATCATTTAATTGTACATCACATAATACTTCAAATGTTTTTTTTTTTATAGTTTGGCTGGAATAGAGATGAGTTTAGCCTTTTAGCATCTGGAAGGTAAATGGTTTAACTTTTTTTAAAAAATGATAAATGTTAAAATGTAATGATATCAACATGAACTGTGCGACGTAATTCTCATGGAAATCTTAGTTTGAAAATTGCAAGTTTAATACTTACTCGGACATTTAATTATAAATATATCAGGTTTGAAAGATTATCTTAAGTGCCAACATAGAAGTATTATGTTTTGGGGAAGTATATACATGTCTGTTCATGCTAATCCAGTGAGGTTGATGCATGCACAGAGTCATACTTCTGCATATACATCTAAACTGGAAATTATGTGCACGAAAAGTATGTTGCATGCATAGTTTTTGGTGCTGCATCTGTGGTTCCTGACACTGGAGTAGGAACTCTGCATGTAGCACTTAACAGATTGTCACATCTGTGAACTTTGACAGCACTTACTTTCCATGTGGAATACTTGTGTGTCAGACTGAATTTTGCTTCCCTCTTTCATTCTTTTCCTGATGAGGGCTTTCCACCCATCCCAAACAGCAACTGATGCAACCAGACTTGTTAGCAATTAGTGTCAACTATCTCTTCAGAGCTATATGAACATGGCTGTCACCAAGATTTGCTGATGTCATTAGGACTTATTAGGAACAATGGTCGTAGGTCAAAGTCTCTGAAGTTAATGGACCAGAAGTATAAATCACCTGCTGATATTACACAGTTTGTTTAAACAGAAGGTCAGATTAGATAGTAGTAATGCATTCTGTGCCCATCAAATGGATGGAAGAGGCCAAGTAAGCACTTTGTCCAAGATACATTAAACACTATAGAAACTGCCAATAGATCCACTAAATTCTGGAACCCTTATTTGTTAAAAGCATATATTTTCCTCTCACAGAATGGAATCCTATAACATCAAATGGACCATTATAGATGTACATAAGAATTATCTTATGAACAGCTCAGAAAAAAAAATCAGTATTTTTAGTTCAGCTTTTCTTCTTCTAAAAAATTAAAACAGAACCTAAATGACTAATCTGGTGTTTGTCACTGAACTAAAATGTATATTACAACTTTGGCTGTTGCTCTTGTTTTTCAGTCTTGCAGGCCATCTGATTGAATGTGGTGCTCAGTGTACAGGTGGAATATTCACCGACTGGCATAGTGTACCAGACTGGTATGTTGATATTGTTTTGACTGTTTGATTTGAGTATATGCTGGGAAAATGAAACAGTGGCAGCTTCAGGGGATTTATCACTTTTCTTTATGCTTATTTTGTCAGTCTTTTTCCTCTCAAATATTTTAAGACAATCTATCCATATTTCTGTTCCCAGAATGTAGGTAGCCTAGCATACTTGGGCAGTTTGCCCAGGCGAAGCAGCATCTTCCCTAGATTCTCCCAGCAACTAAGCTAATGTGCAGGAAGCCTGAAAAGCTATTGCTGATACTACTGATGCAAGCCTGCTTCATATTAAGATCTCTAAGGCTGAGAGGTCTTATGGCAACAGTGGCTCCAAAGCCACTGCTAGTTTCTTCTGCCATCTGGCGCCAAAGAGTTGGCTGGGTATGATTTGCTGCCACAGCTGCCACCCTGGGCTCCTTTTGGGAGGAAGGACAGGAAATAATAATAATAATATACCCTGGGATGTCTTGGAGGTAAAGGGCCTTGCAGCAACAGCTGCAGTGACCACTAGGCCCTTCTGTTGCTTAGACCCATGGAGCTAGATGGCAGAAGAGTTGCTGTTGCTGCAAGGTCTCAGGATATCCTGTGGCAATCACAGCTGTCAAGTTCTTTTGCCAGAAGGCTTGGTGGCATCAGCTTGCAGAAAGATTTGTCCCTGGTCTGAGGTCTCTGTGTCTTAGGATCTATCATGGTCTTATAGTTATAGAAATCACTGACTTCTGCCATTTATTTTCATAATGCAGTCTTGGAAGATTATTGGCAGAAGTGATAGAAGATGTGGAAGGTGGAAATCTTCTTATCCGCTGTTCCATCTCTTCTTTCCACAATATATTATTATTGTTCTGAAGGGTTACAGTAGCCCAGATATGAATTTAATAATTAATGAATGGCAATGGCCAGGTCATTTTTTCCTAGACATAGCTGGCATACCAGCCCAAGATGGTAAAAGCCAATCCTGGCCACAGATCTCATGTGGGCAGCGAACTATAGAAGCTAGGTCCATGACCATCTCTAAGTTGCAAATTTGCTCTTTCAAGGAGAGTGGCCCCACCCAGAACAGGCAATCCAACTACTTCTTGGCCAAATCATCATCATCACCTGGATTAAGCTTGTTCACTTTTATCCAGTCCAAGTGCTGATTCACTACTGCATGTAGCAGTAGTCTGCATGTAGCAGGGTCTGGATGCTATTCGTATCCTGTTAATGTTTACCCCAAATTCCTATGTTAACTTTCCCAACATTTTCATGTTAAATAGCATGGAAGACATTTAACCTGACAGAACAATTCATTTGAGACAGAACAGCATCTTTCTAGGACCACCTTCTACTTTAACTATATTTGTCATCTCCAGTCCAGCAGGTTGGTCCAGAAGAATAAGCAGCTGATGGATGTGTGGGAACTTCTAGGCAGGACTTGCAGCCAAAGTGCACTGAAGTCAGAACAGATCTGACTGGTTTTCATCTAGAAGTTGTTCAGATTTTCAACCTTGTGTGATATGGGACCAATATTTGGATGGAGAGAAGGATCACAAATAGACTGAAAAGAGAAACCTCCCAAATAATTCAGTAATGAGCAGTGTGTAATTAAAAATGGAGAAAACACATTTAGGAACATTAAGATTTTACCATGAACTATGCATATTAAGTTTCCACAGTGCATCTGTCTTGTCTTTTACTTGATTTAAACAGTTGAATATGTTCCTCAGCCAGCCTTTGTCAAGAAAAGATCAACTAAGTACTATAATACTTTTTAAATTAAAAAAAATCTTCTAAATTATTTTTGCAATCAGTATAATTGTATGGATCTCATTTTAGAATAATATATTCCTCTTTGCTTTTTTCTGTATGTTTGGAGGCCAAGCCAGCCTTAATCGTTCAAATGCAACTTTATTTTAACCTCAGCCATTTTAATTATGCTGTTTATTTTTTGCCTCGCTGTAACCAAGCTAGCTCCAACCTACCCTAGATTCCTGTTCTCTAAATACACACCTAGAATCCAGGCTTTTTGTAGTGGAAGACAAGTTGCATCCAAGGACTTTTTTGTTGGGCAAGATTTGTGCAGCCCTTCAAGAGCTTAGAACCATTGAGTATAGAGTGTTTTTAAAAAGGGCAGTGGTATTGAACAACAGCAGCATGGCCAAGGTTGCAGAGAATTTGCTCAATTATGTCCTTTCCAGGGAAACTTGTGTTAGTAAGTTTTTGTGAAACCTTGACCAGAAGTTAAAACTGAAAAGCTCTACTAGGTCCTGGGAAAGTGCAGTAGTGGATGTTCTTTTTGAACATCCTGATAATTAATGCCTTGTGAGGGAAATACCTGTGCCAATTGGCACTTCCTTGTGCTAGTAAAAATGGAGCAAGTTCCACTTCTCTTTAAGACCTAAATAGTAACTGGTAACTCTGAACATAATCAGAATATAATCACTATTCACTAAGAGGCAAAAAAGTTTGCGGTTTAAGAACGTACCTATAGCCCACAGATATTTCTATCAAACTTTTAAAAGCAGGGAAATTGGGCAGCTATCGTGAATGCACCAGGGGAGCAGGAGACCTGACCTCCTCTCTGAGATATTGTACTGCCCTACAAATTGGTCAAAATGCAAACACAATTTGGGTTGGTCTTTCACAGTCCAATCCATTTTCTGTGTAGCTTGGAAGAATTTGGTAACGTGCCTCTGAGCATATGGCGAGTGGTGGCAATACCTGCCATCTCCAAAGATGGAGAATTATATTTTTGTATGTTTGTTGGTGTTCTTACTTTGATTCTTCCCTGTGTTACTGTTTCTACAGAGAATCTAATCTAAAAAAAATTATTCCTCTCATTATCCTAGAAACCTGTGTCAAATTTATTTTTATTAATTTCAAAGCCTTTTTATTGGTCAATGTCATATGATGGTGAAGACAACCTTTTGTGTTTCAAATTGGAGGTTATGTTCTACTTCTATTTTGAGGGCATTAACAGTTGAATCTGAAACTGCAGTTTGATGTAAAATCAGACCGATTACAATATGTTGCTACTTCAGCAATGATTCTAGCTGTTGGGGAAAAAAGGATGCATGTTTTCAGGCTGCTATGTTTTAAACCACTTCATTTAAGGCAAGGTGGGCACGGTCAATTAAAAACATAGAGCACACCTAGAACTTTGCTAGAATATATTTCACCTCCCACTGTTTTACCTTGTGCAAATTGAGACACTCCTGAGGTCCACTGGAAATTATTCTGCAGAATAGTCAGTGCCGTTATTCCACAATTATGTTTGGAGCTTTATTAGTATAAATTTTGCAAAGTGTTGCTGTACTTCACATATTCACAGAAATAGAAACAAAAGAAAATGATTTCCTATAGGAAACTTCACTAAAATTGCAAAGTAAATAAGACACATTTAAAGTGACCATCTAAACTATATCAACTGTCTTAATAATGTTGCTTCCTCCCTGCTAAAACAAGATCAGCACAGCACATGTCTACTTTCTATTCTTTGAGCTGATTGCAGGTGTTGCCACCACTCACCATATGCTCAGAGGTACATGTTACCAAATTCTTCTAAGCTACACAGGAAGTGGATTGGACTGTGAAAGACCAACCCAAATTGTCTTTGCATTTTAACCAATTTGTAGGGCAGTACAATATTTCAGAGAGGAGGTCAGGTCTCCTGCTCCCCTGGTGCATTCCCTATAGCTGCCCAATTTCCCTGCCTTTTCAAGTTTGATAGAAATATCTGTGGGCTATAGGTACGTTCTTATACTGCAAGGTTTTTTTGCCTATTAGTGAATTTATCTGCTTTTTAATCCAGGAGGTAAGAAATGGGATCCTGTGTAAGTTTGCTGAGAATGGATTGATCATTTGCATGCGTATTGAGTTCAGCGGGATTTACTCTCCTGCAATCAGGATAGGTTAAACTGAGCACAGGGGATGGGGAGGGGGGAGGAGGAGGAGGAGGGAGGGGAGGAGGGGGAGGGGAGCAGGCAGGAAGGGGAGGAGAGGAGGACAGGTTTGATCATTTGCATACTTATTGAGTTCAATGGGATTTACTCCTATACAATCAGGGTTAGGATAGGTAAAACTGGCCATGGGGGAGGGGGAGGGGGAAGGGGAAGGGGAAGGAGCGTATTGGAGGGGAACAAAGGAAGGGGGGGAGGTCAGGTTTGGTCATTTGTATGCTTATAGAGTTCAATGGTATTTACTGCCATGCAATCATGCTTAAGATAGGTATAACTGACCATGGGGAGGAGGAGGGGGAGGGGGAAGGGGAAGGAGGGGACTGGAAGGGGATGGGGAGGGTGGGGCAAAGGAAGGGGGAGGGAAGGGGCAAGAGGGAGGGGATAGGAGGGAGAAAGGAGGGTGGGTTTGATCATTAGCATACTTTTTGAGTTCAGTGGGATTTATTTCTGTGCAATCATGTTTCAAAATGGAAATGGACTGCCTTCAAGTCGATCCCGACTTATGGCGACCCTATGAATAGGGTTTTCATGGTAAACGGTATTCAGAGGTGGTTTTACCATTGCCTTCCTCTGAGGCTGAGAGGCAGTGACTGGCCCAGTGTGCTTCATGGCAGTATGGGGATTCGAACCCTGGTCTCCCAGGTTGTAGTCCAGCACTGACCTGGGGGAGGGGCAGGGAAGGTAAGAGGAGGGGGAGGGGGAGAGATTGGGTGGGTGGGCACTGGGCATAGGGGAAGCCCCTTTCCTTTCCAAAAGGAAAACACTGTTAACAGTATCATTGCTTTTCAGGGTTTCCCCCACCTTTTTATTCTATAGCAGGCATGTGTAGCCTCCCATCCAAATTTAAACCAAAGCTGTCCCTGGCCACATCTACACCAGGCCTTTATTTCACTTTGGACAGTCATATCTTCTCTCAAAGAATCCTGGGAAGTGTAATTAGTGAAGGGTGTTGAGAGTTGCTAGGAGATGCCCTGTTCCCCTCACAGACCTTCAATGAGAGTGGCTCACTGTTAAACCACTCTGGCCACTGGAACTCTGTCAGTGAAATAGGAGTCTCCCCTCAACATCCTTCACAAACTACACTTCCCAGGATTCTTTGGGGGAAGCCATGACTCTGATGTGAAATCAAAGTCTGGTGTGGGTGTGGCCCTCTGATTAGGCAAGCCCAGCAGCTGTGAGTCTGGCTTTTAGAACACTGACAGTTGGTTCTTACTGAGCATGCCCAACACTATCATTGAGTTCAATGCAGAATTTGTTAAATTAATTACAAATCAGCCAGGCATTTTTTAAACTTTTAATCTGCAGGAGATGAAGGTCAGAGTATGGGGCAAGGCCAGTAATAAGATTACAGGTACTCTGTGAACATGGCTGATATTTATTGAATTTCAACAGATTATGAGAACTCTTAACAGAAAAAAGTCCAAAAGGGCTCTGGGTTTTTTTTCTTCTCTTTTTAGACTTTGAACTCTCGATTCTCTCTGTTTTGTGTATCGTCATGAAAATTTTGAGGGTTGTTAAGCAAGCATTTCTGAGTTCAGGACTATAAGTTTTGTAAAGTTTTGTTTTGAAATGAGCTTATGGGAAGCATCAGAATGGCATGGGGGTATTTTCAATTTAACATTGCGGAATGTGAAAAATCCACACTGGCTATAGTATACAGCCACTCTCATGCCTGTCTAATATTCTGTCTGTAATATTATCATTTCATCTCTTCAGCATTGGTCTAGAAACTTTTGTCATTGTATGTTAGTCTGCTGCAGTAAGGTATAGGATACCGCCATTATTTCTGCCCTACTTCAGAGGCTTGTCTTTTAATTAGGTTTCATGAAGAAAAAATATTTCTTGCAGCTGTAGTGGTTATCAGTTCTCTAAGCAGTTGCAGGCAGTATGCCTAAAGACTTCCCTTTCAGTCCTCTCCTTGTCGTGCATAAGGTGCTCAGAAGGAGCTGCTACTTGCTACTGTGGCATGCTGTCTCCTGAAATAGAGAACAAAGAAAAACCTATTCTGGCTCAATTTCCTTGCACCATCTTGCAGAAATAAATAGTGAGGTGCTGCAACATGTCTCTTGAGTATAATTCAAACAATATTCATTAATATTTGCTTTAAAAAGTATAATGCAAGATAGAAGACAGTAACTAAACTATTTATTTATTTATTATTTGATTTATATCCCACCCTTCCTCCCAGCAGGAGCCTAGGGCGGCAAACTTATATATAAACTTTTATTTTTCTTCTTGGACTGTTCCAAGCATCTAAAGTAATTTTAAACTGCTCACTTTATTGCCATCCTTTATTGAATTTGTCTTTCTCTGATTTCTTGGTGAAAACATTTCAGATTCCTGTTATTTTCCCTTATCTGGCATAATTCAACTGGTCATTTGACTTGTCAATAGCTTTACAATGTCTGTGTGTGACTTTCTTATGTAATCTTTAAAACTCTTTGTATGTGTTTTAAAGGTCGATATATTTTTGTCCCTGTAATTATTATTATTATTGCTTGTTATTTATATAGATATATATTTTCTAAATCATTCAACTATCCAATATTTTCAACCCTTTAGGCATAACATCGGTTTTCCCATAGTAGAATGTTCCTCTGATGGAAGTTTTATTGTATCCAAACCACGTAACACAGGGGGCCTCTTGTCTTTTGGCACGGTGGCGGAACAGTTGGTATATGAAATTGGTAATCCTAAGGAATATCTCCTACCAGATGTCATATGCGACTTCTCTCAAGTTTCTCTTACTGAAATCCCAGGTGAGTGTCTGCAGAAGGTGTGTACAGATACACATAAGCACAGGATGGTGGCTTGAGGAAAGGCGCAGTGAAGATAAGGAACTGAAGCAAACATGGAGTTCTAAAGCAACCTCATAGACCCAAGATCAGAAAGGATTGTATGCCATGAAGCTGAGGAACTGGGAAGTGCCAGGGAAACCGATGTCTGTCTGATTTGCACATGGCTACTTTGCTCATAATGATTGCAATACCTTCCTAGGTCAGGGTGGAGAACCTCTTGCCTGGGGGCCAATATTGGTCCTCCAGGAGGTCCAAATTGGCCCTCCAGGATATTTTCCCAAAACTGCACCCACCCACCCATTAGCTGACATCACTCAGCTCCTACTGGGAGGAAGGGCGGGATATAAATCTAATAATAAATAAATAAATGGTATCAGCGACAGGGTGGAGTTAAATTCTGCATTGGCTGCCCATCCCTGTACCCAGCAGGGAATGGGCGTGCAGCCAAATTGAGCAGGATTTAACTCCTGCTCATCAGCTAATAAGCAGGGGTTAAATCCTGCTCAATTTGGTGGGATTTCATGCAGACTCCTTCCTGATTCAAGAAGGGATTTGTATGGAAACTCCTTCTAAAACTAAAGGAAAAAAACTCAATTTTAGCTGGGGACTCCAATGGAAACCCTTTCCTCAGCAAGGGCTTTACACTGGAATTCACTGCTAAAACAAAGTTTCTTTCCTCTGTTTAACCTCCTTCCATTCAGGTAGGGGTTTGCAAGGGATCCCTGGCTAAAACAGAAAAAATGTTTGTTTTTAAAAGGGATTCTGATGCAAACCTCTTCCTGAGGTTTCCTTCCTCTTCCCAATTGTGATGTCAGATGATTGACAAGTGCGCAGCCCTGCCAAAGTGTCAAATTTGGCCCACAAAGCCAATTCTGATAAGGATCTGACCCGTGGAGCCCAAAAGATTCCCCACCCCTGGCTGTAAATTCTCAGGTGAAGCAGTCAAGGATTTGAGACTGTTGAGAATAGAGAAATGTAACATTAATGTTTGTATCCTCATCTTTTTTTGCATCTTTTTTTAGGCTACAATCCTAACTAATACAGTAGGATCCATGAGCTTAATAGAGCTTACTTCCAAGTATAGCACTGTGCTGTTAGTGAAGTATTAAGATAGCATGTTAAGTATCTCATTAAGTGTAAACAATATTTACAAGTGACTTTAATGAAATTATACAATTAATATGGAAATATGCTAATTCACAAAACTTGGATAAAGATTATATACAAGCATATATTTAATAAAAAACATTAGGACAGATCATGATCATCAGAATCAAAAGTAATAGTTATACATTTAAAGGGATTTTTTAAAAATACACCTAACCTTCAAATGAACTTTTAGCTTGTAAATGGCCCAACATGACACTTTTGAACTCCAAATGAACTTTCACATGAACTTTCAGTTATTCTACTAGAAATATAACAGATGGGAAATAGGCAGATTTCTCAAATATCTTTAGATAGAAGTGTTTTGACACGTACGCCAGAAAAAGGACTGCAGGCCTATCTACTTTTATTGTTTACTTTACTAAATATTTTCTATGCCAGAATTAGATAAACTAGTTGGTTGAACTTGGAGATGCTCTTTTAAATATTTTAATGGTGAATGTGAAGAGTTTTAACAAAGCTCTACTCATTTTTGTGATTTTAAATATATTTTTCATATGTAAAAGTTCTCTTAGTGATTCATAATAGTTAATGAGTTCTGTGATATTCAAGCTATAGAGATGCTTATCTAGATTTAAAAACATTTTTAAGTATAAAACATTTTTAAAAGTAATGTTAAGTAATATTGTTGTGGTATATTTTATCTTACAATGCAGAAAAATATTTACTTGTAATATATAAATCTCTTCCTTAATTGATTAATCTCTTATTAATTATTATTAATCTCTTAATTGCATACAGTTAATTTGAAGTCCTGCAGTACTGAAATCAGCAGAAAAGTCTGCCATTTAACTGTACTGAGATGTACGAGAAAACTATTACCTGCTTTATGCAATACTGTGTACAAGTAAAGCCTGTCAATCTTGGTTGATTTGCCAGCTGAAGACTCTTTTAAGAAAAGGTGGATTTGGTGTCAGTTATCCATGTTCTAGCTATTTCCAAGCTAAAGTATTTCAATACTTTCTCTGTGGGGCTGCCTTTAAAAACAACTTGGAAATTATTTGGTCCAAAATTTGGGAGTTGGAGCTTTGCCTGATCCCCAGTAATTGGGACATATTATTCCAATCTTGTTTCAGCAACATTGGTTACCTGTTAAAGTGCTGATCTTTAATGTCTTAAATTGCTTAAGGCCTAGTTACCTCGGGGACTGTCTGCTCTCATATCATCCTGCCCAGGCTTTTAAGACCTGTCTGTGTGCCATCATCATGAGTGGCTAAGCAAGTGAGCTCAAGAATCAAGGCCTTTTTGGTGGTGGTGCTAAGGCTCTACTTATTTATAGAGATTTGCCTGGCTTCCTCCCTGCTGAATTTTAGGCAGACATTTTTATTCACATGGGCTTTTAATGTTTAGCTCTGTTTAGCTTAGTGCTGCTGTTTTAAAAAATGATTTAAAATGATTTTGCTTTACTCTCCTCTGTGCCATCTGTCCTACAGGTTGCAAGCTATTTGTGTTGTTCACTTGTTCTAATCATTATATATCAGATGCACATTTTCTCCTCTTCCTCATAATAGGACTGGTGTGGGGAAATGGAGTCTGGGTATAGTTTCAACATCCCAAGAACAGGAGAATCCTGCTGTCCTAGTAATTGCTGCATGTTGTCTATGGATCTAAGAAGGCATTGATTTCTGTTCAAAACCATGTTTGTCGCCTGCAGCACCGGTCTGCTGCAGTTTGGCTTCTGCCAAAAACTACTTTATTTGTCTCGCTGCCTACAGTGGCAGAATTTTGCATAATTAATTACTTAATATGTGATTCTGCACCATTCAATTCAATGCAAAGGTCATTCATTTCAATGCAATGGAAACACAATGCAAATTGGGGAAAAAGTAATTTACATTTGCGGACTGAAAACAACGACAGCTGTGAATACCTATCTTATTCACTGAACTGATTTCCATTCCAGACATGGGGTGAATAAGTGAACATCTGCAATTTCTGCTTCCATTTCTGTTGGAATTCTCCAACATCCATAATCTTATCTGCAGTTTTCTTGCTATTTGTTCATCCATTCTTGTCATACTGTTGTTCCATATAAAAATAGGTGCTAAATAAAATAGCAATTACTGATATACTTGCAAGCATCAAGTACTTGCATGTCTGACATGATAACCCATAATAGGCAGACATACGGCTAGGTGTGCCAACCACTCAGGCAGAAAAGACTTTCTTGCTGATCCATTTTCAAAGGCAATGTTGTTTTCACTCAATATTAAAGAATAAATCATACATTATGAGGTTGCATTTGAACATAACATAAAGATGTGGCTTGTTTTAACCATGGGTTGTTCAAGAAGCCACAAATCATCTCAGATGAGCAAACAAACTATAGCTTGTTTCTCCAAAGCTTGGTTTCTTTTTGTTGTTGTTATGTGTCTTCAAGTTGATTACAACTTATGGTGACCCTATGAATCAGTGACCTCCAGTAGCATCTGTCATGAACCACCCTGTACAGATCTTGTAAGTTCAGGTCTGTGGCTTCCTTTATGGAATCAATCAATCTCTTGTTTGGTCTTCCTCTTGTTCTACTCCCTTCTGTTTTCCCTAGCATTATTGTCTTTTCTAGTGAATCATGTGAAGCAGATTATAGTATAGAAATATCTATACTATGGTATACTTTTATGTTTTCTTATATTTTATTCAGATTTTATGTATTTTTTAAAGATTTGTTTAAAATTTATTTATTTTAATGTATGTGTAAGTAGAGATCAGTTTTTAAAGGGGAATGCTATGATTTGCCAGGGAGATTCAGAATTTTAAGTTTATGTTATATATAGTTTTATCTGGGTCTGTGTCAATTTTATTTATGCTAACTTGTGTTACTTATATACAAATATGTAATTCCCTTTGCTAAACTCTTGCTTTGTGATGGTCTGATGACTACATATAAATAAAATAATCTGAATCTGATATACTGTGGTGGTGACAACAGTGTTTAAATGAGGGATGAAAACCTCTGGCCCTCCAGATGTTGCTGGACTCCCAATTCTCATCATCCCTGACCATTGGCCATGGTGGCTGGGGCTGTTGGAGCTGGAGTTCAACAACATCTGGAGTGATAAAGGTTTCCCATCACTGGTTTAAATTCTTCACCAGCACCTGTAAAGGGTCAACCAGAAGAATTATCCTGAGTACTGAATGTCAGCATGATCCGGGTTGTCTGTATCTGCAGCCTGACTCAGCTTTAGCTAGTTGTGATGTATTATGAATAATGCTGATCTTGTAAACACAAATGCTTATATTTTAATAGTGTGCTAATTTGAATTCAGAATAATGGAGGGTTACAGCACAGTGGGGAGGAGAGCCTGGCTGGGAGTCCAGAGTCTGTGAGTTCAAATCCCCGCTCGTGTCTCCTGGGTGTCAAGGGCCAGCTAAAGATCACCCCCACAGTGAGTGGCTCAGGTGTTACGTGCCCTGCCACCTGTGCAGCCATGGGCAAGCTGCATAGTCCCAAGGAGCCCAGTTGCCTCCCAGCTGGCAGTTGCGGACAAGGAAGGGGCTGGCTTGTGCAGCTGTGGCAAGCTGAGCAGGCCCCAGCCAGCTGGGGAGGACTAGCCTCAGAGGGAGGCACTGGTAAACCTCCTCTGAATACTTACCATGAAAACCCTATTCATAGGGTAGCCATAAGTCAGGATCAACTTGAAGGCAGTCCATTTCCATTTCATATCCAGTGTCAGGGTTGCATAGTGGGATTCGTGGAAGCTGGCTTCTCTGCTCCCAACACCAACTCCCTCCCCACCCCTCAGAAATGGTCCATTGAAGGCTGGAAGATGCCACTGAATGGGGTAGACTGTGACATGGAGACATATTACTTGCAAACTGAAAGTCCTGTGAAAGGTACCTACATCTGGTTTTCAGGGATCCTTTACAGCCTACTTCATTCAGCATGGTCCTCCAACCATTGATGGAACATTTCCATGGGGCTGCTGTGGGGAGGAGGCAATGGAGAAGTCAGTTTTGCCAGCTCCATTTACACGTGCTTAACTCTATATTCACTGGGCTCCTGCTGGGAGGAAGGGTGGGCTATAAATCAAATAATAAATAAATAAATAATATTCAGCCAGCAATATCAAAGTTTCTTGTTCTCTTAGATCAGCTGCACTTAAAAAGTGGACTTAGGAGTATAGTGGGATGGGGAACTGGATTGAACCATTGGATCCTAACCCTCCCTGCAACCTCCATGGTCCAATTTTGACAGGTGTTGGGGTTGGCTAACTGTCACAGTTTGAAGGCACACTGAGTCATCTGCCAATCATCTGACTGGTTACAGCAGCCCCCTTTAAATACTATTTGCAGGTGAGGTTTGGCTTCAAATTATACCTCCCCTACAAATGGATGAAGCCCCCTCTGTTGCACTAGGGAGTTCCCAATGGGGAATTCCTTAGTGCAGCTGATCCTGCATGATGCCAGGTGTGAGGCAAGTGGGTATGGACTGAGGGAAATGGTTTTGTGGGCCAAATTGGGTCCCCACTCATGGAGTATGGTGAGAATTGGACCTGTGTAGAATTAAGTAGACCATCTAACAAGAATCAGTTGCTGGAAAGGAATTAGTCCAGCACTGCTTATGGCTAAACCATTTGGATTCTACAAACTATCAGAGTCTTGCATCAAAATCTCTTATGATCAACTGAAAGTATCCTATGGACTATCCTGTATTTGTGCCATGGCTTGAGGATTTATATATAATGTTTATTCCATAGTTTTAAAATGTGCACAGAAGATGTAGGTTCAAAAATGTACAGTTTATCAGAGATATTGAATAAATCCTTATCACACTACTGTAGTAAAGCTAGTTCAGACTAGATTTTTTTCCCTTGGATCAGTCCTTATGCTAACAGCCTCTCAGCTTAAGGGGATGATATTTAGAATCTATTTTTTCTTCTTAATGCATTATTTCCATGTCTCATAGTCTAAAATTGATCTGGGAACAGGATCTGGGGGAAGAAATTGGGGTAATTGGTTGGAATAAAATTTGGTCTGCTAGACCTCTTTCATCCGTTTCAGCCAATATTCGAGAGAACATATTAAAAATCATAAATGGTTCTATACCCCTATTCAAATGGCATATATTCAGAATACCAATAACAGACATTGTTGGTATAATTGTGGTTCCCTTGGGGCCTATTGGCATTTATGGTGGGCCTGCCCTCAAGTTAATCAGTTCTGGATTGAGGTAGTGTCTGAAATAAGTACTATTTCCAGCCAAATAGTCCATCCCAATCCAGCCCTTTGTCTCTTGTCAGTTTTTAAAGGTGCCAATTCTGCTCTTATTCTAAAAACTTCATTTGTTAGTAGCTGCAAGGCTTGTGGTAGCTCAGGGCTGGAAGGATGCCACCAGGATTCCCATGAATGACTGATTTCAAAAGGCTCCCCACATCGCCCTTTTAGAAAAACTCACACACAGAGGACTTTGCTGCTAAATGGCAGACTTTTATAACTTATATTTCTGCTTCTCCTCAGCAAAACCTGATTCCTGCTAATCCATACTGTGTATGGAGATGTTTATAGAGACTATGTTTGTGGGATTTTTCTTCTTCATTTTTTTCCTTGGGGTAAGGGGCTATTGGATTTTTACCTCTGAATTTTTTATTTTCTCTCCATGTATACTTATTTCCTTTCTTTTCAGTTACCCTCATGTCTTATTTTCTTGACAATGGAAGATCCTGTTTTTGCTATTTTTGATTGTTTTGTTCATGTATATTTTTATTAATGTTTAAAAAATCAAAAGGAAAAAACACTTTCCTTCTGTGAATGGAGCAGAGTTCACAGAAGAGGTCTTCCTGCCCCCCTTTCCCTGTGCATTCTTCCACCCCTGAAAATCTGATTGTGTGGGTTGGAGCACCTTGAGAATGATATTTAATACATTTAAGGGGGACTGCAGATGGAGGGTGAGTTGGCAGAAATCACACTTACCCTTGCACTAATGGAGGAACAACTTAGGTTTCAAGTTTTTATGTTATGTTTTTGTAAGCTGCTTAGAGATTTTTAAATATTAAGCTGTTTAGGAATGTTTTTAAATAAAGCCAATGTCTATACAACCCTTAAGCTTCCCCTACATATTTTGCATTTGTGTTCTGGGTGCTTCCCTGCCTTTTTTTCTTGTGTTAAAATGATGGGATTTCCCCTGCTTGAAAAGGCTCCAGAATATAAGCTTGACCATTTTATGATACTATTGATTAAAGTTATAATGTATATGTACGTATAATATGATGCCCTGTACGCATGACGCTTGTGTGGAAGGTAATAGAACAGGGCAGAGAGGTTGGATAAAATTGCTACAAGTAAAATAGGAGTGGAAAACCTGTGGCCCTCCAGATGTCGCTGGATTACAGCTCCCATCGTCTCTGACCTTTGGCCATGCTGGGACAGATGGAAGATGGAGTCCAACAGCACTTAGAGGGCCACAGGTTCCTCATCCCTGAACTAATGCTATAATCCCGATACCTGAAATTAATGCTGCATTATATAACTGATTTGTTCTTGCTTTGTATAATGGGTTGTATAATGAAAAATTAACTTAAGCTACATGAACTATGTCTTTGGTTGTATCAGTTTTATAGAACCTGAAGTTAATTCCCTCTCATTTCACAAAAGTATCTACAGAATCCTACGTTACATGTATTGTATTTTAAGGGGCTTTATATTGATCTGCCTACGACTTTGAAAGGTGTTTTGACATGTGATGTCTTAATAGCAGATGCAGAGTCCCATCAGGTCAATTTTATATATACAAACAAAGAACTCTGCTGGGTCAGATTAAGGGTTTCTTTAGTCCAACATCCTTACTCTCACAATCATTACCAAACAGATGCTTCTAGGAAGCCCTCGGCAAGATATGAAAGGTTGTATCCGGCTGTGAAGCTCTGCTGATGATAAAGCTTCCATCAGTGGAGTAGGATTCCCTTTCTCTGTGTTGTCCCCACCTTCCCTAAATCTGCTTCAGAGCAGATTTAGTGGTGGCACTGTGGGCTAGAAAATAGATGAAAATTGTTTTCCTCTTGTTCTGCTGGCAGAAGCCTTACTGTCAGCTGAGTGACATCACTGGATACATCCTGAAAACAACAGCACTCCCTAGCTGTCCCCATCCCAGCAACTGATATTCAGAGGAATTCTACCTATGAATTTCATAATTCCATTTATCCATCGTGGCTAAAAACCATTGGTAGACTTGTCGACTATACAATTGTCTAATCCCATTTTAAAGCCATTGTTTATGCATATGATGTGTTCATGGAAACTTATTTTTACAGTTCCTGTTTCATCTTTGTTTAATAGCATTGTGGTCAGCATCAAGCACTTTAAATTCAGGAGCTTATAAATGCTTATAAATAATTGTTTCATTAAAAGTAATTCTAAACTTTCAAACATTATTTTTAGGTAGTGAAGGTGGTGCAGTGAAAGCTCAGGGAGCTAAAGGATTACCTCCATCAACATTTTATAAGGTTCTAATTATTGTTTTAATAATTACAGTAATAGTACAAGGTTGGAGAAAAGTATTGTCATGGTATGAAACTTGCATTTTTCCAAGTCTAGTGAAAAAATTGACTTTGCAGAAGTCATTGAACTGAAGTGATGAACCATTCAAGAAATTATTTGTGCAAGTCTGTTTGAGTAATGCCAGTTTATTTCCACTTTCCATGTTCAGTTTTAAAATGTAACAATCTTTCTGTGGCAAACAGTCTGAAATTAAACTGTACAAACAGTCTGTTCAGATAAAAACATTAAAAACCATACAAACAGCAGTTCCTATTAAAGCTTTTGGATTCTGCAAATGCAAAGTTGTGTAGTGTTCTGTGTTCATTAACTAAATGAAAAAGACCTAGCTTGATGCAAGACTAAGAAGTTAACTCAAATGTCAGTTTTAAGATTACTTTGGAAGATACATTTTCAGCATAGACGGAAAGACTGCCTAATGAGAGCCAGTCACTTAGCCAGATCTGATTAAGGAAATTTGACTAGCGCACAAATATTTCAGTCAGCCATCTTTCTGATTTAAGCATACTAAAGCTTAATATTGAACTTTTCCCCCTAATGTCATGGAAGACATTTGCTACGAAGTTCAGATCACAGAGAATATGAAAGAGCTTTTGTCTGAGAGGGAGATTTAACTGTGCAATACTATATATGTTTACTCGAAAAGAAGGTCCCTTGAGTACTCCCAAGAAACTAGGTATGGGATTGCAGCCATAGTGTATCTTGAGCTTTTTTAAAAAAAGAATGAATGAAATGTAAAGCAGAACTGCCGATTTTTTGAAGAAGCCAACATATGTGGCTATCTGAAGCAAATGCCTAAGATAATTATTTGAATGCTATGAACAGCCGAATTTACATGAACAGCTGAATTAGTTCTTCATTCAATTGTATAAACAAGGATACGCTCTGTCAAAAGCGTTTTTCACTGGCCACAGACTTAGGAAAAAGTTTTCAGAACTATGGTTATCATTATTGCAGACTAGCAGAGCAGACTATAGATATTTGAATGTCCATTCCATTAGACATACAATTACATGTTTTACAATAACTATTTATATATAGCAATAATTTTATTAAGCAAACTATTTTACAGTTTGTTTAATTTATTCTCCTAGCTCTCCATGGAGATTGGCAGTTATTTCCAACTGCTCATAAGTGGATCAAGGAGATGAAGAGGGTGGTTAGTCTGCTGGCATCCTACATAACCATTGCTAGGTTGTGATTTGAACCTAGCTTCTCTAGCAATTGGTTCAGTGCTTTTTTCTACTATGCCACAGTGGCTTTCTTTCTGTATGTAACATGGAAATATGGACATTTAAATGTATACGTATTGAAATGTTTTTGTTCTAGTCCTTTAAAACACACACTGTTCAACAAGTGTAAAGATGTGTCATCTAACGTTTAACAGCATCTGGAAATCCTCCTCGTTCTCTCTTTTCTTTAGGGGAACCTTAATTCAGCCCTCTTTAGTTATCTTAATTAAATAATGAGCAAAGAATTCTTTTAAATAGATGATTAAATGTGGGGATGATAAAACTGGAGAGTGGTCGTGGAAGAACAAAGCCACAGGCACTCTCAAAGGGTTTATTCAAACAATAAGTGCCCTGAGTGTTTTGAGCATGGCTCTTAATTAATAATCAGTATAATTCAGTTTCTAATGTCACATGTTTCCACTATCAATTGTGAGTGCACTTCATTGGGTAAACACTTTGAATAGTATCTATGGTTTTGTTTGTTTGCAATAATCCTTGTTGATGAAGGGATAACCCTTGAGTTATTAAACAAAAATACCAGAATGAACAATTCCATCCATATAAAGGTGGTATTTATTTCAAATCAGTGTCTGAGTTTGGATAATTGTTGATAATTCCTTTGCATCTTTTCTGTTTTCCCAGGTAAATGCTGCTTACCTTGATGGATTCAGAGCTACAGCTTGCTGCCCAGTAGGAGGACCAAAAGCAATAGAAAAAGGAAGAAGAACTGCTGAAAGTATTTTGGAAAGGTTGGCATTTATTGGAGAACTTTTCTCCTAACGGTAAAATCAACTTGCAGTGCTCCTTTGATACAACAGTTGATATGTCACTTGGTCAGCATCCTAAAATGTCACTATCTTAAATGAAGGGAAATATACACTTACTGTTTCTAACAGCATATTATCAGGCATTCATTATGCTTGCAAACTATGCATGGAGTTGCCCACTACAACATATGAATGCTATCAAATGAGAAAGTGTGGCTCCAGAGAATTATAGATTGCACTGAAATTCTGGTTATGTGGGAAGACAGAGCCAACATAACACTTAATTATGGTTAAGATGGGCAGGTGGAAATTTGATCTTGAAAAAAGGTCAGATGAGGAAAGGGATGGTGTGATTCCACATTCATTCGTGCCCTTTTTACCATGGCTGAGAGTGTGTGTACCACAATGAGTGAAATAAAATGGGACAAAAATATATTTTTGAAAAATGAAAATGTTTCAAATCTGCAATTATGAGGATTTAGTATTTTCTTCATTCTTTTAAATTTTCTTTTGATGAGAACTATGTTAATTAGAACCCAATTTCTGAATGAGACTCCAATTTTTAACTAGTATCTATAGATATGTTAACATTTGCCCAATGGAAACTTTACTCTCTGGCCCAAACTCTATTTGATGGTGGTAGAGTTCTGTCTTGAAGGTATAAAGAAAGGTTGGGGTGCAATTTAAAGTATCAAAAGGGCACATGAGTGGGGGGTGCAGAATCTTCCCAAGAACTTGTCTCTCTGGGGGGCTCACTACTGGTGTCAGATATCAGTTGAGAAAAGCACCTTGAGAGGCAGAGGTAAGCAACAAGTGTGTGTGTGTGTGGGGGGTATATACCACCTGCATATATACCTGTAACTGTTACCCTCACGTGTATATCCACTTCACACACACACACACAAAGAACCACTTAAAGGCTTGATCTGCTGATGTCCTGTTGTAATTTGGACTTCAGAGTGGAGATAATTAGAAAAGCCCTGCTAGATTACACCCAAAGTGCCTCTAGCCCAGTGTTCTGCTCTCACACTGGCCAACCAGGTGTCTATGGGATGTACGCGTGCAGGACCTGAGTTCTCTATACAAACTTTGGTTATTGCAAATATTTATTTAGAAACAGTATTGAATACATTTCACTTGTTTCAGGACTCGCATTATGTTTGATCAACTGGGATATGAGGACTACAGTGAAATTAACCTACAGATTTTAGGTTCTGAGGAAACATATGGACCACATGCCAGAAAAAAAAAGGATGATGTAAGTACAAAGGACATGGAAACATTTTATTGATGTGGTTGGGTGTGTAAGAGAAGGATTTGTTTGTTTGCATTTGCCTTTACTCACCATCAACTATGCTCCATCCAACCCTGAAGGAAGGGAAAATAAAAGGAGTGCACGCATTTGAAGAGGAGCCTTTTGGTTTTGTGTTCTAGTTTGTAGGTAGGAAGATGAATAGGAACAGAGAACATGAGAATGGATATGAGTGAGAAGAGGATTGTTCTTCCCATGCATTTTACCAGTCTATCCCTTCCTTCCTGTTTATATTCTTCCTCTCACTGGGAAGGCAAGAAGGAATAGAGATGAAGAGTTAAAATACATGTTATGTTTAATGCTTAGTGTGTAGCTATGTTTCTTGTTTTTCTTAATTACAGCTGCGTGGGGGTGGTTGTTATTGTGATAGCAGTGTCTCAGGAAGAGAAGGTTTATCTCTTTGCTTCCCAGCCACCCCACCCCACCCCAGATATTGCTTTCCTATGCAATTATTGTGCTTATTTTTAAAGTTCTCATTGGTGGTAAGAGATGGTTGTACAAAGAAGAGAAGGGCCCTGGTTATCATGAGTGCATTTAATTAGCTTGAAGATAACTGAGGTAGTTTTCATAAACACCATTATGCAAATACTGCCCAAAATACCATCATTCAGTGTGATCAAGTTGATAATGAGAAGGAGCCAGGTTTTCTCTGTATAACACTGAGGCTGTTACTAGACAAGGCAGGTCATCCCTGTCCTTTACAGCAGTGAATTAGGAGGCATTGTGAAGCCTGGCCTTTGGTGCGCAAGGATGCTGGGTGCTACTTGGTTAAGTTACTGGATTTATTAGTTGGTTTTATTACTGATAATTTGTGACAGTTATTTATATTTTATGTATTTTGTTTCTAAATTGCCTCATGTTGTGGAAGAACCGTGATAGACATTTTTAAATAATTGATTTCAGTAAGATCCTCTACCAAGTAAGTATGAGTATATATGCAACCTTTGACCTGTCAGTACTTGTCCATCAAACCCAAGTTGTTTTCAATATCTTAATCTGTATGTATATCTGAAATTATTCAAATTTATTTAATATTTCGTTTTAAAAGTTATTTATGAAATCATTTTTTAAATAAATACAACACTCTGGTCTTACAAAAAAATACATTTCTTGATTCTGTGTACTTTTCTATTTCAAAATGTTCTTATGTTCAAAATTTCTTCAGTCCAGACTGAATAATACAATGTGAAAGTTAACATAATGTAATAGATAAAAGCCAATAATTAAAAAGTTCTAAATTATTTTTAGAAGAAGACATGCAAGTTGAAATGTGTCTGTCACATTTTTAATGCTCAGCATTCTAAAGGTGATTTGCTATATATGATATTGTATATACTGAAAACCAAGATTAAAACTACCGTCTTAATTTCATGTGCAAATTCAGTATTTATAATCAGTCAATTAGTATTTACAATCAATCAAAAGATAAATAATGCTGGGGAAAACAGAAGGGAATAGAAAAAGAGGAAGGCCAAACGAGATGGATTGATTCCATAAAGGAAGCCACAGACCTGAACGTACAAGATCTGAACAGGGTGGTTCACGACAGATGCTCTTGGAGGTCACTGATTCATAGGGTTGCCATAAGTCGTAGTCGACTTGCAGGCACATAACAATGACAATAGTAGGAGTTGCTGTGTCTTTTAATTTCTGCTTTAGCATCTTAATTCTGTTTTTCTACCACATAAGAGTTAGGCTTTCAATATGTTAAGAGCTACATATTAAATAAATTAGCTGTTCGTGATATATGATTTTTATATTTCTCTCCTCTCTCTTCTAAAATTTAAAAACAGGGTCCCCGGGAAGTTGTTATTTGGCTTGCTGTACTTCATAAGCAGAAAAAGGCAGTGGAAATCTTTTCCAGAGAGATCGCCCCAGCTGGAACAGGAATGGGTAAATTTTGAATCTTTTCCCTCTCAGTCTCTGGCATGTCACCTTATTTTTCTGTTGTTGTCCTTTATAAACCAACAGAGTTATTGAACTGTGTAAAGATGGTTGTACCTTAACCAAAACCGAGCATCTGGGTTTTTTTTTAGTTAGTCTAGAAGATGATACTGTTACATACTTCAAGTAGAAACTTTGTTAGATATGTCTGTTATTTATACAATCCTAACTTTGATGAAACAAAGAGAGACAAACAAAAGCCAGTAAATCTGAAAGGAACATGCTCTTAGGTCTACTCTTCTAATATAAAGTCTTGTGCTTCATCCTGTGAGCACATAGATGTGGAGCTGTTACATGTAACCTTTCCTGACTTCTCAGATCCATTGCTCCAGTATTGGCTCTAGGCTTTGGAGAGCACTTGGGCAAGGGGATCCCCTCTCTTAATGGGATCCTCTTCCTTCTCCGCTGTCACTGTTGCCGCACTTGCTTGTTCTTTCCCTCTGGACCCAACCTGCACAGCTACCGAGAGTGAAGGAATAAAGTAATTGAGGATGCTGCACCGTCTTGTCAGTCTTGCCATTGCTTGCATACTTAGAGAGGGTAGATGGAACAGGACGTGGAAGCAACACAGAGGACTAGCATCAGGAGGCCAGCAGGGTGGTGTAGCGATAGACTCCCTGCAGGGGTATGGGTCTTGGCAGGTGCCCAACAATCCAATCCTGGTGCCAGGCCTCCCATCAGTTCATTTAAAATAAATTCAAGAGGACAAAACATTAAGACAGAACTGGAACCGACTCTACAGTTTGTGTTCAAAATATAAAGAATATAATTCTATGTAGAGCTAGAATAACACAGTGGTGAAGAAACATAAGGTTTGAATTGGGAAGTTTCTGCTTCCAAAGTCACCTCTGCTGCGACTTCAATAGGTGGCTGGCTAGACAAGCCACGGGCTCCCCACTGAATTATGTGGATGATATTGACCTACTTTACATAGTTGCAGTAAGGACTACTATGAAATGCACTATATCATAGTATTTTTTTAATAGCAGCAGTAATCATCGTTCTACTTTCATTTAAAATAGAATGCAGAAATGTGTCCCTTGTTTTTGTTTGTTAAAAATAAAATATACAGTAAAAGTTTTGGTTAGCTTCAAAAAACATATTCTGCAACTGAATAGTGTTGTACTATAATACCTCCAGACTGAGCCTGCTCTCCAGCCCTCCCATAGGAGTGCCTGTTGGTTAGTCCAGGAGACAGTTCTCACACAAGTAGCATGCCCATCCTGAGACTCCTTAAGGGGCCTTAGAGTTATGTCTATTGGTTGCGACAATGTCTTCACTTGTGTAGCCATGCCTAGAAACATCTTGTAGGAAATCAGAGATCTTTGTAACCTATAGTCTGATCTACGTGTAGAGTTAAGTTCCTCATTAAAGGTAATGGAGAAAAACACATCAGTGATCCCATTTCCGAAGGGGTGAGCCAGGACACTCAGTTGCCATTGTACATTCTCACTGGCTATTATATGTCCACAGTTCAATTGCTATAGAATGTAACCTATTTTTATTTCATAAACTCAGTGTTGTGCAAAACCATGTTACCAGCCATTCTTCCACATTTCCTTTCCTTCTTTTTCCCCCTTTCATCTTTCAACACTATCCCCTGTTTTTTTGCCTTGTGTTTCCCTATTACCAACAGCCTTTGCCACTTCTTGGGTTCATACTCTTATCTTCTAGCAGGATTATTATCTGTCCATTTATTTGCTCCATAGATGGGTGAGACAATAATGGAGCTTACACATCTCATGCATACAATCTGTTTAAACTGCAGACCACAATGACTTCTGAAGTATTAAAAAATAGACACATTTTTACTATAAAAAATTAAATGTAATAAGCGAAGTATTTGTGGACCACAAGTACAAGGATGCAGCATTTGATCAATTCATCTTTATTTCCATTTCCAGAACAAAATTTCTAGAGACACTGAAATTAACACAGCTGTCCTAAAGCATTTGTGAGCCCAGGCATGATGTATTTCTGTGGGCGGAGATGGTGAAATAATGAGACATGAGATAGTTAAGGGGTAAAACAAGGCCACAACTTCTTTATTGATTACAGTGACATAAAGGGTTTGGCTTGGCATGGGGGCAGGATCCAGGCATTGCACAGCCTTGCTATGTGATGTGACACCACCCCCCCAGGCTGCAGTGGATGGGGCAGCCTCCGTTAAATAGGCCATGGGTTAAACAGATGGAGGTTCGTTCTCCCTCTGGTCTGCTCACATGCCCAACTCCCGCAAGAGCCAAGCAGCCTGCTGATTGGCCCTCACTGAAGTTCCGCCCCACCCACTGGCCAGTGTTGAGTCACTTCCTGGCATGCCACCTCTCCCCTCAGGATCTTGCTGTGCCACAAATTCGGTCCCAGATGAGTCCTGGGATTTTGGACTTGTTCACTGAAAACCAGTATATAGGGAAAGCTCTAATATAAAACCGTAAGTTGCATTATACATTGTGTTAAAAATAGGAGTAATTTGTTCAATAAAAGTCACCTCTTAAAAGTAGACATTTAATATTATATATGCTCAGAACTTGTACCATGTATATACTAAAACAAAATTAGAGTATATCAGACCTTAGAACAAATAATACAAATTGACTCCTAAATGTCCTGTTGAATTTATGTGGATCTTGCCATAAATAACAGCTGAAGTTCTGCAAATTTAAATAATCATATATGAAAAGTCTTAATGTAGGCCAGCTTTCAAGGTCTTCATTTGCATTGAATTTACTTTATAGTTAAGTAATTGTACAGCTTGGGACAGTAGGAGTACATTAACCTTGTGGTCTATGTGAATAAACTGTTCAGTTATTGCTTCTGCAGCAGCCTGGAGACAGAATAAATACACTGTTTGTTGATTTAAACTGTGTTTACAGAAGCAGGGTCAGTGCATGGTCACAGTCTGTAATTGGCCATAAATTTATGTTCTACTAAACAGAGCAAAATAAAGGCATACTTATCTATATGATATTAAATATTACTAAGATAAGGCACATGTAACCATCATGACATTTGTTACTGATAGTGTTTGCTTTCAGGAGCAATTTTTTACCTTTTAAAACGTATTTCCTTATGCAGCATATTTGCAAAAATATTGTTTAGTAAAAGCCCATTCCTCAGAACATAAGTGTAAATAAAAATAGTATTTTAAGTTTTAGTGAAAGTCAAGAGTACATTATAAACATGGGCTGTCTTGCTAAATATTGGTCCATTATTCAAGTGGCTCTTACTAATGAATTTAAGCTCTCGAATAGGTATCATAAATGTTGTCCTGACAAAGAGTCATAGCTATCTGTTAGTTCAGTGCTCATGTTGATTTAGGAGTAAGAGGCATTGATTTCAGTGAGACTTGCTTCCAAGTAAGCAGGTGTAAGATTAGTTAGGATTTTCAATTGTGTGCTCCTGTGCATGGAAAAGCTGATCTTAGGTGAGTAGCTAGCTCTATCTAGCGGTTGAAGGCAGAAGAGTGCTAAAGAGTTGAGGGGTTTGGGTTTTTTTTTACAAGGACTTCCTCCTCTGCGCAGCTCCTTATTTCAGTTTATCTTCTGCCTTCCACCAAGAATGGTTGATCTAGCTCCTCTCTGCGTTCAGGTCTGTGTGGTTTGGTGTTTTTTTCCTATTATGTGTCTGTACCTTTTCCTTCCTTTACTGTTTTCCTATGTGTGTCTTGTTTAAAACAAAAAAAGGGGGTTTGTCATTTTACCTTTCTCCCCCCTCCCTGAGACTTCGTAGCGGCACTGAGCCAACCGCAAAGCAGCCGCCCCACCGCTTCAGCTGCAAGACCACTGTCTTCTTCGTTGGACTCTGCCCCCCCCCACCAGCCTCGCTTCTCAGGGCATCTGTGCCTGCCTACTGGCAATCACCCGACCGGCCTCCTCCTTTCATGGCGTGAGCGGGGATACTTCTTGCAGCGTGCTCCCCAGGACACTGAGTGCCTGCCACCCCCTCCTCCATCCTCTCGCCCGCGGAAGGACTCAGTGGGATGCTGCAGCCATGGAGGAAATGTATTACCCCCTTCAGCTCGCCAGCACCTGGTCTGGCTATTATCACAGCCCTTAGCCCCCATAAGATCCGCAGTGTGGTTTGCGCCCATGGGGAAGGCAACACGTAAATCAGACCACCCACCAAAGAAACTTAAGTCACTTCAGCCTCACACTACAATAGAAGTTGTGCCTCCGCCATTATCCAACCAGGCCCTAGGGCCTTTAGGTTCTATTGAATACCAGGTGGAGGTAGCCATAGCCCGCCCCTCTTCCAGCAGGCACAAGGTGGCTGAGGCATGTACTGTTGCGGGCAGGGTGGCTCCACAATGACCTAAGAGAAGTAGGGGAACCAGTCATGACAGGCAACGGCCTGGTGATGCACAGGGAGCTGCACCAAAGGAGGTGAATAGCAACATGTGCAGGTCACAGAGGGACCTGGAATCCCTGTCTGAGGAGGAAGGCACCCAATTCCAGCCCACCCTGGAGGCGACTTTTTGTACATCGTCTTCTGAGGAGTTTGAAGGCTTCCTCGAGACAGCTACATCTCACTAAGCGTTACAGGAGAAGAGGGGTGAAGCATCCTTTGTTTCACCCTCTTCATGTCAGGAATTGCAAGTTCAGAGGGTGGTGCACAACCCACACTGTTCTCATGCTCAACCTCTAAAGTTTCAGTTATCACCGCACATACTACAACAATTAAAGGAACAGCTGAGAGATTCTCTCCTAATGGATTTAGCCAGAAATCTTTCCACATCAGTGGCTGAGGCTTGACACCCCACACAGGACACACCAGCCACAGCACCCACTCCGCCACCTTCAAGAGCACAAGTGGCGCAGGGCCTCACTACACTCCGCTCTTCTTCAAATGCGCCCCAACCACCAGGCAGGGCATCACTGGATCCTTTTGCTGCCTCACAGGGCAGGCATCCTCAACTTTAGGAGGAGGCAACGGTAGACCCGGACAACGAGCTGATTGTCCTCGATGAGGGAGACTGGAGTGGAGATTTGGAGTCAGAGGAAGTCGTGACCAATAGGATTTTCCAGGAGGCTCATTTCCTTCCACTCCTGTGCAAGGCAATGGAAGCTCTGAACCTAAATTCTCTGGAAGATCCTCCAGCTCCCTCAGCATCTACAATTTCGGCTGTGTGTCCAGACCCGAAACCCAAGTCAAGGGCGCTAAAATTTCCATCTCTGTCGCCTAAAATGATCAAGTCCAAATCTGATGCCCTGCTGCAGTTCAAGAAATCGGTTGCAACTGCCAACAAATACTATACATTGGAACAACACATCATGGACCAACTCAAGGTTCCTCTGGCTGACGCCCCCATAGTCAATTTATTAAATCCGTCCTTGAACCCGAAAGACTCGGATGCCCACTTCAAGGATCCTTCAGAGTGCAAGCTGGAACTTAGGAGGATTCTTGAGGCCAGTGCACTCTCCATCAGAGCAGCAGCAGCCTCCTCGGTCTTCACAAGAGCATCCCTGCTGTGGCTAGAGGATCTATTGGACAGCTTGCAGCAGGATCTGGCTTGAATCCGGAAGTCTCGTCTGAAAATCTTGAGAGCAGTGACCTTTATGGCAGATGCATCCATGGACACCATGCAGTTTTTGGCAAGGTCATGAGCAGCGAGTGTTTTTACTGGAAGGACTTTATGGTTATGCCATTGGGAGGCCGATGCTGCAGCCCACTCTGATCTCGCATCTGAGCCCTATGTGGGTGGCAAACTATTTGGCGACGATGCCCTAGCTGGGGTCTTGGAGTTGAAGAAAAAGAAGAAAGCTATGCCTTCTGCCAAAAAATGAGATGATAAAAGATTCTTCCATAGACTTTTCCATCCTTATTTGCCCTCCCAGTCCTTTCAAGGCTCCAGGGCATTCAGAAGAGCAAAGGAGTCCTGTACCAGCTGTCCCTTCTGGAAGAGGCAATGTACACAATCTAAAAGCCAACAGCCTTTCCCCAATAGATTGGGTTTTGGATCTCAATCTCGGAGGAATAAGCATCAGTTCTGGCGCCAGGTCCCTTAGGTGGGAGGACACCTTCAACACTTTGGCCACCGCTGGAGGGACACATCTTCAGACCAAGGGGTACTGCACACCCTCAGATACGGACTGAGGCTGGAATTCACATCCCTTCAACCAAATTTATCCCCTCCCCCCTCTCAATGTCTCCAGACAAGCGGGAAAGGACTCTTCAAGCGATTGCCCACCTTCTGCAGGTTGTGGCAATAGAGCCCGTTCCGACAGGCGAGAGGTTTTCAGGAATCTACTCAGTATTCTTCACCGTCGTGAAAAAATGGATCTTTCAGGATGGTACTCAATTTGAAGAACTTAAATCAGTTCATAAAATATCTCAGGTTCCGCATGGAAACTTTACTGTCCATCAAAGAGGCATTGAGAAAGGGAGACTTCCTCTCATCTATTGATCTGAAGGAGGCCTATCTGCATGTCCCTGATTTTCCGCCTCACAGATGTTACCTCCAGTTTGTGGTGGGGGAGGATCACTTTCAGTACAGGGCCATGCCCTTCGGTCTGGCGTCTGCCTCCAGAGTATTCACGAAGATCATGGTTGCTCTGGTGGCACACCTCAGGATACAGGGAGTCCATGTCTTTCCTTACCTGGATGACTTTCTGCTCTGGTCTCCGTACCTCCACAAGGCTTGGGAAGATCTGCACATCACCCTAGCATGCCTCAAGGATCACGGCTTCCTTGTCAACCAAACCAAGAGCCAGCTTTGTCCAGCCCACTGCATAATACATTTGGGGGCCACCATAGACTCTCAGCAGGGACTCATAACGTTAGCTCAAGAGAGAGTAGACAAGATAATTACAGCTGTCACATAGCTCTTATCTTCACCTTCGGCAGATCTTATACATCTGGCAGGTATCTTGGGGTTGATGGTCCCAACCTATCAGACTACACCATGGACACTTCACTACTCTCAACCATTCCAGTGGGCGCTGCTGCCGTTTCAAAACGACATTGCAGCCAGGCGTCACCGAAAGGTAGCACTTTCACCACTGGTCCGTTGATCCCTACTTTGGTGGGTGCACAAACCCAATCTACTAAGGGGAGTGCCATTCCAGGACCCTCCACAGACCCTGATCATCTCAGATGCCAGCCTTATAGGCTGGGGAGCCATTTGCGATGGCCAGATGATACAAGGGACTTGGTCACCACAGGAGTCAGTACTTCCAATCAATCTTCTGGAGCTTCGTGCAATTCTTCTAGCCCTGAGGCACTTCACAGAGATCAAAAGTTTGGGGCGGTGCTGGTCAGGACAGACAACGAATCGGCCAAATCACATTTGAATCATCAGGGAGGCACACACTCACCACAACTACAGAAGGAAGCTGCCCTGCTGTTCCAGTGGGCGGAAACACACATGAACTTGATCCTTGTGGAATATCTCAAGGGGAAGGACAGCTGCCAAGCAGATTGGCTCAGCAGACAGAAGGTGCAACAGGGAGAATGGAAGCTTCACCAGTTGGCCTTTCTGAGACGCTTTGGCAGAGTCAAGGTGGACCTATTTGCCACACACCTCAACTGCCAGGTGAAAAGATTTTTCTCCAGATACGTGACACCAGAGGTGGAAGGCATAGATGCTCTGACGTCCCAGTTGCCCCAAGGTCAACTCTACGCCTTCCCACCTCTTCCGATCATTCCTAGGGTACTTCAAAAGATCCGAGCCGAAAAGGCAAGAGTTCTACTGTTAACTCCTTGGTGGCCAAGGAGACCCTGGTTCCCGGAACTCGTCGATCTGTCAATCGATCCTCCGTGGTAAATTCCCCTCAGGGAAGACCTATTGTTGCAGGGACAGCTTCTTCACCCAGACCCGGGATGGCTGGCACTTCATGTCTAGAGATTTAGAGGCGATGCCTCTTAAAACGAGGCATTCCAGCTCAAGTGGTGGAAACTATGATGGCCTCAAGACGCCCTTCCACAATTAGAATGTATGAGACTACATGGAAGACCTTCTCGACGTGGTCACAAAAGAAGGGCTTAATTACAAGGAAAGTAGGTATAAACGACATTCTCTGCTTCCTACAGGATGGCTTGTCCTTGGGTCTTAGGCCAAACACTCTCAGACACCAGGCTTCAGCCCTTTTGGCAGTTCTGTCTACATCTCTGGACAAACCGCTGGGATCTCATCCATTACTCAGGCGTTTTCTACATGGGGCAACGACATTGGCACCTCCTACGATCCATCGTTACCCAACTTGGGATCTACACAAGGTGTTAACAGCCCTACAAAAGCCCCCTTTTGAATCCCTAAGTCAAATTTCCCTATGTCTCCTATCCTTTAAGGCCTTGTTCCTTGTGGCCATTACTTCGGCCCAGAGAGTGTCTGAGTTGAATGCGCTGTCTGTTGACAAGAATTTCTGTGTGTTTCATAAGGATAGAGTAGTCCTACGTACTGTCCCTTCTTTTCATCCTAAAGTACTGTCTACCTTCCAGTGTCAGCAAGAGCTGGTACTTCCTTTTTTTTGTCCTAATCCCATTTACCCCACAGAGAAAGCGTGGCATTCACTGGATGTGCGAAGAGCCCTGAAAGTGTATATCTCTAAAACAAAACATCTCCATCAGACAGATAGTTTGTCTCCTTCTACCCAGCATCTTTAGGGAAGAAAGTGTCTTCGTCCACGCTCGCTAGGTGGATCAAGACGTGTCACACTGGCCTACGCCTCTCTAAAGTTAGCCCGGCTGGCCAGGATAGTGGCCCACTCAACTAGGGCAGCAGCCACATCAGTAGCATTCTCATGCCACGCATCTATCACAGAGATTTGTAGAGCAGCTACATGGGCTGCACCTAATATGTTTATTAAACACTATAAGATTAACACATATGCATCAGCAGAGGCAGCTTTTGGGAGGCGAGTGCTACAGCACATTCTCCCAGATCACTAGGGTAATCAGCCCAGCAATGTTCCCACCCTACATGGGTCAACTTTGATATGCCCCACCAGAGATCAGCTTTTCCATGCACAGGGGAAAAGACATTTGGTCTTACCGTAAAACGGTTTTCTCTGTGCATGTCAAAAGCTGATCTCAGGGCCACTCCCTAGGAGAACTGGGCTGCCATCACTGTCTTTTTCATCTTAGGCCTACAGCAGAGAGCGTATGAGTGCTGTTGTCTCCTGTTTTGTGTCGATGGTTCCTATTATTTCTCTTTTTTCTTTCTTCCTGTTGGTTGGCTTGTTGTCAAAAACTGAAATAAGAAGCTGCACAGAGCAGGAAGTCCTTGTTAAAAACAACAACTCTTTAGCACTCTTCTGCCTTCAACCGCTAGGTGGAGCTAGCTACCCACCTGAGATCAGCTTTTGACATGCACAGAGAAAACCATTTTACGGTAAGACCAAATATCTTTTTACCAACAGTTGAACTGGTTAATGAATTATAATTTATTTGCCTCCATCCATCTGCCCTAATTGTTGCCTTGGCTGGTCCTGCTCGGTCCCTTTGCTAAGAGGAATAAGCTAGATCATTTGATGTAGAAACTCTGCCCCTGTTTCTTATGGACTCCCACTCTCTGCCAGATGTAGACTGCAGTGGCTGCTCATAATCTGGCTTACCGTGACATGCAAAGCAGGTTGCTGTTTTAACCTCAGGTTGTTGGCCCACATCAGATTAATCACTGTGCCCAACCTCTCCACAATTTAGAAACTTCACAACCTCCTTGGCATTATGTAGAAGAGATGTGTGTAGCGGAGTGTCATCAGCATATTAATGGCATCCCAGGCCCAAATCCTTCAGTGATCTCACCCAGTGTTTTCATGTACCCAGTGGTGTCTGCATTGGCATTTAAAGGTAAAGAGCCCAATTGAAAGTCGTTTCTCACTCAAACCCTCTAGTGAAATATTTGGACTTCTATAATAGCATGGTTAAGCACTTCAACTAAGAATCATGTGATTCTTTTTTTAAAAAACCACATGGCATTAATTTAGTGCTTTGAAATCTTCAAAACTTTTCATTTACAGTGTCCCATTAAACCTTATAACAACTCCAAAAGTTTAGCAGATATAGAGGCTGAGACAGAGAAAGTAGCTTGCCTAATGCCAACTAATGAGTTTATGGATGAACCAAGGACTACTCTATATTTCTGTATGATTATGAGCTTGTTTTACCAAAAGGAAAAATGATTTAATGTGATCAAATAGCATTGCATTAGATTTGTTAGAAACTTCAAATTATTAACGGTAAAAGAATAGTATTATGAATAGTTACATAGCAAGTTGGTTCAGAAGTAACACCCGATCATGACATGGTGTTATATGAGAAAGACTTAGGATTGCATTTTCCCTCTTTCCTTTGCGGGTTCCAGTTCCTTCTGTTTCCTTTGAAATGCATGAGCCAGAGGTTCACTCATGTCATTTGGCCGTATATGTGAACCAGGCCAGTGTAACCACTAGTATATAATGGGTTCTAAAAGTCAAGTTACCATAAGAGTGGCATTAATGAGATGTAGTAGTGTCAGTAATTTATACTGCTTTTAGCATTTTTATAGATCTTTATCACTGTTTAATCTCAATTGACCTGAATAGAAAAATAAAACCAAATGTTCTTCAGCCCATTGTTTACCATCTGTCATAAGCTGGAGAAACTTGCTGCCCTGCTTCAGAACATCCCATCATAACTAACTTTTTTTTTTAAATGGCTTCATTGTTTTGTAGTGTTTTATACTTGACATATGCTCCTTGAGTGTCTCTTTGGAGACAGAAAGTGCAGGATAGAAATCTTCACACTTAATTAAACTTATGAATCAAAGTTCTTTTCAGGAAATACAAAATCATGATAAACCACTGCTTGGTTGTTTCAACTTATCTTCATTAAAATTATGTGATAGTTACTTGAAGGATCCTGAGCATAATTCCACTTTTATTTTTCATAATTGCTACCCAGGACTGACAAAACAGCAGTGTATTAAAAAGTTTTACCTACCCTGTCCCACTCATTTTTTTCTTATTCAGATAGCTACAGTAAAACTATGGTCAAATTTTCAACAGCGTCAGCGCAGGACATTAATGTTTTTTTCAGTTGAGTAGTAATAAAATAACTTCCAAACTGCAAAACTAATGTGCTGACCCTTATTTCACATCTAAGTGACCAGAGATTGACACCATGATGACAGCTGGTTATTGCAGCTTGAGATTTTAAAGTGCCTGAGTATATGTAAATATTATGACTGATGACAAGTGTGTTGGAAGTTACTTCTAGGTTTAACAGATTAATTTGACCAGTCCCCATTTATGTTTGAATACATAATCCTAAAAGATATCTTTTTGGGTTGAGAGGAAATGAATACAGCAATTATAATTGACCTCTGTAGCATCATTATTTGTATGTAGTGTACAATATTATAATGACTATAGAACACTTGATTTCACATGCTTGTAGTCTTGGAGTTTGAAATGTTCATGTTGGTAATAAGTGCTGTGGCTGGAGCCTGATTATCCAGAGGAGTGAAAAGAGTATTCTATCCAAAATTCAACCTGGCTTTGTTTCTAGCTCTGTTCCTAAATTATCCTAATATGTGTGGATATTAGGACAGAAAATAGGAACTATAAAAACTGAAAATATATTTCAGTTTCTAACATGTGTAGGTTTTACACACGCATTACATTATTTAAAAAATACAAAAATCGCTCTCGGTATCATGTTTGAAAATGTCTTACATTAGTTTAGCATCCTGAGTTAATTTTTACCCATCAAATAAAGCTCTTATGCAGGGGGCAGCTCTATAGTTACTTAACACAGATATCATCAGTACTTTTTTAAAGACAGGCTTACTCACTCAGACTCCCAGATTTAGTAAAAGACTCCCATCAATTTCTTGGCTTCTGCTGCAGGTCTTCTGTCAGAAGGATAGCTATTTTGTTTCCTTTAGATTTTTCAGATCTGTCTCTGTTGAAATACTGTGTCTCTTACTGTTTTTGCCCTACATTTCTACCAAGTCTTAATAGGAACTGAAATGGTTTACACATGCTTGGAGAAATGTCACTGTTATTTAATTTTAGCGTATTGGGTGAGGTGGCTTTAGAGAAAAATAAAATCTGAATGTAGAAAATTTTTATTCAACCCTAATTTTCAGTGAACTGTCTTTAGAATTTTAACTTTAAAATGTTTCCTTTTTAGCACCTGGTCTCACTGGAATAGTTGGAGGACGTCCAAAAGTGTAAGTTTTTAAAAGAGGGATTATAACAATGTTTTTTTTAAACTCTCAGGGGATTTTATGCATCTCCGGTCAATTATTTAGTATATTGATTAATTAACTGTATATTCTATATGCGGTTGTATTATATGCTCTCTTAGTTGAGTGTCTTAAAATATTCTTAATCTCAAGAATGTACTGATTGCTATGTTCCTACAGTGAAAATATTTACTGGTCAATATGCTTCTAGCGAATTGCTGCTTTATTCAGATATAACAAAGTTTATGTATTTATTTATTATTTGATTTATATCCCGCCCTTCCTCCCAGCAGGAGCCAAGGGCAGCAAACAAAAGCACTAAAAACATTTTAAAAAATCATAAAAACAGACTTTAAAATACATTAAAACAAAACATCTTTAAAAACATTTTTTAAAAGCTTTCAAGACATCTTTAAAAAAGGTTAAAAACATACTGGTTTAAAAATAAAGATTTAAAAGCATACTAAAAAGCAATTCCAACACAGATGCAGAGTGGGATAAGGTCTTAACTTAAAAGGCTTGTTGAAAGAGGAAGGGCTTCAACAGGAGCCGAAAAGGTAACAGAGATGGCACCTGTCTAATATTTAAGAGGAGGGAATTCCACAGGGTAGGTGCCGCCACACTAAAGGTTCATTTCCTATGTTGTGCAGAATGGACCTCCTGATAAGATGGTATCTGTGGGAGGCCCTCACCTGCAGAGCACAGTGATCGACTGGGTATATAAGGGATAAGACGGTCTTTCAGGTATCCTGGACCCAAGCTGTATAGCGCTTTGTACACCAAGACTAGAAACTTGAACTTGGCCTGGTAGAAAATGGGCAGCCAGTGCAATTATTTCAGCAGCGGAGTGACATGTTCGCAATACCCTGCCCCAGTGAGCAGTCTCGCTGCCGCATTTTGCACCAGCTGCAGCTTCTGGACCAACCTCAAGGGCAGCACCACATAGAGCGCATTACAGTAATGGAGCCTAGAGGTTACCAGTGCATGGACAACAGTGGTCAGGCTATCCTGGTCCAGAAATGGCCGCAGCTGTCTTATCAGCCGAAGCTGGAAAAAGGCACTCCTAGCCACGGAGGTCACCTGGGCCTCTAGCGACAAAGATGGATCCAGGAGCACCCTCAGACTATGGACCTGCTCTTTCAGAGGGAGTACGACCCCATGCAAAGCAGGCAACTGACCAATTATCCAAACTTGGGAACCACCAACACAGCACTTCTGTTTTGCTAGGATTCAGACTCAGTTTATTGGCCCTCATCTTGCCCACCACCGGGTCCAGGCAGTGGTCCAGGGCTTGCACGGCCTCTCCTGATTCAGATGTTACAGAGAAATAGAGTTGGATATCATCAGCGTACTGCTGACACCTCACTCCAAATCTCCTGATGACTGCTCCCAAGGGCTTCATGTAGATGTTAAACAGCATGGGGGACAAGAAGGTACGCTGCCGCACCTCACAGCACAACTGCCAGGGGACCAAAAGACAATCACCCAATGCTATTCTCTGAAAACGACCTTGGAGATAGGATCGGAACCAGTGTAAAGCAGTGCCTCCAATACCCATCTCACCAAGTCAGCCCAGAAGGATACCATGGTCAATGGTATCAAAAGCCACCAAGAGATCAAGTAAGAATAACAGGGTTGCACCCCCCCTGTCCTTCTCCCAATAAAGCTCATCCATCAGGGTGACCAAGGCTGATTCAGTCCCATAACCAGGCCTGAACCCAGACTGGAATGGGTCAAGATAATCTGTTTCTCAGAAGCACATCAGCAGGGATATTGCATAGTTTCAAATGCTCCTATGCTGTAAATAATTAAATCAGAGGTGTCTAATGTGCAGCTCACTAAATGTTGTTGCACCAACTCCCATTGGTCCCAGCCATCATGGCCAATGGTCAAGGATTATGGGAGCTGTAATTTAGCAACATCTGGAGGATTACTTATGTATTAAAAAGATATCCCCTGAATATCTAAACACCATAACTGGTTTTGAGATGCATATGGGGACTATATAAAAACCTACTGAATGGTATTTGACATGTATTCTTAATTTGCCTTTTTTTGTGTGACTTCTTTTCCAGGTCTCCAGTTCTGAAACCATTTTTCTTCCTTTATCCAAAACAAAATGTCAAGGTAGGAGCAGCTGTCTAAGCACTAGTCCTGAAAAGACTCTTGCAGCTGTTGCAGGAAATTTTTAAAAATTGGGTCAATTCTTAACAACCACAAAAACTTGGGGTGTACATGGGCCCAAAGATTTGCCTTGAATCTCTGCTTTTTAAGAAATTATGATCTGTTTCTGAGTTGTTCTGTCTGTTTTGATCCCTGCTTTGGGTTCTGAGCTGTTCTGTGTAGATCAGAATTCTGTGTTTCCTCCATACTTTCTTATGGGGAATCTAATAAAATGTTACAACTTTTTTCCTTTTTGGCAGAAGCAGATAAAATTTGCAGGCACAGGAGCTCCTTTAGAGCAGGGATTAATCCTGCCAAATTGCAGGTCTGGGGTCCTTTTTTGGTGGGGGAAGTATGATATACTTTCCTCCATAATCCTTATTAACAATGCCTTTCTTAGGTCAACGAAAACACCAAAATCCATATTAGTTTCATATTTCCAAGGGAGCAGAGTTTATCTCTTACTCTTTCTTACCTTGAAATAATTACGAGGTGGCTGAGTGGTGTGTATTCTTGCTTGTATATTCTTTTAAAACATTAGCAGCTTCACATTGCCTGGCTCAGTTTGTTTGTGTTTGGAAGGGATGGCTTCCAACAGGCATTACAAGGTGAGACTGTTCTTAATGCTGTCTGTGGAGTGCTAAATAGTTCTGGAGTATTTTCTTTTTTCAGGAGCATGGGACAATTTTTTTTAAAGTTAAATGAAGTTTTTAACTCTTTTTAAAAATCCACGTACCTTGAATAGAGAAACATAGAAAACAGAGAGAGTAGAAAAGTAGAGACTATAGAAAAACAGAATAATACGAGGCTTTGTAGGGGCCCTGATCTTTATTATTAGAATTAGAATTTATTATCCGCCCTTCACCCAAAGGTCTCAGGGTGGGTTACAACAATTTTAAAACATATAATTAAAAACAGTTAAAAACAACCTAACCAACATCACAGAAAATAGAATGGGTTCTAAAAATATACATCTCAGGTTTCAAAGGCCAGGGTAAAGAGGGGTGTCTTTAGCATTCACTAAAAGTTGTACAATGAAGTTGCCAGATGCACCTCGGTGGAGAGAGAATTCCGCAACTTAGGGGCTGCCACAGAGAATGCCCTCTCCCAGGCCACTCCCCGTGAAGATCCAAGGGTGGTGGAATTCCCTCTGCTGATCTCAACAACTGAGAGGGTCTGTAGGGAAGAAAGCGGTCTTTCATAAATTTGGACCTAAGTCATTTAAGGCTTTAAACACTAATGTGAACACCTTGAACTGAGTCTGGAAACGAACTGGCAACCAATGAAGCTGTTTTAAAACGGGTTGTATGAGTTCTAAAAGGAACCCCAGCGAGTAATCTGGCTGCTGCATTTTGGACCAGTTGAAATTTCTGAGTGCATTGCAATAATACAATCAGGAAGTCACTAGAGCACGGAGCACTGTGGCCAAGCCTTCTCTGTCTAAAAGGGGCCAAAGCTGGTGAACCAGTCAGAACTGGAAAAAGGTACTCTTAACCACTGAGACCATCTGAACCACCGGAGACAATGTTGGATCAAGGAGTACCCACAGGCTGCAGACCTGCTTCTTCAAGGAAAGAGCAACACCATCCAGAACAGGGCTTCTTCCAACCTCCTGGACATGAGGACTCTGGATACATAATTTCTCTGTCTTTTCGTGATTCTTCCTCAGTTTATTGGCCCACATCCAGTCCATCACTGCCTCCAAGCATCTGATCTGACTTGGGATGCTTTGTTGACATTGCAGTTTGACTTGGAGAAGGGTAAAATCACCCCAACTTGCTTCATTTGGCCCCAGCACAGAGTGGTTGGACACCCTTAAATAAAACATCCTGTGTGAGGCCAGAGTGGTAAAGCTAGAATTTCCCTGTTTGTCCAAAATTTAATGAGAAACCAGATTGCTACATACTACCATCTCTTCAAGCCATTGGGGCTCAGTGGCTTCTGAGGGCCTAAGAATGAGAAACACAAGGATACTGTCGGCTGGGTGTGCTGCTCTCTCTTCTTCCCTCTGCCCCCTAAGCATGTCTTCCAATGTGTCCTAGCAGCACATAGAGGCTTCTGCAAAGTTCCAGAAGAATAATGTTCTTATTAATAAATGGTAGCAATGGGAATCTCCAGCCCATGGGCCTAATGAGGTTTACTGGGCTTTCTTATTTGGTCCATGAGGTTGTTTTTGGCCAACCCTGCCCACCTGCCCTACACCTGAGGAGGTAAAGATATAGCTCAATAGAAAGGGGGTTTGCAGGCATCTAGCGTAGCAGTGCTGAACCCAGCTGATTGTTGAGGCTTCCATGCAAAGTACTATGCAATCCCTGATGATCATCCGATTGTTGGAGCTTAGAGAGTGCCGAGGAAAGACAAATCACCTGATGTCACTGTGATGTCAGATAACTGACAGGTGGGAGTCCTACCCACCCATCAAACTTGGTGTTGGGGAGATAAGGGTTCGGCCAACTGGATTCAATTAGGGGGGTTCCTGAGTTATGGGATTCAGTACATAATCAAGGCTGGGAAAAAAGAAGTCACTTGTAGAAGTCTCTCTACCTATGCAAATAGCATTCCAGAAAGGAAACTCAGCTAGAAGTGCTAACTACATGAGCTGGAAGTTTAACATGAAGACACATCCAAAGTGCCTGCATGTGAATTTACCCTCTCCCCCCCTTGATCCTTCTCACATAAATTTAGAAGTTGTACAGAGAGTACCATTTATTGTGCTTAACATTTGAATCAGATCTCAGTAGTTCTATAAATGTGTGAGGTTGATGCATTGTTTCATAGCCTGACCAAGAGTAAAACCTATTGCATAAGATTCTCCCCAGCCCCAAAGACTTGAGCACTGCTACAAAGATTCTATTATTTGGTTTGCAGCAAAGCCTTTGTCTGTACTTGTGAAGAATGAGGATCAGTGGGGCTTTTCTTCAGCTCTTATGTAATAGTACTAATTTCAAAACAGAGTTTGTGCGGTTCCACATCTTTACAAGTTAAAAATCTTTTAGTCATGTCCATCAATTTCATTTGATGTATTCTGAGTGTGATTGTTGGATATAACACTATGTTTTTGGTATTGGGGGGGGGAAGCTGAAATAATTTTCAACAGTTCTCCCCCATCCCCTAAAACCCAAATATTTAACAATCTATTAGAAATTAGAATAGTATAGGCTGTCTTGAGTTTAATTAGCTTTCAGTTTCTGCTGACCAGTGATGGGTGCACATGAGGAGAGTTTGCTGGTTTCTTATTCTTATTTTGAATCTTTCACAATACTTGCGCTGGCACCTAAATAGTAGTAGAAGATCACAATGGTTTTGAAAAATCAAAAGCAGGAGAAAAGCCATGACATGATTAGCCTTGTCCATGGGTAGCAGTTGACACTTTTGCCTTGTGAGATATCTGTAAGCAGAAGCTTTTATAGTCCAGTCACCTGATGCCTCAGTACGATAAGTTGTGTCAACACAGATTTCACTGAAAACAATGCAAGTTAGATGTTGCATGGGAGCACTAACACAAATAGGTTTACCTGTTTTTCATCTGACTCATTGCTTACATGGCTTTTGATTTTGTATGCATGGCATTAAATTAAGATTTGCCTGTTCAATCGTTGAAATAAAATATTTTTTTCAGATTGACATATTTATGAATGGACAACATGTTGAAATATTTGAGGAAGATCTTTCATTCACTTCAGATGCAGCTATTTCACATGATGAAACCCCATCTCAAGAAGAGTTAAAAGGTACTATTGTTTACCAGTAAAATTTTTCCCATAACTAACATTTTTGCATGTAGACCTCCTTTACACAGGATGTGCTGTTCAGTACAGTCTTCTTTTATTTACATACAGACATGCCCGGTATAAAAAAAGCTAGGCACACTGTTGTAGTTACTCAGATTTCTTTGTCAAATGTACAAAGTGTCTTTATTTTAGCAGTTTCTCTAACAATATGTAATCTCTGGCTGTTGGCCAGTTGTTGTTTTTAAATGAAGGAAGATGTTTTTAAAACATCATGTTAACAAGAACCAGGTCTTTCCTAATATGTCACTGAATAAAATTAAAACTTGTTGATGATTAAAATTTTACATGGGCTGATGTCTTTGGCATAATCTGCACAATTATCTAACACTATATCCACATGGTGAGGATTGGTGGAGTTACTGTTTTTAATAGGATAAGTAATTATATAGAGATATATCAGACCACATACCAGAATTTTGCACAGTTTATTCGAGAGCTTCAGATTATTTAATTACCAAAAACAGATTAAGGATGTTACATAACCAAAGGATTGTGTTGTAACAGTGTTGTAGCACTATCATAAATAATTGGATCTGGAGACTTGTTTTGGACTTGTTTCACAATCCTTAGTGGTAATTTCAACATTTACTGGCAAATGATGGAAATTAGAGTGCCAGACCTAGACTGGGAAGTTTCCATTTCAGATCCCCACTCTGCCATATATCACACTGGGGAGCCATGGGCCAGTCTTTCTCACATCCTAACCTACCTCAAAGATTTGCTGTGTGGATGAAATGGGTGCAAGCCTTCCCGACCTCCATGAAGGAAGAGTTGGGATAAAAAATTATTTATTTATTTATTTATTTATTTGTTTATTTTAAACACATTGGTTTAGCCTTGTCAGAATTTCTCACATTTCCTACTAATAATCCTATATATTAAAAGCTACTGGTAAAAATTCACCAAGTGAATTCACCACATTGACCATAAGATTAATCTTATGAAGTGTAGAGGAGTAGAACTATGTCATAATTTTATCCACAGGAGTTTTCATTGGCATATAGAAAAACCCAAACTATTTAAAAAGCCTATTTTTTGAGTAGATGGGAAATATGAAAAACAAATTCATTTATTTATTAAATGTGTATCCTGCTTTTACTCCAACAAGGTGGCATCCACCCCCACACTTTTATCCTGACAACAACCTTATGAGGTCAGTTAGGATGAGGTATAGAGATACTGGCTCATCATCACCAAATGAACTTTATAACTGAGGAGGTATTTGAATCTGGGTCTCCACAGTCCTAATCCAATACTCAGATTGCTATACCATATTGGTTCTTTGTTAGCACTGCCACTGATGTTGTTTGGGTATTATTTGAATTTGGAATGGTGGTTTATGAAGACAGAATCAGCTTACTCCATTCAAAGTTAAAGCTACCAAGCTCATCCAAAATGTGTAGTTCCATAGTTTAATTATTTTAGGATACGAGTACTGGCCATGGGTTTGTGAGTATTTCTCTGTAAGTACTGAGATGTACTATTTATTTTGGCCTTTTTTAAAATAGTGTATCTTGGGATTTTAAAATTATATTATGTTTAACTAGGCATTGTTGTAGTACTTGCGTTTATTCCTGAACATCTAATCTGTAAAACAACTTTAATTAACTCCAATTTTTAACATAGGTCAGTTGGTTTGTAGCAATATTTTAAGGTTCCTGTTGTTCAAATGTGAATCACTGCTTTACACATACTGCATCAGTAATGAAGGGTGCATGCCCATTTTAAGCATGGCTTATTTATTTAAAATCTATTGAAGTGGTGAAAGGGACTGATGTGACTGTATGTGTATTTTGTACTTCGCTGATCAATACTGGGGCTTGGGAAAAAGTATTCAAGAGGAATAAAATGTACCATTATTAGAAAACAACTACTACCTGCACATCCTAACAATTTTACCTCTTTAAAACAAAAAGTAAAGGAAAATTGGAAATACGGAATCTATTTTTCCACAGGTTAGCTTAATCTCCCAATACTCTCTAATTAAATGTATAAGCATCTTAAGAAATCTTTCAGTATTCCGAAAGCTTTATATTAAACAGGGTATTATGACTCTTCATTAGCTAGTCTTTCATCACATCCTTAATTTAAAATCCCCTGAAAACTTGTTGGGAAAAGAGATGAGCATATCTAATATTGTAATACATTATAAAGCCAACTCTCTGCTATGCTGCTTGTAGATATTAGACAATTATTTCTGAAGAGATAGTTAGGAAGTTCCATAGAAACTGAGATGGAGAACATGAGTAATTTGCACCTTCTTTATCCGTGTTTCCAGGCTTCTTCATAAAGTACAAGATGTGCATAACCCCTATGGGAAAATACATTTTCTTCTGATATGGGGACAGAATGCCCATTTGGAGCGGAACAGGAAATATAGGAACAGGAAGCACAAGTCATGCACATTTCCTTTCTTCCCACTTCTGTGGAATATCTAAAGTGGTTCTGAGAGGAAAGCTTTGTTTCCTACAGAATTGCACATTTTCAATAATCACTAATTAAAATAATAGAAACATCTACCTTCATATGATTATAATTAATGATTATAGGAAATTGTCAGTTCATCCAGGATGTCTGTTTTAATGGAGATTTGCAGTAATTGGTTAGCCTTCCTCCTAAAGTTTTATACCCAAGAGGCAAAGCCTCTTGGTAAGTATTAGTATGTGTTTTTTAATGCACGGTTGGTTTTTATTCTAGGAGTGCTGACCTTCCAATGTTTGTTTTTTATTTATTTTTTACAGATTTGCTATGTTTAGTTGTTTTTAAATCTCATATTAAGCCACTGATGAAGATCTTTATGTTGAAACATGTTTATGTTGAAATATACTGTGCAAGATTTAGCTTAAGGATTTATTATCAGAATATTTGCTATTGGGGTGTCTATATCTATGATTATTATTTTATTGTATTAAAGAAATGGAATTTTTATACATTTATCCTTAACTCTTTTTGGGTTGCTAAGGGTTAAGGATCATTTGTGTCTTGGTTGTTTGCATTAAAAATGTATACATGAAGAATGAATCAAGGCAACAATCAGCAATACACTTAAGTATAAGCAAACAAATAAGCAACTTTCCTGTTTTAGGTGAGAAAGCAGTAATTTATTTCATTCTGTATGAATAGATCTACCAAGTGGTCCACATGTGTATCGCCTGGAAGATCTTGCCTATACCAGAAGTGGGGACAAAGGCAATTCTGCAAATATAGGTATTCTTCCATTCTTATGTTAACATATATGGGTTTTTAAAAAATAAATGAAGCTGTCACACCACATTGGAGAAGTGTTTAACCTATCCTATTACAATAATAACCGATGTCGAAGAGGTACACCAACATTATAAAACATTTCCCTGTGCCACTTCATGCATTCATAATAAAGGAGTTGATATTTTAATGGTGTTTCAACTCCTGTGCCCCATTGTGCACTTCTATGTGTTTTCAGTTTGAGGGGCTTATTAAAATGGCATTGGTGTCAGGACAAATTAAGTCCTATCTGTAGAGAATGTAATTTTAATTAGAAAATGTAATGCTATTGTTTTTTACACATACGATAGTCATAATGCTTTGGGATACTTAGATGTGTTAAATCAGTTCAGGTGATCTAATCTAGAATTGAAGAATTTCTTTGTGCTTAGCAAACTTTTTTTAATTCTCATGTGTGGAGTATTAGGGTATATACAGATATACATAACTTGAGTGGTGTGTCTGCTGTGGATCAACTTACCTGTTTTTGTCAGACATACAGTCTTTCTGAGAAAACTGAGCTGAGGAGCAACCAGTTATTTTTTCCAGATAAAGCCAACTGTGCAAAATCATTGACTGGCATGCTAACCACAACAAAACATACTTCTCTACTCCCTGAGTAATGCTTCAGGTGGAAAAACAGATTGGCTTAAACTTTGCCAGGCACCTGACAAAGCCCAAAGCCTGCCTGGGTCCGTTCTGGATTCAGAGCTGGTATGTGTGTCATTTGAGAAGCAAAGGTGGGAAGCATAGCTTGCCTCACAGCAGAAACCACACAGGGTCCTGTAAATGTTCGTTTTTGTGGACACATGAAGCTTGCAGGGGAAGCAGGCAGTGTCCACATCAAGCAGAGACCATACAGGACCTTGGACAGCTCCAATAAACATTTATACTTGAAGCTATAGCCACCTGAAGCCTTAACCTAGGCTGATGAGACCTCAAGTATGGTAGGCTCTACCTTTGTGGAGGAACTGGCTGACTCATTAAAGGCCCCTCACCTTATTTTGTAGCCTCTGGCTAATGCAAGGCTTGGGAGAAAGAGGTACTGTAGGTTACTCATCCTCTAAATTGGAGGATGGTGGCAGGACTGTATCCTCAGGTCATAAGGGCCCTGAATGAAGTACTGGTGGTTCTCCTCCTGAGGAAGTAGTCTGAACTTCATCCTCATCAGAGTTTGCCACCATGCACTGGTTGTGAGTCATGACAGTAGGTAGGTCTTATGCTTCCTCATTCTCAGTGTCGTAGTGAAATTATGAGTATCTGCTTGTATTGTTCAGTAATTTGTTATATTTCTTCTACATGCTTCCAATGATTCTCTTACTCTTTTGAAAGAAGAGAGAATGTGGTGATCTAGGTGCTTTGTATATTAAAGGTGTGTTTTGATCTTTTAACTCATATCAAAGTAAAATACACTCAATGAGTTCTGTTAAATTCTAAGGATTTTACCCTGGTCTATAGAATTCCTTGTTTGTTGATTGCAAATCATGAAAAGAGATGTAAGAATACAGTATGTTGCTATGCTTATGTTCAACTATAACTGGGAGGACCCAGGTTTGAATCTCAACTTGGCCATTAAGCTCACTTGATAACCTTGGGACAATCACTGTCTTTTAGCTTAACCTCTCGGGGCTGTTGTGAGGATGAAATTGGGGGTGGGGAGAGAGAAGAAAAGGTGGCAAAGAAACAAATAAATGTAGGCAAAATGGAGTTAGAGATATAGTCAAATTGCCTTGAAATTACAATATTCTTCAGAACACTTTTTAGAGAAGCTAAACTATACATTTGCCATGTTTTTGCGGTACCTTAGTGCCTGTGGGAATTGGTGAATATACTTTTTCCTCACCTAATGGCTGACAAGCAAAATGGCCCCCACATGAACCTTCATGGCAACAGAGATCCTCTTCAGAGGCCCTTCTCTGGGTGTCCCTACCTTTGGGACTAAGGTTGCTGGTGAAAGAGCCTTTTCTGTGCTGGCGCTCAATGTTGCCCTGGCATCTTCTCTGTTATCTTTTAGGTTTTAAGCAAGGTCCATCTTATTCTCTCATGCCTTTAAGGCTTAATGATACTTATTTCTTTTTAGTTGTCTTATCTGCTATGTTTACTTGGGACTTTTTCTTACTGCCTACTAGTGTTTCTTTTTATGATCAATAAAAATTATCAATAAAACAGTTTAAAAGGAGTAGTCAAAATATATTTAAAACAATTAAAACAGATCAAAATCTATGTGTCTGGAAAGGCTTGCCTAAACAGAAAAGTTTTAAGTAGGCACTGAAGAATACAATGAAAGCACCTGCCTGTTGTCAGTAGGCAGTTTTTATATGGTTTATGTTTGTATACCCTATCACATTTTTCCTGTTTTTATTATAAGTTGTGTTGGGACTGCTTTGGAAAATGTGAGATATAAATATTTAAATAAATAAAATGTGTCTCCCAGATGCAAAAGTTGTACAGCAGATTAGAACCACACCTGTAACTTACTTTTTTTCCTTGTACTGGCAAGGACAGCTCACCAAACATAAAAACAACAGAAGGGGAAAAAAGACTTCCCCTAGAAAATGCAAAGGGGCTTCCTTTTAGCCCTGCATAGATTTTTAAGTAACTAGGAACTGAACAATGTATTAAAAATAAAATGATATTTTTGATATAAGACAGTAAGTGGTTGATGTCATGTTTGGCCCTATGCCAGATCCCCCAGAGAAGGCAGTTCAGAGGTTGCAGGTCCATGGCTAAGAACAGACAGGGCCTTTTTAAGCCTCTACCCCGAGTCTCTGTCTCTCAGATTCTGCCCACCCCCTCGTGGATAACTTTAGGACTTTAAAGGGCAAACCATCTGGCCTGAAGATGAGCACTCCTTTTCCATTCCATATTCTTCCTCCTGGTGTATTCCCTGCACCTCTAGACTGGTGAGGTGCAGTGGAAGGCATTGAGTTCTTCAGGGGAAGGTGCCTGTGAGGGTCATGGTTCTGGCCCTACAAATATAGGCGGTTCTTTTGGGGGCTCATGTGCCTCAGGCTCAGTTGTCTCCTGAACTCCAGCAGAAGACTCGGAGCCCTGCACCTAGTTTGACTCCTTAGCTGGAGATTCTGCAGCCTGTGACTACTAGACTAATCTTGATTGCTGCTGGACTCTGGGGTCATGACAGTTGTTTCTTCTTCTGTGTAACAACAGGTGTTGTAGCTCGACATCCCCTGTACTATCCATACCTTAAAAAAGCATTAACTGCTCAGGCTATAGAAGGTTATTTTCAACATATTTTAGAGACGAAACAGCCTGAAGAGCGCTTGGTCACAAGGTATGTTCTCTTTCATATTAATACATTTACATTCATGCAATGTGGTTTGAAGAAATTATTTTGAATTCTTTGAGGACTAGAAAATACTTACATTTGAAATAAGCTATAAATGTTATTCTAGGCAAGAGTCCATCTTAGGCAGAACATTGGTCACACATAAATGTTCCTAATAATGGATTGATCCAAATAGAAGTGCAGTTTGGCGCTCAAAAATCAGTAATAAGCTACTTTTTGTTTGGCTTTACTGTGAAATGGAGGCACTACTGTACTTACATTTTTTAAAATGTGACAAGGGAGATGGTGACAAGATAAAAGTCTCTAGCCATGGTATTGTAGACCACTCTTCATCAACACGATGACTAAGGCGGAGTAGGTCTCTCCCAGCTCTGCCCACCAGGTTTTGTGGCACTCCAGCAGCCTAGATACAGGGGACGGGGAGGTGGGGTCGCAATTGTGTGCAGGGAATTTATCTCCCCTGTCAGGTATCCTGTCCCTAACACCTCCATCTTTGAGTGTGTGTGCCTGGCGTTGGGTCAGGGAGACAGAGTGGGGATTCCATCCACCCCTCTGCCTAACAGTTTCCCTCCCTGAGCTGGTGGAGCTGGTCTCGGCGTTGGTGTTGCAATTCCCCAGGTTGATGGTCCTGGGTGACTTCAACATACATGCCAAGGTTAGACTCACAGGTCCAGCTCAGGACTTCGTGGCTGCCATGACAACCATGGGGCTGTCTCTAATATCATCTGGACCAACACATGTGGCAGGACACACACTTGATCTTGTGTTCTGTTCAGGACAGGAAGAAGGTGATCTGAGGGTGGAGGGGTTCTTAGTGACTTTGTTGTCATGGACAAATCACCACCTGACAAGGTTTAGACTTCGTGCCCCCGGTAACCTTTTCAGGGGTGAAGGGCTGATTAAGATGGTCCGCCCCCAGAGACTCATGGATCCAGATGGTTTCCTGAATGCTCTGGGGGATATTCCCAGCATGGCTAGCAATACTGCCGAAGCCCTGGTCAATCTCTGGAATATGGAGGTGACCCGGGCGGTAGACAATCTTGCTCCAAAGCTCTCTCTCCCACCAGGGAAGGCCCATAATACACCTTGGTTTCCTCAAACCTTGGGCCTGATGAAACGGCAGGGACGACGGCTAGAGCGACGATGGAGAAAAACTCAGTCCGCTTCTGATTGAACACAGGCTAGAGCTCATTTTTGAGCCTATCATGTGGCGGTGATGGCAGCGAAGAAAGTGCACTTCTCTGCCACCATTGCATCTGATCAGTGTCATCTGGTGATGGTTTTCCGGGTGGTCCGGGGTCTTTTGGGCTCTGGTCTTATATTAGACTCTGAGCCCTCAGTCGCACACTGTGACATGTTTGCGAGGCACTTTGCAGATAAAATTGCTCACATTTGAACTGACTTGGACTCCTCATTAACTACAGTTTTGCCAGATGTCCTTGAAGCTTCCTCTGGTCATTTTTCTATGGATACTTTTCAGCTTGTAAAGCCTGAGAATGTAGACATGATTCTGGGAGAATCGAGGGCCACTCCTTGTTCCCTTGACCCTTGCCCATCCTGGTTAATCAAATCTGCCAGAGGGGGAGTGGCTGAGTGGTTGGCATATTTAATTAATACCTCCCTAAGGGAAGGTTCTATACCAACATTGTTGAAGGAGGCTGTGATAAGATCTTTGTTAAAAAAGCCTTTGTTAGACCCTGTGGATCTTAACAACTTCTGCCCAGTCTCTAATCTCCCCTTTCTGAGCAAGGTGATTGAGAGGGTAGTGGCTGCTCAGCTCCAAGTTTTCCTGGATGAATCGGACTATCTAGACCAGCCTTTCCCAACCAGTGTGCCTCCAGATATTGTTGGAGCACAACTCCCATCAGCCTCAGCCAGCATTGCCAATGGCTGAGGCTGATGGGAGTTGTGGTCCAACAACATCTGGAGGCACACCGGTTGGGAAAGGCTGATCTAGACCCTTTTCAATCAGGCTTCAGGCCTGGTCATGGGACAGAGACTGCCTTGGTCGCCCTGCTTGATGACCTACGCCAGGCATCAGACAGGGGAGTGCATCCCTGTTGGTGCTGCTGGACCTCTCGGCAGCCTTCGATATGATCGACCATGGTATCCTTCTGAGCTGTCTATCTGGGATGGGATTGGGGCACTGTTTTGCGGTGGCTCTGGTCCTACCTGACAGACAGGACCCAGACAGTGATGCTGGGAGAGTATTGCTTGACCCCCTGGCCGTTGGCCTGTTGGGTACTGCAAGGTTCCATTCTGTCTGCCGTGCTCTTTAACATTTATATGAAACCGCTGGGAGAGGTCATCAGGAGATTTGTAGTGCAATGTCATCAATATGCTGATGACACTCAGGTCTATCTCTCCCTACCACCAGATTGCAGGGAGGGAGCGCTCATCCTAAACCGGTGCCTGGAGGCTGTAAAGGGCTGGATGCAGGCTAACAAACTGAAACTTAATCTAGACAAGATGGAAGTACTGCTGGTCAAGGGAAGAACTGCACCAGGGACGGGGTTGCAACCTATTCTGGATGGGGTTGCACTGCCCTTGAAGGAGCAGGTCCACAGTTTGGGAGTCCTCCTGGATCCTGCCCTGCTGCTTGAATATCAGGTGGCTGCGGTAGCCAGAAGTGCTTTTGGCCAACTCAAACTGGTCTACCAGCTGCATCCGTTCCTGGAGGCAGTTGACTTGGCAACAGAGACACATGCATTGGTGACATCGAGGCTTAATTACTATAATGCACTCTGTGTGGGGCTGCCTTTGAAAACTGTTTGGAAATTGCAGTTGGTTCAAAATGCAGCAGCCAGAATGTTAACTGGAGCACGGTGTAGGGAGCATATCACCCCTGTGCTTTATCGAATCCACTGGCTCCCAGTTTTTTCCAGGCCCAAATCAAACTGCTGGTTCTGACCTTTAAAGCCCTAAACGGCCTTGGACCAATATACCTGAGGGACCACTTACGCCCATATGTACCTGCCCAGGATTTAAGATCATCTGCCTCTGGTTTCCTCTGCGTACCTGGAATAAAAGATGTTAGACTGACAGGCACGCGGGAGAGAGCTTTTTCAGCTGTGGCCCCCAAGCTTTGGAATACCCTACCCCAAGAAGTCCGCTCTGCTCCCTCCCTGTTGGTTTTCCAGAGACTTCTGAAAACGATCTTGTTCCAGAGAGCCTTTGGAAGGGACTGAAGTTAGAGCCTGACACTGATTTTATGCCTTCTACGTTAAATTTAACCTTTGTAGTCCCTTTAGTACCACTCCCTATATATATGTATATATGTATGTATATATATGTATTGTATTTTATGTATTTTAATTGCATTTTAATTTATTTTAATGTTTTTGTGATTTTACTGTTTACAATTTTATTATGTGCGTGTTTGATTTTATTTTTGTAATCCGCCCTGAGTGCCCTATTATAGGGTAGAAGGGCAGGATAGAAATATTTTAAAATAAAATAAAATACTCTCCTTCACTCCCCCAAAGCATAGAGCAGGGAGCATCGTGTGCCTGTCTCCACATCTTCCAATTTGCAGCTCCTTTCTGTCTCCCAATTGTCTTTTAAATCCCTCCTCAAAATGCAGTTCTGAATTCTTTTATTAAATCACGTCTTTTGTGCGCTGTCTGCTTCCATATTGCAGCTGTTCCCTATGCTGCTTATTATTAGAAGTAAATCACATGGGTCCTTCCCAAATGCTGATTTGTTTTTTTTGTTTGTTTGTTTGTTTTTTTTTACAATAATTTTTATTCAAATTTTCATAAAACATAGAAAACAAAATCATAAAACATTCAAAGACAAAAAACAAAACAAAACAAAAATGATTAAACAAAAAAATAAAATAAAATAAAATGTTGACTTCCCATTTGTCACATATCAAATCAGTTATAGGTCTACAATATATAACAATCCTGTCTCTTAAATCATATTATAAAATCACTTTCCTCCAGTAGTTATCTTAATTAATCATCAAATCTCATAAACATTACTTTATTCTTTCCACAAAAAGTCAAAGAGAGGTTTCAATTCTTTAAGAAATATATCTATCAATTTTTCTCCAAATAAACATGTCAATTAATCCATCTCGTTAATAATTATAATAATCTTATTGTCATAACCATAGTCCAAATAAACATTTCGATTAATCCATCTCATCAGAATCTGTTAGGTCCAATAATTTCAATAGCCATTATTCCATTATCCCTATTAGTTCCATCTTCCATCTTCAATAGTCCTGTTAAGTCCAGTAATTTCAGGGTCCAATCTTCCATTATCAGTATTCCATAATAATCTTGCTGTTGTAGCCATAGTCATATAATAAGAGTCTGATGGGAATTTCCTCTATCCCAAATATTTTCTTGCCATCCATTCTGAATAAGTTGCTGAAATACTGTTGTAAAGTCATATCTGTGTTCTTCTTTTTTACAAAATGCACTGGCTCATCTCTTAAGAGTTTTTCCATTGTCACATGGCTGCAGTTAATTCCATAGATTTTCTCTATATCAAGCTCCATCACATCATTCCAGTCCAGAAGATTATCCAAGCCATTGATAACTTTATCTCTAATATCTTCATTAATTTCTTCAGAGATAACGTTAAATTCCAAACAGTAGATTTTATTTCTAAAATCCATAAACTCCAGATCTTTTTCCAATTCCACATTTGTTCCAATCTCCAGGGCTTGTATCTTCCCTTTATTTTTTCTTTTCTCATCTCTGATCTCATTCTCCTCTCTCACAGGGTCCCCTATTTCTTTAAGCTCCTGCGTCATTTTGCTCAGTTCAATTTTCAGCTCCTTACTACCCTGTCGCAGGGTTTGTTTCGTTATCTCAATCTCATCCATTATTTTCTGAAACATAATTACTTCCAGATTCTCAGCCACTTTCTTGATTGCCATTTTTAAAACCACGAAAACAAAGCAAAACAAAAATAAAGAAGAACCACTTCTTATTTCAGCAACAATTGGGTTAATATTCCAGGCTTGATGACATCACAGTATAAACAGAGCAACCTGCCTTATCTCTCTTGTGCAAGAATGCAAAACAAATTTAGTTCCCAGCATCAAAACAGTTAGTGGCGTCGTGAAGAAGCAGATTCGTCAAAATAAAATAGACCAAAAAGAGAATAGTCCCAGACAATATAATATTCCTCGGAATAGAAATCAGGAATAGAAATCCCTCTTCTGTTTATTATCTTTAGAATGCACTTCCAGGACAGCTTTTTGCGACAGAAACAGAGATAAGCTGTTAATTTCGTGAATAACAGAGAAGAGCTATATCTCACCCAGAAGTTGTCCAAAGCCGATCAATCTGACAAATCTCCTTTTGCTGCAACAATTTAAACCAAGTAAAAAAAATAATAGAAAGAAGGGTGCTTGCCTGTTAGTCCGTTCTCTCTTTGAAGAAAAGATAAACGTATCACTTAAGCAGATAGAGCTTGTTAGAAAGTCCGTCCGGCATTGTTGGCTGGACCTTATCTCATAAATTAATGAAATCCAGTCCTCCCAACAAAAACAGGCTTTGAGGTTGATCTCTACGTTTCTCCCTGCCCGGGAGAAATTTCATCAGTCAAAAAAAAAAAATGTTCTGACTGATTTATATCTGAATAAGCTTCTTTTGAGGCGGGAGCCCGTCCCAAAAGCAGGCACAAGCGAAGTCACCCTTCCCGGAAGTCCCCCAAATGCTGATTTGAATTGCATTCCAAAAAATGAGAAGCCAATGAAAATATTGGAGATAATGAATAAAACAGGAAATCCTTGGGACAAGTGAAACAGATGTATTACAGGATTTTTTTAAAAAAAAGCAAAGCTTACAAACAAGAATAAAATGTGAATTTTTTGTATAAAGAGATTCCAGATTTAATTAAAGAACCACATTTATACCAATATCATACCCTCTAATAGTGAACTCAGGTAGTTGGGCACTTATCAGTTTATAAGTAAAACAGACCAGAAAAAATAGTAGGACATGCTTAAGGAATATTCTACATATTTGTTACTTAAATAAAAATGACATTTAAAAAAAAAAAACAATCCAAGCTGCCTGATAGGAACCTGTGTGGAAAAGGTTGATAGCAATTGAAGCTACAGACAGAGGCTACAGTGAGGTTCTATAGAAACCAGAGATCAGGCAGTGTTTGGACCCTCATATCTCTGCTTAATAAGCCAAGTTACAAACAAGCCTTTTGACTGCACCTGCAACCCCTTTGCTTGCTCAGGAAGGGCTGTAGCTCAGTGGTAGTGCACCTCCTTTGCATGCAGAAGTTCCCTAATTCCCTAGTTCTCTTGGCATTTCTAGGAAGGTTTCCAAATGTCCCGTCTGAAACCCTAGAAAGCTGGTATCAGTCAGTGCAAACAGTACTGAGTAGGATGGACTAATGGTCTGGCTCTGTATAAGGCAGCTTCCTATATTCCTACGGAAAGAGAGGAGCAAACAAACCAGGAATTCTTCCCTTAGCTATACCATTTCATTTGAAAAGGGAAACTATGCTTAACAGATTTGGAACAGGCTAAGATACTGAGCTATAGCTGAAGTTAACGTAATATCCTAGCATGTTCCAAAGCAGTGAACCATAGTTTCCCAGTTCATATAAAATGGGAAACTATAGTTAATGGAAGACGTCCTAGTTTGTTTGCTCCTGTTGAGAAGAGGCTGTGTGAATGGTCAAATTCCCACTCAAGTGTATGTCTGAGAGCAGTTTGAGACAAAGACCGTTTGTGTCAGTTAAATCAAACAACACCCTGCTCCACAGAAAGGAAGGAAGGAAGGAGAACTGAGGACAGAGGGCAGAGGAGAAGGGTGAATTGACCCAATCAAGCCTCTGACAGCTCCTAGTAAGTATCCTGAAAGGGGATGGGAATTAAAGTTGGGGAGATGTCTTTCCCATTCCCTGCCTCCTATATACAGCTGTAAAATAATCTGTTGTGGGGCCAACAGCCTTCTAGTATTATTTAGCCCAGCAGGGGAAGGCTTCTGCATGGGAGTGGGAGGAAATACACCAGGGAGAAGGCTCGAGAGCCATGAACAGGAGCACTCCTCTCAAGGAGGGGAATGCAATGCAATGTTTATAAATAATATATTTGGAGGCCAGTGACAAGAATGATAAGAGAGGAGAACATGATCAAACCAGTGACCAAGATCATTTATGTAAACCATCGTGGCACTTTATCATTGCAGTAATAGTATTAGTAGTTCAGTCTTATAGTGTTACCCTGTTAATACTATTAGCATAAGTAATGCAGCTATCCCTTGCTCTAGGTTTGTTTTTGTATTGAATCAAATCCTGTATGTACAGACTGTAAAATCTGACTTCTTACTTGACTTCAGAGAGGAATTTATACAATCTATGTTCCTATGATTCATCATAAATCAGATAATTGGTGCCATTAATATAAACTGCTCAGTCTCTTACTGTGAATATAAACCACAGTAATTTACAGTAAAATTGTCATAACAGAGTTTCTACCATAATTTTTAATTGAGATGCCTTAGAGCCTGATATAAATAAGTGATTATTTACTAATATTTGATTGGATGCTAAGGAATGAAATATTTTTGTTCCCAAACTCCCAAAATGTTGTCCCTCAAATTGTTGTTTAAAATACTGTTTACAGTGAAAGGGAGGTGAGAAGTGGCCATGGAATGTCCTCTGATCTAATTTATTTTAAACATTTTTAATTCAGGCATTCAAATTGTTCTAACAAAAGTTGCAAACATTATGACATTTGCTATGGGACTTCCCACAAGTTATTCAATCCTTCTGTAGTTTTTTTTTCTTTTTTGGTAAACTGAACAATAATGCTCAATGCTTCTTCATGAACTAAAAAATGTTCATAATTACAAGGTCTTCTGCAAATGTTAAAGTCATAGCACTTCTGTTCCATTTTATCTCTGAAGGTGTGTTTTGCTAGATAACCTTTTACTGAGGAGTGCTACTTTGCCTTTTCTACATTTTGCAGATATTTGCTTCATGAAAACCTCTGGTCAGGCCACAATTGAAGTTTTTGGATTTACCAAATTTCTTTATTTTATCAGATCAAAGGCATTTGTTTGGTGTGTCTTTTAAATGATGTAATAATAGAATAATGTGAACACAGAGTGAAAAGTATCAGAGAAAAGAAAGAACACTTTTGTGTAGCCCTTGAGGATTAGAAGTAATTATACTCACATGTTTTTTTAAGATCTGAAGGCTTCTTATTGGGTTGTGACAATGTTTGTATGCCTATGCAAACAAAAACAAACAAGCTTTCTACTGAAAAAGAAAACGGCATATGAGGTTTTATTAATTTTAATTTCAGAAGCAAGATCATGTCCTTGCAGTTTAATAGCACAATTTTTCTTAAATGAGAGTTTAATTATTTTACCCTTTATCTTAAAAGTAAAATATAGCTTTTATATTCGCAAAAACATATATAAAAATTTGGTATGATAGAGTTGGAAATGAATTTTTGTCTTTTGCTTGTACAGTTTTATCTGCCTTTCCTCCCTTTCTCCTCCCCTTTACTGTCCACTAAATAAATAAATAAACACTTGGCATAGGCCAGGGAATTCAGAAGGGAGGGCAGGAAATGTGTCTACATGTGCCAAGCCACTTCAGTGGGCATCAAGATGGAGTCAGTTTAGATTTATCGCCAGATAACGAATGGTAATGTCTGCTTTAAACCATCTTTAATTTTTTTCTGGTCCAGCATTTCTTGCAGCTGACTCTTGCCATCCATTCTGGGCATTTTCAGAATGCTCTTGACGTAATGTTGCTCTGGAGCATTCTAGGAAATAAAAAAGCTTGCAAGACAGCGCTACTCAGTGCTGCTTTGAGCACTACCAGCACAGTCAGATAAGCCATGCCAGAGCCTGCTGACAGAAGGCGGGTGCCCACCATAGGATGCTTTTTGCCCCCTGAAACATGGAGCAGGCCCTAGATACCAAATTTTGAGGCCATTCTTCATGATTGGATTGGTGGTGGTGGTGGTGATAATCTACAGATACATGCACATGCCCTGCAGCTTTCTTCTGCAGCTCAGGGTCATTGTGAAATATAATGCTATGATTTTTAGGTGATAAAGTGGAAGGAAAAAAGGTTGAAGACATTCTTTGGCACTTTAATCATTCATATCTTCATAAACTTGAAGCTAATTTATTGCAGAGATCCCTTTTTGAACACTGTTTAAATATATGGAAGAGAGTTGTTGATTCAGAGCAAGTTAGTTTAATATTACAGGTTCTCCTTTAGCGTTCTCTTGTTTCTTGAGCATAATTCAGTACAGTAGGGCCCCGCTTTACAGCGATTCACTAATACAGCGGTCTCAATTAGACACAATTAGACTAAAGCCCCACTCATACGGCGCTTGTTCCACTTTTACGGTGGTTTGGGGACATTGTGCGCCATTCTATTCAATGAGTTCCGCTTTACAGCGGTTTTCACTTTACAGCGGGGGTCTGGAATGTAACCCGCCATATGAGTGGGGCCCCACTGTATTCTGCTGGAACTGAACTATCAGTAAGATTTCAAGACTGCAATCCTATCCACACTCACCTGAACGTTAGCCCCACTAAACTCAGTGGGATTTACTTCTGAGTATGTATAGGATTGTGCTCTAAATGTATATGTGATTCCACCTTCTTGCCTTTGTTCTGTCAATCTCTTTGAATGCCCTCTTGAATATACCAGTATATACCCAAGAGAACAACTAGGACAGCCAGATGACAATTGTTAGAGGCAGCTCCATGGTTTTCCTTTAGAGGTCTGAGACGAATCATCTTCTACAGATTGCAAGAGTTTCTTATTTCAGTTGGATGGTGATGGTTGGAGAAAGAGGGCAGTGTACTTTGAAATATTTTAAACATGGTTGAAATTTTACATATTTTAATTTTATTTTTAAAGGCATTTAAAATGTTTATTTAAATATTATTAAATATTATTTAAATATTGCATGCACCCCAGTCTTCAAGCAGTAAGACGTTTCAGAGCATATCGTGGGTTTGGTTTACTTGGAATTAAGCTCACTGGAGGCTTGTAGTGTCTTTCTGATATACAGCCTGAGAGCAAACTAGGCCCCTGTGTGTTTCCAGCTCCATGACAAAACTTCCAAGCTATTGTTCCCTTTCACAGATATGCACCTTGCTGACATACCACCTCTAGCAATTAGGTGGGGATAAGCTGAGCTCTGATTCCCAAATGGCTCTCTCCTATAGATCATCCATTCAGAGACATCTCCTTAACAAAAGCAGGGTTGTTGACCACTCTGCCAGACCCATCAAAACAAAGGAACCAACAGGATTGCTGGTGCTTAACCCTTTCTTAACCAAATCTCAGTCTGCAACCAAGTGCTGTAGGGGATCCATTAGATGACTTGCAGTCTAACCTCAGATTTACAATAATATGTTGTAATTTGCCCTAAATTCTCAGAAAATAGTAGGACAAACATCTGTATGTATTTTGGAGCTAGTGTGGTGTAATGGTAGAGTGTTGTACTATGACTGGGAGACCAGGGTTCAAATCCTCACTCAGCTGTGAAACTGATGGGGTGACCTTGGGCCAGTCACTGCCTCTGGGTCTAACCTCACCTGGTTGTTGTGAGGATCAAATGAGGAGGGGAGAACCGTTTATGGCACCCTGAGCCAGGATGCTGGGTTATAGATTATGGGGGGGGGGGAAACAAGTAAGGCCATCACATTTGAGATACATACATTTGGGGCAAATTCCTTCACCCTTGGGCATATTCTTAACAAAGTTCAATAGGTACGTTAATGGGATACAGTGGATCTTTGTTACAGCAGTCATCAGTTTATAGAATTGCATAGCAGAAATGGAAATAGAGGCACTTAAGGGAAGGAATCCAATTCCAGTTCATACAGGTTTTTATTAACCTAGCCTTCTGGAATGTGAGGTCAGGTCAGGGGGAAATAAACCGAAATCAGTTTTAATTTCAACTCATATTTTATATTTTTACTCAACAGAGGAAAGGTGAGATATAAATGTAAGAAATAAAATAAATAAATTTTGATGATTACGGAATTACTTTGTGCAGGCGATGTAATAATTTTGGTGGGCAATAATGAGCCACTGTGGTATGTGAGGACAGTTGCATGCACCCAGGAAGATCTCATTTTACCTGTCCCCCTGCCCCCAGCAGCTTATTACACTCTGTCAGAGACTATAGTTTGAAACCACTGGTGCATTAATGCACACACAGCTTGGCATGTGAGGTCAGCACATTTAAAATGAGACAGGGCCATTTGGTATGCTTACATACAGGTAATTGCTTTACCTATGGCTTGCGTCACATCTTAGTTAAGGGGCAGTGTGCTGCTTGGAGTGGAACTGTTGTCAGGAGGAAAGACTTCACACATGAAGCTGATACGCAACATTGGCTTTTTAGGAGGGCACTGCAGCGAGGAGGAGGAAGTAGGAAAGCCTCAGTCTGCAAGCAGAACTCCAGTCACAGTTCTTAAAATTGGGCCACTGTACAGATTTAAATTCTATTAAAATATCCTTGGAAAGAAAATATAGAATTGATTGGCAGTGAAAAAACCAACCCTGTTTTCAGCCAGATTTCTTCAATTCTGTCTTTAAATGCAGATATCAAGAATATTATGTAGAAAAGCAAAAGTAAACATGATGGTCCATAAGAAAAAAACCTCTAAAATTCGCAGTCAGGCAATACCTTTATTAGGACCAACCAAAATGTCACAAAATAGTGGCAAGTAGGGGGCAGGGAAATAAGAAAAAATGAAAAGCAAAATATATGCAAATTAGGCTGGATGTTGTAGCCCAGAGATAGGGAACCTAAAGCCTGTGTGTGCGTCAATGTGGCCCTCAGGACTTGCGCTCTGTCAAACCTTACACCTTCTCCCCTGGCAACAGTCCTCACCAATCATGTTTTGCACCCTCCTTGATTGTTTTTTACCTGGCCTGAATATATCCTTGAACTCTGATCATGCTTCTTGCTTGGCTTGATGGAGACAGAGAGAGGTGTGTGTGTTTATGTGGAAACTACCCTACTGTACAAAGGTAAAGTTTACATTAATTGCTTTGTTCACTTTTGCCTCTGGCCCTGCCCACCACTGGCATGTGGTCCCCAGAAGGTTACCGGATGGCAATGTTGTAGCCAGATCCAAGACTCAGATCCAAACTGGAGATTGTAGAGTGACTGAATTAGTCTCTGTTAGATGCTGCAGATATTAGGTTACACCTAGGATTCTGGGACAAAGAAACAATGACTGGACTCTATTTTTTGAAATATAAGGTGCAGCAGTAACTCAGAACTGTCCCATGCTTTAAGTAAAACACATGGGTTCCTGGCTAGGAGTGAGAGCAGCAGTAAAGAGAAACATGAGATTCTGTATGTTAGCAAAGCTGCAGCTTAATTATGTCTGGTGTGCCAGGTAAAATAGTCAATTAAAACCAAATTGCATAGTAATACCAAATGGGTGGATGTGATGTAACCCTCAAAATGCACAGTCCCTCTTCAGGTAGTAGACATTTAACTTCCTCTGGTTGTAGATTCTGCCATGCATCGCCCACTTCTATATTCTCGAAGACAGATAGAAAGCAAATTCAGTCGTGTTGGTCCATAAGATGAAAAAAAATCCAAAACTGGGGTGTTGGCTAGCAAACAATCATCACCAAAGAATTTCAGGAGCTTTGAATACTAAATGTTATATTAGCCCCCTTCATTGGAAATAAACATTTTAGATCTTTCAATATTAACTGCTGCTGTCTGTGTAGTCTGCTAGTTTTATAAACGTAGTTATGTAAGGAAATTGACTTTTATTATACAAATAAATAGGTCAGCTTATTGAAGTCATCTTCATTAAATGTGCATTATTCCCTTACTGATTTGTTTAGTTACTAAAATCCAAGCTTGTGATGCAGAATCAGACTCAGTGTGATTTCCTAAGAACGTCTATGACTGTGTCACCAACTTATATTCAAACACCTATATTTTATCTTTATAGATGTGTTCAGTTTAGTTTTTATTACGGCCAAAGGCCAGAATACAAAGATAAAATAGAGCATCAAAACTACAATTATTATTAGAATGATATCTTATTCAATTAAAATTAATTAAAATCAATTTCCAGACCGTATGGAATATTCATTAATAATTCACACCATTTTAGACCAATTATTATTATAATAATGCAGAATGCATTTTAAAATTGATTAAACTAATTAGACATTGGATAAACTCTAACCTGCTTTTAAGACCATATAAAATAAATCAATAAAATTCATTTTCCAGTGACTTTTACCCGATTTCTCCTGCAGAGAATAGCGGCTGTGCAAAATTTTGCAACTTTCTCTGTGATTAATTGCTGGTGATCTCCAAGTAAATGATCCAAAAGTTTTTCTTCGTTTCTACCAGGTACAAGATCAAGAATAGGTTTAATTATTTGATTTCTAAGGTCTAGGTAGTAAGGACATCGTAAAAGGACATGAGCAATTGTTTCAATCTCATCCACACCGCAAGGGCATTTCCTCTCGTAGTATGGAATTTTATTGAATCTACCCTCTAAAAGTTTAGAAGGTAAGGTATTCATTCTTGCGAGTGAAAAAGCCCTGCGGTAGTTAGGAATAGTAAGAAAAGATAAATAGGGCATTGGGGTTAAAATTTTTGGATTATATCTATGCTTCCTAACCTGTAATAAGTGATGTTGAAAGTCTATATCCTTAATTCTTTGTAGTATGCTCAACTTGGCTTTTAAGTAACCCATTTCCTGAATCACAGAAATAGAAAAGCCCAAGGACAGTAATTTATCCGTTATCAATTTAACCCAGGGAGATTGAAAATTATCTCTTAAGATGTTAGAAGAGAGCCCAGTAGGGTTAAATAGCAATTTGAGCCAAGTAGAAATTCTCAAGGCCCAAATCTTAGATTCTATGGTGGGTAAACCAGCCTCAAGTCTAAGGATAAAACTAGGAATGCATTTGGGAACCGCAAAAATAGCTCTTAGAAAGGAATTTTGAATCGATTCCAAAACAAAAATTCTCAAAAGTGGTAACCTGGACCCCATAAAGTAGCTGAGAGACTACCTTTGCAGAAAAAACTCTGATTACTGGGACAATAAGCTGACCACCCTTATTGTAAAAATATGACAGAAGGGCTTTCAATGTTTTTTTTGCATTCCAGACCATTGTTTTAATCTGCATCTGCCATGATCCTGACGCTTGAAATGTTAAACCTAGATAAATAACGGAATTTATTTGCTCAATTGTCTGGCCGTTAATTTGCCAACGATGATTTAATCTTTTTTTAGTAAATATTAAGACCTTAGTTTTCTCATAGTTAATTAGCAGCCGTTCCTCCAAGCAATATGTAGACAGAGCTGTTAGAAGTCGTCTAAGGCCCACCAAAGATCTTGCCAATAAGACTATGTTGTCAGCATATAGAAGTATAGATCTTGAACAGCCAGCTAATATTGGAGCATGTGAAGAGATAGTGGCCAGGGAATCGACTATTTCATTAATATATATGTTAAACAGAAGGGGCGCTAAAACACATCCCTGTTTAACCCCATTAAATGTAGGGACAAGATTAGATAAATGACCCATGTTGTTACATCTAACCCGTAAAGACGTGTCAGTATATAGTCCCTGTATTAATATCAACAATCTTTTATCGATATCCATGGCATTTAATTTCATCCAGAGTCTTTCGCAGGAGATGGAGTCGAACGCCGATCTAAAATCAATAAAGGCTGTATACATCATAGTATCTGACTTAGTCGAATATTTAGAAATAAAATGGTTTAGAATCAGGGCCTGGTCTATAGTTGAACGTCCAGACCTAAAACCAGCTTGTTCTTGTGCCAGAAAGTTCTTTTGTTCTACCCAAGCATTCAATTTATCATGTAAATGGGTCGCGTAAAGTTTACTGATTATATTCAGTAAACTTATTGGCCTATAATTGGCTGGATCGTTATGAGAGCCTTTTTTATAAAAAGGAATAATTATTGCAAGCCCCCATTCTTTAGGGATTTGCATTGAATTATTGATGTAAGTAAAGAGGGCAGCTAGAAGTGGGGCCCACCAGTCCGGGTTTAATTTAAAAACTTCCGCAGGAATGTTATCACTGCCAGGAGCTTTCCCTAATTTAAGCCTAGCAATTAAATCGAGGATCTCCGGAATGGAAACCGGGGGCCATTTAGGGATTTCAGCTTCCATATAGTGTATTACTGTAACGTTATCACTATTCTTTTGGTATAGCCTGGCAAAGTAGTCCTCCCAAATAGCTGGAGGAATACAACAGTCTAGATGGAAAATGACTTTGGCCAGTTATAGGAGACAAGTCTCCAAAACAAGGTGGAATTTTTTAGCTTGGAAGCATGTAATAACCGTAACCAGGTTTTATTCAGTTCTATTTTCTTTTTCCTTTTAAGCAAGTTCTTATATTGCTTCCTAGCCATACAGTAAGTTAACAGATGTTCTGGTGTTCTATATAATTTATAGGATTTATAGGCCAATACTAAAAGTTTTTTATTATCACGGCACTCTTGATCAAACCATGTCTTGGAGTTCTTTGGTATATTTCTCCTGGTACTATTAGAAATTATTAAAGGAGAATTTTGAAATGAGGCTATTAGCTGTTGAAAATAGAGTAATGTATCCTCCGGATATAATGATGTAATAATTAGATCTTTTAACGCTAAGATGTCAGGGGTGTTTAGCCATACATTTAGATCTTTTTCAACTTTAGGTATCCATTTTAGCCTTCCTGGTCGGCTGACTATCTCATTATTAGTGAAAGTCTGGTGTCTCAATAATAGAGATGAAATATTACAGTTGATTACAATAGTTATAGGCCGATGGTCACTTTCTGGACGATCTTCCACTTTGAGATTGTCCACTAAGTGGAAAAGCTCATGGGAGACAAAGGCCAAGTCTATTTGAGATATACCTCTAGGAGAAAGGTAAGTAAATTCCCCTTGATAGTCTCCACAGGTGCGGCCATTCAGAAGTACTAGATTTAGTTTGATTAGTTTTTGCATCAAGTAGATGCCAGTATAATTTGACCCATTATCTCTTGATTGCCTTATAGGGATGTTACAAAAACCTTCTATTGGAGGAAAAGTCAAATTATATTTAGAGTATAAGGCAGAATCAGAGGGACCAAGTCTGGCATTAAAATCTCCAGCAACTATAAGAGACGCTTCAGGGTGTTTAACAGTTAAGTTCTCTAAATAGCCCTCCAAACACCTTACTTTATCAATAGCATCATTTTTGTCTTTACTAGGCGGTAGGTACACATTGACAAATAGAAATAACTGGGAGGGAAATTTTAAACTTATAGCAAGAGCTAAATTTGGCAGGGGATCAAACTTTACAATTTGTATAATAATTTTTGTAGATACAAATATACAAATGCCACCTTTTGGACGGCCACCGTTAGTACTTTGGTTAGCTTCTAAATAGTAAGAAGTATAACCGTCCAGTTGTGGTTCGTCTACTAACCAGGTTTCTTGGAAGAAAATAATATCAAATTGAGCTAAAAAATCGATTGTATATGGATCAAGATCTTTATTCTTCCAGGCTGCTATATTCCAAGAGGCAATCTTTAGTTGTAAATTTGGAGGTGAGTTTTGTCAGGTTTTGACCAGTTGTGGAACAGAAACTGCCTCAGTTACTATTTCTTTCCCAGTTTTCAATTCCAAAGGATACATAGTATTAGCCTGACCCAAGGAACTAGACATTAATAAAGTATGGGAAATTAACTTTTGTCTAGAATTTCCCCCTTCCAAAGTCACACTAAGATCCTTGCTCTCTTTCCCAGTGTGACTACTATTATTAACATCAACAATCTGACCCAACCTTTTCGCTTTTAAAGCGGATACTAAATTTTCAAAGTTAGCCAGAATTTCCGACTGTACTTCAGCTGAAAGTTCAGTATATGATTCCAGCAAATATTGTTCTTCCGGGATATGGAACAATTCTTCCTCATTTATAGTAATCCTAGGGTTAATTTCTTCGCAGCTTGCTTGTACCTCAATAATATTTGTGGGCAATTCTTCAAGGGATGCCAGCAATGGAGCCTGGTCACTTGCCTCCCCGTTTGATTTTAAAGATCGGGATTTAAATTCAAAGATAATAGGCTTTGTAACGGGGCTATATTTTCAAAGACCCTGAGACACTTTAAGTTCTGCAAAAGAAGTAGATTTCTATTTTCATATAAGAGGCCAGCTATTTTTTTATCATGGAATGAAAGTATGGCTCTGGCATCTACATAGTTATAGAAAAGGTATTCTATTGAGGCAACTTCTATACACCAGTCTATTCCAGGTAAGATATGTTCCATTATAGAATGAAAGTGCTGTCTTCGTTGAAATTGAGTCAATGCTCCTTTCGGTTTAGGATAGTTTATTATAGCTAGTTTTGCCTTATTTAGGACTAATTCCCACGATTTAATTTTGGGGATCTTAGGCAATTCAGGATCTTCCAGAGTCACTTTTTTTTGTTGCAAAGGAGGTTTCACATTAGGAGAGATGGGTAAAGTAATTAAGGTATTAGATTCCAATACACCTATATTTTATCTTTATAGATATGAATTGCCAGGAATATATGGATTAAACTTTGTTCTAAAAAACGCTCTTGGTGGTGGTGGCACTGCATCTCTGAGAAGTGACCCACAGGTAGGTATCTAATTCCAGAGGGGTTACTATGTTGGTCAGTCATAGCAAACCAAAAGAGTCTTGTGGCCCCTTAAATACTGACAAATTTATTGTGGCATAAGCATTCATGGACTATAGCCCCCTTCATCAGACAAAAAGTGTTATATATACAGGTGAATATAGGGGGGAAAGTGCATACATGCTTGCATGTGTAGTCAATGAGTGTATACCACAATAAATCTTACAGTGCAATCCTGTGCATGTCTACTTAGAAGTAAATCTCTTTAAATTCAGTGGCTCTTACTCCCGGATTAGTAGATGTAGGATTGAAGCCTTAGGTTTTAAAGTGCCATAAGGTATTTTGTGTGTATGCTTGAGGTAGGAATCAAGCTGTTGATTTTCTCTTTTCCTGTTACATTGTTCCTTTTAACCAACTGTGGTAGATTAACATCTCAGAAGATATTACTGATCAATATTGTAGAATTCTACTTATAGAGTTCAGAATGTTCGTAATGTGATTTGCCATGCTGTGCTCCCTTTCTGTGTTTGCTTCTGCAAAGTCTGTGGGGACTGTCACAACAGCAATCTGAGGCTGACATTTCAGTCACCATTTGGGTTTTAAGCACTCTACTAGGCCTTGCCTTTCCCTTTGCTCTCTGTTCCTTAGCTTCCTTTTCTATAGAGACTCCTGCAGCTCAATCCTGTGCATATATGCTTAGAAATAAGTCCAAATAATTAATTAAATGAGGAGTACAAATTGAAGGAAGGTCAGCCTCTTCTTCATAAGTACTTTACAGCACAATGAAAGGAGTTGCTATTCAAATGGAGGAATCATTAGGAGCAAATACTTGGGTGTTTTCTTGTTTGAATAAGAAATTACTTTTGTTGCATGAAGAGATGCATATGCATTTCATTATTTATTTATTTATTTTTACAGGGCAAGGCATTTGGGCAGATGCTGTTGGACTTCCAGATTAAAAATGTTCCGGATTTAAAATCTTTAGTAGAATGATGTCATTGGCCTCACTCAGTTTTTAAACCATGTTAAACATCAACCAGAAGAACATTACTAAGTCAAAAATCAAGAAACCACTAAAATGTTTTGGTGGCAATTATCATGCAAAAGGTTTAACTAATGCCTATGCACAGATAAGGGAAAGTTTTGAGTAATGCCAGATTTGTTGCTTTGTACGTGACTGGTATTTCCTGTCTCGTGCATTGAATGAAGAGCCTATTTATTTCCTGTTAATATAATTAAGCAATAAATTATGGAATATCTTTCTGAGAGATAACCACTGTTCCCAAATAAAAAAAGTTTGTCCTTCTCCACTGCTTTTTGGTACAGCAGGAACCCTAGCAACACTGTGTAATCTTGATAATATATAGTTTGCCACCATTAAAGCATCACTGTTTGCAAATAGATGCTGCCTTATGGGACCCAGGTGTTGTTACTGCCTCGGTCTGTAGTATGCCTAATTACACTAGCAACTCAAAACAAATGATGATGTTTGCTACTTAGCCAGTTCTCAAGCAGGCAAAAAAATCTTATGTTTGCTTGTTCCTTCAGTCTTTAATGGTTATTGAAACGTAGCTGCTGGGTGAGCACTGATTTAATTGAAGGGTTCCTAATATACTCTGTCCCAGTCTTTCCCAACCTGGTTCTCTCCAGATGTTTTAAAGTATAACTCTCATCCATTTTAGCCAGCAGGCCAATGGCCAGAGATTATGGGAGTTATAGTCCAAGACATCTGGAAGGAACCACGCTGGGAAAGGCTGCTGTATGGCTACTTCTGCTGCATTAATGACCTAAAGTATGCAACCAGTTAAGTATGTATATTCAGTAAACGACATAGTATTTGTATTTAGCCAACATGCAGCAAGATAAATTATATTGATGGTATATAACTAATGAAAGGTTACTCTGGATTTCTCCAGATTGTGTTGAGCTATTCTGTACTCTTGAATCAGTTTCCCATTCCAAAATGAAATACTCCAAGAGTCTTCACTGTGCATTGCAAAACTGAGAGAAGTCAGGGCTAATAGGAAGCTAAGGAAGAAAAAAATGTTGCAAGGCAGCTGAAGAGAAGGTAATCGGACAAGGTGAGCAATTTGAAGTACCACTGATCACACTTTCTACTAGAAACTAAAACCTCATTCATGTCCATATTCATGAGACAAGGTGGGAACCTTAGCCCTACTCTGAATGCACTTTAATGTAAGTTTTACACAAACCTGCAAAGATCCAAAGAGTTATTCAGATAAGCCTAAAGAGGTGGGGATGCCCAGAGGGATTTTAAACTCCCCCATGCCACCATACTATGTCACAAACTGCTTTTGAAACTCAGTTTTAAAAGTGGTTTGCCATGGCAAGGAGGGGAACAGTTCTGAAGATGATAAATAAAAGTATTTAGGTCTCTTGGGCATATTAAACTATTGATTCTTTGCATGCTGGCTCTTGAACTTGAAAGATCACATTTGATGGTACAATGAGTTAAAACGGTATTGGTTTAGAGTACATCAGAAATCCTGATTGCAGTGAAGAGAAAAAATGGTATATGAGTGCAAGTTTTAAATGTTTTATTGGGAAGGACTGAGTACAAATGTTATTTTGGATATATTTTTTAGAATTATTATTTGTAGATGTTTTTGCTTGTAAAAATGATTTTATAATACTAGTTTTGACTATGCTAACTTTACCAGAAACTTGCAGATGCATATTAAAGCCAAGGCTTATAAACAGGTTTTCCATATTAGTCCCTCCTGAAGCATTGCTCAAGCTACCTTTAAAATCTGACTATGTTGATCAGCCTTTGGACTTGGTCTTAAGAGTTCTGTGCAGAACTAATAAAAGTAGATAGTACATCTGGGTGTGGTCCATTTCATTACTCAAAGTGCTACACATCATTTTGATATTAAATAATGTTAAATGGTATCAGTAATTTTGTTGTGTCTCCTTTTCTATATTTTTGCCTACTTACTTTCTCTAGGCTCATACTGATAATATGATGTCCCAATAGGCTGCAATATAATGTACTCTGAATGCATCTCATCACACAGCCATAGAAAGGAAGGGAAAGCTTTATCGGGATTTGGGCATTTTTAGTGGGAAAATAGCTGTCATGGAAAGAGTTATGCATCTCCTCCACATTTGCTGTTTCTCCATTCAAAATTGCAGCCTCCAGCAGTTACTTTTCATTTTAAAAAATGGGGGAAAGCTGCACAAAACTCCACATTATTAATAGTTTGGTCCTAAGCCTTCTGCAAAATATTCTATGTATCATGTCTTTCTCAACAGCAGAAAGCAGATGAACAGTTAACAGTCTGTCTGCGACCTAACTTAGAAGGGCTGGGCTGCTAGGAAATTTGTTTGTGTAGAGAATGGGAAGTGGCTAGTAGCATGCTTTTACAGTCAATTAGTCATCTGTAGTATGCTTTCTTGCATAAATGAACAGCTCTGCATCTGGGTGTGCAGCCGCCAAACTGCTCCTCCATGTCAGCAGTCCTCCTGTGAGTAGAACTCCAGTTGCAGGAGAGCTGTGTGTCGCCAACAGCAGCATCCATAAGGGACGAAATAGATTGGGCCCTTACAGCTCAATTGTAGATGTCTGCAGAGAAGTAATTTCCATTTAGTTTGATTGAGCTTAGTCACAGGTAAATGGGAATAGGATTGCAGTCTTAGCATTGTTAATACAGATAGTCAAGTTGAAATGACTAGGGTGGCCAAGTGAAAAAGAAGACAGGGCTCTTGGAACCTTTAACAGTTGTGCAGAAGAGGGAATTTCAGCAGGTGTAGTTTGCAAGTCAAGCTGCACCAGCTGAAATTTCCTTTTCTGTTAAAGGTGTAGGTGCCCTGTTTCTCATCTGGACACCCTAAAAAGAACTTTGTCCAAAGTCTACTTTTTAAAAATGCAAATATGAGGGGGAGGAAACATTGTCAGGTGATGTTAACAAAATTGTTCCATTGATCTTGACTTAAAAGTATGCATTAATATAGGCAGTCCATATATTCAAATAAGTATCCACATGAGATTAGTGAATATAAGAGGTATGTTCAAATGTAGAAAGGGCAGTGACAGCTTCAGACCACTGAGTTAGTAGATGGTTGGTGTTTGTCCTTCCAGCTTTACAGCAGAATTCTCTGTAAGTGTTAAGGGCTCATAGGGTCCGTTTTAGTTGCCCATCTGTTAGTCCCCACATCACAGGAATATAATTTAAGTGTACAGTAGGGCCCTGCTTACTGGCGCTTCGCATTCCGGCGTTCTGCTAATGCAGCAGCTTTCAATTAGGGGAAATTCCCCGTTTTTGCTCATTTGCAGCATTTTGTGGCATTTTTGCACGACGCGCTCCATTATACTCAATGGGTTCTGCTTTACGGCGATTTCCGCTTTATGGTGGCAGTCCGGAACGGAACCTGCCGTATAAGCGGGACCCGCCTGTACATGAATATCCACAAATATCAAGAACTTTCCCAAAGCAAAGTTAAGGCTAATAATAATTTCTGACCAAGAAGACACCACAGAACATGCCTATAATCTCCAAAGTCTATGAAAGAGTGTTTTCTAACAGCAAAATCCTATGCATATCTTCTCTAAGTGTGCAGCCTAAATTAATGCTAAGACAGTGAAGTGGAGTTAAAAGTTGATGGTTCATTGAAGCATTTTGTTCTGCTCTAGCAGGCAATAGGGAGGAGGAGTTGGACAAATTGTAGTCGGGGTATTTACACAGGTTGTAAACATCTGAAGCAAAGGTTTGGAATTCTCCCTCCAACCCTCAAAAAAAATGGTGCAGTTTACTCCTGAGGTTATTTAAGCAGATAACCTACATACAGTATTACCAGTTTCCCTTGTTACCATCTCACCTATTAGAGAAAAGTGGCCACACATCAAACTATTACATAAAACAGATTTAATGGGTATGTTTAGTTGTTTAATATTGTTGACTTATACATATCCAAGTACTTACACAAATTGCAAAAATGATTCCATATTTAAATAAAATATTTGCTGCAGTATTTTTAATGGAGAAACGGTATTTAAAAACTTATTCTAGTTCATTTGTCCTAACAAAATTTTGAAATAGATGGTACTGAGACAGAGTGGAGGCAATCCACTCATGCAGTCCTATGCTTACTCAAAAGTAAGACTTCAGTGTGGGCTTACTGTCAAATGAGTGAACATAGCATTGCATCCTCACAGTACAATCCTAATCATGAATACTCAACAGTAAATGTCAGTGAGGTCAATGGAGCTTATCTCAGGTTAAGGGGGTATTGGATTGCAGCCTAACCGAGCAATCCAACTTGGGAAGCCGGCGGAAGGGGTGCTGGCAGAGGAGGAGCTGGTGGGAAGCTCTGCAGCATCCATTTCCTGTTCGGAAGCCACCAGCCAGCAGAATGTCAGCTCAGCCAGGAGCTGCGTGCATGAACAGAAAAGCTAAAGCCAGTTCTCATGTATACGCCTACCAGCGAGTAAGCACTCCCCACTGACTTCTATTATTATTTTCTTAGACCAACCTCTTTCTCGGCATAACTTTGGCCAGGATCGAAACCAACAGGAGTGCTCCAACTGTGAGTTGAATATTGCATCTCTCAGTCCCTCCTCTGACGAGCCCCCAGAATCCTCCTTCTTCTGCTAACTTCTGCCAGGCTGGGCTTCCCCAGAGCACCCCTGGCTGAGCCATGGCTGAACCATGGCTGAGCCAGGGTGAGGGGCTTCTGCCTGGGGTCTGTCACAGTCAACTCCCCTCAGCCCAGCATAAGTACAAGTTGGATTGCACTCAGTGAATCACTTGGGCGAACTGAGATTTTAATCCCAATAATATTGTAAATTTGAATATTGTAGAAAAGTAATGCAAATTTAGCCTACATTTTCGTGCTGACAGATTTTTGTACATTGTTGTATTAATGACACTTCTGTTTTCTAAAACATTGTGTAACAAAACATTTGTTGCTAGGATCAAAATATCTACATCCAGTTTGATCAAACACCTGTCTTGTTACACTGATTCTATTTACTGAATTTTGTATGCTGATCAAAATGATTCTTAATTTATCAGTCCTAAAATGCCTTGATTCATGGGGTGGGGTGGGGTGGGATGACATAGGGAACATCCAGACATATCAGAAAATATTGTTGTGTAAAGTTTACCTAATTTGTTACAGGGGCATTTACTTTTGCCTCCCTGTTTGTAATAAATTAGTTGTCTGGGTGGTAACCAACCAAAGGCCTTTCTACACTTAGCATTTATAGTGGTGTAGTTGCTGTTTGATCCAACATTTTTAAGAGTGAATTTGTAGCTGATTGTCTACAACTTTGATCACATGTCACTGTTATGAGAAAATGTGCACGGGATTTTGCTTTCCACATGAATGGAACAGGACAGGAGAACAGTGCTGGGCCCATGCTGACAGCTCCTGCCAGTCCAAGGGAAGTGGTGTAAAACAGTCATCTCCCAAACCACACCCACCAACTCCTTCCATGCAGAAACTGGGACAATGCTTGCACACATGCCACACAAATGAAAATACTGAGAATCCATTCCAGATCTTTCACAAAAGTCAATTTTTTTGCAGTAGAACAAAAAGTGTTTTTTAAGTACATTATTCCAGAATATTAGCTGGATAATGATAATGTGTGGCAGCATGCCAAAAAGATCCACACACACAGAGTAACCGTACCAGTATAAATGGTAAATGTGGAGAGGCCCTAATTTATTTATTTATTGCATTTGTATACCACGCCATAGCTGAAGCTCTCTGGGTGGTTTACAACAATTTAAAACATTAAAAACAAATATACAAATTTAAAAACACATTTTTTAAAAAGCAATTTAAAAACACATGCTTAAATGCCTGGGAGAAGCGCCGAAAAGATAACAGTGTTCGTGCCAGGCGCACCTTGTCAGGGAGATCATTCCATAATTTGGGGGCCACCACTGAGAAGGCCCTCTCCCTTGTTGCCAGACTCCCAGCTTCCCTTGGAGGAGGCACCCGGAGGAGGGCCTTGGATGTTGAGCATAGCGTACAGGTGGGTTCGTGTCGGGAGAGGTGTTCCATCAGGTATTGTGGTCCTAAACCGTGTATGGCTTTATAGGTTAAAACCAGCACCTTGGATCGAGCTCAGAAACACACAGGCAGCCAATGCAAGTGGGCCAGAATCGGTTTTATATGTTTGAACCATCTGGTCCCTGTTACCAATCTGGCTGCTGCATTTTGCACAAGCTGCAGCTTCCGAACCATCTTCAAAGGCAGCCCCACATAGAGCACATTGCAGTAATCTAACTTGGAGGTTACCAGAGCATAGACAACTGAAGCAAGGTTATCCCTGTCCAGATAGGGGCATAGCTGGGCCACCAACCGAAGTTGGTAGAAGGCACTCCATGCCACCAAGGCTGCCTGAGCCTCAAGTGACAGAGATGGTTCTAGGACAGCCTTTCCCAACTAGTGGGCCACCAGATGTTGTTGGACCACAACTCCCATCAGCCTCAGCCAGCATTGCCAATGGTCAGGAAAGATGGGAATTGTGGTCCAAGAACATCTGGTGGCCCGCTAGTTGGGAAAGGCTGTTATAGGAGAACCCCCAAGCTGCAAACCTGCTCCTTCAGGGGGAGTGCAACCCCATCCAGGACAGGTTGGATATCCACCATCTGGTCAGAAGAACCACCCACTAGCAGCATCTCAGTCTTCTCTGGATTGAGCCTCAGTTTATTAGCCCTCATCCAGTCCATTGTCACAGCCAGGCACCGGTTCAGCACATTGACAACCTCACCTGAAGAAGATGAAAAGGAGAAATAGAACTGCGTGTCATCAGCATACTGATGGTAACACACTCCAAAGCTCCGGATGACCACACCCAACGGTTTCATGTAGATGTTGAACAGCATGAGGGACAGAACTGACCCCTGCGGAACCCCATACTGGACAGTCCAGGGTGCTGAGCAATGTTCCCCAAGCACCACCTTCTGGAGGCGACCTGCCAAGTAGGAGCGGAACCACCGCCATGCAGACACTCCCAACTCAGCCAGTCTTCCCAGAAGGATACCATGGTCGATAGTATCGAAAGCCGCTGAGAGATCAAGGAGAATCAACAGAGTCACACTACCCCTGTCTCTCAACAGAGGTCATCATACAGGGCGACCAAGTCTGTTTCTGTGCCAAAACCAGGCCTTAAACTGGACTGAAATGGATCCTGATAATTGGTCTCATCCAAGAGTGTCTGGAGCTTGCCCAGGAATGGAACATTTGCTACCGGCCTATAGTTAAGATTTTCTGGGTCCAGGGAGGGTCTCTTCAGCATGGTCTCACTACTGTCTCATTCAGGCAGCCAGGGACCACCCCCTCTCGCAGAGAGGCATTAATCACTTCCCTGGCCCAGCTGGCTGTTCCATCCCTGCTAGCTTTTATTAGCCAAGAAGGCTAATAAGTGGTCACACAAACCTGTCCAAGCACCTTGTCAACATTCTCAAGCTGTACCAACTGAAACTCATCCAAGAAATCGGGACAAGGCTGTGCTCTCTATAACCCACTTGATTCACCTGCTATAACACTGGAATCTAAGTCCTGGCAGATGCTAAAGATTTTATCCTGGAAGTGCCTAGCAAATTCATTACAGCGGGCCTCAGATGGTTCTACCATGTCCCTGGGGCCAGTGTGTAATAGCCCCCAGACAATTCTGAAGAGCTCTGCTGGGTGGCAGAGTGATGATTTGATAGTGGCAGCAAAATCTTGTTTTTTTTTGCTGCCCTCACTGCCCCTAAATACAGCTTACCATAGGCACTTACCAGTGTGTAATTACATCCACCAGGAGTTTGTCTCCATCTGCACTCAAGCCATCTCCTATATTGTTTCATCACTCTCAGCTCTGGGGTATGCCATGGAGCCATACGAGCTCTACACAGGAGAGGGCGCTCAGGAGCAATCATGTCAACCGCTCAGGTCATTTCTGTATTCCTCAGTTCAACCAGGGTTTCGACAGGAACGCCAGCCCTATCAGCTGGAAAACTCCCCAGAGCCCTTTGGAAACCATCCAGATCTTTTCGTCTCTGGGGATAGACCAACTTAATAGGTCCCCCAGCCTTGCATAGGGGAAAGACCGCTGTAAGTCTTAACTTCAGCAAGCAGTGATCTGTCCATGACAGAGGGACTGTTGTAAGGCCCTCCACATTCAGATCACCATCTCCATGTCCAGTTGCAAAAACCAAGTCTAGAGTATGCCCTGCTACATGTGTTGGGCCATGGCATATTGGGACAGTCCCATGGTTGTCATAGAGACCATGAAATCCTGAGCTGCCCCGGATAAGGTGGCCTCAGCATGGATGTTGACATCCCCCAGAACCAACAGTTTGGGGGATCTCAACAGTACACCTGAGACCACCTCCATCAGCTCAGCTAGGGCAGCGGGGTGGGCGGTACACCAACAGAATCCCCAGTCTGTCCCACTGACCGAACACAAGGTGCAAACACTCCAGACCAGTAGTCACATGGACAGGGTGCTTGCAGAGGAAGATGGAGCTCCTATAGACCACAGCAACCCCCCCTCCCTGACTCTCAGGTCTATCCTGATGCTTAACCAGGTACCCCGGTGGACATAGCTGGGAGAGACTGACTCCTTCCTGCTCACCCACCCAGGTCTCGGTTATACATGCCAGATTGGCTGCCTCATCCACAATTAAATCATGAATGAGGGAAATCTTATTATGCACCGGTATCTGGCATTTAGGAGCAGCATCTGGAGGTCTGATAGCTGGCTGATAGGACAACCAACAAACTTGCGGGTGTGGGGAGGACTGGAACAAGACACAGTTGTTAACTGCCTGGGCCGTGTTCCCCGTACCTGGCAAGTCCTCCTCACAGAGGAGTAAACCCATCATAATGGATTTGAAAATGGAAACGGACTGCCTTCAAGTCGATTCCGACTTATGGCAACCCTATGAACAGGGTTTTCATGGTAAGTGGTATTCAGAGGGGATTTACCATTGCCTTCCTCTGAGGCTGAGAGGCAGTGACTGGCCCAAGGTCACCTAGTGAGCTTCATGGCTGTGTGGGGATTTGAACCCTGGTCTCCCAGGTTGTAGTCCAACACTCTAACCACTATGCTACACTGGCTCTGTAATGGATTTAGATCCTTGGATTTCAACGGGTCTATTCTGAGTGTGATTAATGCTGGAAATTGCTCTTTATCTTTTATAAAAGTAGGGGCAGAAGAATAGGACGTTGGGCCCAATGTCCTGTAGGACCCTGCAGAGTTGCATAGCGGAATGGAGAGTTTTGAGCGAGATTATGTGTGTGTGTTTGAATCTTTGCTAAGATTCTACCTTCCCTGCAAATTAGTCAGACAGAGACTTTAATTTTTAAAATAAGAAATAACTATTTTATTCTGGAAGTACATGTTTGATAGGAAAAGAGTCCTATATCTAGCTAACTAGCTACATTGGAGCAGCAAGCACTGCGCCCAGTGCTCGCCCTCATGCTGGAGGAGAGGGAGAAACAAGGAAAGATGTCTGCTCCCCTCTCGAGAGACAGAAGACTGGGAAGGAGGAAGGAACTGGGATCAACATCCTTTGCATATCAGTCTAGCAGGAAAGGAAGAGACAGCAGGAGATCAAAGGGATAGGTATAGCCTAGCAACCAAGAGGTCTCCTCTCTAGCTACCCTTTTTAACCGCATGCAGCCTCAACCCACAAGTTGGAGTTGAACCTCATACATTCCAACAAGAAGTACAATGCCCTTAATAAAGAGCAATGTGTTTTCTACACCACCTGTGAATGTTTTGCTCCTGGCTTTTCTCTTTTTGAAATACAGGTGTATATTTCAACTAATTTCCATTGCACTTAGGATCTGAAGCTCCCAACAGCACAGAGACAGTGAAATGTTAATTTCAGAGAAGGGCAGAGTATACAACTTAATTTTCTGGAGCTGATAGTTTGCATTTTCTTAAAAGGTTTCTATACATTGATTTCATGTTCTCTTTCTCCACCCCCCATCCCCTTCCTGACCTAATGAGTTGCCAGGTAAGGTGAAACTATCTGTTGTTTCTCTAGCTTGTTAGTGGAAGTAGTAAGAAGAGGAATTTTAGTTTTTCTTGTTTCTTTTGAGATTCAACCAAGCAATCGAAGCTCTTGGCCAGGAACCTAAATAATGTCTCTGGTTTCATGGTGCATTTCCTCTCTGGATTTATCTGTAATGTACCCCAGGCATTTGGGAGGGGGGATTAAGTCTCAATGGGATTGAAAAAGAAAACAAAAGCTGTCTCTATCTAAACAATGAATGAAACATATTTTTACATCCCCTAAGAACCACTTAATTCTCTCTCCACCTGACTTCCAGCTAAAGGTCCCACTGAGAATACTGCATTGAGTTGTACCTGGGTTTTTTTTGTGGCTGTGCAGCTAAAACTAATCAGAAAAAGTTGCAACCTCTCAAAAATGTACATCTACAAGAAACAGAATTAGAAGACTGCATTTGTTAAATGTAAGGATCCCCAGTTGTGGAACAGAGTGGGAATCTGGGCCACTTCACTCTAATTCCTTTGGTCTCTTCTGAAAACAGATTTCTGCAGTAGCCCTTTAGGGCCTGAGACACATATTATATAGCATTTATTAAATTCCAAAAGAGCAATACCTTTATTAGGTCAACTAAAACATTACCAAAGAGTGTGCAAGTCTGTGAGTTCTCCAGAACTCTTCATCAGGCTAGATGGTAAACCAAACAAAGGCAGAGGATGGGAAAGGTGCCGCCAGAGATGAAATCTGCATTTAGTAACCATCATAAGATCGAATGTAAGAGAAAGTAGCAAAAGTTCAAATGAGGATTTGTTTGGTGCTTTGCAGGTTTCTGGCTGCAACCAGAGCTTCTAGAAATTAAAACTGATTCTCCATTTTTGAAGATCAGTCTTGATCTTCACTTCCTATATTAACAATCCTAAAATAAATCCTGGGGACATCTCGTAAGGGCCACATCTAATGGGCTTTCAATGTATGGTGTGTATGTGGCCAACGACTAAGCATTGCTTTGCTTGATCTAGCAAGCATTGTCTTAAACGCCATCGCTTAGCTAGGGGAGACAGTGAAAAGTTCATAAGCAGGACACGAGTGCGAAAACAGTCATTCTGTCTCCTGTATCCAGTTAATCAAATCGAGCTGACACAAATTGCTCCAGAGAATTGCCATTTTGCAAATATTGATGCTGAATATTCAACTATTTGCTGTCCCCATTTAGCTCCGCCTCCCCCGTTTTGCATCGTTTTTCTCTTTACAACTGATGCCCTCGACGTTCTCTGCCTCCGTGGGAGAAGAGACGCGAGAAAGACGGAAGGCATGCTCCTTTTTCTTCGGAAGCCTAACACGATTCCTCGGTGAAAAGGTGAATAATAGCAGCCAAGCTTCCGTTGCCACTGTCAAATCGTTTGCAACACGCATCCAGAGCAGCGAGCCAGGTGTGCGCTCTTCAATCCAGGAGCTGCATTCCAGAGGATGCGGGTGCTGGCGGGACGCTTCTTGGGGCCTAGATACTCTGTGCCTCCGAGCGGGTTCCTGATAATTTTGGAACTAGAGCAAGAGATCCCGAGGTGCACCTCTCGCGCCTTCGCTGGTGCATTCCTCCCCCCCCCCGTCCGCCCTTGCAAGCAAGCCCTTAGGGAGGGGATGCAGTCCAGCTGCCTGCCCTACATCAGCCCCGCGACCGGCTGGACTGCTTCGGCCCAACGACTGAAAGGAACATGGAATGGCTCTTCCAGTTCAGTCCGGGCGGCACTGGGAGGAACGTGCTCTTCCTTGCCGGCGTCTAAGTGGGGGAAAATCGGAGAGGTTTCCTTCTCGCTCGGCACCCGGAGGGAGGGAGGGTGAGCAAGGGCCGCCCCTCCCCCCTGGGTCCCGCCCCTCCCCTTCTCAGCTGCCCAGGGAGAGTGGAGCGTTTCTCCCTCTGGAGCGAACGGCTGAATCGCGAGCGCGGGGGAGCGAAGCAAAAAGTGAGCCCGGGAGGCAGGGGCTGGCCAAAAAGCGGTAGTCGAGCCTGAGAGAATGGAGAGCGGCCCGGGGGAGTAGCCCCCCCCCCTGTGCTCCAGGCTCTAAAGCCCTGTCGTTTTCCAGGTAAGATGAATGGCCTCTCATCAATCATGCTTTGCAGCCCCCGAGGAAACTTAGGAGCCTCCGACGGGGCCCGGGGAGGGGAGAAGCTTTCGCGACCTGATGGGGTTGGGGGCGGTTTTTGTTCGTTTTGTTTTGCGGGGCTTTGTTGCTGGCACTGAGCGCTTGGCATAATGGATTAGCCCGAAATCAATCTTAACTCCGGAGCATTGGCTCCCTTGCCACGTTTCTTTGGCGTCCCTGGCTGGGAGGTGAGTGGATTGCCAGCCCCGTGAGTCTGTCGCTGGCAGTCACATCGCCGAAGAATCTTGTGGCACCTTAAAGGCTGACAAATTTATTAGGGCATAAAACTTTCGTGGGTCGTCGTCCCCTTCCTGAGATACGTGGAGTGTTATCCTGAGTTGCAGGTATATATGCCCCTGATGATGGGGAGACGTTGTCAAAAGTGACGTCAGCGGGAAATGAAACGCAGAAAGTACAGGCGGCGATAATTATGTTATTACATGAATGGACGTGTGACGTGCAAGACGTCTTCCCCAACCACCCCATCCCAAAGCCAGCCAACGTTTTACTTTTTAGATTAAACAGCAAATGCTGATCCAGTTTAAGAGGGGGGCAAAATGGACTTTTAGGGGCTTTCTTGCTTTGGCACTTGGCAGTTGCTTTTTCCCCATCAGCCCGCTTCTCCATCTCTAGGGCCTTAGCGTCTTCAGTCACGCAAGTTTCTCAATGATGTATGAAAATATTAGCTTGATGGGAAAGGGATTGCCAATGTCTTTTAGGCAGAACAGAAATGTATACCTTCCCCGCTTCTATACAGATATGTTGCTTCTCTCAAAAATAAAACTAAAATAGGGCTGTATGTCTATTCTAGGGAAATCTGAGCGTTCTCCAAAACTTCTGCCAGACAGAAACCACATTTGACAAAAGCAGCATAGAGTGTTGCGTTGGATATTGATGCTATCTTACCTGCACACTGTGTAGTGAGATATGCGTTGAACACTTACCTAGGAAATGCAAGTATGAATTTATTTCTATCATGGCATTTAGACCCTCATAATCTGGCAAATTGAGAGACCTTTTATTGTTAAGGGCCAAGCTGAGTTCATGTCAAGTTATTTAGTGCCTTGAATGATGCATTTTTATTTATTTGTTTATTTATTATTTGATTTATATCCCACCCTTTCTCCCAGCAGGAGCCCAGGGTGGCATTTTTGGTTAGCAAGGCCATATCTCTATATCATTTAATTAGTGCATGTTAATTTAAAGTACATGTAAAGAGATAGGGATCCAATGTACATACCACACAACAAAGAACTTTTCAGTTGATGATGTCTATCAACATTTTCCTAACACTTACTGCACAGTTAGACTTCAAAAGTAAATCCTGTTGCTAGTGATGGGAATTACTTCTGTGTAAGGCTGCAGTACTAAACATTCTGGCTAGGGAGCAAGAATCATTGAACATAGTGGGACTTCCAAGTAAACATGCAAAGGATTGAAAATCTGCAATTCTAATCATATTTATTTAGATGTAAATCCCACCAAAATGAATTCTGGCATGCTATAAGCATGTTTAGGATTGCAGCCTTGTAACTCAAACATCTGCAGCTTTACTTGGAAGTAAGGCCCACTGAGTTCAGTAATACTCCTAAGGAAGTATACATTGCATCTCTAGTCTGTTTCTCAAATGGTCTCCTGCAATGGGCTCATAAGTTGTAATACCCCAAAATCTGAATCGAAAGCCTAATGGTGTGTTGGCACTTACACACATCATTCCATACTATCAAGTTGTTCATTTGCTAAGTACTTGCATCTTGATAAGTAAGCAATACATGGTCTAGGTGCGTGTGTGTGTGCCTTCTATACTGAAGGTATACTTATGATTCCTGTAAAATATTTCTGAAAGAGACACTTTCTGAGTAGAGGTCTATTTCACTCCACAGTAACCACCCACTTGCCTATCTGCCAATCAAAACTGATGCTGGTTGTGGGACAGCCCCTCCTGCCATGATAAAAAGGCAAGATGTTGAAGCAGAATTAGTAGCAGCCACAGCAACCGAATAAGATCAGCATCATGAAAAATCCTATGTATGAAATAGCATCCCTGCTACTGGAAAAGTTTTTGCTGCTTGCCAACTTCAGACTTCTCGGTATGGGGTCCAGTGCAGAGGAGGAAGAAAAGCAAAAACAAATCTACTATTATGATACCACCTCTTTTAAGCCAGGAGATTTGCTGGAGGTGCCCCGCACCCTCTTCATTCATTTTGGCATCTATCTGGGTAACAACCGAGTGGCCCACTTGATGCCAGACATCCTGCCAGCTCTCACCAGTGATCAGAAACAGATCCAGAAGGTAGTGACCAACAAGAGACTCATCTTGGGTGTCATCACAAAAATGGCCAGGATCCGTGTGGACACAGTAGAAGACTTTGCCTATGGAGGCTCTATTCTGGTAAATCACATGGACAAACTCTTCAAGAACAATGTCCTGTGCAATGAAGAGGTGGTCTGCAGAGCAGAAAAACTAGTGGGTGCCACAGAATACAGCTTGCTTTGGAACAACTGTGAACATTTTGTGACCTTCTGCAGATATGGCTCTTCAGTCAGCTTCCAGACTGAGAAGGTAAACTGCCACTGTCCTAGCCAGGCAACCTGGCAAAGGGATTCCGAGTCCTTGATCTGAGCACTCTGATGTGCTGCAAGAGGGGAGGAACAAATGCATGGTAACTTGCTCTATGGAACTCATATGTTGTGCATTTACAATATTTCTATAACCATTTTTCTCCTGTACTTTTCCTCCCCAGAAGAGAAAGTCAGCTAAATGAGTTGAGAGTGTTTTATTTTTGGTTCTGTCTTGCACCTTTTAACTGCTAGTAACCAACTGTGTTAGTTCAAAAATGTCTAACCATCCATAAAAGGCCACAGTGTCTTTAATGTTATGAGTTAGATTCGAGTCCAGGCTTCTCTTGCTTGTCCCAGCAAGACCACTGTCCAGACACTTAATGAGCCTCTGTAGTCAGAATAAACAACAACATAAAAACCAGCAACCCCTGTCTGGGCGCTGGATCGTCTGGGAGCAGGGCAGAGTGACCTGATGCTGCAAAAGAAGTGTAGAGATCCTGCAGTAATGCTGACTATCCAGTTTTCCTGTCTGAAAGCAAACCCAGGCAGAGTTTTATTCTATTCCCAAAATCTTTTTCACTAGAGCCTTCCCTGTTGAAGAGAACTGTTCATCTTCCCTTTGCTATTGGAGAAGTGAAGGTGATTGTCCAAACCTGCTCCTTAGGAATGGGCTTTTATTTATTTATTTTTAAAATCCTTCTCTGCTCAAGATTTGACTATGCTGAGAGTCCTTTTGAATTCTGTTCAGAGTTTCTTGCACAGTCAGTAGTGAGCAAGTCTTTGTTTTAACATTCCATCCGTCTCTCTTAGATCAAAGCCCTGACATCCTGCAAGGGCCCAATAAGTCTAAATAGGATTTTGTCCTTGGCCTGCTAATGGAATGCTAGACTTGGTGTTTTGAGTACTTTCTACCTGGCAAGAATGGTATCTGGTATAGGAAGCGCTGAACAGCGTATATAATGCTCCTTGCTTTTTTCCAGTGAAATAGCAATGCCCCGAATGGCTGAAATTGATAGGCTATAGATGTGCCCCCTTTCCTTTTCCACCTTGGTGAAAACGTTTGATTCTTCAAATTGGCAGCATTCTAAAAGCAGAGCATGTAAACAGCCATCTGAAGCACATAGCTTGAATTCAGCTCAATTTTGTTGGATCCATGGTTTGGTTTGGATTTATTTCATATTGTTGAGGATGGCCCCATGTGAACCCTCCTTCCCAAACTTAACAGTGTGAAGGAAATAGAGCTCTCCTGTTGAATTGGAGTGCTGGGAACATGGAATGAAAATGAACATTGATTTAGTTTCACACTACGTACTGTTCTAAAAGGCAGGGCTTTGGCATTATAGTAGAGGAAAAAAGAGCCCATTTTTCCAAAAAGGGTAAACATCTAAATGTAATGCCATTAAATTCAAGATGCTACACACAATTGTCCTATAAAACTGGAGATGGTGGTACTAAGAGCAGAGCCAATCTCTTCTCCATCATTCAAGTGAAATAAAGGTACATTGTGTAGGAAATGAGGGTGGCACAAGCAGCAGCTCCAGGTTAGCTCAGGGACGTGCTTTTATGAGCTGAACTTGATGAAGTCTGCAAAAGGAAATACATCAGATTTATTTAGGTACCAAGCAAATAATTTCTTGTAGAGGAGGCAGAGTTTGTGGGTGGCTAATTAGAATGGAACACATATTAGAACTCTGTACTCTCAGTGCAGGCACGAAGAGAGCAAAGGCTATTTTGCTTTAATTTCTCTCTCTCTCTCTTAAAAATATTGAATGTGTGAAATGCCAATGAGGTCATTTAGATTTGCCAGCTTTCTGAGAGACAAAACCAGATTTTAATTGGTGTTACTGTTTAGCATCGTTCATCTAACAGCGTTTTTGTATACTGCTTCAGTAGTCTAATAAATAGCTTGCCTGGAGAGGTCACAACTTTTAAACCCTTAAGGCCTCCTGTTTTTTGTTTTGTTTTGTTTAAATGAGTATGTTTCCTTAAGAAGTAGGACAGCTAGTTCTGAAGCCTTCAGTTGTTCATTTGAAATCGCTTAAAACAACCAACCCCCCCTTTCACGACTTTATATCCCAGCTTGTATGTCACTGTGGACTGGCACGTTGGCCAAAGACTATTGTTTTCCCCTTTCTGTCCCTTTCACGTCTGCTGTCTCATCCCAACCCAGTGTCCTGGTCAATAAGTTGCAAATATCACAGTTCTGTTGACATTTTTGTCCTGAAACCACATGAATGATGGGGTGGGTACAGTGTAAACATTCAGAGAGTTATAGATCTCCAGTCAATCAAAACTGACTCACTCAAAAGCTCTGAAATACCATTATGCAAAAGTTATTAGATAACTGAAACCACCTTCTAGCCTACCTTGTCATTGAGGACATAGCATCATTTAACTTAGTGGTTTTAGAAACACACGCAGCATCTGGATGATTAGAAATTCAAAGGAATGGGGAGTGGGTTACTGATCATTGGTGACGACATGGGTGACAGGCATCAGAAGAATCAAACCAGGAGAGGGAACTATAAAATGAGTGGGGCTGCTCATACACTTGATTAGTTTGTGCTTTGTGTTTCTGTGTGTCTCAAAATAACTTACCCAGAGACTATCCCAAGTTAAGGACAAAGCTCACACTAAAGTTAAATAAAGCACTTTAGAATCAGAGGTGAATTTCAGTCAAGAATGCAGCCGTTGATTCATATGGCTCAGACTTCTTCAGCCACAGAGTCTATGTTAAATGTCAGAAATCAGCCTTGATCAAAGCTATACATGAGAAGTGAATGCTTCTGAATAAGTGAGGCTGCACGTTCCTTACCAGTGACTTCAGCCAGCTTTCAGGCATATCAAATTAGGAGAACAGCTTCTAGACTAGACCATCTTGAGAACCACTACCTTTAATGTACTTATTAAATGGGGGTTAGAAAAATTCATGGAGGATAAGGCTATCAATGGCTACTAGTCATGATTAGAGGTGGAATACCAGTTGCTGAGGAATGTGAGTGGGAAAGTGCTGCTGTGATCCTGTCCTGCTTGTAGCCTTTATATGGGCATCTGTTTGATTGCTTTGAGAACAGGATGCTGGATTAGATGGGCCTTTGGTCTTTTCCAACAGGGCTCTTCGCAGGCAACCCAAGTGTTTACTTGAGACAGCAAATATCTTAATGGTGCAGAATATAGTAACATGAAGCTGCCTAATACTAAGTAAAACCAGTGGTCCATCTACTCTAAACCTGCAGTGGCTCTCCATGGTCTCACTAATCTATGGGCGCTCCCCAATAAAAAAAGTGCACTCCAAGATCCTTTGCAACGTCACAGAGGCTATTGGGGGCATCTCTTGGATCATGTGGCACAGTTGCTTGGAATAGCAAAACATCTTGAAAAACATTTTGAAAAAATACTACCTAAGTCTTTAGCATTGGATAGTCTGCTATATAATCTCCTTCCTTGGAGGGTGGTGGAGTCTCCTTTGTTAAAGGTTTTTAAGGAGAGGCTGGATGGTCACGTTTTTGGGGTGCTGTGGTAGTAGATTTCCTGCATTAGCAAGAGGTTGGACTAGATGAGTTTCAAGGTCCTTTCCACGCCATGATTCTATGCATGCATTCTCAGTTGGAAGCATCTCTTGGTTTGCATTCTAAACTTTTCCATTCTGATTTTTGCAGTTCTGTGAAATGGTGAAGATGATTATTCGGGACCAGAGGAGCATTCTTGCTTCAGCATTCCTGGGACTGGTTTCTATACTCTGCTTGGGTCTGGCACCTTCCACCACACTGCCTACCATTATTATTCCATTCATTTTGTGGATGGCAGGTTAAGAACATAAGAAGAGCCTGCTGGCACCCCCAGAGTTTGTCAGCAGCTGTAAATAGAGTCTATAATGTATTTATGAAAACTCAATCTCCTTTCCAATATTGTGTACAGAAGAAAAATATGACTTCCAGTTGTGTAATGATTTAAATGCATCATTGGCTAGAATATGGTGAACAAGTAATAGCTTACTGTGTAAGCCACTGGATTTTGTAAAAAATATTTCAGCAACTTTAGCAATGGGTTCGTGGTCTTTCCTCCCAAGGAAGTGTGCATGGGCTGCATTCCTAAGCTCAAAAATAAATTCTGATGAAATTAATAGGCCTAACTCCCAAGTAAATGTGCATAGTCTTTGAGTATAGGTGTAATATGAGAAGTATATTTCAAAATGTCTGTGAAAGAGGGTAACACCCTTAGCTAGAGTCCTTAGCTAGCTGAGAGGCAGCAAACTGGCAATGAAAACAAGCTACAAGTATTCTGCATCCCTTCTAGTTTTACTCTGAAACCTGCTGTTTCTAAACCAAATGCAGTGCACAATTCCCCCTGGGAATAAAGTAAGTCCAGATGTGTGTTTTTTATTGTGGCATATTTAATGACTTCTAACCAGTTCACATCTGCCAGTTCACATCTGCTTTTTTTAGATTTCCAGTGTTAAATTCTGGACTTAATAGTCTTACAGGGGACCTCTTTTTTAGATGGCAATGTGTATAACTTCACTTACTTCAAAATGCAAGAAGGAAGTTCTTTTGCATTGGGGAACCTTCTTGTTCTGCGGAGAAGGGCCCTGGACTCCTGTCCCAAATTCCTGCCAGTGGTTTCTATAATAGGGAAGTCAATTCACCAAGTGGATTTGTACTTATATTACACAAATGCCTCCCACCATGCTGTCTGGATTTAAGAGTTGTTCTTGTTCTTGTTATAAATCATGCCAGGGCGTTTCTGAAGTCTCGAGACTAAAGCAGTTTGCCTGGCCCAAGTGGCTAATGAACAACAACAACAAAAGAAATGTTCCATGTCCTGAGGGAAGATGAAAGGAGGCTACCTTGCTCTTTAATCTTTTCTTGACAATGAGACCAATCAGCTTGGAAATCATAAAGCTGCTTTATGACAGCTAATGGCACTACTAGTGAGAAACATGTGTCATCCTTGCATCCAGGGCCAGACCTGCCATTAGAGAGGGTGAAACACCCTGTGCCAGACAACAGATTTCAAGGTACTGTAAAAAGTGTAGCAAATTATTAGTTACTTTGGCTGCAGTCCTAAGCACACTTAGGCAGAAGCAAACACAGAGGGATAAGAGCAAGAGAGATGGTTTGCTGGATCAGACCAAAGGTCCATCTCGTCCAACATTCTGTTTCCCACACTGACCAGCCAGATGCCTCTGGGAAGCCCATCAGCAAGACATTAGCAGATCAGTTTTCTCCCATTGTTGATACCTAGCAACCTAGAGGCTGCATATAGCCATCAAGACTATTAGTATGTCTGAGTAACCATGTATACAGTTGAGCTGTATGATTGTTTTCTGCCTCAGGTCCCAACCTGTGTTAGACCGTTTCTGATTATACCATGTGGGACAGCAGAAACCTTAAAATTGAATATCCCGTCTCTAAAACAGATGTGCTTCTGAATATAGTAACATTCCTTCTCACCATTATACAAAACAAAACACATGCAACCCCTTCTCACCATAATCATGTACTCCTTTGTTGATTGCTTGCATACCTCATGGTGTGTTTTCTTCTGCAATGAAAAAAAAGCTTGTGTTCTGTCTGTAATGTATTGCAGAATGTTTTTTAGCTCTGATAAAACAATATGATTTAAAAAACCCTCATCCGGCTTGGTTCAGAATATATATTTTCTGCCCTGGGCTCCTACTGAGAGGAAGGGTGGGATATAAATCTAATCATTCAATCAATTAATTTTGAGCTGCTTTACACAGTTCTTAATCATCTCCTCAGTTGGTGCTTGTAATTGCCAAAATAACTACAAATCACCAGGTTTGCAGTTGTTCAAGGAAATACACTATCAGGTGCCCACCAATCCCTTTTGAAAAGTGAAAAACTAGGTCGTGCTGATCCATTCCTCACCTGTCTCAGACCCAGCTTATAAATTGTGCTTGCAGCATAGATGACACTCTGCACGGTTAGTTGCTTGTATAAATAGACACTCTCATGGTTGCAGCCAATTATGACCATACCTGGGAAAGACCTCAAAAGTGAAATATTTTGTAGGCATTGTTGAAATTGGCTCAAACCACATGGGTGCATATTCATACCAACTGCTCAGAGAGTTACCTGCTGTTTTGTGATTGTGATGTCAGTGCAATGCCCTTACATTTAGGTTACTCCTACCTGGGCATTTGTTCCCAAAGCAGTAATGTACTTTTTGCCAGTGCACAACTTGTTCTCCAGTTTAAACTGCCCCAAGGTAGCTGCACTATAGTCTGGAATCAATAAGATGGGTGGGCGACTGAGTACTGTCCATATTTGGGGCTACAATTCCCATGATCCCTGAGCAGTATGCTGGCTGGGGCTGAAGGGAATTGTAATCCAAAACACCTGGAGGACACCACATTGACTATTCCTGCAATAAGCTATCAGCACAAGGTGGGCAGAGCAATCCAACTCAGGGAAAGCCAGCCAAAGGGGTGCTGGTGGAGAAGCTCCATGGCATCCATTTGCAGTTTGGGAGCCGCCGGACCAGCTAAACATTGGCTCAGCAGGGAGGTGCATGCATGAATGGCAAAAAAAGCCAGCTCTCACAAATACCCCTACTGGTGAGTAAGCGCTCCCCAATAACTTCCATTACAATTATTTTCTTGGACTGACCTTTTTCTTAATATAACTTTGGCCTGGATTGGGACCCGCAGGAACACTCCAAATGGGAGTTGGATGTTGTGTAAATCCCCCCACTTGGCTCCTCCACCATGCCCCCAGAATGTCTCTTTTTGGGGCACCCCTTCCACCAAGCTTCACTGAGCTGGCGGATCCCCTGGCTGAGCCGGCAGGGTCCCAGCTCTGCTGCAGCTTAGAGCCTTCTGCCGGCAAAGCCTGGACCCTGCCGGTTCAGCCGGGGGTCTGCCATATCCAACTCCCCTCAGCCCGGCTTAAATATGAGTTGGATTGCACCCTAGGTCAATTTTAAAAAGTGACATGGCTTAATGGTGGGACTGATAAATGGAAAACTAACTGAAGAGGTCTGGGGCAGAGGATCTGGCATGCCTACACTTCTAGGCTGTGGTTCATAGCTCCATTAGAACTATCTGGAATAGAGCATCGAGACAATGCATAATTACTGGTGTGATCACAACACTGCTGCCTGCACATATGGACCCAGACAATGTCAATGTGGGTCCCTCTCAACCATGCCATTCCCACTTTTTGAGATGCAAATTTGAAAAATGTCCTGCTGTCTTCAGCTTCTTTGCATGGAAGCCTTTTTTAAGAATAGGGGGTGGGTGGGAATAGAACACACTGATTCAGCATACCTGATAAGCCATACAACAGCTGCACTGATCTCTGGTAGTCCAAATGTTAAGCGTGAGGAATAGCAAAATTGATGTGGTTGGGGGCATAGTCTAAACAGGCAACTGTGGCAGAAAAACACTGTGGCCGCTGGTATCTATTCCACACGATCCTCTGCTTCCTCTTTAGCATGACAACACCAAACCAGCTGTGGGAGAAGCTGCAGTTTGGATGAGCTGAAAGTGGTAGCAATGGGAGGTGCAGACACGTTCTCATGAGGACACAAAGCTCCCCCACCCCACTCTGTGAAACAAAACTTTTGATTCAGAAGGGTTTGTGCAATGAACAGAAGTTGCTGGCAGGAGCACGGGGTAAAGACAAGTGCAATGGGGACAGAGGCAGGGAGAAAGACAGCAGAATAAAGGGGAGCCTGGCCCTCCCTTCTCTTCCAGACTCTATAGTCCTGTCATCTTCCAGATAAGACAAATGGCCTCCATCAATCATCCCCGGCAGCCTTCAGAGAAGCTGGGGATCTGCTTGGCTCCTGAAACGTATTAGCCTCCAACTGGGAATCATTGCTGACCTGACAAAGGTGCTCTTTTTGTGAAAGTGGCTGCTAGGGCTTCATCATTTGCATAATGGTCTATTATCTTCACAAAACTCAGCCCGGTTTCCTTCCTTTTCCCAGATGATGGAATCAAGACCAGTTATTTGGGACAAGCAGGTAATTTTCAGCCAAATGGAAATCAAAATAAATTTGTAAAGGAAGCAAGGACAGGGTCACAGATGTGATGATTTACTCTTCCCTCCCAGTGTGCTGCGGAACCAATGTGTCCGGCTTCATAAAAGAATGGAAGAGAAGAACTATAGGAAACAAACATCCATTATCTGCAGACTTAGTTAAGAGCACTCACGCCCAGCCCAAGGATAAGATGGTGCCCCCTCCCATTCCATGTATGGACAGCAACTAAAACAGCAGTCGAGTCTTACTTTAGCACTGGTGAAGGTACAGTATCCTCCACTGCATCTGGTGGCAGCAGGCTAGGTTAGGGCGTGTCTGACAGGCTACGTGGCTTATGTGCACGCATGCACGCACACGCACAAGTGGCATTCCTTGCTCCCTGCTTCATTCTGCCTAATTGTAGGATTGGCCCTGATTAGCTCCACCATGGAACTCTTGTCCACAGTTACTCATCTGCAAGTATTTTCTATCAATCTGAACAGTTTTGTCATTGTATTTTAATGGGGAAGCCCGTGGTTCTCCAAAAGGCCTCTTAATATTAACTGTCACTATAACTAGCAAAACTAACTCTCCTGCTCAATCCTAGCTCAAATGCAGGTGCAACAGGACCCATGGATGCTTTTCTTTTGTGACACAGGTTTTCAGTAGAGAAGTCAGACATGAGCAGAGGGAAGGAAGGGATCCATGGCAGATTCTTTTCAAAATGTATTTTTTGTACATGGGATAATTAGGTCATAGCAGCTTAGCTTCAGCGATGAATCACCATTGACTTGGTCCGCAGTGCCAGTCTCTTGGTCTGTATTCCATGAGTTGTTCATCATCACTGGAACAAAATATAAATAAAATGGAACAATTTTGTGGTGCTGTTCTCTGGCAGCTTTGCACCTCTGCCCCACTTGCTGTGTAGCCAAAGTTTCAAAGGTGCAAACTACTGTTTGATTCACAGCAGCTAAAGCCAAGTCAGAAATTTTGCAAAGACAAGATTAATGGGAAAGGGAAAACAATTTATCTTGCTTTTTTTTTTCCTGTGCACAGGAATCAAGATCCTAATCCAAGGAAGGTTTGCTATAATGCATGGATGGGGAAGCTATGGCCCTCCAGGTGTTGTTGGATTACAACTCCTGTCATCCTCTTACCACTGGGCCATGCTTGCTGGGATTGGTGGTTGTTGGGATCCAGTAACACCTAAAGATCCACAGACTCTCCATCCCTGCTGTATTGAGAAGCCCTGCCCAAGATGGTCACTGTAATATTTAAGGGAAGTGATTATTCAAAGAACTGAGGCTACATGGGCCACAGTTCACATTTTGCTTTGCAGCATTCTCCTATTGATCAGAAGACTGATACAGTATTATTATTCCACAGTGATAAGACTAACAAAAGATATAGGCAATCTTCTTAAACTGTCTGATGGGAGTTGTAGTTCAAAAAAGTAACTTTTCCAAGCTCTGTTTTAATGTTAATATTAAATGTAACTGTTGGATTGTTACATGAAAGGAAAATATATTCTTTAATGTCGTTTCAGCTGTAATATGAGGAATAATGCCAAGCTGTACAATTCCTGTTTTTGAATGGTTAGAGGCCAGACAATGGCCTGGTGTGGCATTGGTTACAGCTTGTGGTTAATAAGGAGAAGAGAAATCTGGTCCATGAGTCCCAGTTCGGCCAACATGTTAAGCCAGATCTTGGCTTAGCTCAGCACAGTGGGAGCAAAAAGGTGTGGAGAAAAAGCGGCTGTGAGCTCCTCTCATGGTACCTGCATGGTCCTAGTAAGCCAGGGCCAGGGAACCTTTGGCCCTCCATATGTTGTTGAACTGCATCTCCTGTCATCCTTGCCATTGACCATACTGGCTGGAGCTGATAGGGGCTGTAATCTAACGTATGGACCACACCCCTGTGGAAAGCCAGTTTGGCTTACTATGTTATGTGATGCATCTTTTCTGTATCCTCTCCTCCAACCCTCCTGAGCTGATTTCGAGGATTTGGGGGGAGGGCTGGAGGGGACAGGAGAGGACGAGGAAGTTCCCCTGCACGAACAGAAGTCTGTTGCACCAGCAGAGCTGCAGTCTGGGATACAGCCTTCTACATGCAGGCAGGAACAGATGTTTCTTTCCCATTGCATCCAGGCTTTAAGCCTACAAGGCAAAAGTGCTCATGAGTGTTTGGCCAACAGTGCCAGGATGCCTGGCCTTGGTTGATCAACAGCCTGGTTGCAGGTGTGGGGGTCTGTTTTCCACTGTTGCGAGGGAAGTGAGTTAGAGCAATGCAGTTCATACAGGACACAGCTTTCACATATGCCAAATAGATGGAGAAACAAGTCACAACTGCTGTATATTGCAGTTAGAGACCCCCATATCCTCTCCTGTGTGGGATGTCTTCCTCTGGCACCTCAGTTGTGGAGTGGAGCGTGGATTACCCTTGTGGAGGAATGGATACCTCCTCTGTATGTGTCCCAAGCCAGCTCAGTAGTGGACATCAGGAACAGAATTGTGCTCTCATATACTATTTCATGCTTCTGAATACTACTTGGTATAAACTGCAGGAGAGAAGAGTGCTCTTGTACTTAGGACCTGCCTATAGGCTTCCCATAGGCATCTGGTTGACCACTGTGTGAACAGGATGCTGGACTAGATGGGCTGCTGGCCTGATCCAGCAGGCTCTTCTTACGTTCTCATATAAGACTCAGACATCACTATCTTGTATGGGGATGGAACTGTTATTTTGTTCAATTCAGTTGTTCTTTCCCTAAGAAATAGACAGAGTTGGAGGCACATAGCATTTCACTTTGGCATGGCACATTGGCCAATTTTATTTCTGGGATAGATAAAGTTACTCCCTACTCAGGTATGTCTTAGTGTATGACAGAGGGGCATAACTAATTAAATAGGCCTCTGGGAGTCTGAAGAATAAGAAGTGGGACTCCATAGATATCTTCAAAATGTCGATTACTAAATCTTTCTTCTTTCTTTATTGCATTTGTATACTGCCCCATAGCTGAAGCTCTCTTGCTTTAAAAAACCAACCATTTGTCAGTAGTTCCTGCAAAGAGCAATCAAGTCTTGTACAGCCATTTTATTTTACACTATTATAATATTGCCACCTACTGGCTAACCAGGAAGCAACTGTGTATTTAAAAAAATCCCATGCTACATTTTGAACGTTGCTTGGTAATGTATTACAATAATCTGCTAGTTAGAACTAGATGTTATTTGGAGAAATCAAGAAGTGAAGCCATTTGTTATCTTCCTTATTCACAATTTTTTAATATAAAAATGTAAGCAACGTAATGTTTCAGACTTTTGAGGGGAAAATACTTCTTGTTTTCAATAATCATCATAATAAAAATATAAACAAATACATAAACAAAACAAAATATTCATATGAAATGGTATTGGAAAACCCTTATATTCATTTTGGTTAAAGTCCTCTGTTTCTCTTACCTTGGGGTGCATTCCTCCAGTTTTGATGAAACTGATATCCTGACATAAAATGCAATAGAAATGAATTAAAGAGCAATTCTATAATAAGAGCCAGTGTGGTTAAGCAAACTGGGAATACCCAGAATCAAATTCTTGCCAAGACTCAAAACCATAAGTCAGTCTTTCTCAGCCTAACCTGCTTTAAAGGACTGTTGTGAGAACAGAAAGGGAGCCCAGCCCACACATGCTGCCCCAACTTCTTTGGAGGAAAGGTGGGAGCCTCAAAGAGAGCTACAGTGGAGAGGTGGAAGAAAGCATTCAGGACCATTGTTGGCAATCCCCAAATGCATTGCTTTTGGCCTCTGTGGTATTAACTGCAGGTTTCTGGTCTTCTCTGATTTGGTTCACTCCCTTCAGTCATTCCTGGATGATAGTACATTTACTGTAGAAAAATGCCTTCCAGATTGCGGCACTGTTGGATGTATGGGAATACCTTCATGGGAACAAATATTCCTTTGGAGACATTACAGCTAAAAAGATATATGTGCAAGTGGCTGATCTGACTGAGGTCACTATAGCAGGTTACCACTTTGCTTTCTGGTAGTGCACTGGGTATGATCAGTCATCCAAGGCTGGAGGGCAATTCCAGGTGCTCTGCTCGCTACATGTGATGTCCTTAGAAAACAAGTTACCAAATTTGTGGAACATGAGGAATAAATATGAAGAGACGCCAAAGGGCTGCAACTCCAGAGGAGGCCTTTTGACAAAAGTTCAGTTAAGCCATGACTCAGTGGATCTCAGCTGAAAGCACTACACAGGCTGGTAGCCAGCCTAAAACTTCAGGAGAGGGTACAAACAAGTAGCCCCCACTTAAGGGTCCACCTTACATCTAAGCTTGGAGAAGATGCCGTAGAAGGTCAAACCCATTAGAAGATCCTTGCACTGGAGTTACTTGGAAATGTTATTTGGAACACAATTTACTTACACACTTTAGATTGGAGAGAGGGCAAAAGGGGGACAGAAGAATTTTCTGGAAGTCTGTGAGGACCTTGTGATTGGGATAGGCTCAGCCTCCCTCCACACATGCATAGCTTATATCAGAATCCTGTGTGCACTTCCTTGTGAGTAAGCCCCATTCAATTCAATAGAATTTACTCGTGAGTAAATATGTTATCTGTTCCTGTCTTTCCAGCCTACAAGGTGTATTGGCAGCTTCATTCCCACTGGCTACTTCTGTTATCTAGAGACGGTAATTAAGGCAGACTGCTGGCGCGTCCGTTAGGACAACCGTTTCCTTCTCCCACATTCTTTCCTCGTCCTTGCTTCGCCCCTTCCCCCCACAAGCTAACGAATCACTCCCCCCCCCCCGCTTTAAAACGGCGCGGAGGGGGAGGAAAGGCGGAGACAAGACAAAGAACCTTCCCACCGGTCCGCGTGGAGCGTCGACAGTTAAGGGCTCCAATTGGCTGCCAGCGGGCAGCGGTTTTGCACGAAACAGCCGGCGCAAACTCAGAAGGCTCCGTGCCAGAGCTGTGCGTGCCCCAAACTAGTGAGAAGGTGTGGCTGCGCCGGCGGTGCTTTAATTTTTCCTGTCGTTTTCTCTCCAGGCAAGGCGCCCTCTTCCCTCCACACCAGGCGGTAGGAAACTGCTCGGGCGACTCCTGAGATGATAATGTGATTTGTTTCAAATCATACTGTCCTGTAATTGTCATCAGTAGCGTTCAGTTTCTTTTCTCTGGGAGAGGGGGGTTAATTGCAAACGGATCTCCTTCCCCGACCCATCCCCCCGTCATATCAGAAGGAAAATGAACCGCGGCGGCGGCGGGAGTTTGAAGTCGGGTCACCGTCCCGCAATGGCGGCACAGAGGAGGGAAATGGAAAGAACTAGCCCGTAGCTCGAGGAGGGGGAGTTGAGAACACGAATTACTTAGGTCAAGAAGCCTCTTTCTCAGTTCATACGACCTGCTTAAAGCGTACCAAATTCGAACTGTTCCTAAAGCAGGCCCTAAAAACGGCGGAACAGGAGCCACCGCCGGAGCCCCGGGATTAACCGAGGTGAAGGTGGAAAGAGAAGCGTGGGAGGTTGACTGAGAGCCAGGCTGGGAGGAAAGGGAAATGGCGGATTACTCACACCTAACTGAAAAGTGCGGAGTAAGAAGTGGAGGGTCTGGGACAGCATCGAGGGGAGGGACTGGGCCTCCGGTTAGCCCTTCTGCCACCACAGCCCGTGTTTGGTGGTGAAGAAGCCACCGTGATCTGCATATTTTAAGATTCAGCCTAGTGAGACTTGCTACAGAGGGGAGGTAAAACACAGTTAAGAACATTATTTCATCCAGTGATGACAGGGTTGCCAGGAACCCCCTTCAGCCATCAAATGCCTGGGTAAACAGGACTGTTTTAAAATTCTTCCTGAAAATCAGTAGTGATGGAGACAGACACCTCACTGGGGAGGGCATTCCACAAATGGGGAGTTACCACTAAAAAGGCTCTTTTGTGGGTCAGCACCAACTGGGCAGAGCTCCATGACAGCAGTACCAACAAGGCCTCCTCTGCTGAGCTTAGGGTCCGAGATGTTTGAAACAAATAATTAAAAATAATTCAAAAATAAAAATATGGGACTAAATCTCAGAGCTGTGGTTCAAATTAGATCCTCCTCCTTCCCCCAGTCTATGTGTAATAGATAGGAATGGGATGTGGAGGTTCCCATGTTGCTCCTTGTAGTTCACTATACTCGCTTTGGTAAAATCTTCTGCCACCCTAGGATACTAAATTATGTGATTATTTTATCAAGCAAGCATGCTGTTTTTATTTATAAGCTTTGTATGCCATTAGGGTTGCTACCTGTTGCATTCAGAAATTCTGCCATCTCAAGCTGAGTTGTGCTTTGTGTTCGCAAAACCTTATTGCACCTTTGTAGTATTCTTATCATTAGGAGCTACATCACCTAGTGCCTGGTGTGGGAGGTAAAGCAACTTTCCCAGGTACTGTCTTTCTTTACCTGATAGGAGAGGGATGAAACAGTGGCCCTCCAGGCAGGGCCGATTAATCTTAGGAGGGCCCCTATCCCCACGCTTCACCTACCTTTCCGTTATTTTTTGCAGCGCACAGGTTTGCCATCAATCAAGTTGGCGGCCAAGGTTTTCCTAAGGAGCTGAAGCCTCTGCAGCCATCTTTGTTGATGGCAGCAACGCGTGTGTGATCAGCCAAGATGGCGGCAGAGACTTCAGTCCCTTAAGGAAACCTCGGCTGCCATCTTTATTGATGGCAAATTTGCACACCACAAAAAACAACGGAAAGGTAGGTAAAGCGGGGGGATGGTGGATCGCGGAAGGAGAACGGAGGGTCCCCTGTAGCTCCAGGGGCCCTCAGGCCAGTGTCCCACGGGCCCCCAAGAGCTCCGGGCCCCTAGGCTTCAGCCTACTAAGCCTAATGGATAGTCCGGCCCTGCCTCCAGGTGATGTTAGACACCAATTTATCAGCCCCAGCAAGCATAGCCAATGGTCAGGAATGATGAGAGTTGTAATCTAGCAACATCAAGAGGTCACAGGAGTGTTGAACACATGTGCACATATAGATTTACATAGATTTGGGTGGTTTTGATCTACATATTCTAAGATTAAAAACTTTACGGGCCATGATAGATAAAGCAAAAGCAACATTCATTTATTCATGCACCTGCACTATTTATACTATGTCTATAATTTTAGCATCAAAAGGAGCGTGTGGGTGAGGGGAACTGAACCCTCACTGTGATCTGTTGCCTGAGCACTTTCTTCCAGCAAAACTCACTTCTTGAATCTGGGGGGAAAAGTGTTATTGGGCTGGCAAGATGTAGGGACATAAGGTGGCATGAGGGTTAATACAGCTCACCTCATCTGCATATTTTTTTTAATGTAAAAACTAGATCCCACCTCAGTTTTATTTGAGAACATAGCAGATGTGGATTAAAAACGTAGCAGACTGCTGCCATCATGTCTAGTTTGATCATAAGAAACCTGTACACACTGAACTTTGAAAAGAAAATCATAAGTTTAACCAGTTTTCTGTGATCTGTAGTCTTGAGCTGAATATAAATGTAATGAATAAATTGCAGCATCCAGTATTTAATTGAAATCTTTTCATATTCTTACACTTAGGAATTACCAGTATCTTCACTTTGTCAGATTTGTTGGACTGAATGACTTGGGCACAGAAGAATTCCATTTGTGCTCCCTCTGTAGTGAGACATTTATTTGAAAACTCTTTGATTTGTATTTGAATGTAATCTAATAAGTTGGAGGAAACAGAGTCCTGCATGGTAAGTTGTTATGATTTCTGCTAAACTATGGTGGGCAATTCATAATTATTTCTTTTCCATGGTATTTGGAGTCTTTTTCAGTTTTTGAATTCTGCAATATACTTCTGGAAACACTGGTGTCATAGTAGCTTTGAAATATTATTTCCCCATGAAATATTTCAAACATTTTTTGATAATTGAGATGAAGAATTGAACTCTAACTGTCCCTTAGTTTGAAATGTATATTACACATGAAGTCTATCCTATTGCCTATCTTTCACTAAGGAAATAGCCCTAAGTCCTGCCTGGGAGTAGTAGACCTCAACAGAGCGGTAGAGCTGCCACTGCCACTTCTGAAGCTCTACCACTTGCACTGGTGTGGGGACGTGGTTTTGTCCCATGGTCTTGGTGCAGAAGAGAAGTCCAGATTGCACCCATTACATGCAGTGTGATCAGCTTAAGCTTCAGCAGATCCTTGGCTGGCTCACGTCCTGTGCCAGTAATGCTGCCTCCTTTTGGATTTCTGGTTGGGATACTACCAGCATTAGCTTACGTCCATGCTTTTGGTGGTGCAGCAGGGACCTGTGTGGCAGTAGAGGCCCACCACTGGCAAAGTCTGGTAGAGGGACACTTCCACTGCATCCAAAACTTGTGCAGGCAGCAGATTGTGAGTTTGGGTTGCTCTATAAATCTTGTATAAAAAGGAGGCTTCAGACACACTAGACTTTTAGTAAACGAACATAGGAAAGCTATATTTATAGAAAAGTCTCAAGCTGGTTGTGAGTTACATAAATGCCATATTAGATGCAAGACTAAAATTGGCTGTGATAAAATTACTGTAACAATTTTCAGTACCATATTTGTTCCTTAAAATCTTACAGCAATGTAAGGGAAGCGCATACTACTAATTGTCATGATTTACAATATTTACAAGTACTTCAGTAAAAACAATTTCCACGTAAACCTTTGAATTTGTTTGAATATTACATTTTAAACATTAAGTGTATTTTACACCTTTTTTAATTAATATAAATAAAACACGCTAGATTGAATCCTAATTGATTTAGGATATCAAAAAAATTCCAGTAAACGCACATCACTATCAAAGCCTATGTTAGCCTTATGTGTGATGCATGAAGATTGAATATAGTACACTGATTCAGGAACAACTGTATACTCAAATTTGCCAAGAACATAGAACATAAAGTATAGTATCGATCTATAGGTTCTCAAAAATTTTAGTCATATTTCCAATCATTTATTGGAATAGGGGCACATATATTGGAATATTATTTATTGAATTTGTATTCTACCATTCAACATGAAGGTTCCCTGGGTGGTACTTAATATATTAAATTATGTAGATCCATACAAATAAATGAATAAACCCAGCAATATAAAACAAATTGTATATATATTTAACCAAAATCATAGCTAGTCCAGCAGTAATCCTGTTCTCAGCCAGATCCATATGCCTGAGAAAATACATGCCTGATGCCTAAAAAGCAAATAATACTTAGAACAACCAAATATCTGTGGGGAGGGAATTTCATATTTGGGGTATCATGGGTGAGAAGGCCCTGCTCAGCACAATTGCCCCATGAACAGTGGATATCAATGGAACTGCGAGTGGAGCCTCTCCCATAGATCTTAAGACTAAGCTAAGAGAAGTCAGTAGGCTAGTTCACATATAATGGTAAACTGGTTTAGCGCTACATAGACAAACCTCAACAGGATCAAGTGACAAGTCATATGTAGTGCTCTCCTCCCATGTGGCCAGATGGAGGTCTTCTGCTGAGTTTACTTTCCATTTCAAATAATCTCTGTTTAGTGTTATGTGTGAAGTGGGAATCCCGGCTTAAAACAAAGTGATTAGTTGCTAAACAAGCCAGCTTCATACTATGGGATATAAAGCTGGCTAGTTTAACTAAGCTGAGATTCTTTGAAATGGAAGTAAACTCAGAAGAAGTCCTCTAGGGTACATGAGAGAGGAAGAGGAGTGTTTGAGTCCAGCATTTTGTTTGGGCTAAGGTTTGTTGGTGTAGCACTAAACAATGGTTTAATATTACATGACAACCAGCCATTTGTTTTACTGGAAAATGTAATAATTTCCATTTAGAACAGAAATAGATTTTTAATCTAATAGTTATTAACACCCAGAAACTTTTAACAATGTTTCAGTGCTGTTTCATTATTCTGGCTTCTTCCCATTGCTGATAACAGCCACCAGATGAGAGAGGGTCATATTTGAAATATACAGAATTACTGAGTCCATTTAGCAGTTTATCATATAAAAGCTTGCACTTCATTGCACATGTACATTTCTGTAAAGTGATTTTTAATGTGCATTATTAAAGTAAAGCAAACCCATTTACATAATTTTAATCTTGTTTCACTTTGCTAGTTTTTATTGTATTGCCAGTTTTTATTGTATTTGAGCAATCTTAATTCTTTTGGGGTCCAATAATAGATTCTCTAATAAAATCATACAGTATGTACTGAGATGTATATGAAAAACAAACTAATAAGCTTGATCCTAAAAGCTGGTATAATATAAATATACACAGGTATTATAGATTTTCTTTGAAATATATCAGGTTATATATATGTATAAATATATGATTTTTAATAATAAGGTTTTTCAGTAATAAGAACTTATATAAAATAAAAGATTGTGCTTTTTGTTTAAGTAACACTATAAATATTTTGTCAGTTTTCTGAAGACGCTACAGCAATGAATGAAGAACACACAGATGGAACGAATGGGTGCAGTAAAGTTAGAACTGGTACTCAGAATGAGGCTGCCTTATTGGCTCTTATGGAAAAGACTGGCTACAACATGGTTCAAGAAAATGGACAACGAAAATTTGGTGGACCTCCACCAGGTAAGAAAGTAAGCCTGCTTATTATGAGAATGTTACGTTTAATGGGGTTGGGGTTACAGATTTTGAAAACATATAATACATGTAATGTAAGTAAATCTAGCATTGACTGAGAACTCTGTAGTTATTCAAGAGGCTAGATTCCCCCCCCTCCTAATGTTATAGAAATCTTTATACCTTTTTTTTTTTTACATCTTGACCTATCCCCAGTTGAGATGAAGTGCTGGATCTAAGTTGATTTATTCCCATTAGACTAAGACTGAGATCCTAACCATTCATATTTTGAAATAAGTTCCATTGAAATCACTGGCAGGGGGTGTGGTGGGGGATAGAGCTGTTAGATTCTTTATAAACCTCATTGGCAAAACTGGAATCTTTTACCCTGTCTACGTAATGTATAGGAAATGACAAATTAACATGTTAAGACATACATGTGCTAGAGGTCTTATTGGCAAAGTATCTTGTCACAACATTTGTAATAATGTGCTGAACAATTTTTTTAAAGGTTGGGAAGGTCCACCACCACCCCGAGGCTGTGAAGTTTTTGTGGGAAAAATTCCCCGTGATATGTATGAAGATGAATTAGTTCCTGTTTTTGAAAGAGCTGGGAAGATCTATGAATTTAGACTGATGATGGAATTTAGTGGTGAGAATCGTGGATATGCATTTGTAATGTATACAACCAAAGAAGAAGCTCAGCTTGCCATTAGGATCCTTAATAATTATGAGATTCGTCCTGGAAAATTTATTGGTGTTTGTGTAAGTTTGGATAACTGCAGACTATTTATTGGAGCTATCCCAAAAGAAAAGAAGAAAGAAGAGATCTTCGATGAAATGAAGAAAGTCACAGAAGGTGTAGTAGATGTTATTGTGTACCCAAGTGCAACTGACAAGACAAAGAATCGTGGTTTTGCCTTCGTAGAATATGAATCCCACAGAGCTGCTGCAATGGCACGAAGAAAATTAATTCCTGGTAAAGCTTTGTTTTTCATATAAAGTGTAATCACATTCTTGCTGAGCACTTCACTCCTAGATTTGGGCTTCATTAAGAGGCAAACTTGATGAGATGGTGGCAGATGCTTATGCCTCAATCATGTTGAAAGCAGTGGTGGATCTGATCAAGAACAAATGGGCACATAGGTGAGGAGTGCTAAATCATCTGCTAGCTACAGCTGTCCTTGAGCCTATCTGTACTTTTCTTTCACCTTTTGCTCTTAAAATTGGACCACCATTTTTTACCTGATAGAATCAGATCTGGGTTTAGCTATACTCACCTGCTGCCATCACAACTAGTTCAGCTCTATCATACTCAAGTGAGAAAAGAAGAAATGACTGTGAGCCTTCTTAAATAAAGTGGATTTGTGGTTTTTCTTGTGTTTCTTTTTTTTTTTTTTTACAATAATTTTTATTCAAATTTTCATAAAACATAGAAAACAAAATCATAAAACATTCAAAGACAAAAAACAAAACAAAACAAAAATGATTAAACAAAAAAAAATAAAATGTTGACTTCCCATTTGTCACATATCAAATCAGTTATAGGTCTACAATATATAACAATCCTGTCTCTTAAATCATATTATAAAATCACTTTCCTCCAGTAGTTATCTTAATTAATCATCAAATCTCATAAACATTACTTTATTCTTTCCACAAAAAGTCAAAGAGAGGTTTCAATTCTTTAAGAAATATATCTATCAATTTTTCTCCAAATAAACATGTCAATTAATCCATCTCGTTAATAATTATAATAATCTTATTGTCATAACCATAGTCCAAATAAACATTTCGATTAATCCATCTCATCAGAATCTGTTAGGTCCAATAATTTCAATAGCCATTATTCCATTATCCCTATTAGTTCCATCTTCAATAGTCCTGTTAAGTCCAGTAATTTCAGTGTCCAATCTTCCATTATCAGTATTCCATAATAATCTTGCTGTTGTAGCCATAGTCATATAATAAGAGTCTGATGGGAATTTCCTCTATCCCAAATATTTTCTTGCCATCCATTCTGAATAAGTTGCTGAAATACTGTTGTAAAGTCATATCTGTGTTCTTCTTTTTTACAAAATGCACTGGCTCATCTCTTAAGAGTTTTTCCATTGTCACATGGCTGCAGTTAATTCCATAGATTTTCTCTATATCAAGCTCCATCACATCATTCCAGTCCAGAAGATTATCCAAGCCATTGATAACTTTATCTCTAATATCTTCATTAATTTCTTCAGAGATAACGTTAAATTCCAAACAGTAGATTTTATTTCTAAAATCCATAAACTCCAGATCTTTTTCCAATTCCACATTTGTTCCAATCTCCAGGGCTTGTATCTTCCCTTTATTTTTTCTTTTCTCATCTCTGATCTCATTCTCCTCTCTCACAGGATCCCCTATTTCTTTACACTCCTGCGTCATTTTGCTCAGTTCAATTTTCAGCTCCTTACTACCCTGTCGCAGGGTTTGTTTCGTTATCTCAATCTCATCCATTATTTTCTGAAACATAATTACTTCCAGATTCTCAGCCACTTTCTTGATTGCCATTTTTAAAACCACGAAAACAAAGCAAAACAAAAATAAAGAAGAACCACTTCTTATTTCAGCAACAATTGGGTTAATATTCCAGGCTTGATGACATCACAGTATAAACAGAGCAGCCTGCCTTATCTCTCTATGTTCAAGAATGCAAAACAAATTTAGTTCCCAGCATCAAAACAGTTAGTGGCGTCGTGAAGAAGCAGATTCGTCAAAATAAAATAGACCAAAAAGAGAATAGTCCCAGACAATATAATATTCCTCGGAATAGAAATCAGGAATAGAAATCCCTCTTCTGTTTATTATCTTTAGAATGCACTTCCAGGACAGCTTTTTGCGACAGAAACAGAGATAAGCTGTTAATTTCGTGAATAACAGAGAAGAGCTATATCTCACCCAGAAGTTGTCCAAAGCCGATCAATCTGACAAATCTCCTTTTGCTGCAACAATTTAAACCAAGTAAAAAAAATAATAGAAAGAAGGGTGCTTGCCTGCTAGTCCGTTCTCTCTTTGAAGAAAAGATAAACGTATCGCTTAAGCAGATAGAGCTTGTTAGGAAGTCCGTCCGGCATTGTTGGCTGGACCTTATCTCATAAATTAATGAAATCCAGTCCTCCCAACAAAAACAGGCTTTGAGGTTGATCTCTACGTTTCTCCCTGCCCGGGAGAAATTTCATCAGTCAAAAAAAAAAAATGTTCTGACTGATTTATATCTGAATAAGCTTCTTTTGAGGCGGGAGCCCGTCCCAAAAGCAGGCACAAGCGAAGTCACCCTTCCCGGAAGTCGGTTTTTCTTGTGTTTCTCAGGGTTGGGTTTTTTCCCTTCTGATGAAGCAAAGTAGTCAATCAACCCCTACCCTCCATCCTATGTTGCTTAGGACAGCTCCCAACCTTTTGGAAAGGCTTTTTTGTGGGGTGCAGGGTGGAGGAAGAAGGAGATGATTCACCTTAAGATGCAAACCATTCTTATTCTGGCAGGCATTTAACTTGACTGGAGATTGGTTATTTCTGACTATCCTCTATGAATATTTAAAATTGTATCTGCCATACTATTGAGTTCTAAAATTGTTTGTTTTCTTTATTGTTTTAAATGTTTCTTTTGTTTGTATTTTAGAACAGACACTAATGAAAAATATTTCTATAAATAAATATGGAAAAAAATTAAAAGGTCACATTTCCTTTTTCTTTTATAGGAACATTCCAGTTATGGGGCCATACCATTCAGGTAGATTGGGCAGACCCAGAAAAAGAAGTTGATGAAGAAACCATGCAGAGAGTCAAAGTATTATATGTGAGAAACTTGATGATCTCGACTACAGAAGAAACAATTAAGGCTGAATTTAACAAATTTAAGCCAGGAGCTGTTGAGCGTGTAAAGAAACTTCGAGATTATGCTTTTGTTCATTTTTTCAACCGAGATGATGCAGTTGCTGCTATGTCAGTTATGAATGGGAAATGTATTGATGGAGCTAGCATTGAGGTAACACTGGCCAAGCCAGTCAACAAAGAGAGCACTTGGAGACAACATCTTAATGGTCAAATTAGTCCCAATTCTGAAAATCTTCTCGTCTTTGCAAATAAAGAAGATGGTCATCAAAAATCACTAGCAAAGCCAGCAAATCTCCCAATTCGCCTTAATGGACAGCACAGTCCAAGTCCTCCTGAAATTGAAAGGTGTACTTATCCATTTTTCCCAGGAACAAAGCTTACTCCAATTAGCATGTACTCATTAAAATCTAGTCATTTCAGTTCTGCAGCAATGCAGTTAGATTATTATTGCAACAAAAATAACTGGGCCCCTCCAGAGTACTACTTGTATTCAACTACAAGTCAAGATGGAAAGGTACTACTAGTGTACAAGATTGTTATTCCTACTGTTGCAAATGGATCCCAGAGTTATTTTATGCCAGACAAACTCTGCACAACCGTAGAAGATGCAAAAGAATTAGCAGCACAATTTGCACTGCTTCACTTGGGTAAGTTCTTAACACTGTTTTTATTAACGTTACTCTGATTTTTGGATTTCATCGTTTTAGCATAATTTGTCTACAGCAAATAAGATTTCAGTAATGCCCCTGGTGCTTAGTAAGCAAGCTCTATAGAAAAGTCTGTGTTTTACACTCCAGATATACTTTTCAGTCTTTTATTTTCACTATGCAATACGAGTTCATACTTTTTGTCTCAGGATGCACCTATCAGGTATTCAGTTCTATCTTTTTAAATGTCAAGCCACAGCATGCTAGAGAACAAGACTACATTTAATCTTCAGTGTAAATCTGATTTTAATAACTATCTTATTTCTAGGTTGCTTTAAAAAGATTGCTTTTGCCCATGCCCATCCTGGGATCTTTGCCTTTAAGATTGAGGCTGCTAGTTTTATTGAAAAGGCAGTGGCAGTTAATTTGCATTTAAGTAGTACTTTTCCCTATGAAGGAGAACTTTTGACTTCTTGAAAAGAGATGTGATGGAAAAAATGTTTGCAGAAAAAAAATGCTACAGTAAACTTGTTTGGGGATTGATTTATGTAAATGTTTTAACTTTTCTGAGGGCTTTAGTAGGAGTACACGTACACTTGAGAGAAGTGTTTGAAGAACAAAACTTCGAATAACCATTTTAAAATAATTTTATTTTGATTCTTATTTTATTTATTTATTTAGAACAGTTTATATCTTGCCTTTCTACTTTGTCCAAGACTGTATACAATATTAAATCGATAAACATATTAAAAATAACATTCTCTTTTTGAGCAATAGCATAAAAGCACTCTAAAATAGTGGCACAGTTAATTTATGTATAAACAGACATGGTTATTGTTTTCAGTGTAACTCAGCTCATTTGACTAAATGCTCGCCCATATTAAAAGGTCTTTCTTTAGTTAGATTTCATGGCTTCAAAGCTATGTCGATTACATAGTTGAAAAAGTCTTTGAGACTGTGTCCCTGGAAGAGACATATTTTTCAATAGAATAGGTTGAGAAGAACCTCTATGCTAGGATGGGGAACCTCAGGCCTGGGAGCCTAATGCAGCTCTCCAAGCCTCTGCCTGGTCCTTGGGACTCTCCCTGACCACACCTCTCTTCACAAGCCACATCCCTTACTAGCCCTACTTTGCACCCTCCTTGAGTGTTTTTTGCCTGGCAGGAATATGCCTTTGAATTCTGATAATGTATCTTGTTTGCCTGGATGGAGGATAGAGAGGTGTGTGAGAGCATGTGTGAGAACTAGCTACTGTACAAAGATAAAATTTACATTTGTTGCTCCACCCACTTTTGCCTTTTGTCCTGCCAACCAGTCATAGGTGGCTCCCGAAGGATTGCTCAGAAGGTAATGCAGCCCTCAGACTGAAAAAGGTTGCCCACCCCTGCTGTACACAATGAGGCGTAAAGTAGCCTTTGCAGCAGAGCTAGTCCAAATGGGGTTGTGCGCCTGGAGGCCTGTTAAGATACGTTTAATGTTTTCTCCCGAATGGAACCCTAGGACAAACTTAGAGGAAGTGTCACAGAAAACTGACGGGGCGGGGAAACTTTTTCTGCCTAACCTCTTCACCTTGCCCCAGTTCCTTCCCCCACTCCCCATCTTTTTACAAGCAAATAGTCATGGTTGGCAAAAGCTGTTCACTGTCCTTTTGACAAGGATCAATTAATAGTTGACAAGTCCTTGGAGGCTATAAAAGGAAGATTCAGTGAAAACCTAGGGTAGACTTGTGGTTTTGCTGGGTTCAGTGTGCCTGTACCTCTGTTTTCTGAACACTGGGACACATAGTGCTGGGCAGACTCCGCTCCCTTTTACTCCAAAACTTTGGAAGTTGCAGCTCGAGCATGTTTTACCTTGAAGTTAGCTTCACACAGACTTCAGAACTGATAGGTCATTAATTCCTGTTGCCATTCCAGGTATGTCTAATGAAAACGCTTTGCTTTAGGCTTAGGCAGACATAGTGATTGGCCCAACATGTTGCTGTGGGCAGCGCTAATCATCAGTGGGGAAGAAAGATGTGTAGCGGTGGGCAAATATGTTTGGAAACCGCAGCCAAACAAAATAGTCTCGCTGCCTTTGAAACAACTAGTGTGCACATAGCCTTACTCAGGAAAAGGTAAAGTCACATGTGCATGATGAACTGCTGCTCAGTAACATGATTAACATTCAAATTGAAATATGGGGTGGGGGAGTTCTAAGACAGCAATGTCGACAGTCAGGACACACCACACTTCTTTGACACGGTCTGAATAATGGAAGTCATATCAGTGCCTCCCATCCTGTGCTGGGTTTTGGAGACAGGACCCCACAAGGAAATTAACCTTTCACATACATTGGCATATGGACTGCTTTAGAATAGGTGATGGGCATTAGCAAACTGATGCTGACCATGTTACGTTGACCAAACGTCTAAAAATTCTAGGCCAGTATAGGCCATTTTTGTTACCAGAAGGTGACTTTCTGAATCTCCTCTTCCCCAATATGGGTTTATATCCTGTTTCTGTCTCACACTGGTATTCCAGGTTTATCAGAAGCAGTTTCATCTTCTGCTTCTCTGTTCTGTGGTGCACCCCCTTGTCATAGAAATGTTACTGTGATGTACAGCCTTTGAAATCTCAGTGTGCTATCTCAAATGGACCAGTTGCCAATTTCCAATTCTTTCAGTAAGTATCTTCGGTTTTTCTTTACCTGTTTCTTAGGTTCTTATTTCTGCTCTTAATTATATCTTTTCTAAAAAGCCTGTTTGTTTTGTGTTATTCTTTGGTCCAATCTTGCACAGCAGCGGTCTCCTGATGGACTGGCCAAGTGTGATTTTTACATAGCTAAAGAAAACAGTATTGCATTTTTGGGCTAGTGAGACTTGATAGTTCAGTTTCTGCTGTCCTCTCTTAACCAGCAGAGTTTTAGGAAAGCATTAGCAGTGCTCAGACCACACATTCTGATGGATATTTTCTACTCTTGTTTTACAAAAATTACTATAATATAATCTCCATAAATCTAATTGTGATTATAGGTCCATTCTCTCCACTGTGTTGTTCAGGGCCTACTGTCTCAAGTTGCACTTTAAAAAGCTAATATTTAAGTATTTTCAGTACAGTATCTATAATAAACATCCTACCATCTTTTCTAATATTATTGAAAGCTTGCAGATTGGTTTCTTTAAAGTGTCCTATCTCACATGTCATATTTTGTTGCTGTGCAGAAACCATTATTCTAGCTGAAGCTCTCAAGCGGACGTGAGTATAGCAAGACTAATGACATAATAATACTTCATGTCTGTATAGCACTTTGAAGGGTTCAAAGTACTTCACATGCATTATCTAGTTGTTATCTTACAACTTTGTAAGGCAAGTCATTATTATACTCCATTTTGCAGATAGGGGGACTGAGTCTGAGAGAGTGGCTTGTTTAACGCTGCCTAGTGAATTCATGGCTGAGATGAGATTTGAGCTAATTTGTAGCTCTGTTTTAGTCACTATGCACTACCACCTTTCATACTCACATATAAGACATTTACATGAAGCTTCAGTGGGATCTCCATAGGGATGGGTAAATCTGACAATTTCATATTCTCTAAGTTTATCATTTTTCTAGTCTTAAGTTCAAGCCTTCACATTTCCACATCACTTTGCAATTTTTTTAAAATATGAAAATTTATCAGGATTTTAGAGTGAACTTTTCCTAATATATACATACATTTTTGCTGAGCAGTTTTTGCTAACACATCACAAAATGTTATTTTCACTAATAATAAGCATTTTTAGGTGTGCTTTACCCTAGTATATGCATTTTTTACACATGGCTGGAAAACTATTGCAAAATTGGAAGGTCACTGTCTTTTGGTCCTCATATTGTTTTGGAAAGTGCAAATTAGGTGGATTCACCTTTAAATTTATTTATTTATTTATTAAATTTGTTACCTTCATCCAGTCCAGAATAGCTTCCAGACATTAATTTAAAAGTTCAGTAGTCTTCCTTGGACTATCAGATGGAAAAGTGAGATTGCCGAGTGCCATGTGTGATTGGTGGTACTTCAGCCCAAACCTCCAGATGACTTCTTCCAGCAGTATTATGTAGATGTTAAACAGTATAGGGGACAAGATGGAACTATGAGCCTCTCCGCAGACCATCTGAACCTGATCCTCCAGGAAGGACCAGAACCACCATAACATCATGCTTCCAAGTCCTACCCTAGACAGGCTGGTGGTATTGAAAACCACAGAGAACTAATAGATTTGAACTCCCCCTCCCATCCATTCCTCGATGTAAATCATCTACCAGGGCAACCGAAGCTGTCTCCATGCTAAAGCCTAACTGGAAAGGATTCAAATAATCAGCATCATCTAGCACTGCTTGGAGTTCTCCAGCTACAACCCATTCTATCACTGTTCCCAAGAATGGCAGATTCAAGACTGGGTGGTAACTTTCCAGGGTCAAGGGATCTAAACCAGGCTGCTTCAGTAGCTTCCTTAGCATTGCCTCCTTCAGAACAGGTGGAATCACTCCATCCCTAAAGGAAGCATTAATAACCTTTGAGATCCATATGTTCAGCTCCATTTTGGCAGCTAACTAGCCAGGAAAGGCAAGGATCCAGAACATGGGTTGTAGCACTCAGTTATCCAAGCAGGTTGTCCACATCTTCAGATTGTATAAACTGAAAATACCCATAATAGCACAACCAGATATTGCATCAGTCTCAACCATCTCTGACTCTGTCCCAAGTATTACATCCAAATAGGTACAGATGCTCGTAACTTTATCTGCAAAATACATAGGGAATTCATCATGATGGGCCTTTGACGGTTACAGAGCCTTTCCCTCCAGGTTTAAATCTAGGAGGGCCCTCACCACATGAAAAAAACTCCTCTGTATAGCATCGAATGGATGTCACGGAAGTGGAAAGGCAAGATTTCCTTGCTACCAGCAGCAGAGAGTGAGAACACACTTGGGGTTTCACCTCTGTTCAGTCAGATTTGTCACAAATCTTCAGCTATTAGTACTCTAGATGTCTGCCTTGTTGTTTTATAGCCCTCAGGCCCACAAAATACCAAGGAGCTGAAATTGCCTGATGGCTGGGCCAAGGTCATTTGGAGATGATCATTTTAATAACCTGGGTCATCTCATTTCAAGCAGGGGCCAGGGCCTCATCAGAACCACTGGCTAAACTTGCAGGAAAATCCCCCAGCATCTGTTAGCTTTAGGAGGTGGACCATCAAACTCAGTCAGCCACCTCTACAGAGGTTACAAGCAGCCTGATAACCTGCCCCGGGGTTCTCAAAACCATATCCGAGACTACCTCCAAGAGCTCAGGCAGGAAGTTGGTACGTTAACAGAGTCTCTATCCTCTCTCAGGACCCTAACCCCAGGTACAGACTCTTGATTTAGGGTTAGATCCTAACTAAACTTCCATGTGTACGAGCAATCTGAGAGGAGGCCTCTGCTGGATCATTCTAGTTCTCCCACAAACAGAAGGAGGTCTTCCATTCCTGGAGAACTAGTTAGGATCCAAGCCATAAACTTCCTTTGGGCAGTAATCCTGAGGGATGTTGCATATGTGTTGATCTACTTCCAAGTAGGAAAATGGAAATGGACTGCATTCAAGTCAATCCTGACTTACGGCGACCCTATGAATAGGGTTTTCATGGTAAGCAGTATTCAGAGGGGGTTTACCATAGGCTGCAGCTTCCCTGTAAAGAGATCCAGCTGCTTAAGCTGATCCTCTGTTAGAGAAAGGAACCATCCTGCCACTTCACACTACAGGATGAAAAACAAACAAATCCTGATGTAGCCACAGGTTGAGAGTTTTTTTTTTTTAAAAAAAAACAAGTTTTAACTTGCTATTCTTTCAGTTTTTACAGAAGTACTAATTATGTTGCTTGCTGAAAAGAATCTAAGATTAGAAACACAATTTATAATGTTATCAGAAGCTGAGAAGGGAGTTATCATAAAGTATGGGTGGATGTGGAAAACAACCTTAAATTATATATATTAAAATGAGAGAAGGTCCTAGGTAATACTGCCTCAACAGAATTGTGAATATTTATAGGGGGAAGAAGTAGTAAACAGTCACCCTGTGCTAATAGATCTGACAATCAATACAAAGTAACAACTTAAATCTGTCTCTTTGAAAACAGAACCAGATGTTGATGTTTGATACATGAAAGGTATTAAGTTTCTAACATTTTTAAAACTTGTGAAATTAGGAAAAACATACAGACACAATTCTTCCAGGTTTTGTGAGAAATTAGCCTGCTCCAAACTTTCAGTGTTTTACTTTCCATGTGCACACACACACACGGAAAAATTCCTGCAGATGCCCGTATATCAGAGAGAGGGAGAAATATACTGTGGTCTCTGTGGAGGGAGGAATGGAAATGGACTGCCTTCAAGTCCATTCCGACTTATGGCAACCCTATGAATAGGGTTTTCATGGTAAGCGGTATTCAGAGGGGGTTTACCATTGCCTTCCTCTGAGGCTGAGAGGCAGTGACTGGCCCAAGGTCACCCAGTGAGCTTCATGGCTGTGTGGGGATTTGAATGCTAGTCTCCCAGGTCGTAATCCAGCACCTTAACCACTACGCCACACTGTCTCTCTGTGGAGGCAGGAAGGGCATATGTATCCTTGTGAGTGAGAGAGATTTGTGTGTGTGGTGAGTATGTGTGCATGTGAAAGGGTGAGTGTGTTGTGTCCATCATGTATATTTTTCCTGGAATTGGGGAATGCGCCCTATTTTTATGAGATAGCAACTCTGTGTGTGTGTGTGTGTGTGTGTGAGAGAGAGAGAGAGAGAGTGATAACAATCAGGACCAGCAGGACATAGCTATACAGCAGTGACTATAATCTTTTCAAATGCGTTATGCCATGCCTCCATGGCAACCATTTTGTGGCGGTGCCCATAGCACTTACATAAAGTTCAAAATGTGCCCTCTGGACCAAAAAGGTTGGTGTTTTAAAGTCTTTTAATTATAATTCCTTTCCCAGTTCAATTCATTACCACTATTCCCTATCTATGCATTTTGTACTTTTCTGTATCGCCATGTTTCCTCTAACAAATGTGGAAGCAGATGTTCCTGCACTTGCTATCTTGATTGTTGACCTATACTGGCCTATGACTAGACTTTGATGCAGTCTTACAGGTACACTTTTAGCAGATCATACTGCCATTTCCTTCACCCTACTCAGGGCCGGTTCTAAAGGGCGGACAGGTGGGGCACTGGCCCGAGGGCCCCCTCCACTCCCCTTTTGTGATCCGCGGCAGCAGCTGCGGATTGCAGGGCAGGAGCTTCCGCCTTCTCGGCATTCCCTCACCCCACCTACCTGTCTTTTAGCATTGCCCTTAATGAAGATGGTGGCCGAGGTTTCCCTAAGGTGCTGAAGCCCCTGCTGCCATCTTGGTTGATGGCAGAGATGTGCACGCGTAGCACGCATGCATGCCATCAACCAAGATGGCAGCAAAGACTTCATCCCCTTAGAGCAGCCTTTCCCAACCGGTGTGCCTCCAGATGTTGTTGGACCACAACTCCCATCAGCTTCAGCTATTGGCATTGCTGGTTGAGGCTGATGGGAGTTGTGGTCCAACAACATCTGGAGACACACTGGTTGGGAAAGGCTGCCTTAGAGAAACCGTGTCTGCCATCTTGGTTACTGGCAATGCTAAAAGACAGGTGACAGGTAGGTGGAGGGTCTGCGTGCATGTATGTGCACGCACACACACACACCAGGGCCTGGGGAAAGCTACTGTTAAGTGACAGTGAGAGTTGGAGCAAATCCTTAGCTTATTTTCAAGTGTGTGTATTTCAAGTGTCTGTATCAAATTAAGGTATTGCTGTGCACATCTGTAGTAGACACTTTTTGGAAGGGGGAGGAAGGGGAGGGAATCTTTTGGTCTCTTTGGAGCAGAAATAATGGTAGCAGGGAAAAGGTAGATGGGTGAAATTTGAAACTAGAAAGACTGAAAGAGCTGAAAGGGGAACAATGAAAGAAATCTACGTTAGTAAAACTGAGGAGACTTTACCATCACTTCTGTACAGGACAGAGGGGTTAAAATGTGAAAAGGCCATTTCCATATCTATAACTCTGGAAAAAATTGTGGGTGAAAGACTGAAATGAGATTCAGATAGAACATACTTGTTCACTGGTGACTAAAAATAAAGGAAGGCTGAAGTGTGATTAGAAATCCATCTTCCTGAAAAAATCCTAGTACAAGCACATTTAAAGTTGCATTTGCTTTTTATAAATGCACATCATAGCAAGAAGAGGCTTAAAAGTGCTTTAAGTGGCACATGTGAAACCTTTATCACGCCCCAAAGGACAAATAGAGGTGGTGGTTATTATTATTGTTGATTAAATTTATATCCCACCCTTCCTCCCAAAGCAGCCCAGGGTGGTTATCTCATAAGAACCTAAGTCACCTTACTGAATCATACCAGGGTCCAGTTAGTTCATTATTTTGGTCTAATAGTAATCAGTCAGACGTTTCTGGGCATCTCACTTGTTTGTTCCTAGCATCTGCTCTGTTTGTGTTTATTTAAAACCCCTTTTAAGCTTCTGGCTGTTGTCTTCCCTTGCAGCAATTAATTTTGTAAAGTTAATTATGAACTGTAAAGTCACACTTTGGTTTTTTGCCTGTGCTAATTTCAGTCTGACAAACTGGGCAACTGCTATAATGTATTATAACATTGGGTTCCTCTGATGCTGTTTTCTGATCAGTTGCTTTTTGCCTTTTGTGCCTTAACTGCCAGCTTCAGAAATTAGGGATCTGAAGTAAATCCCCTCCTCACAAAGTTATCCTTCATATATTTCATCTGCACACATGAAGATTGCCTTGCATAATTTTGAGGAATAGGTAGCAGTCACTGTATTTCTGCTTATACTAAAATATACTTCATATACTGGTCTGCTCTGGCAGTTACAACATTGCACATACTTACATGCCATATTTTTTTTCTTGGAACTTTTAGGTGGTACTTAAATTGCTAAAATCATATAGGCCATGTGAATACTAAATTCTGTGAAAATAATGTGAGGATATTGAAAAGCATCCTATTGCAACAATCAGAGCGTATTAAAAAACAGTATATTTTTTATTCTTCTTCACATAACACTGCTAAATTCTGTAGTGTATTTTCGCAATATACCTATATCATTGCATTTAATTTCTTACATCTTTCTTCCATATAGTTTACCTTTTTTTGCACATTTTTCATTCCACATTTGTGTCCTGGCTTCTGAACTAGCTTGTAAAAGATCTGGGCAAATGATACAGTCCTTAATTTAAATGCTCTTGAAAACAGTAACTAATTTCAGTGTTTGATCATTGTATTTTGGTTAAAGTGTTGACTGCTTAATGATAACTTTATTTTGTTTTGTGTATCTCTGCTGTGAGACTTCAGTGTATCAAGGAAACCTCTAGATTCAGAATTGTATGCCTCTTTGCACAAAGAACTAAAAATTGATTATGACCTAGAAAAAGAGAAAACTGGCCTTTGTTAAAATTTATATTGTGTAACAGAAGATTAAATTATTTATATTTAATAGCTATTTTTTTATTCTGTTCTCCAGTGATTGTAATTAGAGGTGAAGTGTTCAGTACTTCTGGTAATGGCAAATCTCATTCCTTGAGATCAGCACTGCAGTAGCACAGCATTCTTGTGTTCAAAGCTTTAATATTTGTGCAGGTGTATTTTGCAATGCTAGTATAGCATAGCATTGTGGTGGTTGCTGGTGAAGTTGTAAGTACCCTTTTTCCTAATGTGTGTCATAGCACAGGAAGGTTGGGGACTGTCAGTCATAATTTGTGCATGCAAGAGAAATACCTTCTCAAGTGGGTAAAGAACTAAGCAGTTGCTTATACGTAAGAAACTGAAAATACATAGTATGGAATGCTTCAGTTAAGTATCAGAATTCCATACACTTTTGTAAGGGTTAACATCACCTTGAAGATTGTTACATTCTGTCTCCACTGCTTGCAGAAAGGGTACATAACCTCCCCAGTCTGGACCTGTGTAGGAAAATTTGGAGAAACTAAATCGGTAAGTAACTTGATAGAAGCAAAAGTGGGTCAAATTCATGCCTGGTTAACCTCTTGGATTTTCCTCTGGAATGAAATTGCCATTTGCAGAGAAGTTACTTGTGCTCAGATTATGCCACTTTTATTTTAAATGTAGGCATAACGTCAGTATTACATCACCAGATAGTAAAAGCCCCAAATGCACCTCCATAGTAAGGAGCGATATGAATATACATTTAACTGTTTGCAAAAATAATGTGTGAAATGATGTAAAGAATTATGCTACATATTTTTCCTTTCAGAGTATTATTTTAAATGGGCACAAGGAATTCCTATAAAACAAAAAATATGCATGCTTTTAGATCAGCTTCCCTTGCTCTGAGATTTACAATCTCTTTAAATTGCATATAATTAGTACTCACAAAAGTACTAATGCTGTTTTCTTCTGTTCCCCTACTTTACCCACTTATATTAAAAAGATGCCTTGTGCTGTTGTTATTTTTATTGTCACTCTTTTTGCTTCTTTTTTTAGTCTCACCCAGCAAATGCTGTTTTTACCCTTCCACTGAATCCACTCCCTTTTTGTTTTCCATTTTTATGTAGATTGTGGCAGAAGCCTATACATGTTATTCAGGTTTAGTACCTAGTGCATTATTAGTGCTTCTGTAAATAAGAGATGATGATGATATAATGCCTGTGTTCTGGTTTACTGAGCTATAAAATATGTTGAAAAATTAAGCCTAAGGAATTAAGCTGGTTTAAATCTGTATATTCTAGTTTAACTGGGAAATGTATAGAGCTGAAAGTTAGATTGCTTCTGATTCCCCCTCCCAAAAAAACCTGCCTAATTCTAGATGTGTTAGTCTACTGTAACAAAACCAAGATTTTTAAGACACCTGAAAAGACTTAACAATTTTATTGTGATGTACAAGTTTTAAGAACTAGATATCCTAATGTTGCCTGCAGTTTATCTTCTGATAATTTCCCTTATGCTGGCTATTGTTACAAGATGTCTTATCCCTTCACAGTTTATAGTTGTAAAACTGTTAGTATAGCATTTACATTGTCCTAATGATACAGCTATGTACTTGTTTTTATTTTGCACCAATATGTAACAATGCCAGGTCATTTGTTTATTAATTAAAGTATTTATAAGCCATACTTTTTATAGAATTACATCGGCAACTTACAATGTATAGAGGCACAATAAATTTAAAAACCAACAAGAACATAAATAAATACTGCATTGACTGGAAAAAATAATGTTAAAAGGCCTGTCTACAAAGTTCAATTTTCAAGAAATGCCTGAAAGAAAGGAGGGATGGTTCCTGCCAAACCTCTATTGGAAGGGAGTTCCACAGGGCAGGCCTGTCACAGTAAAGTCTCGGTCGTTGGTGGAGGCGAACCAAACCTCAGGGGCATGGGGAACCACCAAAAGTGCCCCATCAGAAGATCTCACATTTACATCTAGAATGTAATATGTTGGCTAAAACCAAGAGTACTTTCATCCTGTTCCTTTTATGAATTTTGGAAAAGAATGTTTATTTATGATGTATCATATTGGGAGGTATGGATGTCCATGGGGAAATTATGAATTTATATTGGTCAATCATAAAAAATAAATTCCACTTTTTACTAAACATGAATTAATTTTAAGATGCATATATTAGGGAAATTATATATGAATGCTTTTACGCTGTTCTACTTTATTTTGCTTGTTTTAGTTCTGAAAGATTATGTTAACATATTTGCACAGTAGCAATAATACTCAGGTTATAAAGATACATAGGATTATACAAAGGCGCATGGTCTTTAAATATTGGCTAACTAATATGATAGAAAATACTGCCACTTTCTTTTTCTCTGAAACTGATTTATCTCTAACTTGTACATTGAGTCTTAAAGGCAAAGATTTAAACCTTACTTCTTGCAAACCAATTATTTAAAAAGCTTCAGCATGGCAGCAAGATAAATCTGTTTCTACAAAACTAAAGATGCAACTGAAATGTGTAAATGAAAAGAAGACTGTTAATGAGGGGCTAATTAAACATGGAAGTGTGAATAAAGCACTGCTGGCTTTCTTACTGGGGAAATACGGTTTTGAAAAGAGGCAATTTGGAGTAGAGCTTAACTCTTCCTTTGCCTGCTGCATCTCCATTCCAAATGCATCCTTGATCCCTGCTTAGTTCTGGATATGTGTTTATCCTCCAGATTGTAAATTTCAAAATGCTTCAGGAGGAAAAGTTGGTGATAATTGGGAGTGGAGAAGAGAAAGGCAAAGAAAGGGCCGAGTCCCACCTTTTCCACTCCATATCTCTCCACTTCCCGCAACCAACTTTTTAATGTTTTAAAAAAGTCTGGCAGAGTTTCTTAACATGTATTTGCATATAACATTTAATTAGACCGCAAGTGCCCAATATCTGTAGTTACTAAAAGCAAATAATTTCTATGGCATCTCTTAATATAGCAATATTTGCAGTTCAGTCTTTTCCATCTTCATTTCTCTTGAACTTTTTGAGGCTTGAAATGTATAGGTGATTAGATGGACAAAGGCTGAAAACTCCAGACTCTCCATTTAGCTGACATGAAAATTTTCTTTCCCTTTGGGTGGCACCATAAAGTCTTCAGTTTCTACCCATTGGGGACATCCAGGAAAGTAGCCAGATTTCTATCTGACAGCTTATTTGTGAAGGGATCAGAAGGAAGCTCCACAAGTATGGCTCTGTTATATGCAGTGTCTTAGAGGGGGGATTAAAGAGCCTTGACTCAAAGTAGCCCATGTGTATAGGTGGCCTGAAATGCTGTTGTTGGGCAGCAAGAGTTTGGAATGAGTAGTGAGTAGGCAGGACTCTTTCATGCAGTGGAGATAACCAGTTAGCTAGTCTCCATTTGAAGAGGGCAGAGTAGTGACCATTGCTGTATTAATTTTTCTTTTGAAATTAAATGTTCTCTGTTTACACATTCAACTTCTCTCTTTTTTTTTTTTTTTTACAGACTACAGTTTCCGTCGAAGTTCAGTAAATAACATTTCTCCTGTTAGTGCTACTCTGTCTTCTGGAACAACCAGCATGCTACCATATACATCAAGACCATACTCTTATCCAAGCTACCCTTTGTCACCAACAATTCCACTTGCTAATAGCAACCATGTTGGACAGCGTCTGTATATCTCCAATCAGGCCTCATTCTTTTGAGGAAAAGAAAAAGCTGGATGAAAGAATACATTTTATTTTATGTTAAGATTATAGTGTAGTTTTAGTTTAATCGGGTCCACACAATTGGTTTTGGTGAGTTAAATATATACATTTTACGGATTGCTTGTAAATTTACTGAATTTTTGTGAAGATGTATTTTCCAAACGTATTTTCGCTTGGCAAGAATGGGATTCTTTCTAAAATGGGGCAAAGTATTTTATGACTTCTTGTCTAATTGTAGACAAGTGAACTCATTTAACATTTTTATAAAGTGATTACTTTGCTGAATGGTAGCAATAAAATATTTTAAGTGCAGGCAAATGTGGGTTGTAATCTTGTTACCAAGGATCACACTTTTTTTGAGATGAGAAATATTTATTTAAAAAGCAAAGTATTATGTAGGAAGGAAATGATGCAAATGAGAGATTTTTTTAATTAAAAAAACAAACTTCAGTCAACTCCAAATGAATAACTCCAAATTTAACTTCACATGAATAACTTACATCCTAATGTGGTCCTTATTTATTTTAGTTGCATAATAAATATTTGTTTTATTAACAGAACAAATTATTTTGTGTTAATTTATCCAGTGTTTACATTGTTGAGCATTATTTGTTAAAGGTACTGTTCTGTTTGCATGATGTCATGTTTTTAATGTTTATATCATGTGTTTAATTCCATACTTGAATGCAGACATTTTAACATTAAATTCTTGCTGTATAAAATGCTAGTGAAATTTGTCTTTAATACTTAAAAGTAGGTGTTGGTGAATTTCGGGTGAAAGAGTTATTCCAGTGACTTCTCCCCCTGTGTCACTGAACCAGTGAAATAATTAACTGATTAAAATGTGCATATTGCAAAGCCACAGGATAAAACTGTGCAACTAAGGTCCATTCTATAACCTACTGGAGTAGTTTCTCTGTGGTCTATTCAGTTGCATGCTGTATCACTAATGTATAGAGAAATGTGAATGGCTTTGTTCTTTCATCTTCCACCTTTGTGCGGTTCCAAATGCAGGCACAAGAAGGGTTAAGCACCCCCTCTCTCCCTCTGCTTCAAATTGCTGCTGCTTCTGAAGCTGCTGTTTTTAAAAATAGCATCTGCTGGTAATGTTTCATGAGGCCCTAAATATAAATAGCTATCCAAACATATGTTGAGGAATACAAATAATAGTTGCTTCTCAGTGGAGATGACATACTTTGGCCTGAAGGTGGCAGCATTGTGCTGCATAAATGGTTTCTAGAGATTTTATATTTCTGTGGTTAGTTGACTAGTTGACCAATGGAGCTTTGAAACTGGATCTCAAACCCTGCTTTGAAGCTTGCAACATAGCGTTGGACAGCTGGAACATTTGCTGCTAGGAAAGGAAGCAGTTCATCACATTCTGAATGTGCTAATGAATTGTCAGTTACAGCATGAGAGAAGGTAGGTTGGTTGTGTTATAGCAGCTTTTTGTCTGCTCCCTGGCAACATGGAGAGCATTAGTTGGCTATAGCTCTATGTATCCTCCAGACCTTTCCCATCTTAATTCTTGGGGGGGGGGAGATTCTAGGTAAATCTGCCCGAAAGCCTAACAAGGACTTTTGCTACCTGGTAGATCTTTTATTATTCATTTGCATAAAATTTTCAGAGCATGAGCATAATCCAGGCCATCATGCCCCTCTCCCAGTTGGAAATGACCTTAACTTAAGAACTTATAGTAAGTTTTGATTATTTCGCCTACTAAAATCAGTGGAACTTGAAAATGATTGGTTTTGGTTGGATAATGCTCCATATTTCCAACTTGAGTTGTTTTCATGCCTCCCCACCCAGTTGGCAATGATCTTAAATACTTTCAGTAAGTTTTGATTATTTTGCCTACGAAAATCAGTGGAACTTGAATTTTGTTGAATAATGCTCTATATTTTCAAGTTGCGTTGTTTTATTCAATAACTTGAATGTGATATTTATGAACATAATTTTAAAATAGCATTCCGTTCTCACTAGAAGTAATCTGATATATCCAAATCAAATCCCATTTAAATTTCACCTAAATGTTAAGATTTAGCTTAAATTTGCAACTTTACAGGATGTGGAATCAAGATCTGTATAGTCTGCCATTCTGTTCCCTTTTCTTTGAAACCTACCTTGGTTGTACCAGCTTTTCTCTAATCTTGATAAGCCTATAAAGAAACAGACAAATCAGTATTAAATAGCAAATGTTAGAACATGATTACTACATCTCCAAATGTCTCTTTTTTAAAAAAAAGATTATTTTATGTAACTTCATGGCTAGAGAGCAGGAGTATATCTGTATTATGCATGTGTTCAAACCCCTGGCTACTAAATTAAAGTATCGTTTCTTTTGTAAAATACATAATCATGTTTAACATTTAATCACAATAATTTTAATCAATGGCTGGGTGTATTTTATGTCTATCTGTATCAAAGGAAACAGTGTAAGGGAATGGAAGAAAAAAGCTGTACAAACACTGTTAATACATAATGCCAACTGTAGACATATTGCATTACAAGTTGAAAACAGAAATGCCACTTCATTTCAGCTCCAACACCTTTGAAAACTGGTGGTAAGAATAGAAATAGCGATCACCTTTTATGCCCCCAAAACAGCAGTGCTCCATGAACAGGGCTGGTTCTAAAGGGCAGCCAGGTGGGGCACTGGCCTGAGGGGCCCTGGGGCTACAGGGGCCCCTCTGCTCCCCTTCCGCGATTCACAGCAGGATTGCTGCCGCGGATTGCATGGCGAGAGCTTCGGGGCTCTGCCATTCCCTTGCTTAACCTACCTTGTTTTGCGGTTGCACACACAGCGCCTGCCCTTAACAAAGATGTTGGCTGAGGTTTCCCTAAGGGGCTGAAGCCTCTGCCGCCATCTTGGCTGATGGCATGCATGCCTGCTGTGCGCGTGCATCCCTGCCATGAAGATGGTGGCAAAGGTTTCAGCCCCTTAGGGAAACCTCGGTCGCCATCTTTGTTAAGGGCAGCACTGTGTGTGCAATCGCAGAACAACTGAGAAAGGTAGGTTAAGCAAGGGATTGATGGGGCGTGCAATCTGCGGCAGCGATCCTGCCACGAATCACGGAAGGGGAGCGCTGGTGCCTGGGGCAGGCTTTTGCCCAAGGGCTCCAGCATGTCTGGGGCCGGCCCTGTCCATGAATACCAGTCAGAAACATTAGGTGATTGTTTGATACTTTCAGAACTGCAATTAGTTATAGCATGTATATTTGGTCCTCTGGCTTTTCTCTTGTGATGGAGAGATCTTTGACACCTTTCCATCTCCTTAATTATTGTCTTTACTTGCTGAACAACCCCTTCATCTCACATGCCTACAATCCCCACTGGCCTAGACTGATGAGATGGATAGGGTGCATAAGACTGTTAAAAAACAAGCAGCAGTGACAACAAAAGCTGCATCCCCACCGCCTTAAATCAAAAGACAATTGGTGTGGTTGAATTTCATGTATCTGTTTTTTAAAAATAGCAGCTGCAGATTGGGGAAGGGCCATTGCTCAGTGGTAGAACATCTTTTTTGCACGCAGGAGGTCTTAGGTTTCAGCTTTGACATCTCCAGGTAGGACTGAGAAAGACTCCTGTCTGAAATCCTGGAGAGCCACTGGCAATCAGTAGGCAATACTTAGCAAGATGGACTGACTTCAGTATAAAGCAGCTTCCTGTGTTAATCCTTTCATCCAGTGCCACAGTCCCAATGAAAATCACCTGCTCCTTGAAACAGCTATTTACCCCACAGGTGAAAGCTGCCATAACAATCTACATAGTCTGCTTCATACACCTATATGTAAAAACTGGTTGAGTCCATACAGTGAGAGAAGGTAGGAACAGGATTCTATCCTTGATATTTCATTTTTAAAACTTTGGGGGTGGCTTTGCTGTGTAATAGGTAAAAGCTGAAGCTAAGCACTTATTTCGGGGGGGGGGAATTCTGATGATTAATCCCAGCGATATTACCGTTATTGGAAAAGGGTTTGTCATATATCACTTCCACCATGAAAAATGCAGTTCCACACTGCTATAGCATCAATGTACAGATATTTTCTTCATCTTTAGTTTGGTGCAAACTGCAAACCATTTTCCGTTCACTGAAAAAGAGGACACTGGCCTTCCCTTTAAGCTTTCCACAGCTGCAGTGAATTTCATAAAGTCCTGCTACTGTAGAAGCAGATTTAAAGAGAAAAGGAATACACCGTTTCCTTTACTTATACAATTGGCTACCAAAAGTCAACACAACAGGAACTGTTCACAAAGTGATCCTATCAACTGTACAAGTAGGTTTCTTGATAAATAAGATAAAGTGATACCCAGAACCTACAGAGAGATTAGCATCAGAACATAAGAAGAGCCATACTGGATCAGACCAAAGGCTTATCCAGTCCAGTATCATTCTCTTAAAGTGGCCAATATGGGAAGTCCACAAGCAGCACCTGAGTGCAACAGTACTCTCCCCACCTGTGATTCCCAGCAACCGTCCTCTTTGACAGTAGAGGTAGAATACAGCCATGATGGCTAGTAACAATTGATAGCAATTATCCTTCATGAATTTTAAAGGCCTGTGTTGGCAGCCATCACCATCTTGTGGGAGTGAATTCCACAATTTAACTATGCAGTGTCTGGAAAAAGTACTTTGTTTTGACTGACCTGAATCTTCCAGCCTTCACCTTCATTGGATTCCACTAGTATTTATTTATTTATTTGCATTATTTGATTTATATCCTGCCCTTCCTCCCAGCAGGAGCCCAGGATGGCAAACAGAAGCACTAAAAACACTTTAAAACAGTCCTTAAAATACATTAAAACAAAACAACTTTAAAAACATTTTTTAAAAAAACTTTAAAAACATATTTAAAAAAGGGTTAAAAACATTATTAAAAAAACATTAACAAGCAATTCTAACACAGACTCAGATTAGGATACTTCCCAACTTAAAAGGCTTGTTGAAAGAGGAAGGTCTCCAATAGGAGCCGTAAAGATAACAGACATGGTGCCTGTCTAATATTTAAGGGGAGGGAATTCCACAGGATAGGTGCCGCCACACTAAAGGTCCGTTTCCTATATTGTGCAGAATGAACCTCCTGATATGATGGTATCTGCAGGAGGCCCTCACCTGCAGGGCACAGTGATCGACTGGGTATATAAGGGACAAGACAGTCTTTCAGGTATCCTGGTCCGAGCTGTATAGGGCTTTGTACACCAAAACTAGAACCTTGAACTTGGCCTGGAAGCAAATGGGCAGCCAGTGCAATTCTTTCAGCAGCGGGGTGACATATTGGGGATACCCTGCCCCAGTGAGCAGTCTCGCAGCCGCATTTTGCACCAGCTGCAGCTTCTGGACCAACCTCAAGGGCAGCCCCACATAGAACACATTACAGTAATCCAGCCTGGAGGTTACCAGTGTGTGGACAACAGTGGTCAGGCTATCCTGGTTCAGAAATGGCCGCAGCTGTCTTACCAGCCAAAGCTGGTAAAAGGCACTCCTAGCCGCTGAGGTCACCTGGGCCTCTAGTGAGAAAGGTGGATCCAGGAGCACCCCCAGACTACTAACCTGCTCTGTCAGAGGGAGTACAACCCCATCCAAAGCAGGCAACTGACCAATTATCCGAACTCGGGAACAACCAACTCACGGTGCCTCCGTCTTGCTAAGATTCAGACTCAGTTTATTGGCCCTCATCCAGCCCACCATTGAATCCAGGCAGCAGTCCAGAGCTTGCACGGCCTCTCCTGATTCAGATGTTACAGAGAAATAGAGCTGGGTATCATCAGCGTACTGTTGACACCTCACCCCAAAGCTCCTGGTGACTGCTCCCAAGGGCTTCATGTAGATCAGTGGTTCCCAACCTTTATGAGCATGGGACCCCCTTTATAAGCTGAAATTTTTTTGTGACCCCCTCCCCCCAGGGAGGCAGGCTAGCTGCCAGGAAGGAAGGGGGAAAGTAGCCTTTCTTTGCAGCCTTGCTTCTTTTTGCTTCACGAGAAGCCCTCTCCTCTCATTCTAAGTAAGGGTGTTGCCAGTAGAGGCAGTGCAAGGAGACGGGAATCAGTGATAGTAATCCCCTCTTCTTCCTGGTAGCTCCACCCTCAGCCTCCTTTGGCATCTGCCATGCATTTTATAGGCAGATGCCTGCCCTTAGTGTGCCGGAAAGACGCTCTGGTGCTTCAGCAAAAGGCCTCCCCTCTTGTTTGGAGCAAGGGGGAGGTGTCATCTGCAGCGGCAGTGGAAAGCAGACAGTGTAGAGGGAGTGAAGACTTTTTTTAAACAAATAATTTCTTTACTTTTCATGGCCCCCTCTGGATTACTTTGCGGCCCCCCTGGGGGTCCTGGCCCCCAGGTTGGGAACCACTGATATAGATGTTAAACAGCATGGGGGACAAGATGGTACCCTACGGCACCCCACAGCACAACTGGCAGGGGGCCTAAAGACAGTCACCCAATGCTATTCTCTGAGAACAACCTTGGAGATAGGATAAGAACCACTGTAAAACAGTGCCTCCAATACCCATCTCACCAAGTCGGCCCAGAAGGATACCATGGTCAATGGTATCAAAAGCCGCTGAGAGATCAAGTAAGAATAACAGGGTCACACTCCCCCTGTCCTTCTCCCGATAAAGGTCATCCATCAGGGCAACCAAGGTTGATTCAGTCCCATAACCAGGCCTGAACCCAGACTGGAATGGGTCAAGATAATCTGTTTCATCCAAGAGTACTTGCAATTGCTGCACCACAACCCTCTCAATCACCTTCCCTAAAAAGGGTGTATTTGCAACTGGTCGGTAGTTGTCACAGACCAATGGGTCCAGGGTGGGCTTTTTCAGGAGTGGTCGAATCACTGCCTCTTTCAAGGCAGCTGGAACCACTCCCTCCCGCAATGATGTATTGACCACACCCTGGATCCACTTGGTGAGACCCCCTCGGCAAGCTTTTAATAAGCCAAGAAGGGCAAGGGTTGAGAGGACACGTTGCTGGCCGCATCATCGCAAGCACCTTGTCCACATCATCAGGCCGCTTCAACTGAAACCGTTCCCCAGAAGTCGCAGCAGACGTTGCACTGGATACCTCATTGGGGACTACAGTAGATGTGGATGGAGCATCAAGACTGCTACGGAGGCGAGCAACCTTACCCTCAAAATGCCTTGCAAGTGGGCCTCCGAAGGGTCTAAAACTCTGTTTCCTGGAGTTGATGTCAATAGACCCCTGACAATTTGGAAAACCTGGAAAAACTTATGAATATGAATATAAAATTTAGTGGAATTTCTGGTATGGAAAATATCTCAATATTTCAGCAACATTACATTTGAAAAAAACACTGGGTTGAATTCAACATAGTGCTAAGGCAAGCATTTTGTCAGTGCGAGGATTTGTTCTTGCCAAACAGAATGTTCTCCCTGTCTACTCCCTCCACATGCTCCCTAAATCTGGGTTTCCCCCAACTCTGGAGGAGATTTGGGGATGACACGGGGCACGCAGGGGTGAGGAAGGGGCAAGTTCCACTGCACAAGCAGAAGTCATTCTGTTTGTACAATTTACTTTAAATCCTTATAGATCAATCCAACTTAGGGCTAGCTGGTGGGGGGGCAGGGGCAGTGGAGCTGGCGGAAAGCTCTGCAGTATCCACTTGCTGCTCATGAGCTGCTGCATGTGGGATACAAAAGGGAAGAGCCAGCTCCCACGAAGAGGCCTACTGGGTGTGTGTGTCAGCGTTCTCCTTAGACCACCGTTAGAATAATTTTACTGCACCAGCCATTTTGCTGACAGAACTTCAGGCTGGATTGGGACTGTGGAAGCACTCTGAGGGGCATATGGATGCTACGTAAGTCCCCCCTCCACAGCTCCACCATGCCCCTGGAATGACCTATTTTGAGGGCTACTACAGGCTTCTGTCAACTCTCTGTCCACTAGGCTGGCCAACCCTTGGCGATGCCAGCAGGCTCCTGGTGCAGCTACTGTTCAGCCGGGAAAAGGGGCTTCTGCTGTTGGAACTCAGTGGAGCCCAGTGGCTCTGGGAGCCTGCCAGCTCAGTCAGGGGTCCACCACATCCAACTCCCCCCAGCCTAGTGTAAACTCAAGATGGATGGCTCCCTTAGCCACTTGTGATATGAAATATTTTAATTACAAGGTTGCCTTCTTACTAGTGATAACATTAGCAAGAAGAGCAAGGGTGTTACATCCTTTTTATAGAGTTTGTGCCAAAGGCTGTTTATGCTTTCCACTGAATGAAACCATTTAAATTCCTCTGGGTGATAACCGAGTGTGCCTGGCTGCCAGTCTTTATCCTGGTTCAATAGGATTTTCCTTTGTCCCCCTTTTCCCCCTGCACATGCTCCAAATCTATTCTGGAGGATTAGGAGACTCTCTGAATTAGATCTGGGGAGGTTGGGAGCAGAGAAGTAGGAGAAGACCGATTGCATAAGTGGAAGTCCACTTGCACCATGCTGAATATCACACTGTCTTTCTTAAAGAAAAAAATCAGACATAGAATGAGCTCTCCGTTCACTAGAATTAAATTGTTTTGAATTTTTTCAATTGTGTTTTAAATTGTTTTTAAAAGATATGTTTTAAATTTGTATATTTGTTTTTGATGTTTTTAGTTGCTGTAAACCGCCCAGAGAGCTTCGGCTATGGGGCGGTATATAAATAAATAAATAAATAAGAGCATTTAAGTGTTATGTATAGGCATATTTTTTAAAAAATGGTTGGTGTTTATAATTCACCTGTTACAAATTAGCTGGTATGCAAATGCCTGAAGATTTATTCAACTAGATCAAAAAATGAATTGGCAGGCCTTCTGGGAAGCTTTACACGTTAGGCTCAAGCAAGAGGTACCTCTCCGTTTTCAAGGTTGAGGAAAGCAGAGCTGTAATTGATCACTGGACAAAATGATGCTGTTACACAACAAAAGCTAATTTGTTAAAACAGAAGAAACTAGTATCAAATAAAAGAAGTTAAGGAATGAGATTGTTTACAACACATGTCTTTTTTGATATATTTTCTTCACTAGTCACATGTAAGTCTCTTGGGGGAGGGGGAGGGGTTGTTGACTCATTTGTTGTTGGATCCGTGCATTGTGCAGGGGGTTGGATGGCCTTATAGGCCCCTTGAACTGTGATTCTATGATTCATAGTCTCTTCAGAGGAAGTTTCAAATACAAGGTTCTATTGGCCTGACACCCTATAATTATTGCAGTGGAGCAGCTGCCGCCCCTTGAGTCATTTCTCCTCCTTCAGCGACAGCAATTAACCGGTTATATTGGAAAGAATATTTTCATAAATCTGTTTCTCAATATGGGTAGGTTTTGTTAGGATGTTATGAAACATGGGGAGCATGTTAAGATTATCTGGGTACTGTCACCATTTCCTCACTGCATGAAGTCTTTGATCATTATCACTTGTTCCAGATTCTGTTGTTGCTGTACCTTTTTTGACTAGAGTCTTTTCATAAGATGGTTCATTCCACAAGATGGCTTAGATGTAATTCAGGCTTTCTGACAAGTAAGCTGACCATGGCTAATGCCTCCCATCTTAGCTTATTATATATATCAGTGGATGAGGAGCAGCAGGTTTAGTTCTGTCAACTGCCACTGCAAAATGACAGTATTTGTGTTAATTCTATATGAGCTGCACAGTTAACAAAAGCAGAAATCTTTATTTCACATTACAGATGGTAAGCTTTTGTTCAGCTGTGGTTTACATGCGTCCGGAATATTTGCAATGGGCAGTTGCATTAGTCTGCTGCAGCAAAAAATATTTTTGTGGCATTTTAAAGACTAAGGGTTGTATCTAAAGCTGCTGTTATGTTTGCACAACAGACTTTCACTAGCACAATGGAACTTCTCCCTAATCTTCCTGCATTCTCCTGTGCACCCACAAAATCTGCTCCAGAGGGCGGGGGGGCTTCTGTAGCAGATTTTGGGGGTACACACTAAGAAGAAGGCAAAGCCTCATTGTGGAAGTGGAATGCTACTTGCAAAGAATTAGATGCAACCCAGACAAATTTATTATGGCATATGATTTTGTGGATTGCAGTCCACCATCAGATGCGTGAAGTGCTATCCTAAGTTGCAGATACATATACAAGTGGTTGGTAGGTAATTGTAAACAGTGAGTTTATAATAAAGGGAAATACAGAAATGTTCAGATGGCAATAGATAATTATGTAATTACCAATGGTAATTCAAACAAAAAATTGTTTATAACAGACATCTTGGCCTTGATAATCTAATTGACACATGTATGATTTTTTTTTTAAAGAACCTTTCTCTTGATTCAGTCCACAAGTGATGGCTTTGAACCTCTTGATGTATTGTAATCCAACTATTTTACTTACATTGCAGTCTCCCTTTGAAGTGCCGTTCTAGCATGGTCATCTTCAGGTCCGTTACAAAGTGTCCTGGGAGGCCGAATGTAGGAAGCTGCCTTAAATTGAGTCAGATCATTGATCAGCCTAGGGCTGCTTTCACACATGGGGCTGATTGCGTTAGTTTAACTCAGCCTTTCCCAACCAGTGTGCCTGCAGATGTTGTTGGAATTGTGGTCCAACAACATCTGGAGGCACACTGGTTGGGAAAGGCTGGTTTAACTGATTAAAAAGGTAGTGCTTCTGTCCCGATGTCTAAAATCCCTTTCACACTGCAGTACCTGTTGTGTTAAGGAACAACAGCTTTTTCAGCTGATATACTGACATTTCATGCAACTGTCTTTCACACAGCTTGTTTTTGTCCCTCACGCATGTACACTGTTCCCCACTGTGTAGGAGGTCTAAGATTTCATCCCATCACCATGCAAGCCCTTTCCCTTTAGGATCTGACTTTTTAAATTGTTTTAGTTGTATCAAGACAGAGTGTGTGTGGGAAATGCTACTGCTGTCTGCGCCGATGCCGGAATATCGGTATGATGTTCATCAGGCAAAACAAAAAACAAAAAACCCTGCGCAACTAAAGGGCGGGAACGCACTGCATGCTGGGATGCCTGTCACATGAGCGGCTGCAGCTAGCAAAAAACTCCTGCAATCTTCTAGGTTCCCAGCCTTGCTAACGGATTATTTCTGGTATCATTTATCATGGAAATTAGCGCTAAACTTCCACTACATTTCACTAGAATTCTGGAGCTAGCTGGTGCATTGTGTGAAAGATCAAGTATAATGCGCAAATTACCAGGTAAGAAATCATCAGAATAACGGAATAAAGTGCAGTGTGAAAGCAGCCTGTTTCAGTACTGTCTGACTGGCAAGGACTGTCCAGGGTTTTAAAAAGTGATGTTTCCCATACCTACATAGATATGCCAGGAATTGAACCTGGGACTTTCTGCATGCAAAGCAACTGCTCTATCTGTGGTCCTTCCTCTAATGTTCCCTACTGGTTTGTGGATATTACAATTTGTCATGTGAGATTTGTGTCCATTTCTTTTGTGTAAGAGACCTGTTTGTCCTATGCAGAAGGACATTGTTGGCAGATGATTCCATATATCACAGTGGAAGATGACTTTGATTCTAGAAGGGAGGTGCGCAGGAGTTGTGCATATATTTAGTTACTTTTGAAGAACAATAATTACAGACACTTCATTTTCTTCTTTGGCCACAGCAACTCCCACATGTGAATAGGAAGCTTAATTGCATGGATTGCAGATAGGAACAACTGAGCTCCAGATGAACTGAAGGAGTATGTGAGCTTTCATTCTCTTTGAACAATGTTCAGATCTGAAACAAACATTCATCCTGGGTAAGAATCATTTATACAGCTGTTGTAATCTTCAGGGAGACTTTGTTTCTCACTTAGCAGTTCCCTTCAAGATTAACCAGCACCATAGATTATTACCATAAATGTCAAAAGCAGCATTAACCTTTCAACTGCAGTGTTCTGTGCAGCATTTACTCAAAATTAATCATAACATGGTTGTTATTGGGAACAGTGTTTCCTATCCAAATATGACTGGAAATGGAGTTTTTCACAGATTGCAACATCCATGTTTCAGCATGGATACTTGGTATATGACAGTATAGTTTTCCCCACCTCAGATATTTTGGGCTAGAATTCCTGTCAATCACAACCACCACGACCATGGAGAGAGCTCAGATAGCATGTCTAAAACCATAGCAACATACTGATAATGCTGGAGAAGAATGAACCAGAAGTAATGACTAAGACTACAGTTCTAGCCATGTCTACTTAGAAGAAAGTGCCATTGAATTCAGTGGGGCTTACTCCCAGGAAATCAAGGATGTTCATACATAACATTTATTGCTCACTGCTAAAACTAACAACAGGTGAGTAACAGAACAATCTTAATGTTGATGATTCATCACTGTGATTATTACATAATAGTATTCTCTAGTTAAAAGAATAAGGTAGCAATAATGTTTTAACTATTCTTTATGTTATGAACAAGTTCTTGGTGTTATAGACATATTAGGAGAGAGTTTTCAAGCTACAAAACTCCCCTTTCTTAAATAATTGTGCACAGCACAGGACATTTTCCTAATTTCACATCTATTCCTTTTGATTATTTTTCTCTCTAATCCTTTGATCACTATCTTAATTTGGATTTATTCACACAAGATACTAGGATCACAGAAGAGATTAGGCAAGCGTTGGCAAAAGAATCTCTGTAGAATGCAGAGTTTCTCCTGCAACTACACTCAAGCAATCCAAATACTGTTACAGCAAATTGGAGTGTTGTAAAAATTACTTTTATGCTTTGTGTCAAAATGATAGTTCTGTCTTCCCACTCTGTAATTTAAAAAAGTGACTATATAGGTATCTCTCATCTCCTAGAGAAGAGATATTTATCTGTCTCCTAGGTACATTTTAGATCACATTTAAATATGTATTATTTAGAGGCATTAATGTTATGTTAAATGGCATGAAAATATATCCTAAAATGGAATATGTAATTATTGCATGAGTGTATAAAACAACACTCTGGGCACAGTGCTTGAGCATGGATTCCCATAGGGCTCAATCAGCACTCACAGACTGCAAAATCCTGTCCAGAACACACTGAACACAACCTCCCTGGTTAGATAAATCACCTACCAGTGGGACTTCTACCTTAACTGAACTTCAGTTTATTGTCCCTTATCCAGTTCATTATTGATCCCACACATTGATTCAGCACTTCCAACGGTGTGAGCTTCCAGCAGAGTTCTGAATTGGAAGGAACTTGGTCTGATCCAGCAAGGAAAATTATCTTGTCCTATGTAATAATAGCAAACACATTTTGAGTGTAGGTTCTTAGGTAGGCAAAATGGCACAAGCCACAACAAAAGAGTTATATTGGCAGGCTTAGGGGAACCCCAAAGTTTGCAGAAGTACTGACTGATGGGATGGAGAAATGAAAAACTGAGCAGGAAGAGAATGAAGTATCCTGGAAAAGATCCTGGCTGGAAGGAACTCTGAATAGGAGCACACTGCAACATTTTGTTGTAGATCCTTCTTGGGTCCTTATTTGCCCACAAAATTGTGTCTTCTGTTTGAGTCAACCAATATAATTCTGCCTTCCAATCTGGAACTGAAACCTTCTTTAATCCTTGAGGTTTATTGTCCGCATTATTGCTGATTCGGTCAATCATTTGGAGATCATTTGTGAATCACTGTTTAAAAGTTGCGTACCTAACATAGCTGGAGATATTTAATTTTCAAACTTGCCCAACATATAGAGGTGATAAGTATTTATGATGTACATTGTGCAGCATAATTACTCACATCCTTTATGTTCAGTCTTCTGTGGATTCTATTCAGACATGAGATATAGATGAACAGCTGCTCTAACAACCACACAATACATATTTTCAGATATTATGCATGAAGTCAGCAAAATGTTATAGGCAGCCTAAATATGTTTCATTTGTTTAGCAAGTAGATTAATTTAAATCCTGACAGGAGCAGCAAGAGACAAAGAAAGAACAAGGATTTTCCTGATAAAGTCTGCTTTCTTAGAAAAGCTTGTGCAGACATTGCCTCTTTGGTTTGTGTTGCAGATCTATCTGGCTAAGTAGAAGAGTCAGACCATTGGTCCATCTAGCTCAGTATTGTCTACACTGGCTGGCAGCAGCTCTCTGGGGTTTCAGGAATTGGACATTCCCAGCCCTACCTGGAGATGCCTAGGACTGAACTTGGAAACGTCTGCATGCAAATCAGATGCTCTACCACCAGGGGTATGGAACCTCAGGCCTCTCTAACTGGCCTTCAGAACTCTTCCCAGGCTATGCTCCTCACTGGCCATGCTTCACACCTTGAGTGTTTTTGCCTGGCTGCGATGCATCCTTGAACTTTGATAAGGCCTCTTGGTTGTGTGGATGGAGAATAGAGAGGGATTTTTGTGTGTAGAAACTAGTCTACTATGCAAAGGCGAAATATTGGTTGCTCTGCCCACTTTTGTCTCTGGTTCTGTCCATGTGGCCCTCAGAAGATTACCCAGAAGGGAATGTTGCCCTTAGGTTGAAAAAGGTTTCCCGCCGCCGCTCTGCCACTGAGCTACGGGCCTTTCCCAGTCTGATTACTTCAGAATCAAAACAGACCTAGCATAATGGAATCCCTGTGCTGAAACCATACTAGAGGCCCTGTAGTCCCCAGTGCCACATTATTTCCTCGGCCAGCGGGCATGCATAAACCCAAGCAAGTGATTTCTTCCCACATGGGCACAGCAATGCAACTCATGGGAAGCCACCGGAAGCGGGGATGGAGGAGGACGAGCCGGCAGAAAGATCCGCAGCATCCATTTTGTGTTCAGTAGCCACTGGTAGTAGGTTCAGTCAGGAGATGGGCAGGGATTGGAAAGTAAAAACTGACTCTCATGAATACCGCTACTGGGGACTAAGTGCTTTGCATAGACTTCCATTGCAATTATTTTCTTAGACCATCCTTTTTTCCTGGTGTAACTTTGGCCTGGATCAGGACCTGCAGGAGCACTCCGAATATGAGTTGGATGTTACCTAAGTCCCCCCTGCTCCTCCTCTGACACCCCTCCAGAATGCCCCTTTTTTGGGCCTTACTCTGGCTTTCACTGGCACCTCTCCTGCTGGGCTGGGCTTTCCCAGTGGACCCCCAGCTGAGCTGACAGGGTCCTGGCTCTGTTGCAGCTGAGCCGGGGTGAGGGGCTTTTGCCAGTGGGGTCCGGTGGAGCCTGCCTGAGATGGGACCCTGCTGGCTCAGCTGTGAGTGTGGCGTAAATAGGAGTTGGATTGCACCCAAAGCTGTTAGCAATTCTGTATAGTTGCTACAAACATAGTGTTGTAGATCAGAGATACATTCTCCTTTGTTTTGGGGTATTTCAAGATGTTGAAAAAATCATATTCATGAGAACAAAAATTGTAGCTGGAATTACAATATTCATAAACCTTATGATTGATCCAGCTCTAGATCCAAGATTTTCAATCGATAACATGTGCTTTTTATTTTCTAATATGGGCTGATTTTTAGTTAGCTTACTTTGTGTCTCTGTTTGCTTTTTTGACTGCTAGAGAGTTTTCTTGTTTTCACCATCTTTTAAGATCCCTTTCTTTTTAACTAGCGAGATGATAGACGTATACATTAATTAGGCATAAGACAGAAATGTTATCATTTCACATCTTTTTGTGAGGACAGCTTGTCTCATGCAGTATCATCAATTTATTTTATTTTGGATCAAAATCTAAGTTTGATTTCAACCCAGAGGGGCGGGGCAACATTAAAGACTAGAACAAAATTAATTTGACACTCCAATGTAGCATTTGCACACCTGCCTGCCTAGTCCCTAAGGGAACAGCATTATGGGGGGAGGGGAGCACCTGGCCAACAACAGATGCTGCAAAATCACAGGGTTGTTGGGAGAATAAAATGGTGGGGGCAGACAACTGAGCCCCCTGGAGGAAAAGGAAACAGATATACAAACAAAAGCAAACAAACAGAACACTACAGTGGGAGAGTTCTAACGAGGTAATGTAGACCACTGTTCTTCAACTCTGGGTCCCCAGATGTTGCTGGATTACAACTCCTGTCATCTCTTAGTTGTGGGCTAAACTGGCAGTGGATGATGAGAGTTGTAATCTCACCATATCTAGGGACCCAAGGTTGAAGAGCACTGATGTAGACTATATCACCTCCAGCTGTGATGGGGATACCACTTTTGAGTGCTCACCAATGTAAAAACTCCTCCTACAAACAGAAAAGCAGCATACCAGGGAGAGAGGTTTTAGTGCAGGTGTGGGGAACCTTTGGCTCTCCAAATGTTGCTGAACTACAATTCCCATCATTCCTGGCCATTGGCCTTACTTGTTGGGGCTGATGGAAATTGTATTTCAGCAACATTTGGAGGGCCAAAGTTCCCCACAATCTATTCCAGCTGGTCTGAAATGGCACAATCTACTCTATCACCTCAGAACAATACTGTCTTATTCCCACCTCATTCTATCACATATCAAGAAAAGCATCTGGAAGAGAAGAGGTGTGCAGAGGCCAGAGAAAGGATATCCTGCCACTCGCCACTCTATTTGCCATACGTGGGATGCCGTGGGAAACTCACCAAACTAAACCTGCTGTAGCTTTGGCTCTGATGTGTGAGGTGCATCTGACTGAGAGCTGAAAGGAACACAGCAGTTGGCAACCTGAGGAAGCTCCATCCACCTCCGTGCCTGCCCATAAAAACAAGCCTAGAGTGAGAGATTAGGGTGACGTCTGAAGGTTCCAGGAACCCTCTTTGTTGGGAATGATCTGTGAGTTTATTTGGGTCCTGGCTGAGAGCCAGAAGGCTGAGAGGTGTTAAGTGGGGAGCTGTGTCAGAAGGAGAAGGAATCGGATATCAGTATATATTGATTAGTAATTTGTATTAATGGTTTTATTGTGTATTTTTGTAGCATTTGTTGTTTTGGTTTTTCTGCACACCACTTGGAGATATTTTTATATGTTAAGCAGCATAAAAATGGTCTAAATAAAATATCTAGACCAGTTGAGAAAGAGAGAGTGGAAAACAAACCAACCGACCATCCGACTGTGCCATTGGGAGAGCTGCTTCAAATGCTGTAGCTCCTGCTGACAAGGAAAAAAAAGGATGGGGTGCAATTCTAGATGAAGCTCAGCTGGCAATTCTCCTTGGCCTCCTAATTCCTTAACCTCCTCAGCCATACGTCTCTCGTTAACGAGGACTAATGTCAGAATCAAGCTGTCACTTCCTATAAGAAGGAGCTTACTCACTAGTGTGAAATGGACCAGGAAAAATAACCCATTAAATGACAAGCTTATTAAGCACTGATGTGTGTGTGTAAGACAGAGTTTGAATCTGCTGTCTGCTAGCAATGTCAAGTCGGCTGGCCATTACTGAACTTGTAAATAAGTGTTTCTGTTTGAGTAATTGCTGTTTCTCTATGGGAAGATTGGGAGCGTATAATTGCTTTGAGACATAAATCCCTTTGTAAACTGTAATTACTATTAAATCATTTCCAGTGCACAAAATACTTTACCATTCTAAACTGGTTTAGGCAGCAATCCTATACACTCATCTGGGAGTAAGTCTCATTGAACTCAATGGGACTTTATTTCTGAGTATAGGATAGCACTGAATAGCTGGTAGCTCCATATCAGTGGGGCAGCAGAATCTGCTCTGGTCCCAACTTTCAAGGAGCTGTCCAAAGTGCAGTTGGTATTGCCACTGACTGGCTGTGGCTCTCGAGCAGCCACTCTAGGAGTCTTTCTGACAGGAATCTTTCACAGTTCTTCTAGGGATACCAGAGACAGGTGTGCAGGGGAGAGCAGCCCCCCAATAAAACATAATTCCCAGATTCCCAGCTTCATTATTCTAAAATGTAAGTTTCTACCATTTGTAGAAATATGAGGCAAAATGCGTGGGCATTGTTCTTGTTTGTTCTGATGTAGACACCCATGACTAGGGATTGAACCTGGAACCTTCTGTATGCAAAACATGTGCTCTGTCATTAGCTACAACCCTTCCCAGGCAGCAGCTCTTTATTTTGCAAAGAGGCATTCCCTCAGCACAGAGATTGATGATGATGATTTGAATGAATAAGTTGCTTGCTACACCAAAAAAGAACATAAAGCAGCCATAAAGAAGAATGCACGGTAATAACAATACATAACAGTTCATAAGTAATCCACAGACAAACACGCCCCCTCACACAGCAGCCAAAGCTTCAGCAGCATCAATAATAGCCAACAACAAACATAACAGTCCTTCAAATGCCTGGGGATAAGAGGTATGTTTTTACCTGGAGGTGAAAAGATGTTAGTGATGGCACACCTTAGAACCTCAGGTGAAGATTGAAGGGTTTGGGTAGGTTCATATTTGGAGAGGAGTACTGCATTCAGCAGAAAGAAGATGATTTCCAGGTAGTCTTATTTTACTGCACCTTTTTTTGATGACGAAACCTGAAGGGATATCACAACCTTCAACATCTCACAGATGAAAATAGGAACATATTTCTATTCTCTGATATCAAAAGTCATTTACCAAGACCTCCCCACACCATACTTGCACATTGCTGCTAAGGTCTACTCTGCTGTATTTATTTATCCTGCAGTAGCCTGTTTAGCATTGATTTAAATAGCAAGAGGCTGTTTGGTCAGGAAATCCAAGGAAAATGCAGCGTGCCTTCACATCAGTGAAAATATATCTTAGCAGCTGAAATGTGTCCATTGATAGGCTGTGTGTGCATGGTACCTTACAGTGCAAGCCTATGCAAGTCTCTTCAGATGTAAGCACCATTAAGTTCAACTGGGCCTACTACTCCCAGGTGCAAGGGAATAGAATGGCAGCCTTAGGGCCCATGTGCATGTGTTGAGGCACATGTGTACTACAAACAAGAAACACCCTCCTCATTCAGAGATCCAAATGCTAAGAAAGGAACCCTGAAGAATGACAACTCTAGTATCATTAACATAATTTTAATAGGGGGGAGTCAATAATTTACTATGGACAAGAGTTCAGAAAATAGGAAGTGTCCTTAGTTAATGGGGAAAATTATAATATAATGATATACTATAGAGGTCCCTGTCCGTCTCTCATCCTGATGCTGACCAGAACCAAATCTACTTTGCCTCAACAATTTTGGGCTGTCATATGCTTTACACCCTGGGTCTTGAATATCCCATCTTTTTAAAATCACAAACATGCCTCATACTGGGTCCGATCATTGATCCATCTAGCTGAGTATGGTACTAGACTCACAGCAGCTCTCAGAGGTTTCAGACAAGGACAAATTATTTCACTCAGTTCTAGTACAACATCCTTAGCATTCCTGTTTAGTTAACAGGAAACCAGTCCTTTGCTTATGAGGAAGAGGCACCATGACTTAGGGCTTATCCAAACGGAGCGGGATAATCCACGGTTCCCATATTCAGTTTGTCATCTGATAGTCCTCACTTTGCCTTTTAGTTCGCTCTTTCCCAATTAAAAAAAACACTTTTTTGCACACGCACACACAGCGGTAAGACCCCTACATTCTTTTTGCTTTTTCCAAGCTCTGCCTCTAAAACCTCCCCCTATCAACCAATTAGTCAGCAAAAAAATGACGTATGCGCCCCTCCCCCTTTGCAACGAAGCACAATATGGCTGTAAAGGAGTTCTCGCCGTGGAAGGAAAGGGAGAAGGAGGGGGGTGGTCGGTTTCAGCCTGCCTCCGGAATGCTTTGTCAATTTCATTCTACTTCCTGGGGATTTTCCTTCAAATCATTTTGCCGCAGGAAGGAAAGGGAGAAGGAGGGGGGGTGACACGTTTCTTGCTTTTTTGGAGAAATAAGTGCAATTGCCAGCATGTGTATCTCCTTAAATATCCATAAAGGCAGAAAAGCATACATTCATGTAAGCGTAATATGGCAAATACAAAGAAGAAACGGGCTGCTGGTCGGTTTCACGCCTGCCTCTGGAAAGCTTTGTCAATTTTATTCTACTCGCTGGGGTTTTTGTTTCAAATCATTTCTCCATGGGAAGGAAAGGGAGAAGGAGGGGGTGACACGTTTCTTGCTCTATGGTTCTCCAGTCTCTATGGTTCCGGGCGGCGGGGACGCTGTAGCAAACCACTCATATGCAGGGCAGGGAATGCCCATTACTTTCAAAGGGTAGAACTGGGGGCAGAAAAGCCCATGCGTCTCAATGGGTAGACCTGGCATCACAACAGCCAATGCGTTTCAGTGAGTAGATCTGGCATTTCAATGGGTAGACCTGGCGTCTGGAAAGTCTATGCATTTCAATGGGTAGACCAGGCCACCAGGTCTACCGATTTGAAATCTGCTTGCTTTCTTGTTTGTATTTGCAATATTACGCTTATGTATGCTTTTCTGCCTTTATGGAATGTATGCTTTTCTGCCTTTATGGATATTTAAGGAGATACACACACTGGCAATTGCACTTATTTCTCCAAAAAAGCAAAAAACGTGTCACACACCCCTCCTTCTCCCTTTCCTTCCCGCGGCGAAATGATTTGAAACAAAAACCCCAGCAAGTAGAATGAAATTGACAAAGCTTTCCGGAGGCAGGTGTGAAACTAACCAGCAGCCCCTTTCTCGCTTGCTGTGCATTGCAGATCTCACCCAGAGCGGCCTCCCAGTTTGCAGGCTGGCAAAAAATAAAATGCATCTGCACAGTAGTTGCAGACCCCCCCAACACCCCACCATTGCGATGTTTGGTTCAATTTTCCCGGACTTATTCTCACACATGCGCAAAAGTGCAGATACGTGATTGGCTGGAATGAGGAGAAGGGGCAAGGGGAAACTCCCAAGAACCACTCATCAGCTGTAAAGTCCGTGGTATTGCATCCTACCTCCTGAAGGCACAGCGGATGATTCCCAATTTTAAACAGCAAATCGCATTTTTGCCGGTATTGCAAGGAGCGGATTTAACCCGCAAAAACGCATAACAGCGCGAGACGTCATTTGGATGACCGAAGAATAATGAACACACATAGTGGGCGTGTCACACATTTTGCAGTCGTCTGGATGAGCCCTCAGAAAGACTGGCTTCTCTGGACCTTTGCCTTCTGCAAGATATTCATCAACTAAATCCTTGCTGTGACAGCAAAGCCTACAATTTCTGAGGATTAACTGGCTTTTGTTTAGTTTTGAGAGCACACATTGAGTAGACCTCAAGCCTCCAGGCTAGGCACAGGCCTTAGTCTTATTAACTCATTTGGAAGGCATGACATTTTGTCAGTAAAAAGTTACAATTTTGAGTTGACAAGCCTCTTTCACATCCATCAGGCGGTTGTGATAAATTATGTCAGAAGCTATCTGTTTTCACTTAGAATTGATTGTGTCTTGCTGGTTGATTTATCTTTTGATTAAAGTTTTCTATTCCAATGATTGCAGTTTTTCATGTGCTTTTTTATCTGCTTCCTGGTGCAGATTATGGTTCTGAGCTGTCTGAGCAATGGAGTCCTGTTCCTTTGAATGGATGGTGGCCTTTACAAATGAAAGGGATATCATAAGTGCTAAAAAGTTATCAAGAATCCATTTTGAGAAAAGCAAAGGGGTGTCAAAATGTACAGCTAATCTTATAACTGCCAGTTAATATCATTAGATCATCAGGGCTGGCAAAAGCCATTGTGTCACTGCCACCACTTCTGCCACCTGCTCACTTTAAAATTGATTTGCTGCCACTACCTCCATCTCCTTTCTGCCTAGCTCCGAGGAAGGAGAGCGAGGTATTCTGGGTGCAGTGGCCTTGGTTCCCTGGGAAGTGGAATTGACTGATAAACTACTCTGGGAATTGTAGCTCTGTGATGGGAATAAAGGTCTTCTAACAATTCTCAGCACTTTAACAAACTGCAGTTTCCAGGATTCTTTGAGGGAAGCCATGACTGCTAAAGTGGTATAACGCTGCTTTAAGTGTATGGTGCAAATAAGTCTTTAAGGGGCAGTGCTATTCAATCCAGCATGCATTGTAATCCTCTGTCCAGAGCCAGCAATCTCTACCAACAGCACATTGATGTTGCCTGCATTTAACTTATCTTTATTCATTGCTTTCAGCTCCTCTGTATACTGGGGTCATTTGGAGTGATCGTGTCTATATCCTGAATCCTCCCCACAATCCAGGTGGAGGCTTGATAGGACTGTCAGCCAAATCTGCAGGGATGTTGGCCACCTTAGGGACTACAGAAATCCACCTGGATTCATCTGTTTCCTGGGGTGGACTATAACAATTGGTCCACCACCCCTGCAGAGACCTTGAGCAGCTATAAAGTTAAATCTGACCAGATAATGATCTGTCCATGCCAGTGGAGGAATTTCTGGCTCGCTCAGCCACAGTTCATTATCCCCCAGATCCAAATAGAAGCTCAAGTCCAACATATGTGTTGAGCCAGAGAATATATGAGACAGGCCCATGGTTCGCTTGGCAGCCATGAAATCCTGAGCCAATCCTGAAAAGGCAGCATCAGCATGGATGTTAAAGTGTCCCAAGTCCGAAAGCCTTGGGGTTCTCAACACCATTCTCGAGTTCACCTTTGTCAGCTCAAGCAGGGAGAATTAGGCAGGAGGAGTGTTGGTACACCTACAGATTCCCTGTTTTACCATTCTGGCAGCGGCCAGACTATTAATGGGGACCAGACGGTTCGACCACATAACACCGATTCTGGCCTGCCTGCACTGGCTGCCTATTTGTTTCCGGGCCCGGTTCAAAGTGCTGGTTTTAACCGACAAAGCCCTACACGGCACAGGACCACAATACCTGTTGGAACGCCTTCCCCGATATGAACCTGCCCGTACACTACGCTCATCATCAAAGACCATCCTCCGAGTTCCTACGTATAGGGAAGCTCGGAGGATGGCAACGCGGAAAAGGGCTTTTTCTGTGGTGGCCCCTGAACTGTGGAACAACTGTTACGAGGCAGGGCCATGGAGCCTGCTAAACTACAATTCCCACCCCACACCCCCACCTAATGGTATGGCTGGTTATGCTTTCCCACGAGGTTTTGTGCGAAGAGTAACAAGGGCAGAAATTAAGATGCAAAAACTAAAGCTATAGCATAAATGTTCTGCATAATTGTTATCTTGTTCCTTTGGCAAATTTCCCTCACCCACAGTGAATCCCATTGTTTGTTAGGAGCCTTAGTTTTTCAGGGTCAGTTAGAGATACACACACACATACACAACATCACCAGACTTTCATACCCTCCTTGGCAGGAGGGGGAGAGAGGAAAAAGTATTTTAAAACCGAGGCTTGAAGGAAAAGGAGGGAGGAGAGGAAGAAAGAAAAAGGGGGGCTGAGGAACACCAGAGCTCCGACACACGTGTACGACGCTCTCAAGGAACGCATCAAGGACTGCAGGGACAGAACCGGGGAGACTCTGGGTCTCGGTGCAAAACCTTGAGACCAAGAGATCCCTTCCTGGTTTTGGATCAGAGCTCTTTCACATAGCTTCAGCTGCATTCAATTGCCCACTCAGGGCCTAGGAGAGGTAATCATTCCTACTTTTTATAGTAATAGGGTCCTTTGATTTCTTTAGTTTAAAGTTATGAATGGGTTAGGATATTAATGATAAATGCTGCCACGCACCCAAGTAATTCTGTAATGCTTTCCTACTCTTTCTCTCAATAAAAATCAAGCTTTGCTTTATTTTGGTTTGGACCTGCATTTCTTGGGTTAAATATATACACCATTTAAGCACATTTCAGGGCAAAGCGCTTGTTTTTATCCCTAGCAAAAGATCCCCTCCTCTCAAGGAGGTGTGTTTCATGGGACATGAGGGTGGCAAATGCACACACTCAGGTTCCCAAGAGCACATGTCATAACACAACCTCCCAGAGGAGATACGCCTGGTGCCAACGTTACTATCTTTTCGGTGCCAGGTTAAAACTTTCCTCTTTGCCCAGGCATTTTAATATGTTTAGTATGTGCTGACATTGTTTTAATCTTTTTAACATTTTAAATTTTTAATGTGTTTTATATTGTTACGTTTATGGTATTTTTGATGTTTTCTTGTTCTTGTGAACCGCCCAGAGAGCTTCGGCTATGGGGCGGTCTATAAGTTTAATGAAATAAATAAATAAATAAATTCTTGTAAAAAAAAAAATTCATCAGCTGATTTCTGTAGATTAAACTTCTGTTAAATGCACAAGAACAGGCCATGCTTGGTTAGTTTCAAGGGTAGAGACATTTTTTTAAAAAAAAATCTGGTTACCACCGTTGAGCAATTTGACAGCATGATAAGCATACTTTCAACTTTATTGAGCATTATATTGTATAAGGAGGGTTTGAGTAGGATCCCAACATTATAATAAAATACCCAAGTCATCAAAATGGACTCTAAAAATGTAACAGTTGTATAGGAGAATTTCACTGAATCTAATTCTGTTACCCTGACTGTATTTTTTCTAGGACTGCTGCTCTTACTGTAGTTTTCAAACCACACCAAGCTTTCTTCATTCCTAGTGACATTTTTAATAAGTTACTCCTTAAGAGCTCAGGTTCCTGCACTCTAAGTGAGTTAATAGAGTTCCTTTGCCAGTGTGTAGCCCATTTTAATCAAGGGTATGCCCATTTTAATCAAGGGTAGGAAGATAAATCATTTCCCTTGGAACCTATTTCTGTAGTAGTCTTCAGAAAAGAGAAGTTTTTGTTTTAAAGGAAGGCACCAATTCCTCTGCTTTCTTCCTAAGGGTGCTTCAGAGGCCTGCTTCTTCTGCCGTAGCACTGAACACAAAGAGGTAGTGGTGGATGTGTCCCATTAGGGCAGGATCGGGGGACCTCAGACCTTGGGGGTCCAGTGCAACCTTCCAGGCCTCTCTTTTTGGCCTTTGGGATTCTCCCTGGGCCATTCCCCCTCCATAGGCCACACCCATCACTAGCCCTGTTTCGTGCCCTCCTCCATGGTTTTTCTGCCTAGTTGAAATGTGTCCTTGAACTATGGTGTAATTTCCTTGCTAGGATGGAGAGGTGTGTGTATGTGTGTAGAAACCTCTGATCTTTGCATGGCTGGAATGTCACCTACCGTACCTTGCCATCATTGGTGTGTGGCCCCTGGAATGTTCCCTACAAAGGACTGTGGACCCTAGGCTGAAAAACATCCCCCACCCCTGCATCAACACCAGGGATCCTTAGGCCCTGACAGAGTGCATCATTCCAGGATATTGTGGGAAACCTAATGAATGAACATATGAAAGGCTTGGGGTACTATCACCACTGTCAGGTAAGCTTGCCAGGGCCCACTGACAGAAAAAAGGACCCACCAAAAGACACTTTGCCCAGAGCCCCCTCAAACCTGGAGCTGGCCCTGTATCTTATGGAAGAAGTACCCACTAGTGTAAGGGTGGGGAACTTTTTTCAGCCTAAGGGCCGCATTCTCTCTTGGACAACTTCTGGGGGTCACATGCCAGTGTCGGGCATGGCCAGAGGCAAAAGTGGGTGGAGCAATGGATGTGACTCTTCCCTTAGTATGGTAGGCTACATTCCAGCCAGATAAAAACCAGAGATTCCTCCACCATCCAGGTAAGCAAGACCAGCATTGTCACAGTTCAAGGATGCTTTTGCCTGGCTAGAAGATATTTGAGGAGGGTGTAGAGCAGGGCTGGTGAAGGGTTTGGTCTGGGGGAAGGGCCATAGCCTGGACAGAGTCCCAAGGACCTGAGGGCTACCTTTGGCCTCCGGGCCTGAGGTTCTTCATCCCTGCACACATATTTCTATGTGTGTTGATGCTGCCAGAGCTGATTTAGTGCCATGAGACTGCAGTGACACCTGCGTCACTTTGGGACAGCTTAGCAGAAATCATCATGGGGACTGGCACTGCCTGTGTTGATACTGCATTTTACAATGAACCAATTCATTCTCAACTAATCAATGATGCTCAGTTGTGTGATTATTACTCATCTTTTTTTTTTTTAATTCCAAAGCTACCTTGGAAGCTGCAACTCAAAAAGTAGAAAGAGTGGCACGGTGCAGGGCTGCTTAATGCTTTCTCCTTGTGGCTTGTTTGCCCAAAGTTGCCTCCTCTGACTCTTTCCAATGAAGAATAACTCAAGTGAGCACCACCTGTAATTTGAGCCTCATTTACAAAGCAAAGCCTTTCTGTTTGGATTCATCTCATGCCGAATGACAGTCACAAACAGGAACCAAACTCTGCTGTCCCCCTGCTAACTCCTTTTTAAATTTTAGGATATAGAATTTTAGAAAAGCTACACTGGGCATTTGAATCAAGCTCCCATTTCTTTCATCTACTCTAAGGGCAACCTGTAAGTTATTCTTTATGTATATTGTTATGGGATTTGGGAGGGGGGATGAGATGGATGATTTCTAGAAATCCCCTTGCCAGACTCTGATTTGGGATCTGCAAAGGAAGAAACTTCCTTCACTTGTCAAACCAGTTTTCTTTGCATAAACGAATAGTTTAGCCAAGTCAGGCTGTGAGTTAATGGCATATTGAGTGGTCAATCTGCATATACAAAGGGATGTGTCCAGGGGAGATCCTGTAGCTATTAGAACTCTTTTCAGGAAAGGGGCCCTCCCCCCCCCATTCTGGAGCCAAAGAGAGTGTTGTATCTTTTAGTCTCATCATGCAGGTAAAACTGGAAAGACACACAGAGAGGCCTGCTTTCTGCACCATGGCATGGGGTGCCTCCTACAAGCCTGATGGAAAAGCAAGATCTATTGGATTGTTAATGCTGTGAACCCACCCACCCCAGCTTAAGCTCAACTTGGACTGTGTATCAATAAAAACCATCAATAAAAGACACCACAGTCTCCGCTGACCTTCATTCCAAGGAAACCAAACCCTGGGTAAGCACAGCAACCCTTGGAAGTCTCGCATCGCTTGGAGATCGGGGTGGCGCGCAACAATGTATTTATTTATAAAATTATATACTACCCACTCGCAAAGCATCACAGCGGTGTACAACATAAAAACATTTAAAAGCAATACAAAGAAGTAATTAAAATGACTGTCTTCTACTATTACTACTACTACTACTATTATTTATTACATTTGTCCATTGCTTTAAACATAAGAATATACATTGCTTTATACACATTGATTATACATTGCTTTATACACAAGATAAAATGCAACAATTAAGCAATTTAAGGCCAGAACAAATTTAAAACAATGAACAATACAAAATACATAAAATGCTGATCCAATAAAATATTAATATGAACAAAGTCCTACCCATCCCACTGAAAAATGAGCACTACAATACAAGGCAACTTAGTTACCAAAGGCTTGGCAGTGCACAAAAAGTGCTTAGTACCCACCAGGGACCAAAGGAGAAGAAGAGACCATCTCAGATTCATCATCCATCCAGGCGTTCTTCTTCCATTGGTACACTCAAAGGGTTATTTAACAGTAACACAGCAATGATCAAGCTTAATCTAACTAAGTTTTCTGATGCACCCAAATCACGGTATGAATTTAATTTACAACCACTCCATTTTCTCTCCCCACCCCAAATTCACCTCCCCAAAGTAAGTGAAAATAATGGTAGAATTTACCATCAATATTTTTAAAATCTGGTGTTTTTATGAAGTAGCACACAATTGTTGTATGAAGATCATTCAATTGACCCTTAGAGTCAGCAAGGAAACTGGCTGTCATGCACTCACAGAGCTGCATGCCTTTTACAAAGAACTTGTGAAACAGGTATTCTGTACATTTTGCAGTTGTTTAAAAAGTCACATATATCTTGCATGCTATACTGGTTTTAGTCCATTTTTGTTGTGCACTGTGCAAGACTAAATAATCAAGGTTGGTGGGAGGTCTTTGGAGCTCAAGCAGCAAAGTTAGGTTATGAAGCTATAAAACTAAAATGATTGTGATTGATTTGAAAAGATAAAGTCTCTTCTGAAATTTATAGAGCAGGAAGCTTTTGTCTGGTATATGTCAGTTTCAATTTGATATATGGTGCAGATAAATTATTCTGTGAGTAGCTAATCTGATTGAAATATTATAGGGATATCAGAAAATTTGTTCCAGCGGCTTTGGGCAGTGCATTGCCTAGTAAACAAAAAAAAGGTAAAGGTGTCCCCACACTTATAGTGCGAGTTGTTTCCAACTCTTAGGGTGACGTCTTGCGACATTTACTAGGCAGACCATATATATGGGGTGGGATTGCCAGTTCCTTCCCCGGCCTTTCTTTACCCCCCAGCATATGCCGGGTACTCATTTTACCGACCACAGATGGATGGAAGGCTGTGTGGACCTCGACCCTTTTACTGGAGATTCAACTTCCTCCTTTTGTTGGAATCAAACTCTGGCCGTGAGCAGAGCTTCAGCTGCGTTACCACCACTTACCACTCTGCGCCATGGAGGATCTTCAGTAAACAAAACACAGATGTATAAAAATGGAACCAAACTGTAAATCTTTATGTAATTATATTGTTTCAAAATATGAGAAATGAGCTCACATCCTGGGTTTTAATTTTACCTAAAGTACCACCAAGTCTGCATGCCAGAGATTGTACTAATCTTATCTCACTTTTTTGATCGGGTAAACTCAGACTGTGGGAATGCAGTGGACATAATATATTTTGACTTCAGAAAAGCTTTTGACAAAGTGCCCCATGATATTCTGATTAGTAAGCTAGCTAAATATGGGCTGGATGGAACAACTATCAGGTGGATCCACAGTTGGCTACAGAATCGTGCTCAAAGAGTGCTTATCAGTTATTCTTTCACAGACTGGGGGGGGGAGGTAATGAATGGGGTACCGCTGGGCCCAGTGCTCTTCAACATTTTTATTAATGACTTGGATGAGGAAGTGCAGGAAATGCTTATCAAATTTGCAGATGATACAACATTGGGAGAAATAGCTAATACCCTGGATGACAGAAACAAAATTCAAAGGGATCTTGACAAGCTGGAACATTGGGCTGAAAACAACAGAATGAAATTTAGCAAGGATAAGTGCAACGTTCTACACCCAGGAAAAATAAACCAAATGCACAATTATAGGATGGGGGATACTTGGCTCAGCAATACCACATGTGAGAAGGATCTTGGAGCTGTTATTGATCACAAGCTGAATATGAACCAATAGAGTGATGTGTCTGCAAAAAAAGACAAATGCTATTTTAGGCTGCATTAACAGAAGTATAGTTTCCAAATTGCGTGAGGTACTAGTTCCCCTCTCTTTGACACTGGTTAGGCCTCATCTTGAGTACTGCATCCAGTTCTGGACACCACACTTTAAGAAGGATGCTGTTACAAGTACTCAGGCTAACCCCATTTTGGTTTATGTGGAATCAAGAGGGTGCAAGGCCCTGGAGTCTTCTGAACTATAATTCCTACCCACACCCCATGTTTTCTGGCTTGTGGTGCCTTCCTAAATACTGTGACATGAGGACAAGAAGGAAGGACCATCTTTTGACACTTTCAGAGGAACATGAAGACCCTGAATTAAATGTTATCTCATTCCTTGGCAGGCTTCCCTCAAGCCCAGCAGAACGATTCCATTGTTTAAAGAAAGCATTAGAAAGTTGCCTTAGTTTCTCTGAGTGTCAGCAAGAAACACACACACACACACACACACACACACACACACACACACATACACACATTGAGATCACCTCATACCCAGACGCCTTTTTCCTCACATTGATTTGTAAGAGGGAAAGTGTACTTAAGAACAGGGCTGGAGACCTAGGAGGGTGACAATGGCGGTCTGAGCTCCAACATGTGTAATACGCTCTCAAGCAATGCAGCGCAGGAGTGCAGGCTGTTACGACATGTGCTCTTGGGAACCTGAGTGTGTGCATTTAATTAATTGTGACTCCTCACAAGCTGCACTCTGTGAGACAGGTAGCTGATGGAGGATATCTTTTTCCAACTGTTCTTTCCTGGAAGCATTACTTAGTAACCCTGGAAATCGACAGGCCATCTCCACCTCTGGGTCCTGATAACAGATCCAAGCATTTGTGGGGATGGGCTCGATGCCAGTATTCTCCAGGACACCTGCTTTCCACTCTGCACGTGCTCCTAAGATTCCACATATCATCAACAGGATAGTGGGCATGTTCTGGTGCTTTAAGAAAATAACACAGAAATTATTCTTTTCCCTCCCCCGCCCATAAGTCAATCCATTAATTTGCCCCAGACGTTCCTTACCTACCACAAATAGTCACTGACTCTTGAACCTGTTCACTGTTTTTCTATGTATCTCAAAACCTTCTGCCTACATCCTGTGCCTCAATCTTAAAACTACCCTTGTTCCTTCATATTCTTTCTTCTTTAATCACTTGCTTGGACCAGCAGAGCAAATTTCTTTTTTTAAAAAAACCTGAACAATTGCAACCCTGGGAAAGAAAAAACAAAACATGCATATTGCACCATTGAAGCTGTGCCCATTGAAGAATACCATATTACTGTACATCTTGGGCAATGAAGTCCTGAATTTGGGATGCATGCACACAACTAGGACTGGAGGGAGAAAGCACATCAGGTGGTTTGTCCTTCCACTGCTTGGGTACAAGAACTTGTACCTTCAGTGAGGCCCAAAGAAAATATTTAGTCCTGCAGGCATCTTTGTCAGTGTCTCTGTAAGTCTTATCCTCATGTCTTTGTCTGACCACTGTCTGAATGCACTTTCCCTGTTTCTTACCATGGTTCATCCAATGTCTGTAACCATTGGACTTTATTGGCTTACCCGCATCTTCCCATTTCTTAGACTTGGATTTGCTTACAGGATCCTTTGCTGCTTTTGTGTCCAAATCTTTTCTGTGTAATGCATTTGAATCTGAGATTCCTTTCCCTAATTTTGTGCTTAATTCTGATACATGTGGGATCTTCCTCTTTTGGATTTCTCTTGCTGCAGATGCAAAACAAAGCACAGTCAGTAGCACCAGCATATAACATTCCAAATACAATTGTGCTTCCATTTGTACCATGTCAGGGGGTTTCACCAGTGAACACCCTGTTTGCAGATCAATTGCTCTGGGTTCCTTGTTACTCAACTTATCAAGGACTGCATGCAATAACACATTTGCATCAGTGCCTGAATTTGCACACACAAAGTGTGACAATGAAGAAAGCAACTCCCTGTTGGGATCAGGGCTTTGCAACTTGTCCATTTGCATGCAGATGGCATCAGAAACCAGCTGCTGTTTTGGAAGCCAAATTGTATTAATTTTCAAAGTAAATGTCTGGATATACTCTTCCTGAAGCTAGAAGCTCTATACTTGGAGTCTTGTTTTGATCCAAAGGCTGTTTGCCAGCAAGAGATTGTTCCTCAGGAAAAGAATGTTCATTAGCAAGAGACTGTGGTGTAGTAGACCCAAGGGAAGCATTCAAATCAGTATTTTTTTCCATGGAAGTGGGTACATTTTGTGTGTTTTCAAGCAACTCTGAAGCATTTAAGCAAGGGCCTGCACTTTCAGAAGATGCTTTTGTATGTTCCCCTTTAAGAACATTAATAGGACTTTGCTCAAAGACAGGAGCCCTCCTGGTTTCAACTGTTTCTTTTTCCTTTTGTGCCAAAGAGGGTCTTGCACTGTGATCCATGACACCCTGTTTTAGGAGAGAATCGCCTCCTCCCGTAGCTACAAAATTTGTACCAAAGACCTCTGGTTTTTGCAGGCTAGATTCATTCGAAAAACCCAAGCCTGGTTTTCTGGCCACTGTTCCCAGTTCCCAAGTGGTGGCCTCCACATTTATTCTGCCCCACAAAGCTGGCGCTAACATTGACACAGTTGTGACTGGAGCAGCAGGAACTGGGCAGCCCTAGGTTCGATCATGAACATCTTGTATGGCCTGCCTCTGCTCTTTGGAGCGAAGCTGGATAGGAGCAGTAGGAGCAAGGGGGGCAGTGGGGGGGGGAAACAGAAGCAGAGGTGGAAGGGGCCATATCAGGAGCCTGTGCCTTCAATCTCCTGTGTAAGGCCTCTGCCAAGACTTCAGTGGGTTGCTTATGGAACTGATCCATATTTTCTCCCACATTTCTAAGCATGGACCAAAGATGATTATGGATGGGATCCCCAAAATCCACCAGTTCATTCCCCTGTCAGGTTTGAGTAGGGCCTTGATGGGAGGGAGAAAAGTTGCTGTGATTGTTGCTGGAGTTATTGAACCCAGATCTTCTCTCTCCCCCCGTTGATGTGAAATTACCCCGATTGGAACCAGGGGCCAAGAAAGGGTGATAGTTTCCTCTTCCCTGGGCCCCCCGATTTGCATTGGGTACAACAGATGAATGAGGCCCCTGATTGGTATATGTGACAGTTTGAATTGGCTCGAGCTGAACCTTCTTCGGTGTAGTGACAGCTTTTTGCCCCCCTCCAACCTCTCAAAGGAGCTCAGAGACTTGTGAAATAGCCACACTCAATTCTCGCCAAGTAGCACCTTCAAGATCCATTCTCCCTATTGCTAACTTCGTTTGAGCATTTAACCCCATGTGTACAGCTTCCAGAAATTCTCTGTCATTATACTCATACTGGCCATCTTCCCAAAGCCTGACATGCTCTGATAAACGTGCAAGGAATTTCTTCCGATTCACATAAACCTCTGGGCTTTCCCCTACACCTTGACTCTCCATAACATATGCCTTTAACACATTCATCCCTGGCAACAGAGCCTTAATCACAATTCTCATCCAATCATACACCTGTCTTGCATTCCCCATTCTGAATGTTGCCTCAATGGACGCTGCATCCTGCTCCGTGGCACAATATGAATTAATGCATCATCTCTCTCCTTCTCCATTTGTCTTAAAGAAGAAGCCCACCTGATTTTTTCTGCTACCATATTCATTCGTTCACGGCCAAAATTGTCACAATCATTTCTCCATCCTTCATTCAAATCTACCCTTTCCCTTTCAAAAGCCTCTCTTCCTTTTTCCAGTGCCTCACTCAAATTACTTTTCTCTCTGGCAAAAATCTCTCGTTCCTTTTCCAGTGCCTCAGTCAAATGGAGGCGCTCTATTTCAAATTTCTCATTCAAACCCTCACAATCATTTCCCCCTTTTCTTTTAACTCCAAACACTCTTTTTTCAAAGGCCTCCTCTGCCTGCTTCAACTTACTCCTTGCCTCCTGACTTTTCTTGCATTCTTCCTCTAACAAATCTGACAAATCCTGACATGCATTATACAGTCCCCAAGCGGCTGCAGCACTTTTATTTGATTTGGAAGGCCTGCATTCTTTGCAATATTCCACATAGGCCTCAGCCATGGTTTTCATAGGGTCATCTGTCTTAAAACAATCATCATCCCACACACACCTTCCTTTCTTAATCAACCATTTCTCTATTTTCGATAGGCACTCTACTGGACTCATAAAGCGTTTTATTCCCTCCATGGCTACCACTTTAGAAATCTCCAACACCAAAAGCCAAATGCAAAGAATAAGAAAGAATAAGTTCAGGCATGAGCCACCTTCAAATGCCACATTCCCCAAATCAAGTCACTCATGAGTAAAGCTGTTGTACCACAGCATTAAAAGGACATTTCCCCACTCACTTTAAAACAAGAGACAGCAAAGAAAAGGAAATTACACTCATTCCAGACACATTCAAAACTTGGCTACCTGTTTCCCTGGATTGCAGGACCGTTCACATGTTAATTTGTTCCTGCAACCCTTGCTGCCCGCTTGATTCTCCACCAGTCTGTTACGACATGTGCTCTTGGGAACCTGAGTGTGTGCATTTGCCACCCTCATGTCCCATGGAACACACCTCCTTGAGAGGAGGGGATCTTTTGCTAGGGGTAAAAACAAGCGCTTTGCCCTGAAATGTGCTTAAATGGTGTATATATTTAACCCAAGAAATGCAGGTCCAAACCAAAATAAAGCAAAGCTTGATTTTATTGAGAGAAAGAGTAGGAAAGCATTACAGAATTACTTGGGTGCGTGGCAGCATTTATCATTAATATCCTAACCCATTCATAACTTTAAACTAAAGAAATCAAAGGACCCTATTACTATAAGAGGTGAAAGGTAAGAGAGAGATTACCTATCCTATGCCCTGAGTGGGCGGCTGAATACAGCTGAAGTTATGTGGAAGAGCTCTGATCCAAAACCAGGAAGGAATCTCTTGGTCTCAAGGTTTTGCACCGAGACCCAGAGTCTTCCCAGTTCTGTCCCTGCAGTCCTTGATGCGTTCCTTGAGAGCGTCGTACACGTGTGTCGGAGCTCTGGTGTTCCTCATATCCCCTTTTTTCTTTCTTCCTCTCCTCCCTCCTTATTTCTACCTTCAAGCCTCGGTTTTTAAAATACTTTTTTCCTCTCTCCCCCTCCTGCCAAGGAGAGTATGAAAGTCTGGTGATGTTGTGTATGTGTGTGTGTATCTCTAACTGACCCTGAAAACTAAGCTCCTAATAAACAATGGGATTCACTGTGGGTGAGGGAAATTTGCCAAAGGACAAGATAACAATTATGCAGAACATTTATGCTGTAGCTTTAGTTTGTATCTTAATTTCTGCCCTTGTTACTCTTTGCACAAAACCTCGTGGGAAAGCATAACCAGCCATACCATTAGGTGTGGGGTGTGGGGTGGGAATTGTAGTTTAGCAGGCTCCATGGCCCTGCCTCGTAACAAGGCCACAGAATGGGAAGGGAGTCTGTGTCTTGGCGTAAACCTTGAGACAAAGAGATTCCTTCCTGCATTTTGGCCAGAGCTCCTTCACACCACTTCAGCTGTATTCAGCTGCCCACTCCTGGGTCTAGGATAGGTAATCTCTGCTACCTAACATTCCTTATAGCAATAGGGACCTTTTATTTCTTTAGTTTAAAGTTATGAATGGGTTAGTGTATTAAGGATTAATGCTGGCATGCACCCAGTAATTTTGTAATGCTATTCATCTCTTTTCTCTCAATAAATGAAAGCTTTGCTTTAGTCTGGTTTGGACCTGCATTTTTTGGGGATAATACACACACTATTTAAGCACATTTCAGGACAAAGAGCTTGTTTTATCCCTAGCAAAAGATCCCCCCTTCTCTCAAGGAGGTGTATTTAATGGGATACGTGGGTGGTAGATTCACAGGCACTCAGGCCTCATAGAAACGTGCTGTAGCAATGTTGACAAACTGGAATGGGTTCAGAGGAGGGCAACAAGGATGATCAGGGGACTGGAAACAAAACCTTATGAGAAGAGACTGAAAGGATGGGCATGTTTAGCCTTGAGAAGAGAGACTGAAGGGAGACATGATAGCACTCTTCAAGTACTGGAAAGGTTGCCACACAGAGGAGGGCCAGGATCTCTTCTCAGTCATCCCAGAGAGCAGGACACGGAATAATGGGCTCAGGTTACAAGAAGCCAGAACATCAGGAAAAACTTCCTTACTGTTACAGCAATGTTACAACAATGGAACCAATTACCTAGGGAGGTGGTGGGGTCTCCAACACTGGTGTCATTCAAGAGGCGGCTGGACAGCCACCTGTCAGGTGTGCTTTAACTTAGATTCCTGCATTGAGTAGGGGGTTGGGCTCGATGGTCTTATAGGCCCCTTCCAACTCTACTATTCTATGATTCTACATCTACACACCCTAGCTTTTTGGTCTGTTTCTTGTAGACTGTGTACACACCATACATTGAAAGCACACGACTGCTTACAAAGAATCCTGGAGACTGTTGTTTGTTATGAGTGGTAGGAATTGCAGCTCTATGATGAGTAAATTACAACTACCAAGGTTATTTGGGGGAAGTCATGTGCTTTTAAGTATACTTTAAATATACTTTAAATATATGTTATATACACAGTTCCAGTGCTGAAGTGAGCAGATAGGTTTACCTCTCCATCCTAATGGGGATGCAAATCACCCCTTCCCAGTCATTTGATGAGTGGGGTGTTGGTGTGTGTGGATATTTTGCGTGTCCAGGACTTTACAATAGAAGAGCAAGACGTGCAGAGTTCCACAGACAAAGAACTTGGTTTAAGAGTCCTTTACTTTGGACATTAAGGCATGCAAGCTTACAAGCGGTTTGACTTTCCCTCCACAGAGCTGCTTTCTCCACAGAACACAAAACACTCACAGAAGTCCAAACCCTCACAGAAGCAGCTTCCCCAACACCTGGTGCTGTCAAGGCAACCGTTAGAGATATAGGCTGGGCAGCCTTGCCAGCCTTGTGTTGGCAACACACACCAACAGGGTTATGGGCCCAGATCCAGCACACTTTACAACAGAGTAAAGACCGAGTCAGAGCTCCGGAAGGCTGCTTGATCGTGCCTGGAAGAGGTGAGCGGAGATGGCAGTTAACATGTCTGCAGGCATGCCGATGGAGCAGCTTACAGGGACTAATTACGCCAGCTGGAAGCTGAGGATGAGAGCTTTCCTAATCAAAGAAGATCTGTTTGAAGTAATCGACACCATCCCACCGGCGGCTCCTCAGGCGGCTTGGACGCGCAAGGATGAGAAGGCACAGGCGCTTATTACTTTGGCACTTTCTGACTCTCAATTGCTCTATGTCAGAGACGAAACCACAGCGAGAGGTATGTGGGACGTATTACAGAATGCTCATGTTCAAACGACAGTGGGGAGCAAACTGTGTCTGGCAATAAAGCTGTACCAGATGCGTTTAACGGAGGAAAGCACCATGGCTGAGCATCTCACGGAGTTCAGGCATTTATTTGCTGAATTGGAAGACAGAGAGATGGAGCATAGTAATCTTCAGAAAGTCTACTTAGTGTTGGCTTCACTTGATGAGACATGGAATAATCTTGTGATGTCCATGGAGGCAATGCCCGACGGAGGCTTAAACTTGGACTTTGTTGAGGAAAAACTGAACCAAGAGTGGCAGAGAAGACAGGAGTCGAAAAGAGCTGAGCTGAGAGAAGCTGTCAAGAGCAAGCAGGCGAGCTTTAAGGAGCAGCCGGGTCATAAAACCTGTTATTTTTGTGGAGCACGTGGGCATATTCAAAGGAACTGTGTAGCCAGGCAAAGAAACAGAGTCGGAGGCTGGAGGCAGGCAAGCGTGAACTTTGTCAGTGCAGGGAAGCCTCCAACTATAGCAACGGATTGGGTGTGTGACAGTGGAGCATCCCATTGTCTCCTAACAGACCCCAGTTTATTTCACACGTCAAAAGCAGTGCAGGACTCTGTTCTGTTAGCGGATGGATCCAGGAGAGACGTGCTGGCACGAGGGACGGTGAAATTACGTGAGATTGGGATTCTCACTGATGTTCTGTATGTACCTGACTTAGCCAGTAATATTCTGTCTGTCAAGAAATTAGTAAGTATTGGATTTACTGTGGTGTTTGAAAAAGACAAATGTATTGTGCAGAAAGGGGGTGAGGTCTGCATGCAAGGGAGCCTTATAGATTCACAGTTCGTCATTCAGAGCGATCATGCAGGGTGTGCTGTGTTGAGTGCTGAGAGACAGGCACACAAAGGTTGCGTGCATGATTGGCACAGGAGGCTGGGGCATGCAAACTATGAAACCATTAAGAAAACCCCTACACATAGCGAAAACTTGAAACTGTCAGATTGTGGGCAGTTGATAGATTGTGATGCCTGTTGTCAAGCGAAGGCGACAATTGCACCCATTAAGAAAGAAGCGGAAAGCACCACAACCGCACCCTACCAGCTCATTCATGTAGATCTGTCAGGGCCAATACAGAGTTCACGAGGAGGTGCGAAGTACTTTATGGTCGTGGTGGATGATTTTACAAGGTTCTGTCATGTTTATTTGCTCAAGAGAAAGGATGAGGCAGAACAGAAGCTGTGTCTGTTCATCAAGAGAATTGAAACGCAGCATAACGTTACAGTGAAAGCCATATGCTCAGACCAAGGGGGGGGGGAATTCACGGGCAAAACACTGCATGAGTTCCTGGAAAGTAAAGGAATAGAACAGCATTTCACAGCCCCATTTTTCCCGTTCAGTAACGGAATTGTGGAGAGAAAAAACAGGTCCCTTCAGGAAGCATTGAGAGCCATGCTGGGGGATTCCAGCTTAGCAGGTTCTTTCTGGGGAGAGTGCATTTTGTACACGGCTTACATACCCAACAGGGTGTTGCACAGTGCACTTGGAATGTCTCCATATGAAAAACTCACGGGAAGAAAGCCTAGGGTGCAACACATTGAGCGGTTCGGTGCTCGATGCTGGGTTCACATTCCACAGGGAAAAAGATGTGGCAAACTGACTCCCAGAGCACAGGAAGGGTTTGTGCTGGGTTTCCAGAATGCCTATTACAGGGTGTGGGTTCCTAAGACACAGCAGGTTGTGCTGAGCAGGAGCATAAAAGTCTCAGACAAGCCTTGGGACCAAGACCAGACAGTTATACTCAATGGGTCAAATAATGCACCAACACAAGGGGTGAAAACAGAAGAAACACAAATTCCACTAAAAGATGCTTTAAATGAATTGATCTGGGGCAAACGTAAAACAAAGAAAAGAAAGGCTGATGATCTGACATCACCTGAAGCCATGCCAGGTACAAGTGCGGCTGGTGGTGATACAGTGGGAGCCGAAGCTCCAGTTCCCTTGAGGCGTTCTGAGAGGACTAACATTGGGAAGCCGCCTGACAGATTTACAGTGGGTTTAGTCAGCAGCCCGGGTGTATGCAAGGAACTTGAAATGGATGCAGAAACGTTATACCTGACTTGTGTACAACCAAAGTTTGAATAAAGTTTAAAAGGAATCAGTGGTCTAAGATTCAATGTAAATAAAAACATGTAACTGAAAAGTAAGTAATGTATTGAACTGAAAATGTACTGAAATTGAACAAAGTGAAATGTAACTGAAATGTAATGCAATGTAATGAAATGTATTAAGTCTTGATGGAAAGGTGGGGACTGTTGACCCATAGACATGACTGTCACTAGAGTTTCCATCAAGCCTGAAAGCAAGGAAGAGCAAAGCAGGGGTTAAGCTGCTTTGCAGAGTCTTGGAGAGCCTTGGCACGGCCGTCAAGGCCAACACCTGGTGCTGTCAAGGCAACCGTTAGAGATATAGGCTGGGCAGCCTTGCCAGCCTTGTGTGGGGGAAGCTGCTTCTGTGAGGGTTTGGACTTCTGTGAGTGTTTTGTGTTCTGTGGAGAAAGCAGCTCTGTGGAGGGAAAGTGAAACCGCTTGTAAGCTTGCATGCCTTAATGTCCGAAGTAAAGGACTCTTAAACCAAGTTCTTTGTCTGTGGATCTCTGCACGTCTTGCTCTTCTATTGTAAAGTCCTGGACACGCAAAATATCCGCACACACCAACATGGGGATGAGGTGATAGCTCCCTCTTCAGTTGATCTTCATAGATCAGCTGAAGTGGGGGGCTGTGTAACTGTGTGTGTGCCAATGTCCTCCATTGGCATGCAGCCCCCAGTGGGTTGGCCAAGAGTGAATGCGACCGTTCAGCCAAAAAAACCCCAAATCCCACCACAATATAATGTGGCCTAGAATAAAGAGAGGATATTTATTCATCCTTGACTACATTAAAGTGAAAACAGTATATGTGTAAGAAAAAATCCAGGACCTTTAATTAAAACAAACAACTGTTAAAATTATTAAAGCAATTTATTTATATATATCCTGCCCTTGCTCCCCAAAAAGCCCACGGTAGCAGACATGTTTACAAAAAAAAATGTTTTAAAAAGCATTATAAAAATAGTCAAAACATTCTAAAAACATCTAAAAATAATTACAGTTAAAAACATTATTTCATCCAGTGATCTCGGACATGCCAGGAACAGTATTCTTCAGCAACCAAATGCCTGGGTAAACAGGAATGTTTTCAAATTCCTCCTGAAAGTCAGTAATACTGGAGACAGATGAACCTCACTAGGGAGGGCATTCCACACATGGGGAATTACCACTGAAAAGGTTCTGTTATGGGTCAGTGCCAACTGGGCATCCTGCATTGGCAGCACCACCAACAAGGCCTCACCTGCCATTTGTAGGATCCAAGATAGTTGATATTTGGAGAACAGCAGAGCTTGGAAAAGTTACTGTTTTGAACTACAACTCCCATCAGCCCAATCCAGTGGCCATGCTGGCTGAGGCTGATGGGAGTTGTAGTTCAAAAAAGTAACTTTTCCAAGCTCTGGAGAACAGACAAAATTCTAATTGGCCAATGATTTCCTGTAGAGAAAATGGGCCTGGAAACAAATGTCCTCCTGTGCATTTTGTACATAACTAATGACTTTGCCTTATTTGAAATGATTTTCACAGAAATTCGATTAGTCATGCAAATATTTTACTAATCTTGCAGCTCAGTGTACCGTTCAGAGATTCTTTGAAACAGACATTTTTCATATCATATGAAATATCTCTCACTTATTTGTCAAGCCTCCCTTACAAACCTGTTATGTGTTCAATATTTATTTGGAGGGGGCTCTTTTCATCTTTCCTTCATGATATATCTATATGCAGAAACTATGAAAACAGCTTGAACCTAGGGTGTTGGAGACTAGCATGTTTGGCCAAAAATTCAGCATCTTGGTAAATAAAATAAGTGAAAATAGTGAGGAATTATGTGTTGCCACTTATGAATAATGGCATACTTTTAAAGGGTTTTTTGGTATGTTGCTTGGCTTCCTTACCTGATATGTGATGTCAGAACACAGAGGGTTGAATCCAATGGAGAGTTACATCCAATGGTGGAAGTGCATCTATCTGTGTGATTTGGAGCACCCAGTTTGATCTGACCCCCCTATTCTCTGACACCCGCTAATTCTCACAGTCCTCTGTCTACGCCATATCCCACTCTCTTACAGAGGGTCTCCAACCCTCAGATACAGCTTTTCAGGAGGCAGGGGGCTGAAGAGAGTTGGGGGATGATCAGCAATGATAATGTATCATGGCTTGTGTGAATACAAGCACTTTCTATTAAGGAAAAATTATTGGACACAACTCAGAGTTCATTAACTTTTTTGGAGCTTGTTGCCAATACAAAATGGAGATTGTTGAACTTGGAGCAGCAGTCGATTTTAATTCAGCCTTGGCCTGACAAGGTGGCTGTGAGTAAAATCTTTATCTCTCTCGGTTTCACATTCATATAACTACAAGGTTGTTAGGAGTAAGACATTAATTTTAGTCAAGCAATCAATTTCATTGATTGCATCACACTATGTTCATTACAAGTACTGTATATATATGTTAGAGAATTTCTGTCATCAAAAGCAATCTAGAGCACCCTCCCCCACTTTTTGCATGTGGAAATAGGTAAGGGACAGTCTCAGATTCTTAAGAATAGAACTAAGCTGCTCTGGATCATTCAGATTCAGAACTCTTAGGGTTGCCAGGTTCAGGGCCTGAGACTGATCCTGTAACTTTAGGAGAAGAGAAAGTCAGCCAAGTGCAGCTGTTCTTGCAACACTGTAATGAGAAAAACCACCAGGTGGAATTTTCCCTTCCCCCTGCACAACTTTTAAAGATACAGAAGACCTCTTGGAGGCTGGGCCTGGCAACCAAGAGGTCTTCTGTATCTTTAAAAGTTGTGCAGGGGGAAGGGAGAATTCCACCTTGTGGTTTTTCTCATTACAGTGTTGCAAGAACACCTGCATTTGGCTGACTTTCTCTTCTCCTAAAGATACAGGATCAGTCTCAGGCCCTGACCCTGGCAACCCTACTTCTGAATAACCAAAGCCCATTGATTGGAGTACTTTTGTTATAGTGAGAACCATAGAGCACTGATTGTGCAATTGCGTCATTTTTTAAAATTTATTTCCTTTTCTTAGGAAGCCACATGTAGCCAGCCCTGTAACCTAGCGGTGGGGGCAAATGGCTCCCCCATCCCCCTAGAGCTGTGATTTGCCCCCACTGCCAGGATTTTTTTTAAAAAAATTGTCTTTTTAATTTGTGACATGACATACAATGACAACCCCTATTTAAAAAAATGATTATTTTAAGAACAGAAGCAATTGAAAAATAGGACCCTCTGAAAAATTCTGTGAATAAGGCAGGGTGAATGCACAACAAAAGCCTCACCTGGAAGAGCCCCAAAAGTCTGCTTGCTCAAGAATTTCCTTGAGTGAAGATGGATTTTTCATGATCACAATAATCCTACAATTACTTAAATGATCCTGAAAAAAAAAACCCTGTCTCATAACATGACCCTTGAATAGTTAAATATTAAAACTTTTTATTATGGGCTAGAACTAGACCCCACCCTTGGACTTTTCTTTTGTTCTGTTTTTTTGGTTTCAGTTGTGTTCTCGAAGCATGTTTGTTTGCCTACAGTAAGAAGGGAAGAGTTTATTTTGCAGTTATTATGATGAGTAGAGCAAGATCACATGCTTATTGCTAAAGGGTGAAATAAAGAGATCACTTAAAGTGATCTGAAAAAATGGCTACCCTAAGTGACCCTTTCCTCTTTTTAAGGACTTACTGTACTCACAATCATAGTGGCTATTTTTTCTTCTTTTTCTTGAGTACTTGATGGCAAAGGATGAAAACACCCCTAGAGGACTAGAAATATTGCTGTGTACACTACAGTTAGCTAGCTGGCTGCTGGCCATCAAAGGCTGTAACTCAGCCTACTTTCTGATTTTCTCAATATGAGCAGCTCAGCACAAGGCCTTTTCAGTGTTTCTGGACAGAAAAATCAACCCAGAAACCAGTAAAAAAACCCTCTCAATTGCTTTCGACAATTAGTTTCCAATTGCTTAGTCCTTTATATAGCAGCCAGTTAAAAGATTTCCCCTTCATTGTCACAGCAGGAAGGAAAATCTAAAGGTCAGGAACATGACTAGAAAGAGGGACCCTCAAGTAGGAGTTAACGAACATACCCTCAAGTATTTATTTTCTCTCTGCCTTTCCCTAAATTTGTAGTATGGACAATGCAGCATCAAAGCCAAGCTCACTGTCATTACCAAAGTAGTTCAGTTCATGAAGAATCAGAACACAGGGACAGACCACAGGAGAAAGAGGGCTGTAGGTATAGGCAAAGTCAAGCTTTTGAGTTGCTTATTCTTGGGGATCTCTCAAAAAAGGGTACGGATTCAACACATTAAACTGCATTCATGTAAGTCAACACACTCTGAATGGAGGAGGAATGAGGGGGAAGGTCACTGCCTTTCCCTTCACCTGGCCTGGCCCTCACATCCTTCTCCACCAGTGGGAGGGGGAGACTGACTGGCATAATGCACCTCTCTCCTGCAAATGTCACACCTAGAAATGTGGCTGCCCCACCTAACAAGGAAGGCTGGCTACAGGGCTGCATGTCGCTCACTTTGTTGGGTATGTGATTGGCAGAGCTTGGAAGATTACTTTTAAAAAGTAATAAAGTACAGTTACAATTACGTGGCCCAAAAAGTAGTAATTACCGTTACAATTACAATTGCTCTGAAAGTAACTGATTGCTTTACTTTTTCTCAAAAGTAATCACTACAATTACATTTCAGTTACTTTTTTAAAAAATGCCTACAAAGTGCTGGCCTAGACTGCTGCACATCTAAGTAGTCTAAAACAACATTAAAAATAAACACACACACAGAGAGGGTAGTAGAATAAATTTTTTTGTCCAAGATTAACAGAACGGCATAACAGAATCTCACATCCCCCCACCCACCCCCAGCAATGATGATACCCCAACACTTGAAATCAAATTTTACACTTGAAAGGCTGTTTTTATAATACATTTCTGTTGTGTCTCAAAAGAACAAGATGCTCAAAGAGCACGTCAGACAAGGAATGTCTTTTTACAGTCATTACGTTGCCCCCAGTACTGAACAGGCGTTCTAATGCGGCGCTTGAAGGCATGCCTGTGTTGTGCTGCAAAAAACACCACAGCACACGTGGAAAGCCATGCAGTGATGACACTTCCCTGCTGGGAGACCTCAGGTACCTCAACAATTCCTCATCAGCAGTGTCCACTGCTGACTTCTTGCTCTGGGGCTGAATGTTAAAGAAGTCATGTTCCAAATCATCTCCTTCCTGGTCTTTGTCTGAAGACTGATCACTGTCCTCATTAAGTGCACCTGTCTTTATTTCAGCTGTCAAGAAGGCTTCCATTGTGTACCTAAGAAAGAGAGAGGATATGTTAACACATATATGTTAGGAAACCACCATCCACTCTTGATTTCCTGATGCTTGTCATGTCCCCTGGTTCAGGGTCTGACTGTCAGCCTGAGCCTGTGGATGATGACATGGAAGGCAGGAAGGTGACCAAGTCACCACACTCATGGGGCAGCAGAGCAGGCCCTTAAGGATGACCTGCAGCACCCAAGGTTGTGATGAGGAGCCCCAGGAAGAAAAGGCCCAGCCGCTGCCTGCCACCTTAAGCTCTCTGATGCCTCCCTTGAGACAACATTTCCCTTGGAGTAATCCATCCAAAGGGCTTCCCTAATGTTCTTACTTGTTGGTATGGGTGATTGCATGGCACAATTCCAGCCACTCTAGTTTGAAGCGAGGGTGTAGGCAGGCTCCAGAAGAAGGCTCTTGTCCTCCCAGATAGCTGCAAACCACTTTCTTAGGGCTTTGCGCACATCTCTCAGCAGCTGAAAACAGTTTGTGTACCTCTCAGGTTTGTTTTCCAGCCCTTCTAACTTACGGTCCGGATTGTAGAGTGGTGGTAGCAAATACCCCTTTATTATGCCATTCTCCCATTGCAGGATGTCTAGGGACTGGGCTAGTGGCCCCATAATCTCTGTGTATTCTTGCACCACTACAGTCTCAGCAGCTGTGATCCTGGACAAGGAGCACTGGTCCATTATGGTGTGCATTTTTAGTGGCACAGTTGACAGGAGCTCATGTAGTTGCTTCAATTGATCAAAGGTGGAATTCTACCTGGTTTTATTTGGTACCTTCAGATACACACCACATAGCGCATGGATGTACTCAGCAATCTGTGCTGACTGGTTCTGCTTGGACCACAACTTGCTGCATTTTCCGTTCAAGGAATGAAAGTGTTTCTTGAAAGAACCAAGCAGACTACTTTTGGAGGAGTCAAAAAGCATGCCCTCTATGTCTTGTGTTGCCACCAGGTTGAGGGTGTGGCTAGCACATCTCTGGTGTGATGGTAAAACAAAATTTTCTCCTGAGTTTGCAGCTTCTTCCTCTGCCTCAGGTCCTGTATCCAGGATCTCACAGATGGGCACAAACTCCACCTCAGCCTCCTCCTCCTGGTTATCACCATCATCATTTGCACTGGCGTCTGCAGCTTCTGCTGGTTCTTTGGCCATGAAAATTTTGAACTCTTCCACAAAGTTGGAGCTATTGTCTATAGTAGTGTACATAACTTTGTTGTGAATCCTTACTGCACATGCACACCATTCAGTGCTTTTTCAAGGACATCATATGTATGGCTCCCTTCAGACGCTTGCAAGCCAAGGCCCCAACCTTACGTTTCAGGGTAGTTGGGTTGATCCAGTGGGCTGTTACCCCAAACTAACTCTACTTGCCTTTGGTCCAACAGTCTACAGTGGTTGCTATATATGCCACAGCACCCATTCGGTTTGCAGGAGTTTCTCTCATGTGGCATACTCTCTTCTCAATTCTGTCTCTCAGAGTCTTGGCACATATGATGGTGACATCTTTTGGGAGTCCAATGCGAACCAGACTAACGAATGATGGTTTGTCCACAGTCTGAAGTGGTAATGTCTCCTCTTCAATGAAATCAATGATTTTCCTGTCGAGATTGCTCTGGGTGACAGCCTCCCTGCCGGATCCCCACCTCTCAAGGGTTGTCTGCTGCTGCTTTAGCATTTTGGAACGAGGGGTGTCATGCATTGGTTCAGGTTGGCCACATCTCCTTGCCTTTATTGCTTCTTCAGTTGCTGTCAGCTTCTCAGGGTGTATCCTCTGAGGAAGAAGAACAAAGCATGAATCCAAGAAAAAAAGAGGCACTTCACAATTTAAACATAAATAGACAATGGACACTCTTTGAGGACCAGCATGACAAAGGCTCGGCTCGAAACGCTTCTTCACATTGGATGAGGAGGAAATAGCTGATCTCGAGTTTTGATCCTTGGAAGGCAGTAATTGCATTGTACAATGACATTTCTCCCACTCTGGCTCACAAATGTACAAGCTTTCTCAAAGCCAAACCGTGGTACTTGCTGTTCTGCAGATGTGGCTGTTGGCAACTGGCACTGCTTCATGCTGTCCTCCTCCTCATGCACAGGGCCTCCTTTCTGAACCTCACTTTCCAGTTTCACCTCCTCAGGATCAACAAGCTGAAACTCAAGTGGCTGCACCAACTGACTGTTGCTCTCAGCAGCAAAAACTGCAACAGGCTTGTCTGTAATACATAATGGGTGAACTTCAGCTGTGATGCCACATGAAGTGTAACCCCATCTCTTCCCTATCCTGCAAAATCCCCCCAGTCAGAGTGGAAGTAAGCAGGTCGATATATATAGAAGGCTATATATTCTCTCCAGTATCAGAGGCAATATACCAGTTGCTGGTGTCCACAAGCAAGAGAGTGCTATTGCATGATGTCCTGCTTTGGGACTCTCTCAGGTATCAGGTTGGCCGTTGTGGGAGCAGAAAACTGGACTAGGCAGGCCTCCCAACTGAAGTGTATAAGAAAAGTATGCATGGTGTGGAGAAAGAAGACAGAGAGATGTTTTTACCTCTCATACTAGAAATCGGGGACATCCAAAGAAGCTGAATGTGGAGGATTCAGAACAGACAAAAGAAAGAACTTCTTCACGCAGCACATAGACCCATCTGCACTATTCATTTAAAGCAGTACTATACCACTTTCAGGAGTCATGGCTTCCCCCAAAGAATCCTGGGAACTGTAGTTTGTTAACGGAGCTGAGAGTTGTTAGGAGACCCATATTCCCCTTGCAGAGCTGCAGTTCTCAGAGTGGTTTCACAATAAATCCCTCTTCCCAGGGTAGCAGGCTTTTAAGTCTTGGATTGCTTTAAAAGACGGTTAGGCATATCCCTGGAGGAAAAGGCTATCGGTGGCTGCTAACACTCCACTGTCCGAGGCAGTATATCTTTGAATACCAGCTGCTGGGAATCGCAGGTGGGGAGAATGCTGTTGTGCTCAGGTTCTGCTTTCTATGGGCATTTGGTTGACCACTGTGAGAACCTTGGCCTGATCCATCCAGCAGGACTCTTTTTTGGTGTTAGTTGCCTTATACTAGGACTATGTACACACACTCTCTTCCCAACACATTCATGTGAAGAGGAGTACCAGGCCTGCGGCTCTGCCCCCAACATCTGTCCATTTAGGGAAGAGCGGCCATGTGCCTCACCTTACAGAAGCCAGTCGTCTATATGAAGAGTTGCCAGAAGACAGTCATTTGTTGAAGGATTCCTCTGTTAAAGACCTCTCTGCTTCTAAGTCTGGTTTAGAGAACCATAAGAAGAGAGAGCAGGGCCTTGAAGGCAGGGCCGGCTCCAGGAATGCCGGGGCCCTTGGGCATCAGCTTGCCCTGGCCCCTGGCGTGTGTGTGCACGCACACACGCATGCGGCCCCCCACCTACCTGTCTGCTGTCTTTTACCATTGCCCTTAACGAAGATGGCTGCTGCAGTTTCCCTAAGGGGATGACGCCTCCGCCGCCATCTTTGTTGATGGCACACGTGCGTGCTACGTGCGTGCATCTCTGCCATCAACTAAGATGGCGGCAGGGGCTTCAGTACCTTAAGGAAACCACGGCCACCATCTTCGTTAAGGGCAATGGTAAAAGACAGCAGACAGGTAGGTGTGGGGCGTGTGGGGCGTGTGGGGCGTGGATCGTGGAAGGGAGTGGAGGGGCGCCTGAGGGGCCCCCTGTAGTTCCAGGCGCCATCGGGCCAGTGCCCCACCTGGCCACCCTTTAGCACCGGCCCTGCTTGAAGGTGCCCATTAAGAGTTAGCAGCCGGACCCCAGACACACTTTGGGCACCTGGTCACAGTCTTCCCCACTATAGTGAAATGTTTTGCCTTTCTGTTTCAAGTTTTAGTAGTTATGTCTAAATTTAAATACAGTGAAAATTAGCACATGCAAATGTGTTTGCTCTCTTTTGGCGATGCATAAATGGCCACTCCTACTTCAGCATTAGAATGCTGGGGGCTAAATGCCTTCAGTTCTTCCATGTGATCAGGAAGCCTGGGGTATTCAAATTATACTCATTCAGTATAAGCATTGGGGGGGGGGGAGATGGGAATGTGCACATACTCCTAATGAGTTAAGACTGTTGACCCATGCAGGCTTATGTTGTGCACTGTGACTAGGAGGGGCTGTTGAAGGCCTCAAGTTGAGGTCTTTTCCAGACTTGCTGCCAACAGAGATTCTTTGAAATGGAGATGCCTGCGACTGCCCTGGGCCATGTGATTGCAAAGAATGTGTCCCACCAAGTTATTAAAGATGTTTAAAGACAAAGGGACAAAATAGTGCTGTCATGGAATTCACACATGGAAATGTGTTCACAGAAAACAAAATACATAGGGCATATAAATGCAATACTAATGAAGCTCAAGTTAAGCATAAGTCACCTTGTGAAAGAAAGTGCTTCAAGATGCTTAGCTGTGGCTACACTGTACCCATACCTTAATCTCTAAAATGCTTCCAAATTTAATCAGGACATTTGCTTTGATGCAAATATTTGCCTTGTTTTTAAATAAGTGATAAAATAACATTCCCTCCTCCCAATATATTAAATCTATGTCGGAAATAGATGACCTTTTCCATCTGAAGCAAGTTCTCTCTAAAACAAGCACTTTTTCTAATTAACTTTTGCAAACTTTAAAATACTTTTCTAGCATCTTCATTGAAAGATGTTCATTTTGTGTGTGTGTGTCTCAGTGTGTGTTGTAGAAGTGAAGGCAAGTGACAATAATTTAGCACAGAGTAGTTCTACAACCATTTTCCTTGGGAAATGAGGTTGTTGTTTCAGCAATAGATTCTTTCCTGCATCCTGATTGTTTGCCCTCGGTTTCCATGCATTGCCTTCCTAAAGACAAAGCAAATCCTGCGGACATAGTTCTAGTTCTGGAAGGAAGAATGAGATAAAGAAGGGAAATCTTTCAGAAGTCATGAAGTGTTCATATGTCAAAGATGTTAAAATACAATGAGATGTATAACAATGTATTCAATTTTTTTTAGTAGTTCTATATAACGTTTCCACACTGTCTGGAAAAGATTTTAGTAACTCATTTTAATGATCTCAAGTGCATCAAATGTCAGTACATTAAAAAAATATTCTGGAATTCTCTGCCATCATTGTTTTTATAGGATCTTTTAACACTTGATCACTTATCTACTGATCACTAGATAAAGTACATGATAACGTAACTTCGGAATGATTAGGATGAGAAACACGTTTAGCCCATGAAGCCCAAGTCTTGCCTAAGATATGTACTGTTCTGAAACAGATCATGTAACCATTCTGAGGTCACAATATGACATAATATTTTTACTCATTTGCTAATCAAGGAGAGGTAGAATCTAATCAAGGTGGAAGGAGAGAACCATCTGTGCAGTATTCAATACCGGAGACTGTAAAAAAAAAGTAAGATATATTTGGGAAAACAGAACATACAATCAAACATATACAGTGCATTGCAAAAGTAATCAGACCCCCGACCAATGCTCTCATATTACTGAATTACAAATGGTACATTGTAATTTTGTTCTGTATGATATTTTATTTTGAAACACTGAAACTCAAAAACAATTATTGTAAGGTGACATTGATTTTATGTTGGGAAATGTTTGTAAGATTACAATGTACCATTTGTAATTCCTTAATATGAGAGCATTGGTCAAGGGTCTGATTACTTTTGCAAGGCACTGTAACTAGGCCTTGCCTTAGATGCTAAGGGCAACAAAGGTGGAGTTACTGAAGCTCATAGTTTATCTAAAGAAAGTCTAAACAATGAAGTTCTGTTTCTGGTTTCTAAAGGTGCAGAACCAGGCAGGTCAATGTGACACAATCTGCCAGTAATTCTTAGTGAAACTATCTTTTTCTCTGGACGTTATTTTGATATCACATCCAGGGCCAGTGCCAGGCATGCTGGCACCCTTGGGTATTAGCTTGCCGCGGGCCCCGGTGTGTGCATGCACATGTGCGGCCATGCGTGCGCCCCCCCTACCTTTCGCTCCTGTCTTTTGTGGCTGTGTGCGCTGCGTGCACAGTGCTGCCATTAACCAAGATGGCGGCTGAGGTTTCCCTAAGGTGCTGAAGCCTCTTCCGACATCTTGGTTGATGACATGCACACATGCTACATGCGTGCATCCCTGCCATCAACCAAGATGGCAGCAAGGGCATCAGCACCATACGGAAACCTCAGCTGCCATCTTGGTTAATGGTAGTGCTGCGCACACAGTGCACACAACTGCAAAGAACAGGAGAGACAGGTAGGTGGAGGCAGGGAATGGGCGGGCAGCTTTGAAGCTCTCTTCCTGCGATCCACGGCAGCTACTCTGCCATGGATCGCTGAAGGGGAGCGCTACTCCTCCTCCACCCTATCGAGTGGCCCCAGGGGCTCTTGGACAGGGCCCAACCTGGCCACCCTTTGGCGCTGGCCCTGATCACATCCTATGTGAAACGCTTCAACAATGTTTATTAAATGAATAACCTCAAACAAACAAACAAACAATGGGCTAATCCAGAGTAGCCAATGTTGGTGGAATATAACTCCCATCATCCCTGACCACTGGCCATGCTGGCTGGGCCATCAGCTTCTGGAAAGCTTTCCCTTGGCTTGTAGAGATCTCGACACATAGACCTTCCCACTGGAGATATCTATGTGTAACATAGAGACAGCAGAGAAGGCAGTGTGACTTGCAGGGGTGAGGCCAGTAGAACCTCTCCTTGGCCCCTTTAATTGTGTGATGCCCCTTTACATATATAACTTGTGAAGGAACCTATAGGAACTAAGGAATAAGGAAGGCAGCTATAGTAAATAAATAATAATAAGGGAGTAAGGTTGGAATATGGCTATACACTCAGCCCAATCTCCAAGAATGTTTGATTGTCCATAAACATATTTAGTTAGAATATAAGATAGGAATCCAAAGAGCTACACAACTGATGTATGTTTTGAGACAAATGGTATTCATTCGAGATACATCCTTTGACCTGATGCAAGGATGTTCTTATTATTATTAAAGAGTCTTTTCCCTTTCATGTCCAAAGTATATCACATATAATTTCCCCCAGGCTCTCAGCAGCATTTCCATTTTACAGGAGTATGAGCATAAACACTGCACTTTATTCTGGCAAGACACTTTATTACAAAGAAATGAAATGCATGAAAAGTCCTCAGGGAAATACAGTCTTGTGAAGAAAGAGTTCTTTGTAGCTATTGCTCCTAACCAGAAATCTGTGTCTTCCTTTGATGGCAAATGTCTCTGAAACTTGGTTGCACCATAATATGTCACATAAATGCATATATAATTCTTTCCCATCAATCCTTTTTACCTTTGCTTCTGTCTTGATGAAACATGAGGAGCAGCTCAGAGTAATGGTCCATGCAGCCTGCAGTCCTCCACTATCCCTTCCAAACTCCATTGATATATGAATTTTGTTTGAAGGAGATGCTGGCATGTTCTGCTGCCTGGTGGTTGATATTGAGACAGGGGTGTGGTTGGCCTTAGGAGAATTTCCTTCCTGCCAGTTAGGGATGGAGAGATCTGTCAGTTGTGGTTCTCTCAGTTTTCTCATTTTTTTCTTTTGTCTGCAGTACACATTTTTGCGGGCAACTTCTCATACTATAATGCATTTTTGAATATTATTTTCAGTAATATATTCATTTTATACACATTTCCCCTTATATATGCATTTTTGTGAACGTTGTTTGGAGAACTGCATCACAAAATTTGGATAAATGCGAGTTTCGATGGATAACTATGTTTGGTTCTCATGTTGTTTTTGGAAAGTCCGAATTTGATAAATTCAACTTTTAAAAGTGAACTGAATCAAATTTCTCCCCATCCCTTTTCCTATTACAACATTGTTTTAGGTGTGGCTCTAGCTGCGCTTGCTATGCAAAGGAAGGATATAATGTGATGGGGTCTTCAACAATTTTATGTTTGTAACTTAGATTGCGGTCCTATTGCACACTTACCAGGGAACAGTACTTCCGAGTGCTTTATTTATTTAACAAGGTTTATATGCTTCGTAAACAATAACTTCTAAGCGGTTTTACTATATATATATATATATATATATATATTTATACATAAATATATACCAATGAAATCAAATTTTAAAATTAAGCGCATACAAAATTTATCAAAATATAAATAGGGCCAGCATTTTTTTAAAAAAATATGCGTGTTAAAATCAAACCTCTGAGTAAGAAATAAGTTTTCAGCAGGCATCAAAAACAATAAGGACACCTGCCTCAAAAAACTAAATGGGACTTACTTCTGAGTAGGGATGGAAGGATCTGTCATTTTTGGTTTCAGTTTCTCATTTTTTCAGTCTTAAATTCGGTTCTCTACATTTCTGTAGTCATTTGCAGATTTGTTTTTTAAAAGCCTCATGGAAATTCTCCAGCATTTTAGTGTGAATTTTTCTTAATTAACACATTTTCTATGCAGTTTTGATTAATGTTCAAGCAATTTTCCTTTATATAATACCTTTTTGTATGCTGTTTTCACTTATTCATTTTTATGCATACTTTCTCCTAATATATGCATTTTTGCAAACATTGTTTAGTTGGAGAACTGCACTGTAAAGTTTGGATAAGGTCAAATGTCAAAGGATGGCTGCATTTCGGTGTCTCATGTTGTTTCAAAAAGTGCAAATTGAATAAATTCAGCTTTAAATGTGAACTGAATCAAATTTCTCCCCCATTCCTACTTCTGAGTAGACATGCACAGAATTGCTCTGTTAAAGAGATTTAACTGCTATCTTACCATGCAAGATAAGTGTACAAGTATTCAAAGTCAGTATATTACAAATATAAAGGTAAGTCCAAATATTTAAAATTAGAAATTCAGGCCATAATAAATAGGAAAAACAGTTATGGAACTCACAGGGTATCAATTTCCTTTTCACTATTGTACTCTAGTTTGATTCCCATCAACAGTTTATACCAAAAAACCTTCATTAAGGCTTTTGGAAAGGTTTGGATCTGCTTCATCCTGCTCTAGCTCAGATAATTACTTTATCAAAGTCTCAGCAGCACTGCTAAAATGATGGGCATTTTTTGGGTTTATAACAGAGAGGAATATATGACGTGCAGATTTGACAGATCTGCTTAAGGACAACCAACATGATTCTCATCTGCATTAAGAAAATGTTTTTGCTATATTATGTTGATTGACATAGACAATTGCCATAACTGAGTTGCCTTTATCTATTTCGTTTCACATTATTTTATGTAAATTAAAAATATACAGCTAAAATTAATGAAATAATTGTACTGCCCTGGAGATAGACTTTTGAAGGATAAAATCTAAAATGTAGAAGCATTCAGAGTGAAATGCAAGCAGAAAAGAGGGGAAAAGATAAATTTCATTAAGGGTGGTGGTGGCAGGGAGATGGATTGATGTTTTAAAAAGGTTTTTAAAGAGACTGACATGACATGTTACGATTATAAGGTTTTTAAAAGCAATGCATCCCAATCCAGCAAGGGATATCTATAATTAGAAGTAGAATTCCATGTTTGGAACTCTTTATTGGCATACATTGTCGCATACATCCAGATGCAAAACATTTTTATTCCTGTTTGCACTGGAAATTGTAGATTGGTATATGTGTTCTTATCCTTGTTACATATGCAAATGCACAGCTCTATCTGCTGTTTTAAGTTACTAGTCCTGTGTGTGCAGCACAGCTGGTGACGTGAGTATAACTGTTTCCATATTATAGCCAGAGAGCACAACATTACTTACAATATTTCTGAAGTGCACTATTTACCCCCTACAGGGACCTGGAAAGTAGACTGCCAGATGCAATTGGGCCATCTAGAGAATATTGTTATAGGACTGAGGTTGGACTTGGTTTTGCTCTCAGGATCCCTTCCCATCCTGTGATTCTATAATTGTCAGATTGGCGTCTGGAGACTGCTAAAATGATTAAACTAGAAGTTATACTGTTGACAAAAAATTAAAAAGGCAATTAGTGAAGTACTAGTGGTTGCCATATTGATCGAAATGTGTTTTAGTTGAAACTGACAGGTGTGGAGCCACATGGGGCCATGCTCCCCTAGAACTCTGATGTGGAAGCAGTGAACTTTGGGACATCAGTTGGAATTATGCTCAGCCTGTATATTCGTAAAGAGACTATATATCGCAAAATGCTAATAAATCTCCAGTGAGCTCATTCCAAAGGAAACAGAACTTGGCGTCTGCACCACTCAGAAAATTGGAACAGTTATATAAATCTTCTGTGAGCAGTTTCCCAAAGAAGGTGTAGCCATTTTCCTGTTGGCCTCCTCCTGCTACCCCTTAATATTGCTACCCCTTAATTAAGCATCCCTTTCTTGCCTCCTTGTTGCTTAGCTGCCCATGGCTTCTCTTCTGTTGTCTTCCAACTAAAAGACCATTCCCATTATTGTCTCTGTAGTTAGGAAAAGAAATTCTGTGGATGGACCTTGCATGAAGGAGCTCTTGCCCATTGAGACTGTAAACTGCCCAGAGAGCTTCGGCTATGGGGCGGTATACAAGTATAATAAATAAATAAATAAATTGGGTACCTATGAAATAGATGGTCCTTTTAGAAGAGGTGAAATAATGTTAAGGGGCATCCTTATAAGTAGCTAGAAGAAAGCAAAAGATCAGTATAAGCCAAAATAAAATTATTCAATGTAAAGGGGAAAAACATTTCTCAACAAATGCCACACAAATGCAATTATGTTTTATACTGATGGTGTGTATCTATACACTTATTTGAGGTGTCTTTAAAAGTAAAATAAATAGATCGGCTGTATATATGTAAGGAGAAAAAAGTAGATTAAGAAAAAAGTAGACCTTTTCATATAATGTTTAAAAATAATTAAACATTGGATTGGAAAAGGAAATGGACTGCCTTCAAGTCGATCTCAACTTATGACTACCCTGTGAATAGGGTTTTCATGGTCAGCAGTAGTCAGAGGGGGTTTACCATTGCCTCCCTCTGAGGCTAGTCCTCCCCAGCTGGCTAGGGCCTGCTCAGCTTGCCACAGCTGCACAAACCAGCCCCTTCCTTGTCCGCAACTGCCAGCTGGGGGGCAACTGGGCTCCTTGGGACTATGCAGTTTGCCCACGGCTACACAGGTGGCCGGACACATAACCCCGGAGCCACTAACTGTGGGGTGATCTTTAGCAGACACGAGCGGGGATTTGAACTCACAGATTCTGGACTTCCAGCCAGGCTCTCCTCCCCACTGTGCTATATCAGCTGCTAAACATTGGATTAATATGCTAAATAATTGTTGCAGATGTTAATGGCATATTTTCCTAGAAAATTATTAAACAATAGTTCAGACTGGAAAAACCACAGTGTATTGATAAAGAAGAATATTTTCATCCAAAAGGAGCTGGGTAAAAAGGGTCTCTTTAGATTGAGATCTTATGCACACTTGAATGAAAGTACTGCCTTCAAGTCGATTCCGACTTATGGCGACCCTAAGAATAGGGTTTTCATGAGGCTGAGAGGCAGTGACTGGCCCAAGGTCACCCATGGCTATGTGGGGATTTGAACCCTGGTCTCCCAGGTCATAGTCCAACACCTTACCCATTACAGAAAATCTCATTGAACTCAGTGGGATGTTCTTCTGAGTAAACCTGTACAGCATTAGATTGCATACAAACAAGGCTCATATTCATATTTAAATACACTTGAATAGTAAATCAAGTGTTGTCCCTTCCAGTTCAGTTGCAAGACTTTTTAGTGATATGATCAGTAAACTAACAGGAAAGCCAGGTATGAAAGCCAATGAGACCAGAGACTTCGAAGCAAAAGCTTTTAAAGGCAAACTATTACACTATAATAGACATTTTCAATTTCAAAGCAAAATGTTTTGTGGAGTTCAATTTCAAAGCAAAATGAGACCACCAATAAGCAAAACAACCCAAGGAACTCTGAGGTTTGTTGCTGTACAGGCCATTTAAAAATTACTTGCCAAAGGGGTCAAATCCCCCCCCCCCAATGGAGGAAATGAGGACTGCATATACATGGGTATGTTTGGGTGTCAGAGATGTGCTAGAATTCTGCCCAATTTGGATTTGGTACCAAATTTTCCAGTAATTTGCTTATTCTCTGTTGTTGGAGATCAGATTTTTGTGTAGAAATTTTCCACCTTTGAAATATAGATATTAAAAATGATCATTCTGGCAATGTTTCCTTTCATTTATCAACATTTCCTTTAAAAAATTGAAATTTCTTTAAAAATATTGATATTAATATCAATTTTTTTTGCAAGGGAAAAAAACGTATTGGTAGGAGCAGTAGCTAGTGGACAAAGAATGCACTCAAATTGATACTGGCTTGTTAGGTCAATGGAAAGCATTTGAACTGCCACCAGCCAACTGGTCGATCCCATCCCTAGTGTCAGTTATATCATTTTGGATTATTATTTATTTATTTATTTATACTCCGCCTTATGGCCAAAAGGCCCTCAAGGCGGCTTACAAGAAAAACACAAATACAGGAATACATCCATAAAACAATACAATTTACAAAATTAAATCACATTATTAAAAAACAGTGATTACAAAACTTCCAATGAAAATAAAGTGTGGTGCAGGCAACTCGAGCGGCAGAAACATCTCAGGCTATCCCCAACAAAGCTGTGGGTTGCTTCTCTCTCTTTCCTTCTATACTTGCAAGTCCGACACTTTCAATTGAACTTCTAATCAGCTTCTCTGATGGCAAAATACGAGTAAGCTTTCCCCAGCACCAGCCTGTCACGCAGAAGCCTGGATGTCATTCCCCATCCCGCCACCGTAGTTGTAAATGGCGGCGGCGGCCCCCTGCTTGGTGGCCATGTTGATCTTCTCAGAGAAGGTGCAGCCACTGCCACGCTGGAAGAAGGCAAGCCACGGCATACCTGCTGCGGTGGCTGGGACGCTGAAGTTGGTGAGGGGGTTGCAGGCATTCAGGGCTGGCCCCAGGCATGCTGGGGCCCTTGGGCATCAGCTTTCCCCAGGCCCTGGTGAGTTGGTGTGCATGCACACACATGCGCGCAGCCCCCCACCTACCTGTCGCCTGTCTTTTAGCATTGCCAGTAACCAAGATGGTGGATACGGTTTCTCTAAGGCAGCCTTTCCCAAGCAGTGTGCCTCCAGATGTTATTGGACCACAACTCCCATCAGCCTCAGCCAGCATTGCAATCCTGTACATGTCTAGTTAGAAATAAGGCCCATTGAGATCATAGAATCACAGAATAGTAGAGTTGGAAGGGGCCTATAAGGCCATCGAGTCCAAACCCCTGTGCAATGCAGGAATCCAGCTTAAAGCATACCCGTCAGGATGCTGTCCAGCTGCCTCTTGAATGTCTCCAGTGTTGGACAGCCCTCCACCACCCTAAGTAATTCCATTGTCATAGTGCACTCTGGGATGATTGAGAAAAAATCCTGACTCCTCTGTGTGACAACCTTTCAAGTACTTGAAGAGTGCTATCATATCACTCCTCCTCTTTTCAAGGCTAAACATGCCCAGTTCTTCCAGTCTCTCTTCATAGGGCTTTGAATCAGTCCCTGATCATCGTTGTTGCCCTCCTACGTGTAGAACGTTGCACTTATCCCTGTTAAATTTCATTCTGTTGTTTTCAATGTAATGTTCCAGCCTATCAAGATCACTTTGAATTTTGTCTGTCTTCTAGGGTATTAGCTATCCCTCCCAATTTTGTATCTTCTGCACATTTGATAAGCATTCCCTGCATCTCCTCATCCAAGTCATTAATAAAAATGTTGAAGAGCACTGGGCCAAGGACTGAGCCATCTGGTACCCTGCTCGTTATGTCCCCGCAGTCTGAGAAGGAACCATTGATAATCACTCTTTGAGCACGATTCTGTAGCCAACTGTGGATCCACCTGATAGTTGTTCCATCCAGCCCACATTTAGCTAGCTTGCTAACCAGAATATCATCGGGCACTTCATCAAAAGCTTTGCTGAAGTCAAGATATATTATGTCCACAGCATTCCCACAGTCTACCAGGGAGGTTATCTGATCAAAAAATGAGATAAGATTAGTCTGGCTGGATTTGTTCTTGACAAATCCATTTTGGCTTCTAGTAATCACTACATTGTTTCCAAGGTGCTTGCAGACTGACCACTTTGTAATCTGCTCCAGGACTTTCTCAGGGATTGATGTCAAACTGACTGGTCTGTCATTCCCAAGTACCTCCTTTTGCCCTTTTTGAAGAGTTACTCCTGGGTATATGCCTCTTTTCAATGAGAGTTACTCCCAGGTATATGTCTTTTTTCAATGAGGCTTACTCCAGGGTATATGTTATAGGACTGCAGCTACAGTCAGATTGTTGCTCAGTTGAAATGGTTTTTAGTGATTTAATAAATTAACCCACAGACATGACAGCTAATGAGACCCAAGGCTTAGAAGGAAAAATTACAAGGTGCTTATATATCTAATGATCAGAGACAGTGTAATGGTCAGAGTGTCAGACTGGGACCTGGGAGAGCAGGGTTTAAATCCTTGCTTGGCCATGAAGTGACCTTGGGCCAGGCACTGTCTCTCAGCCTAACCTACCTCACAGGGTTGTTGTGAGGGTAAAACTAGGAGGGGGAGAACCATGTCTGTACACCACAGTGAGCTCCTTGGAGGAAAGGTGGGATATGTATATCATCACCATCACCATTTAATATCCTAAGCTACAGGGCTGTTATGGTGCAGTGGTTAGAATGTTGGACTAGGACCTGGGAGATGCCGGTTCAAATTCTCACTGGGTGACCTTGGGCCAGTCACTGCCTCTCAGCCTAACCTATGTCACAGGGTTGTTACGACGGAAAAATGGGGATGGTATGAATCATATCCACAATCTTGAACTGACTGAAGGAAAAGTGGGATATAAATGTTATTGTTACAGCAAACAGCCAAGTACATAGGCATTTCACTAGCAAGGAGTACACATTATATTCACTAATAGGCAAAAAACCTTGTGGTTTAAGAACGCACCTATAGCACACAGATATTTCTATCAAACTTGAAAAAGCAGGGAAACTGGGCAGCTATCGTGAATGCACCAGGGGAGCAGGAGACCTGACCTCCTCTCTGAGATATTGGACTGCCCTACAAATTTGTCAGAATGCAAACACAATTTGGGTTGGTGTTTCACAGTCCAATCCACTTGCTGTGTAGCTTGGAAGAATTTGGTAACATGTGTCTCTGGGAATATGGTGAGTGGTGGCAACACCTGCAGTCATCTCCAAAGATAGAGAATTATATTTGTGTATGTTTGGTGGTGTTCTTCTTACTTTGCTTCTTTCCTGGGTTACTAATGTTTCTACCGAGAATCTAAACTAGAAAATTTTATTTCCCTCATTATTCATCCAGAAATCTGTGTCAAATTTATTTTTATTAATTTCAAAGCCTTTTTATTGGTCAATATCATATGATGGTGCAGACAGCCTTTTGTGTTTCAAATTGGAGGTTATGTTCTATTTCTATTTTGGGAGCATTAATAGTTGAATCTGAAACTGCAGTTTGATGTAAAATCAGACTGATTACAATATGTTGCTACTTCAGCAATGACTCTTAGCTATGGGAAAAAAAGAGGATGCATGTTTTCAGCCTGCTGTGTTTAAACCACTTCATTTAAGGCAAGGTGGGCATGGTCAATTAAAAACATAGAGCACACCTAGAATTTTGCTAGAATATATTTCACCTCCCACTGTTTTATCTTGTGCAACTGGAGACACTCCTGAGGTCTACTGGAGACTGTTCTGCAGAAGTTAGTGCCATTATTCCACAATTATGTTTGGAGTTTTTTTAGTGCAAATTTTGCTCTACTTCACATATTCACAGAAATAGAAACAAAAGAAAATGATTTCCTATAGGAAACTTCCCTAAAATTGCAAAGTAAATCAGACATATTTAAAGTTACCGTCTAAACTATATCAACTGTCTTAATAATGTTGCTTCCTCCCTGCTAAAACAAGATCAGCACAGCACTTGTCTTCTTTCTATTATTTGGGCTGATTGCAGGTGTTGCCACCACTCACCATATGCTCAGAGGCACATGTTACCAAATTCTTGCAAGGCAGGGAGGGGAGGAGGAGGAGGAGGAGGAGGGGAGGAGATTAGGTGGGTGGGCACTGGGCAGAAGGGAAGCCCCTTTCCTTTCCAAAAGGAAAACATTGTGAACAGTATCAATGGTTTTCAGCATTTCCCCAAACTTTTTATTCTACAGCAGGGACATGTAGCCTCCCATCCAAATTTAAACCAAAGCTGTCCCTGGCCACATCCACACCAGACCTTTATGTGACTTTGGACAGATATGGCTTCTCTCCAAGAATCCTGGGAAGTGTAGTTAGTGAAGGGTGCTGAGAGTTGCTAGGAGATGCCCTGTTTTCCTCACAGACCTTTAATCAGAGTGGCTGACTGTTAAACCGCTCTGGCCACTGGAGTGCTGTCAGTGGAATAGGAGTCTCCTCTCAGCACACTTTACAAACTACACTTCCCAGGATTCTTTGGGGGAAGCCATGACTGTCTCAAGTGAAATCAAGGTCTGGTGTGGGTGTGGCTTCCTGATTATTTATTTATTTATTTATTTATTATACTTGTATACCGCCCCATAGTTGAAGCTCTCTTGGTGGTTTACAGTAACTAAAAACAAATACAATTTAAAATACATCTTTTAAAAAACAATTTAAAACACAATTTAAAAATGTAAAACAATATAAAATGATTAGCCAAGCCCAGCAGCTGTGAGGCTTTTAGAACTCTGACAGTTGGTTCTTACTGAGCATGCTCCGCATTATCATAGGCTTCCAGCCAAAATTTCTTATTTAAAAATCAGCCAGGCATTTTTTTTACTTTTAAACTGCAGAAGATGAAGGTCAGAGTATGGGGCAAGGTCAGTATTAGGATTACAGGTACTCTGTGAACATGGCTGATTTTCAACAGATTATGAGAACTCTGAGAGAAAAAAGTCCAAAAGGGCTCTGAGGTTTTTTTTCTCTCTTTTTAAACTTTGAACTCTCAATTCTCTCTGATTGTTTTGTGTATTGCCATGAAAATTGAGAGGGTTGTTAAGCAAGCGTTTCTGAGTTCAGAACTATAAGTTTTGTAAGGTTTTGTTTTGAAATGAGCTTATGGGAAGCATCAGAATGGCATGGGGGGTATTTTCAATTTAACATTGCGGAATGTGAAAAACCCACGCTGGCTATAGTATATAGCCACTCTCGTGGCTGTATAACTTAGCTCTGCAGAAATGTTTCAGAGGCTAGAATTCGTTTTCCCCCCAGATAATTTTGAAAGGGCAAGTAAAATACTTGCTGACCATAAGAATTTATGGGTTTAAAATTCATGCTCTTGCTGTGTCATGTAACGAGCTTGAGGAGCAAGCAATATTCTTCTTGGCTGTTATGTGAAATACTCAGTTTCTGACATTATTACCATGAAATGTGAGGCATCACTGGACCGATAAAAAATAAGGTGTAGCTTTTAGAGGTGACAAAATACTGATGGTTGTATTCTTGCGAAATGCCAGTTTCACAAAAGATAAAATTTAATTTCTTTAGGGAGGCACGGATGGATATAATTTTTATTTGTTTCCATTACAAGCAGTTCCTGATCATTAATGCTAACATGGCCAAGCTTGCAGAAACCTAATACATGGAGACTGTCGAGATTGTTAGAGCCACGCAATAGAAAACAGTAATATTTCATGAAGGCACATCTCGTTTATGAGCAAAATTACAAGGGGGAAGTATAACATGCCAAATGTTGATCTTTATTATATGGTATTAAAGTGTAAAATAAGGGGCAAATGTGATGGTAAAGTCAAGTGGAAGGAATCCACATTTTATCTACTCTAATGGTGAATATGAGAGGTGTTTATTTATATTTGCAAATAGGACCAATAGAAATATTCCTGTTCAGTGCTCTATCCAGCCTGGTGCAGGAGCTTTGTAATGCTATTTGGCACTCGTCTCCAGTTTCTGCCCAGAGACTCTGGATTTTTTATTGTTTTAGAGAGAACATGCTTCAGATTGAAAAGGTCATCTATTTCCAAGGTAGATTTAATATATAGGGAGGAGGGAATGTTATTTTATCACTTATTTAAAAACAAGACAAATATTTACATCAAAGCAAATGTCCTGATTATATTTGGAAGCGCTTTAGACATTTTAAATATTAAGGTTATGGGAACAGTCTAGCCACAGTTAAGCATCTTGAAGCACTTTCTTTCACAAGGTGACTTATGCTTAACTTCAGCTTCATTAGTATTGCATTTATATACCCTATGTATTTTGTTTTCTGCAACCCTATCCCTGGGGCAGTTTTCCCCTTGGCCAGCAACAGTTCCATCTTGTATGGATTAAGTTTCAGTTTGTTCTCCCACATCCAGCCCTTCACAGCCTCCAGGCACCAGTTTAGGACGAGCAGTCCCACCTTGCCATCAGATGGAAGGGAGAGATAGAGTTGAGTGTCATCAGCATACTGATGACATTGCACTCCAAATCTCCGGATGACTTCTCCCAGTGGTTTCATATAAATGTTAAAGGGCATGGGAGACAGAATGGAACCCTGAGGAACCCTCAGGGCTGGATTAAGCTGAGGAGGGCCCCTAGGCTGATTGGTGTTGGGGGCCCCTTCTTGCTGTAACATGAACAAAAGTGTCTGGCGTCCTCTGCTGTCACTTTGAACACGTTGTTGCTTTTTCTTACATTTTTGGAACCCAGATTTGTGCTTGTAAATTATTATTATATGGATCTATTTGTAGGCCTATACACAGGGCCAGCTCCAGGCATGACGGGGCCCTTGGGCACCAGCGTGCCCTGGGCCCCTCTGCTCCCCTTCCGCGATCCATGGAAACAGCCAAAGGAGGGATTGCAGGACAGGAGCTTCTGAGCCGCCCACCATTCCGTTCCATCCCCCCACTTCACCTACCTTTCCACTTTTTTTGCGGCTGCGCGCACTGCGCGCTCAGGTTTGCCATCAATCAAGATGGTGGCTGAGGTTTTCCTAAGGGGCTGAAGCCTCTGCTGCCATCTTTGTTGATGGCAGCAATGCGCGCATGTAGCACGCATGCGTGCCATCAACAAAGATGGCGGCAGAGGCTTCAGCCCCTTAGGGAAACCTCAGCTGCCATCTTGATTGATGGCAAACCGCAAAAAACAGCAGAGAAAAAGGTAAGTGAAACGGGAGGATGGAGGGCGGTTCGGAAGCTCTTGTCCTGTGATCCGTGGCTCCTGTCCTGCTTCCACAGATCGTGGAAGGAGAGCGGAGGGACCCCTGTAGCTCCAGGGGCCCTTGGGCCAGTGCCCCACCTGGCCGCCCTTTAGAACCGGCCCTGCCTATACATACAGTATGCACGCCACAAACCGCGAAGTTAAAAACAGTGATCAATATTAAATATCAGCGCAGCGTGCAGGCACAGTAACATCATGGAAAATAAAATGTTTAATGGACCGTTTTTATTTGGCTGGTGTGCATTATGTCTTTTAAGCCATCCTTTCAGAACGTTATGAATGCGATTGCAAAATGCAAACATTTTGTTTTTGAACATAATGGAAAATCTATATTATAATTTTTTTTAGCTTATGCACGGGCCCCCAAAAGCTCCAGGCCCCTAGGCTTCAGCCTACTAAGCCCAATGGATAATCCGGCCCTGGGTACCCTGTAGGCCAATGGCCAGGGGATTGAGCAGTAGTCTCCCAGCACCACTTTCTGGGTCCTGTCCATTAGGTAGGAACAGAGCCACTGTAGAACAGTGCCTCCTAGACCAATCCCAGCAAGATGGCTCAGAAGGATACCATGATCAGTGGTATCAAAGGCTGCCGAGAGGTCCAGCAGCACCAACAGGGATGCACTCCCCCTGTCTGTCTGATGCCCGGCGTAGGTGATCAAGCAGGGTGACCAGGGCAGACTCTGTCCAATGACTAGGCCTGAAGCATGATTGAAAAGGGTCTAGATAATCTGATTCATCCAGGAAAACTTGGAGTTGAGCTGCCACCACCCTCTCAATCACCTTGCCAAGAAAGGGGAGATCAGAGACTGGCCGGAAGTTATTAAGATCTGCTGGATCTAATGAAGGCTTTTTTAACAAAGGTCTAATCACAGCCTCCTTCAACAATGTTGGCATAGAGCCTTCCGTTAGGGAGGTGTAAATCAAATATGTCAAACAACCAGCCACTCCCAATCTGGCAGATTTAATTAGCCAGGATGGGCAAGAATCAAGTGAGCAGGTAGTGGCCCTCATTTCTCCCAGAATCCTGTCCACATCCTCAGGCTTTACAAGCTGAAAAGTATCCATGAAAAAATGACCAGAGGGAGCAATGGGGACATATGGCACAACTGTAATTAACGAGGAGTTCAAATCAATCTGAATGCGAGCAATTTTATCTGCAAAGTGCCTCGCCAACATTTCACGGTGAGCAATGATGGTTCAGAGTCTGCTGTTGGGCCAGAGCCCAAAAGACCCTGGACCACCCGAAAAAGCATTGCCAGACAGCATTGGGCAGATACAATGGTGGCAGAGAAGTAAACTTTTTTCACTGCCATCACCGCCACATGGAAGGCTCAAAAATGAGCTCTAACCAGTGTTCGGTCAAAGACAGACTGAGTTTTTCTCCATCGTCGCTCTAGCCATCATCCCTGCCATTTCATCAGGCCCAAGGTTTGAGTAAACCAAGGTGTATTACAGGCCTTCCCTGGTGGGAGAGGGCGCTTCGGAGCGATGGTGTCCACTGCCCAGGTCACATCCATATTCCAGAGGTTGACCAGGGCTTCGGCAGTAGTGCCAGCCATGTTGGGAACATTCCCCAGAGCATTCAGGAAACCATCAGGATCCATAAGTCTCTGGGGGTGGACCATCTTAATCGGCCCATCACCCCTGCAGAGGTTATCAGGGGCACAAAGTCTAAACCTAATCAGGTGGTGATCTGACCATAACAATGGAGTCACCGAGAACCCCTCCACCCTTAGATCACCAGCTTCCTGTCCTGAACAAAACATAAGATCGAACGTGTGTCCTGCCACATGAGTTGGTCCAGAAGATATTGTTGTCATGGTCATGTTTCTTATACACTTCAATTAGGAGGCCTACCTAGTCCAGCTTTCTGCTCCCACAACAGCCAACCAGATGCCTGAGAGAGTCCCAAAGCAGGACATCATGCAATAGCACTCTCTTGCTTGTGGACAGCAGCAACTGGCATATTGCCTCTGATACTGGAGGGAATATATAGCCATCATGACTAGCTTTTATATGTTTGGGTGATCTACCAGAGTCACAAATCACATGTCCAACAAAGTGAGCGACATTCAGCCCTCTAGCCAGCCTTCCTTGTTAGGTGGGGCAGCCACATTTCTAGGTGGGACATTGGCAGGGGAGAGGTACATCGTGTCAGCCAATCTCACCCTCTCCACACACACTGGTAGAGAGGATGTGAGGGCCAGGTCAGGGGAAGGGAAAGGCAGTGACCTTCCCCCTCACTCCTCCATTCAGAGTGTGTGTAAACCTACATGAATGAAGTTTAATGTTATGAATTGTCTCATGCTTTTTTGAGAGATACCCAAGAATACCAAACTCAAAAGCTTGACTTTGCCTATACCTCTTTCTTCATGGTCTGCCCCTGTTTAGGGTTGCCAGGTCTCCAGATTTTGCCTGGAGACTCTGGATTTTTGTGGTCTGTCCAGGTGAGTCACCCCAACCTCCGGATTCCCAGGTTTGTTTGTTTTTTGTTTTTAATTAACTTTCTAGGTAGTCTGGTTCAAGAGATATACATCAAAACGTCACCCCCCAACCGTCTATAAAATGAGCTCATAGCTAGCTGCTCTAACACTACACTTTCAAGTTTATAGCCAATAAGTGAAGTCAGGGTTGTGATTGACAAGGGATTTGTTGACCTTCAGGCAATAGCTAGAACCCATTGCAAGGCCAGAAAACTGTTGTCTTTTCCTGCTTGTCTGAAAATCTCATAAACTGAGTAAGTTTATAGCTTTCAGCAGGAGTGAAAGTCCCTTTCTCTGTGTGTGCAGGAGATGTAGAACAAAATATCATAGCAGGATATTGGCAGGCAATTGTCTACTGTAAACAGTTTCAGTTATGATTATAATAAAAGTGTACATGCAGGTTTTTTAAAAAAAAATAGTTCTGCCATGACCAACTGGATTTGACAATAAAGTATTATATGGGGTGCATGTATTTTTACAACTTCAGTGTGTGTGTGTAAGGAGTCTTTCCAACAACACTGTGAGGTAGGGTTGGTGATGGGAAACCAAGGAAGCTCACAGTAAGAAATAAATCTTTTTTAAATCCGAATAACCATAAAAACAAGTATGAACAGTTGCAAAACAGCTTGAAGTGGCATGATTCTGAATCTTGGGTTGGGTGAGTGAAGTTCCTTATAACTTGAGATTGCACTCTTGTGCATGTTTCCCTGTTTGAGTGAGCCCTACTGAATACGTTGGGACTTCTGAGTAAACATATAAATATGCACTATAAATATCTTCACAGGTTGCATAAATAATGAACATCTTTGACACTCATGCTTATATAAATATTTCTTCATACTACGTCCCGATAAGTATCTGATTTCACACTACGGTTGTACATTACTATTTCTTTTATATTTTAACTGTGCCCTTCTTCCTTTGGATGGTCATGGTCGCTCTCTGTTGTTTTCACCCTGAGGGGCAGATTAGGCTGAGAAATAGTGAGTAGCCCATGGTCACCCAGTAAACCTTGTAGCTGATTTCCAGTTTAAAAACTTAATTATAATTATTTACATGCAGGCAAAGTTTATGAAGTAGAGCCACACAATACATTTAAAGCATATCCAACTCGCATTTAAAGTGCATGACTTCCCCCAAAGAATCCTGGGAAGACTAGTTTACCCTCACAGTTATAGTTCCAACCACCCTTATCAAACTACAGTTCCCATGATTCTGTGGTGGGTTTAATGCAGAGCTTGGAAAAGTTACTTTTTTGAACTACAACTCCCATCAGCCCAATCCAGTGGCCATGCTGGCTGAGGCTGATGGGAGCTGTAGTTCAAAAAAGTAACTTTTCCAAGCTCTGGTTTAATGTGCTTCAAATGTGTGTTGAGTCGGTATAAGGCACATGCCTTTGTTCCTAAAAGAGGAGAGAGACCCAAAGGCCACAGTGACTCCAAAATTTATTTATGTATTTTATTTGCAACATTTATATACCGCTTTATTGTAAAAAAATCAGAAAGCGGTTTACTGAAGGAATTAAAACAATAAAATTATTGGCAAAACAGTTATAGACAGGTATTTAAAACATTTAAAATAATAAAACCAACAATGAGTTAAAAACAGATAAAAAACATAACAGCTTCCACATGTCTGGATAGGCTTGCCTAAATAAAAATGGTTTTAGTAGGTGCTGAAAAGAGTACAATGAAGGTGTATGCCTAAGTCAATAGGCAGGGAGTTCCAAGCATAGGTGCTGCCACACTAAAGGGGTGATTTCTTACAAGAGCAGAACAAGTACTTTGTGGAACCTGTAACATGGAAAGCACACCTTGAACTTGGCCTGGTAGCAAATCAGTAATCAGTGCAGATTTCAGAGCAGAGGTATTATGTGTTGATAGGGTCTCACTTATGTCAACAATCATGCCACAGCATTCTGCACTAACAGCAGCACCTAGGTCAGGTGCATGGGGATTTGTGTGACCTTGGCTGACTGGCTGCCAGGATTTTTTTAGTTTTGGGTTTTGGTTAGGAATCCTGACTTTTTGTGGGATGCTGAGTATTTTGTGTTACTCGTAGGAATCTTGTTGTGGTTGTTGTGGTACTGCATTTAGGAAATCGTCACTGTCTTTTGTTTTTCTTTTCTATTTGCATTTCATTTATCTTTAACCTCAATCCCTTACATCCATAGAAGCAACAACAGTGGTTCCATGCACTCAGCTCAGCCCCCTTAACCCACTGATGATGACCTTGTTGGTTGCATGATGGTTTGTTTCTTGCCCAATAGTGGTAGAAGAGAATTCACATACTGGGAAGTGTGGCTGCAATTGTTGTTCACAAGCTGCTGCCTGTGAAGATAGACCATTTGTGTTTTCTCTCTGTCAACTATTACTCACTGAAATTGGGTTGGCTGTCAAAGTGAGTTTATAACAGCCCATGAGGTAGGCAGAACAGAGTAGAGAATCTTCTTATTCTTACTAATTTCTGAGACCTCTTTCTGAAGTGAAGGGTCAAATCTGTAAGACGTTTGGAGCAGCAATGTTAAAAGGCAGGGGCAGGGCATTTCAGGCAGGGGGTTGCCAACTCTGCTTTTATATTGTCATCTTTGCAGAGTATCCTTAGTCAAGCCTTATCAACAGCACAATCCTAACCCTGTCTATTCAGAAGTACGTCCTTTTTAGTTTTATCTGGCTTAGTCCCTTAGTAAGTGTGTTTAGAATTGCAGCTTTCAGGGTCATCCATCTTTACTCCTATCTGATATCTCCACAACACTAGGCTCCCTTCTTCCTACAATGACCTTCTGGTGACTGGCCTGGCCTGAGGGCACATAAACCTTTCTTGCCAGAAGCCAGTAGACTAGATTAAATGTTTCCTACCCAGGCTCCCAAAGCAGGTGAGAAGGAATGATTCCATCACTTCAGCTGGACATGGGAACACCACCTTTTAGCTAAGATTTCTATCTTAATTTCCAATCAGATAAATGTTTTTGTTTGAATGGTATGCTCCAAGTAACTGTGGTTGATGCTTAATGTATCATTCTTAATGACATCACTAATAATAATAATAATAATATTTAATTTGTTTGTCACCTATCTGGCAAATAGCCACTCTAGGCGACGTACATTAAAATGAGATAAAATACAACAATAACAGTGCAGTCATATTAATAACAATAAATAAAAATACTGGACAGTCATCAATACATATAAAAACAATTATATTACCAGCATACGATAGATGACAAGATCAAGGAGATTTACCCTTCCCAAGGACCTCAAAGGCCTGTTGGAATAGCCATGTCTTCAGGGCCTTGCGGAATACCTCTAGGGAAGGGGCATGTCAAAGGTCACATGGGAGGGAGTTCCAGAGAGCGGGGGCCACCACAGACTAAGGTCTGTCCCCATGACATCACTAGGGCCCACCCCTGAAATCTTAGAGTTTAGGATATTTCTGACATGGCAACCCTATAGGACACCCTTTCCCCCCCTTTTTCTGTGATGCTATGTGGAGCTAGAGATCTCAGGTTTGAGATTAGCTACTATCCCTGAATCTGTGCACTTCATTGCTACATAGCTGGAGAGGAAAGTTTTTTAATCACACAGTGTGCACTTCCTCTCAATCTAAAGTTCATCTCCAGGAGCTAGTGTGATGGGCAGAGCAATCCACCTCAGGGGAATCCGGCAAAAAGTTCCGCCACATACAACTGTCCTCAGTGTGGCATAAATGAGAGCTGGATTGTGCCCCAAAAGGCTGATCTTGTAGTCAGGAAGTTCCGGGTTCAAACCTCAGTTTAACATACTAGGTGGCCTTAGACAAGACACTTTCTCTTAGCCTCAGTCTTCCAGTCTGCAATAGTGGGGTGACAATACCGACTTTTCTTGCAGGGTTGTTGGAAGGACTGCAACTAGATAATATATGAGAAGCACTTTTGAACATTTGAAAGTTCTATACAAATGTTATGTAATATATTATTATTACTCCTACTACTTGCACTACCTTAACCACGACCATCACTATACTAGTACAAGCTGTTTGGTTCTCAACAAGCAAATTCTCTTCTTTCATTTTCCTTTTTTCCTTCTCACCTTTGACATTCCATGGTACAACAGACGTTAACTATAGGCTTAATTGCTAGATTGCACGATCTGCCTAATTTCTGGTACTCAACAGGCCAATTCCCCCCTCTCTCCTCCTCCATTTTCCTCCCTCCTCTTACCTAATATTTTCAACATTTCTGAGTTCAACTGCCCTCAACCACATACTTAATTTCTAGAGCTGCACAACCTGCCAAGCTTCTGATTCCTTTAGACCTCTTCCTGCCTCCTCAGGGGTGGGAGCTGCCCAGGCTGGAGGTTGGGGCTCCTGGTGCACTTAAGCCTCTTTGCAAACATTTCACATTTTGTATTTGCCTTTTGTTGTATAGTAGTACTTTAAGACAGTAACTTACAGGGAGTTCCTGATCTTACATGAACCCACTGCAGAAAAGATGAATCCTAGCTGATGGAAAGAAAGGCAAGGCAAACTCTTTAGGACCCCAGAGATTCCTATAGTGTGTTGCGTAAATAAATAAATCACACCTCTGACTTCACATTCGCTAAAAACAATGAAAGGTGGGAGCAATCCAGCTGGCTCATCTCAGAGAAATCTCTTAGAAAGTTTCCTGCTTATTTTGCTTCATAACTTTCCTTTCAGAAAGGTGAGAGACTTAGGGCTCATCCAAACTCACCTGGATAATCCACATTTTGCCTATTCGCGTTGTGCTTGGATAGTCCTCACTTCTATTTCCCCCCCGCTTTTTCGCCTGGTTTTTTTACTTTTTAAAATGTCCAGAAAACCGCTGTTTTTTCGGCCACACATCAAACATTCTTTCCGGATTTCCCCAAAGTCCAACCTCTAACTCCGCCCCTATGAGCCAATTGGTCCACAGAATATGACGTGTGCTCCCTGCACCGAAGCACACGCAGGTGCTTGGATGCAAGAGCAGGAAATTTGAATTTAAGTTGCTGTAATGGAGGACGAGCAAGGGAGCTAGCGGAGGGTGAGTGAGCAATGTATCTGCTCACTCCGAAACAATTTCCCCCTAAATGTGAAATTAACAAGTACAGATAGCAGCAGCAGCAGCAGCTCTGCAAAATGGACATAAAGGGATCGGATTATTATGCTTTGCAACTATTTTGTTTTGGATACAATGTATCTGCTCCCTTGAAACAATTTCCACTTAAGTGTGAAATTAACAAGCGCTGGCAGCAGGCATTAGCAGCAGCTCTGCAGCTCTGCAGAGAGCAAAAAACACTCCTTTCATCCTTAAGAGGGGCAAAATAAAAGGGAAGAAGGGGGAGAGAGAGAAAAGGGGGAAAAACCCGAACTGCTCTTACAAGCCAGGTAGAGCGTGGAGTCCAGGGCCAGGTCTGTGCCGATCTCCTTTGCCCTGGAAGTTTACGAGTGCTCTGAGCCGAGCGCAAGTGTGAAGCAGGCAGGGTGCCCTTCCTTCCCCTTCCCTGCTAACCACCCCTACATTCAAGGCCACCAAGACCAGAGCCTGCAATGTGCCTTGCAGTTACTACTGCGGAACCAAGCAGATTCTTGCAAGTTGGGGATTTGGGGAAAGTTCCCAGGCAGCCTTGAGCTCCCTTTCCTTCCCATGGAGAATGAAATTGACAATGCTTTCCGGAGCAGACTTGAAACAGGCCAGAAGCCCTTTTCTTGTTTGCATTTGCGATACTACACTTAAACGAATGTAAGCTTTTCTGATTTGAAGCAAAACCCCCAGCAAGTAGAATGAAATTGACAAAGTTTTTTGGAGACAGGCTGAAACCGATCACCACCCCTTTCTCGCTTGCTGTGCATTGCAGATCTCACCCAGAGCGGCCGCCCAGTTTGCAGTCTGGCAAAAAATAAAATGCATCTGTACAGTAGTTGCAGACCCCCCCCAACACCCCACCATTGCGATGATTGGTTCAATTTTCCCGGGCTTATTCTTGCACATGCACAAAAGTGCAGATACGTGATTGGCTGGAATGAGGAGAAGGGATAAAGGGAAATGCCCAAGAACCTCCCATCAGCTGTAAAGTCCGCGGTATTGCATCCTAACTCCTGAAGGCACAGTGGATGATTCCCGATTTTAAACAGCAAATTGCATTTTTGCCGGTATTGCAAGGAGCGGATTTAACCCGTGAAAATGCATAACAGCGCAAGACGTCATTTGGATGTCCGAAAAATAATGAACACACATAGCGGGCGTGTCACACATTTTGCAGTCGTCTGGATGAGCCCTTACTTACTTACTCAGAATCTGTCTCTGCCCTTGCAGGTACAGTATGGGTCATGGTGCAATTGCTCCCACTGCACTAGTATAATCTGGCCATTTCAGCTGCACATAGAAAACAATGGCAAAATCCAGGATTTTAGCATAGCCGTGAGTGGGCAGTAGCATGTTGAAGTGCCCCAACATGAGGCTGCAGCAAACAGGAGTCCAGGCCTTTGGCATTCAATTTAAACCTGTAATCTATCAACCCCGACAATGAGATGTGTTTATAATATTTACATGTCTCTATGCCTTCAACATTCCACAGGTCCTGGAAGCTCACAACCATTTTAGTTTTTCTTTAAAAAATTAAATTACAAACATTTATACTTTGCATGCACTGGGAGACTCCCACATATGTAGAAACTCCTGTCTTCTTTGTGACAAAAGGAAAGGAAGAAGACGGGGTGGAGGGGAGGCATGGTAGTTGGAAGTTGTGGCTTTGCCTCCCAGCCAATGTTAAAGAATAAAAAATAAAAATTGGAGAAGAACCCTGGGCACCGCACTGGGGACCCCAGATCTAGATGATAACACAAAGGGTAGTATCCAATTGAGTATTATGCAGAATAGTCCCATTGAAAGTCCATTATATCAAATGCTAGAAATCTCCCCAAACAAAAATTAGATATTCCATACTGCAATGCTTTAAGCTGAGAATTAGATGCTTCAGTATTTTACTTTCCACTCTTTCATTCTCTCTGTAAATTGTACCCTAGATTTCCTTTGCTTAGGTATTCTAGCTAATGAGCTAACTCATTAGCTAGTTTTTACAAATTTGCAGGGCAGTACAATATCTCAGAGAGCAGGTCAGGTCTCCTGCTCCCCTGGTACATTCACTATAGCTGCCCAATTTCCTTGCTTTTTCAAGTTTGATAGAAATATCGGTTGGCTGTAGGTACATTCTTAAACCACAAGGATTTATTTGCCTATTAGTGAATATGCAATTATGGGCCATCTTTTTTTTTTTGCCTATAATGAAATATCAGTGCTTGAGAAAGTCAGTCTTTGTAAATTCTGATATGAACTGACCTACTCTGCATCTCCTAGGCAAATGTACAGATTAGAACTCAGTTTGTGCACTAACATTCAAAAAATAGGATGGAATTGATTTATGGATGAATGCATACAAAAGTAAAACAGACCGCAAATGGACTAATTTGCTCATACATAGACAGTGGTGATTCTTTATGCTATCACAACAGCTCATTGTTCCACACTCTTAAAAAATACTTAGCTATTTTATATAAAACCTGGCATTCTGATTCATAACACAACACTGAATTGTCATGACAGGAAACTTTTAAAAATGGTAGCTGTGAACTGGACAATATAATTTTTGCCTACATGTTCATTCCCAATAATCTCTGGGTCCACACTCATATGAGCAAAGGTAATGTATGTACAAGATGCTCACAGATATAATTATTATTCTCATGATGTTGTGACATATTTTCCAGCCACTGAAATAATAGGAATTGCTGTTGAAATAATAAATGAATTAATAAATGAAAATAAATGAAATAATAGGACCATTTCACAGAATATATAGCAGCCTTTTATATAGGTTTGTCATGGAACAAGGAGCTGTAACCATTATGGAGCCCTGATCAGATTTTCTGAATGGGTACAAGTGTTTGTTATCACATGTTTATAAGGTGAAATAAACATAGTATAGGTCTTGGGAATGTGTGAAGTAGCATCTGTAATTGAGCAGTTGATCCATTGTTTCCCAAGATTCACACATGTATCTGAGGATAGTTGGGACTGTTTTTGTGGATAAATGCAACTGGGAGGCAAGCCGGGATATAAATGTAATAAATAAGAATAAGAATGAGGAGAGGAAAAGGTGACAGGCCTTGTTCTCTTAGCATATCTGTGCAAGGAGCATCTGTGTTCTTGAACTCTGGACAGAGGAAGGAAAGGCAATCAGGGTCTGATGTCCGTATACCTCAGAAAGTTAAGAAAAGACATTGCTTGGCAAAAGAGCATATAGTTTGCCTCACATTCAACCTCTAACATCTCAAGTTGGGAGATTGTTAACAGGCAGGGATGCTTCAGGAATTTAATTTTTGTGAATACCAATGTGAAATGATCTGCACCTCTCAGGCTAATGTACAGATTGGATTGTAATTATCCATATTTCATACTACTCCAAATTTTGCAATACAGTTCTTGGCTCAAAAAAAAAAGTACCAAAATGTGTATTTTAGGATAAATATATTTAGAAATGAGTATGTGAAGAAAAACATGTATTTTAAAATGTAGTTAAGTACAATTTTTGGTAGATTTTTTAAAAAATTGCAGATGAATGTATTAACAGGTTGGAACAGACTTACTATGAATATGCAAAATTGACTTGGGCTGAAAATAGACTGACCAGTACATCCCTAGTTACAGAAAGACCTCTGCTTGAGACTATGTTCAGGCAACCCCGGTGAATACTTCTTTCTTAAATATTTGCACCAGCAGAACGGCTACATCTGTGACTGTGTAACAAGTGTAACTGTTGATATACCCTGTCCCTAAACACGATGCGCTGGCACAAGTCATATCAGCATCTGATTTCCTAAATGATTATTATAGTTTTGGGTTCTCTAGAATGTTGTGCTTTATCAGTTTTCCAGCACCCTTACTTAGGATTGTATTTATCTTCTGCTATGATGAGTGTTTTGATGGTTCTATAACAACTTAGAAGAACTAGGGTCAACACGCTGAAGACACATATTTTATTAAATTAACTGCACTGATCTTAAAGCATCTCTCTGAATGAGTATACACAGTTGACTAGTTCAGCAAAGTAAAACATAGTTTCTTTAGAGACCATCTGAGTTCTCACAGTGAATTTTATTTGGATGCAGTTTTCTTCCTGAATGGACCCTAAATGGTTGGATTAAAAAATACACTTAGCAAAATCTGTATGACACCAGCTGTCATGAAGATTTTGTACCTTAGTGAGCAGGTGCTTTGGTTTGATAAGCTCTTAAGCATTCACAACATTCAGTATACAGGCAATGATTGCCCCATTGATTTTCTGGGAGCTCCACAACACAGGAGGTCATGACCACCTGATGAGCACTCATTGAAATCTGGCACTACGGTTCTAAAATGCTGTTTATCTGCAGTATTCAAGTGCCATTTGACGTAAATCTAGTGCCTTCAATGCTGCTTTAGAATGAAAAACATTGACAATTATACCTTAAATGCCTTTTATGGCAATCTTGTAAATAACTATTGAGGATGCAGTTGCTACTGTCTTCTCTTGTCATCTCTCTGCCTGCCACTACCAGCTTTCCAGAGCTGGTGCCAGGTATCAACATTGCACCTGCTAAGGCCAACACTCCAGTAGAGGTCCCAAAGCTGATCTTCAGGGTGTCCTGGTATTATTACTCCTTCTTGCTACCGCTGCTGCTGTCTCTCATAATGTCCCAGAGGTCAGACTTCTTTTTTTGGAGATGAGGATGGAGATTCAGAATGGAGAAGAAATGCTTTCAAGGCCATCCCCAGAAGCAGCTAGCCAACTGGAAGCACTTCTGCAAGACGTGTCCATGGAGTCAGTACCCTCTGGCCAGAGGACATCATACTGCCCTGTTCCTGACTCAGAGGACTCCATCTCAGTTCATCTAGGCTCCTTTGCTCTGTTGGGAGTAAACATCTGCTGGAGAATGCTTGGATCCTTTAAATGAAGACGCTCTTCTCAGTGAAAGTGGAGCTAGCAACTGAGACAGAGCTGCAGCTCCTATATAAGACAGTCTGAGAGTAACTGCTGTGGAAGCAATATCTGAGCTTCGTTCTCATACAGAACTTAGCTGGTAGGGTGAGGTGTCTCTGGATAGCTCTGTCTCTGTTGAGGACAGTGCTTGCATCAGAATGCTGCCTGCCCTTTCTGATCAATGATAAAAAGGGGCGCATCTTCTCAGGGAGGGGGATCCTCCTGAGAGTATCTTGGGGCCCCCCAAAATCTGGAGTGGACACTGGTGCTCACCTTCTCTCCTTCTGTCCTGAGTGCAAACATAGCTGTCAAAGCATGCTGCCACATTTTTCCAGCTAGGAAAATACAGCAGTATGCTATGGTTTCTGTCGCTGTGCTCACACTTATGTGCTTCTCTCAAATAGGGCTACCATTCTTGGCCAGGAGGAGTACAAACAAGGAAGCACATTTGGCACTTCCATCAACTTCAGCTAACAAGGGAACAATGACAAGCCAGTTCCACAACAGCAAGTAAGATATTAGTTGTGAACAGCTGGCAGCTAGACAACTGAATGATATCCCCATCAAGCTCTGATAGAGTTCACTGTGTGTATGTATGTGTATACAGTATTTATTTACTTATTTACAGTATAATTTATATACAGTATTTATTTACTTATTTACAGTGACCTTGGGCCAGTCACTGCCTCTCAGCCTCGGAGGAAGGCAATGGTAAACCACCTCTGAATACTGCTTACCATGAAAACCCTATTTCTAGGATCTCCATAAGTTGGGATCGACTTGAAGGCAGTTCATTTCATTTTCATTTATTTAAATCCCGCCCTTCCTCCCAGTAAATAAATAAATAAATCATGCACACACACAACACACACACAACACACACACACACAGTGCCTTGCAAAAGTAATCAGATCCCTGACCAGTGCTCTCATATTACTGAACTACAAATGGTACATTGTGATTTTGTTCTGTATGATATTTTATTTTGAAACACTGAAACTCAAAATCAATTATTGTAAGGTGACATTGGTTTTATGTTGGGAAATGTTTGTAAGAAACATAAAAAACTGAAACATGTTGGTTGCATAAGTATTCAACCCCCACAATATTTGGTAGAGCCACCTTTAGCTGCAATAACAGCTTTAAGTCTTTTGGGGTAGGTATGTACCAGCTTTGCACACAGTGTTGCAGGGATTTTGGCCCATTCTTTGGTCCAGGGCCCTCAGGTTGGTTGGATGTCGCTTGTGGATCACAATTTTCAAAGAGCGCCACAGATTCTCAATGGGATTGAGATCAGGACTTTAACTGGGCCACTGTAGGACATTCACCTTTTTGTTCTTGAGCCACTCCAATGTTGCTTTGGCCTTGTGCTTGGGATCATTGTCTTACTGAAAAGTTAATTTCTCCTCAGGCTTTAGTTTTTTGGTGGACTGAAGCAGGCCTGGCAACCAAGAGGTCTTCTGTATCGTTAAAAGTTGTGCAGGGGACAGGGAGAATTCCATCTTGTGTTTTTTCTCATTACAGTGTTGCAAGACACCTGCACTTGGCTGACTTTCTCTTCTCCTAAAGATACAGAATCAGTCTCAGGCCATGAACCTGGCAACCCTATTTGTATTACATTATCTCTCACTTCTGGAGAATGCTCTTTGGTCTTCATTTTCCTTCAGATCCACAGCCTGACCAGTGGTCCTTCAACAGTGGGGTTTTTATCCTGATAACGTGACAGCAACTTTAATGGTCCACAGGTGGAGGCCTATGGTAAGGTAATTGTGTCCTCGATAGGGCAGTTTCTTTCAGCTGTGTACTCTGGGCGCTTCCACAGCACAGGGGTTGAATACTTATGCAAACAACATGTTTCAGTTTTTTTTGTTTCTTACAAACATTTCCCAACATAAAACCAATGTCACCTTACAATAATTGATTTTGATTGTCATTGTTTCAAAATATAAAATATAGAACGAAACTACAATGTACCATTTGTAATTCAATAATATGACAGCACTGGCTAGGGGTCTCATTATTTTTGCAAGGCACTGTACATACATAGGCTCTACTGTGAGTGGTATAATATGTCTGCAATATAAGTCTAACTGAATATGACAGGTTCTCATTCTCTTTGAACTTTTACCTGGCCCCTGAGTGGAATTTGTCACTTTAATTGCAATGCAACTGCTTCATTTGATTTCTTGTCTTGGAAGGGCTTGAGAGCAAGCAGTTGAGAACAGAGCTACGTGATCTGAACAAGGATGACTCTATGTATGTTCCTGCGCTCCTCCTTGTGAATGGATTATCTGCTGGGTCCTGACCCTGATAATCTTATTTTATTTTTTGAATCTGATAATGGCTATGAAGGCAGAAAGTTCACACCTCAATGGTTGGCAATGCATTTCATTTCTCATCCAGACATAGCCAGCATGTTTCTGAATGTTTAGCAAGCAAGGAGGCAGAATATGGCAAGTTAAATGCTTGCAGACTAGATACCATAGACATTATCCTTTTCTGACTACATACATTTTGATTTCTGTTTAATATATGTGTTAGTTACCTTTCAAAATACAATATTTCCCTAAAGTGGCTTACAATATCTGATAAAGTCAGCTAAAATACATGCAATGTCACAGTAATACACTGTACAATAATACTAGGCTGGACATAATAAAGTTAAAATACCAGTTCAACAATGATGATGATGATGGCGATTAACATAACATAACAGCTTGGTCAATAGTCATAAGGACATAAGAACACAGAAGATCCTGCTGGATGAGGCCAGTGGCCCATCTTGTTCAACATCCTGTTCTCACAGTGGCCAACCCGATACCTATGGGAAGCCCATAAGCAGGATCTGAGCACATGAGCACTCTCCCCTCCTGCAGTTTCTAGCAGCTGGTATTCAGAAGCACACTGCCTCTAACTGTGAGGGAGAGCATAGCCATCATGACCAGTATCCATTGAGAGCTTGATCCTCCATGTATGTGTCTCATCTAAGAGCTCATCTACATGGTGGTTTACTGTGTGTTTGGTACTACTCACATCTCCTTTTAATTCACATGGTTCACATGATGTTACCGGCAAACAGAAGCTATCATGCAGTTTCCCCCCTGTAAATCCGTACTAACCCAATATGAAAAATGGAGGAAAAACCATCTCCACTGCGCTCTGCTCCTCCCTGCAGACACTTTACTCCAGTGCTTTTAGGTGGGTGTGTCAATTGTTCCCCTCTCCACGTCCACTATCTCCTCCTCCTTTCTTTCATTTTGTTTCCTGTGGGCTGACAAGCAACTTCTGGTTGCTTTTCTCTGTTCTGCTAGCCTTTTTAATGTTGCTGCAAACGGTGCTGTTATTTTTCTTTTCCCCTAACTTGTGCGCAAAAGCATAACACTGCTCAAAGAAAGATCTGTATTTCAGTGATTTGTATTTTAGTTGTATTGTACCAGTGAAAATACAAATAATCACACTTCTGGGTTGTTTTTTAAAAAATGGACCCTATTTTCCATAGGAGCCAGAATTCCAATTGATCCGGGTGGGTATCCCCAATCCGTCTCCGCACTCCCAGTAGCGGAGCAGTTTCAAAGGACCCACCCTTCGGCCACCGTTCACCCGGCACCGACACTGCAGTCATCCGCGGCCACTCCTCCTCACAGAGCTCTATCATCTTTCTCTTTTTCAGGCCTCTCCTATGCACAGGCAATTTCTCCTCTTGCCACAGCATACACATGATTCCTAAAGGGCTGTCCTTTACCGGCACACTCCCTTTATTTCCCATGACATCTGATAACGGGTTTTCCTCAACTGTGCTTTATCCCCAAAGTGTCAAAGCCGCCCGCTTTTATTGATAACCGAGAAAATTCTCTCGTGGTGCCTGTTATCAAATTAATGGGTGCGATGGCAAAAAGGGGGTCCGCACAAGGGATCCCGGACAAGCCCCCAATTGTTAGGTCCAAACCCAACACACAAGTCGTCCTGTCAACCCCAACTCGCTTACACCCGGGAGTGTGGAGTTGAGTGCAAATGAACCCACTATCAGAGATCAAGTATCACGAGACAATTCCTTTGCAAAGGGGACCCAATACTTACAAGCCGAAGCAGGCCAGCATGGGAACCTCGTTTATTGGTGTCATAGAGTTTATATAGGCTTACCCCGAAGTTTACAATATCGGGCTCACGTCATAAAATACAAAAGAAGCAATTGCTAAATGTTATAGCTTTGGGGCATATGTAAGGAGGTGAAGGGGTACAGGGGGAAGGACAAAAGTGGAAACATTAAGACTATCTCTCAGACTCTATGTCTGCATACTTCGCATGTCCTTGAGATAAGCATTATGCAGGAGCAGACAAAGGCAACTATTGAGGGGAGGCCCAGCTGCAACCGGGCACCCCCTAAACTGGAGACAGACATGATATTACTCTGCTTACATATCAAAGGGTTTTACAAGTCAAGGTTTGTGGGACAGCGGAATAGCATTTGACATTTCTATGCAAGGCACATTTGTAACAATAAGCAAGGTTATAGGCATAGATGTGATACAAGAAATGCATAGTAGGGAAGTTTCCAGCTTAAACCGGCTTTTATTATGTGAGCCACTGGAATGTAGGTAAGGGTCAGGTCACCAGGAAATAAACCGACATTTTATATCAAAAGTCAAATAAAGGCCACTTTGGTTCTATTTCCCATGATGCTCAAGCTGGTTTAGGTAAGACAAGTGAACTTATAGTTTTTCAGGCACTGGGGGTTTAAATTCAATCCTAACAAGAATTAACAGGGGAAATGGAAGCAACAATATTGAGAAATTAGGCTTTAACATGTGCTGATCAGCATTTCTGTTGATAACCAGTTATTGCACAGTCCCTGCATTTATTCTTCTAGGATATGTACCCTGCTGCGCAGTCCTGACATGCAAGACCAAAGAGGCTGATTTTAGTTCCTTCCTTTTATCACTACTGTATTCATGTTTCACTATTTCCCCACTTTTGCCCCTAGTATGGAGGGACAGAGACCCTTGGGTCAATGTTCATAGGGCCCTGGATCATTGCTCAGAAGTTATATGATGTGCTGTGTACGTGACAGAGGGGGAAAGAGGGGGAGGGTAGAAACCACAAGATGCTCTGAGGCTTGCAACAGCTTCTTGCAAGAACTTCCTCCTTTAGCTGGAAAATATCTCTTTCTCCTTGAAGTTGGAATTTTCCACTGTTCTGCTTAAAGAGGAACTGCAAGTTGTGCTTAGGAGCTCATTGCTAGAATGTATAAAACACTGGTAGAGAGATCCTATAATGTCAGAACCCTTTATGTAGCAGCTATACGCTGCGGTTGTTTGGAGGCTTCTCTATGCATGGATGTTTTCTAATTTACTTGATCTTCAATAAAGAAATTCTTGCTTGACCTGGTCTCTAAATTTCTCTGGTGGATTTTCTATCACACTAGTAATCTGCATGTTTGTGCACATGACTTGGCTGGAGAACTGCATTGCAAAATTTGGACAAGTCCACATTTTGAAGGATGGCTGTGTTGTACTGCCCTACATATTTGTCAAAATGCAAAAACAATTTGATTTGGTCTTTCACAGTCTAAACCACTTCCTGTGTAGCTTGGAAGAATTTGGAAACATTGGTAATATCTCAGAGAGGAGGTCAGGTCTGCTTCCCTGATGCATTCACTATAGCTGCCCAATTTCCCTGCTTTTTAAAGTTTGATAGAAATATCTGTTTGCTGTAGGTACGTTCTTAAACTGCAAGGGTTTTTTTTGCCTATTAGTGCATTCCTATACATGTAGCATGTATATGCAGCAAACACACACTGTTTGAAGTGGTTCTGAAGTGGTTCAAGCCATCTGATGAAGTGTTGGAAGTTATTGTCTTTAAATTATTGGGGCAGTTTTTTCATCTTTCCCTGTAATTGTGATCAGTGATAAAACTTTCAGATGTCTCATAACTATATTGTAAAGCCTATGTCACTTCTTTCATTTATAAAGTACAGATCAATCATGATTTTTCCCTTCTTGAGCTTTTACAACGCAAATAACCATCTGTTCCACACAGAGTACAAAAAGATTACATGCCACCCCTATCAAACATAAACACAAATATAGTGCTTGATAGGGATGGGCAAATCTGTCAGTTTCAGCATCTTATTTTTCCAGTCTTAAAATCAATTCATCACATTCTGCATCAGTTTGTTATTTTTTGTTAGTTCTCACAAAAATTCAGCATTTTAGTATGCATTTCTTCTAATATACCTCTTTTTGTTATTCAGTTTGGCCTAATACACACATTTTAATGCATTTCTACATGATTCTCACCAACACATGCATTTTATGCACCTTTCCCCCTAATATACACATTTTGTGTTGAATAATTGCACACCACACAATTGGAGAAGTGCAAATTAGAAGGATGGCTGCATTTTAGTTTGCATATTGTTTCAGTAAGTCCAGATTAGGTAGGTTCACATGAAAATGTGAGCTGAACTTCTCCATCCCTAGCTTAATATGGCTTCTTCCTTCATTCTGTGTCATGCTCCAACAGTGACATAAATAGAAAATCATTCTATACAGTTTTTTTAAAAAAATCGCTGCTTGCTTCTTGAACTATAGTAATTCTGGAAGAGGTTGCCATGTTCTGTGATTCACACAGAAGTGATTCAAATATAATGAACAAATCAACAAAGAATTTTGTAGAACCTTAAAGAATTGCACATGTCTTATGCCATAAGCGTTCATGATCATCCCTGATCATTGGCCATGTTGACTGGAGCTGATGACAGTTGAGAATCCACAACTTTTGGAGGGCCACAGGTTCCCCATCCTTGGTTTAGAGTCTATTTCAACAGATGCATTGAATGAAGAGGACTCTGATCCATTAAAGTATGCTATAAGAAACTAGTTAGTTTTTAAATGTGCCACACAGGACTCTGCAACACACTCTGCAATGGTAAAACAGTGGTTTTACAGCAACAGACTAACATGACTATGGATGGAAAATGAAGAGAGATGTATAATATAGTAACTGTGTTTTGTAGTGGCTGACTTATTCTCATGAGACGCGTTGATATGGTGGTCTCATTTTCTAGAAGCAGATCTTTCAGAAAGAGCATGCATGCTTTGTGACACCTAATTGCTCATCCAAGTTAGGTTTATTGATCATTCATCTAATTAAGCTTATTTGGATTCTCTTTGGCACCACATGATTTGTAGGCAGAGCACACCGTAATGTAAAATGTCTGGTAAATTAATTAATAGCCTTTCTGTAAACATTCAAAGTACGGCTCTCTAAAGAGTCCCCCTTACCATACGCAAATGCATAAAATTACCATTAGTGTCAAATTGATTATGTTATTGTAAGAAAAGTATTTACCCCCTAAAAGATTCAGAGGAAAAATGTTTTCATCCCAAACACCATGTAAATCAGGACCACATCTGCCACATATTATCACTATATAGTACAGCTTTCAAGTCCAAAGCACTCCTTCACATACACTTTTCATTCTTAGAAAATTAGCTAAGTTATTGTGCGAAGCCTTCTGTTCCTTCTTCCAACAACTTGGCAAGTGAATGTTTTATGTAGACTAAATCATTTTTTGTGTCTTCAAAATACCACAAAAAAGAGACAGCGCATCTGATTCAGCTTCCTGTTTTAGGAAGAATTTGCTGATCCAGGACCTTAAGTAGAGGGGACTTTTGTTTTCCCTTGCCCCATACCTCTTAAACCAGTTTTACTTATCCCCTTTAATTTCACCTTCTCTTTTCACACTTAAGTTGTGTCTTATCTGCGCTGCAAAACTGTTGTTTTCTCTCATTCCTCCTATTACATTCATTTCAGTTTTTTAAAAACTCTTTTTCCTTCAATCCCTCCTCTGGCCCTTTTTCCTCAGATCTCCCTGCCCACCAAAAATCTTCTGACTTTCAGGCCGCAATCTAATACATGTCTACTCATAAGTAAGCTCCATTGGGTTCAATGAGAATTACTCCCAGGTAAGTGTGTATTGGATTGCAGCCTTAATCACCTTGCTCACCATACAGGGAGTATATTGCTGCTGCTGCTGTTATATTTAAACATAAGTATTATTCACCAATAGACAAAAAACCTTGCGGTTTAAGAATGTACCTATAGCCCACAGATATTTCTATCAAACTTGAAAAAGCAGGGAAATAGGACAGCTATAGTGAATGTACCAGGGAAGCAGGAGACCTAACCTCCTCTCTGAGATATTGGACTACCCTACAAATTTGTCAAAATGCAAACACAATTTGGGTTGGTCTTTCACAGTCCAATCCATTTCCTGTGTAGCTTGGAAGAATTTGGTAACTATGTGCCTCCGAGTATATGGTGGGTGGAGGCAACACCTGCCATCTGCAAAAGTAGAGAATTATATTTTTGTATGATTGTTGATGTTCTTCTTACTTTGCTTCTTTCCTGTGTTACTAATGTTTCTACAGAGAACCTAATCTAGAAAATTGTATTTGCCTCATTATTCATCCTAGAAATCTGTGTCAAATTTATTTTTATTAATTTCAAAGCCTTTTTATTGGTTAATGTTATATGATGGTGAAGACAGCCTTTTGTGTTTCAAATTGGAGGTTATGTTCTATTTCTATTTTGGGTGCATTAAAAGTTGAATCTGAAACTGCAGTTTGATGTAAAATCAGACTGATTACAATATGTTGCTACTTCAGTAATGACTCTAGCTGTTGGAAAAAAGAGGATGCATGTTTTCAGGCGGCTATGTTTAAACTACTTCATTTAAGGCAAGGTGAGCACGGTCAATTAAAAACATAGAGCACACCTAGAATTTTGCTAGCATGTATTTCACCTCCCACTGTTTTATCTTGTGCAAACTGAGACACTCCTGATGTCCACTGGAGACTGTTCTGCAGAATAGTCAGTGCCATTATCCCACAATTATTTTTGGAGGTTTTTTACTATAAATTTTGCAAAGTGTTGCTGTACTTCACACATTCATAGAAATGGAAACAAAGGAAAATGATGTCCTATTGGAAACTTCCCTAAAATTGCAAAGTAAAACAGACATATTTAAAGTGACCATCTGAACTATATCAACTGTCTTAATAATGTTGCTTCCTCCCTGCTAAAACAAGATCAGCACAGCACATGTCTTCTTTCTATTATTTGGGCTCATTGCAGGTGTTGCCATCACTCACCATATGCTCAGAAGCACATGTTACCAAATTCTTCCAAGCTACACAGCAAGGGAGCAGATTGGAGGGGAGAAAGGAAGGAGAGAGCAGGTTTGGTCATTTGCATGCTTATAGAGTTCAATAATATTTACTCCTGTGCAATCATGCTTAAGATAGGTAAAACTAACCATGGGAAGGACGAAGGGAAGGGGGAGGGGAAGGAGAAGGGAAAGGGGGGATTGGAAGGGGAAGGGGATGGGGAGGGAGGGGCAAAGGAAGGGAGAGGTAATGGGCAAGAGGGAGGGAATAGGAGGGAGGAAGAGGGAGGAAGAGGGAGGGTGGGTTTGATCATTTGCACACTTTTTGAGTTCAATGGGATTTATTTCTGTGCAATCATGTTTGAAAATGGAAATGGATTGCCTTCAAGTCGATCCCATCTTATGGCGACCCTATGAATAGGGTTTCATGGTAAATGGTATTTGAGGCTGAGAGGCAGTGACTGGCCCAAGGTCACCCAGTCAGCTTCATGGCTGTGTGGGGTTCAAACCCTGATCTCCCAGGTCGTAGTCCAACACTTACCTGGGGGAGGGGCAGGGAGGGGAGGAGGAGGAGGAGAGGAGGAGATTGGGTGGGTGGGCACTGGGCAGAAGGGAAGCCCCTTTCCTTTCCAAAAGGAAAACATTGTGAACAGTATCATTGCTTTTCAGCATTTCCCCAAACTTTTTATTCTACAGCAGGGACATGTAGCCTCCCACCTAAATTTAAACCAAAGCTGTCCCTGGCCACATCCACACCAAGCCTTTATGTAACTTTGGACAGTCATGGCTTCTCTCCAAGAATCCTGGGAAGTGTTGTTAGTGAAGGGTGCTGAGAGTTGCTAGGAGATGCCCTGTACCCCTCACAGACCTTCAATCAGAGTGGCTGACTGTTAAACCACTCTGGCCACTGGAGTGCTGTCAGTGGAATATGAGTCTCCTCTCAGCACCCTTCACAAACTACACTTCCCAGGATTCTTTGGGGGAAGCCATTACTGTCTCAGGTGAAATCAAGGTCTGGTGTGGGTGTGTACTTCCTGATTAGCCAAGCTCAGCAACTGTGAGGCTTTTAGAACACTGACAATTGATTCTTACTGAGCATGCCCCGCATTATCATAGGGTTCCACCCAAAAGTTCTTAAATTAATTAAAAATCAGCCAGGCATTTTTTTTAACTTTTAAACTGCAGAAGATGAAGATCAGAGTATGGGGCAAGGTCAGTAATAGGATTACAGGTTCTCTGTGAACATGGCTGATTTGTAATGAATTTCAACAGATTATGAGAACTCTGACAGAAAAAAGTCCAAAAGGGCTCTGGTTTTCCCCCTCCCTCCTTTTAGACTTTGAACTCTCGATTCTCTCTGGCTGTTTTGTGTATCGCCATGAAAATTTACAGGGTTGTTAAGCAAGCATTTCTGAGTTCAGGACTATAAGTTTTGTAAGGTTTTGTTTTGAAATGAGCTTATGGGAAGCATCAGAATGGCATGGTGGGTATTTTCAATTTAACATTGTGGAATGTGAAAAATCCACGCTGGCTATAGTATACAGCTACTCTTGTGGCTGTATAATACAAAGGTACAGTACCTTTATATTCTGGAAGAGACAGATCCCTGAAGAAGGTCTTTTGGATGAACTGTGTTGGTCTGCTAATAAATATTAATAAGCCTCTTGAGACATGACCTCTCTTTTTGGTGGTTTGTTTTTTCATGAGTGCTTCCAAGTATTTTTTCTCTACGTGAGGTTATTACAAGTATCTGGGGCTTGGGAGTAATGAAGATGCTCAGAATCACATCAGTAGCTGAACTCGTCACACTGGATGCTGGAAAGGCATCCCTGCATTAACTAAAGTCGAGAAGGTTTCTCAAGAATACTGAGCCATTGTACACCTGCAGGATGTGACCCCTTTACCCCAATATTGTCTTTAATTCAGAAATTAATTAATAGAGTGGTAGCTTACAGTGTAGATAACACTTTCTCCTGGGGCCACTGACTGGATTCAGGACCTCCTCATCAGGTCAGGAATCTGATGATGATGGGAAGGCTACCTCAGGAGGCACACCAGGAAAGAGCCTCTGAAGCATCTGCCCTGCCATGGAAGGGGAACTCAGGGGGGCAGTGATGTCTCCATCCTCTCTGCATGAGGAGCTAGCCCTGCTCACCTCTCCTGAGGCACCTTCCCCAGAAACATTGGCAAGGACATCTATGTGCTACCACACTATGTCTGCAGGCAGCAGGAGAGTACCACCTCCATTGAAGCCGATGTCTGTGTGGAATACTTTCCTTTTAATGCAAGTAGTTTTCTTCCGAGCAGTGGAGCTTAAAGATGGGCATCTTTTTTTAAAGATTACTTAAGCGCTCTAGACTATCGCTAGTGTGAGATTCCTAGTGTTTGGCTGTGTATCCACTTGGATCATACAGCTTTTACAGATACTTTGGGCCCATAGCCAGCAGTGGGCCTGGACTCTGAATTTACTTTAAAAAAAGGTGGGGGGGGGAAAGAAAGTTGCTAGGCTTTCTGGAAGGGAAGATACAAAGCCAAATGTGCAGGAAAACATCTAAGGTAGTGGTTCCCACAGTGGTTTGCCCCCACAGACCAGCTGAAAGTTGCTGGTGGTCTTAATGGTTTTCTCTGCCTGTTGTCACAACTGTAATGTGCTGTGCTAGATACTGTATGGCATTTATTGCTTCTTTTATTTCTTGTATTATATTTTATTGTATTCCATATACTTGAGGTATAAGTCTTTAAAATATATGATGTGATTTTGTATTTATATCCCATTATGATGGCATCCATGGCTCCCGCTCCATTTTAATCTTACAAAACCTTGCAAGGTAGATTGGATTGTACGCTTGGCTTTCTTGTGAGGAAAGACGAGTGAAAGGGTTTATTGCATCAGGATGAATCCACTGTGCACACCAATGTGAGAGCAAGCTCACTTGACATCAACTGAGATGTTTGCATCTAAGAAACACACAGTAATCAGGCCAGATTAAGATTGGCTGAAGCGTTGGAGATGTACTATTTTTTTAAGGGGGACAGGAAAACACGCCCTTTGCAGTACTAAGATGCATCACTCTGGTTAAAGGAAGCAAAATTTGATGACTATAATTCAGGCGCTCAGTCCCTTTTTACAGCCATTTTATACCTATATCTTCACAACACCCACGTGAAGTAGGTTAGGCTGAGAGTTGGTGACTGGTTCAAGGCAGGAAGTAGTTCAAAATGTGAAACTGCACATGCTCTAAGCATGGAGAGTGGTGGTGGTGTTTGTTTTCCTGGCTTTGTGTGTATGTTTATTTCTAGTGTCTCATCAACACTTTTTCCCTGTGAATGCTACATTATATTTATACAGTTCCAGATATCCACTTAAAGTTTTTGAAAAAATATTATCAAGTTGTCCAAATATTTTGTTCTTGTTACTCTGGCATGTCGTTATTTTTGTTCTTAACTTGAGTTCTTTGCATGGTTCAGGGTTCGCATTGAGGGAGAACAGGACTTTTGTACTTTTAATAGCTGTGTGGCAGGCAGAAATTAAACGGCAAGCCTTTACTAGTATGGAAATACAAGTATGAAGAAAGTTTTACATGTTGACATTCTGTCTGGTGGACATCTTATTACTTGTCTGTGGTCCCTGATTTATGTTTCAGCCCTTCACCCCTGCCTGCAAAAGAGGGTATAGATTTGTGTATGACAAAGTATATAATAATAATAATAAAATAATAAATTTTAATTTCTGTGTCGCCTATCTGGCCTATGGCCACTCTAGGCGACGTACAACAGTTAAAACACAGCATAATAAAATACAATAGTACAATATAAAAACAGTATAAAACAATATACACATTTTAATCTTCTGCTAGGCAGCAGAGGGCTCAATTCACATGTAGTGTGCTGGACCCAGAAAGTCCTGTTGGCACCCATATGTGCATATACATATAAATATGATTGTGTGTGTGTATCTACATGAAAATGTAAGCATCTCACCGCAGTTCACAGTGCCACAGTACTGTAGTGTGAGTCCTTCTACCCCCTGAGCTGTGCACTGCTTGCACAACCTGCCTCAGCAAGCTGGCAAGGCGGTGGTGGCAACCTTGGTAAGCAAGTGGGCAACCTAGGTGCAATGGTGGCTATGCAGTGGCAGTCTGGGCGGATAGCCTAGGAGCACTGTGGTGATGTTTGTCCAGGGGAGGTGGTGGTATGGGGCAGTGGCGGTAGCAATAGCAGCCTGGGCAGGTGGGCAGGAGGCTGGTGTGCAGCCTAGGTGTGCGCAGCGACAGTGTTTGCTTGGGGTGGTGTTGGCAGTGGTGGTGCAGGAACAGGTGAGGCAAGCAGGTTGGCAAGGGGAGTGGGGATGCCTGTGGGGTGGGGGTTGGTAGGGGAGTGGGGAGTGGGCCAGCAGAGTGAGTAGGGGGGCAGAGCCCTCTAGTATGTATGTGTGTGTGTGAAGTTGAATGGTTTACTAAGTGCATAATAACTGACCATCCATACTATGCATCCAGCTTGTTCAGTGAGACCCAGGGCTCATTCACACGGGAGCAGAACTTTGTATTAAAGAGGAAGCTTTTGCCATCACGATAGATTCACACTTCCTACCTTTCATTCTGCTGTTTCTATTCACACTGAAGGGAAAGGATCAATCAAGCAGCTTCCTAATGACCATGCCCTCTTAAGGTCAAAATTCCACTTCCTCTGATTACCTTGGCAACTGAGCATGCTCAGTTTGTTCCAGAGTAAGTTTCATAAAAAACAAAAAAAGTGAAGTGTGATTATTTGTATTTTCATGATCCAGCTGAAACATTAATATTTGTTTGAACAATGTTATGCTTTTTTTCACAAGTTAGGGGGGAAAGAAAAATAAAGCACTGATTGCAGCAGGCTTGCAGAATGGGAGCCAGCAGCCAAAGAAGGGAAGAAGAGGGAGTGGGAGTGGAGAGGGGAAAGATTGACATACCCGCCTAAATGCATTGCAAAGCATCTGCAAGCACTAGAGATATGAGGTGAAGATGTTTTTTCCCTTTTCGGGTTATAAAAGGATTGGCTTAGTATGGATTTACAGGGGGGAAACTACATGCTAGCTTCTGTCTGCCAGTAATGTCATGTTAACCATGAGGATTAAAAGAGGCTTGAATAGCACCAGACACACACTAAACTACCATGTGAATCAGCTCCCAGATGAGCATTGCAGTGCACATCTAATTTGCATGAGCAGTGGCTTGTGTGTGGAAGTCTTTCTGATGCAGATCTTATTTGCTGGATTGAGAATAATGTGTTTTAGATTTTGAAGCCCAACTCTTGTATATGCTCCACAATCCAAGCAGAGTCATATATCTCTGAGCCAACAGTGTTTATTTGTTAGAATGCAAATTCGTACCAAAGATTTGTGTGGACTGAGTATGGAATGATCAATGTAATTTTGGTTCTTTCATGCCTTTGAGGTGAGGTTGGAATTCCTGGGATGCAATGAACTATTGTGGAGTAGCTGAGTGTTACAATGACTGTAACCATGGATTTATAATGCCAGGGATTCAACTAGGCTGCCGCTAATGAGCTGCTTATTAGGTCTGTTGTATTATGCTTGGCTTTAATAAAATTGGCATGAAAGGATTGTTTTTAGCTTATGGTGGCTAATAAAATATGGTTACTGAACACAGTGACTATAATTTTCAGGAAAAGTTTGTTAAAATTGTAGAATCATAGCTGAATTAACTGAATCCAGTTAAGATGTTTTACAGTGTGAAAAGGAAAGGTATATTTTTTCTTAAAGTATTATGATGTGCAAAGCATACATTTACATTCCCATTTGTTCAGTTAGTCTTCTGTTTTATGCTTAAAACATGCCATGGGACAATATCTCCATGAACAATTTTTCCATGTTCTCTGTCACTTCTTGCTCTAATGGCAAAAATAGCATCTCAAAATATAACACTGTAGGTGTGAAGTGTATTTAAAAAAACCCATTCCTCATCGCACTCAGTTCTGGAATCAAGAACTAATGCTTTAAGATACTCTCAGTAGCGTAGTGGCAAATTCAGAAGTGCAGGTCCATTCATGTCACAGCCACACCCCTCCGAACTTTTCTGCTGATGGGCTGAGAATGAGATCCTTGTTAATGCCTTCTCCCATAACAACAGGAGCCAATAAGCATGAAAGGGGAGAGTGTTAGCTGCTGAGAAGAGTCTTCTCAGTGGCTGACTTGTCTCCTTTCACTCTCATTGGGTCCAATCAGCAGGAAAGGACGAAGAAACATGTTAGAAGATTCTTCCAAGTGACTAACACCCCCCCTTTCATGCTGATTGGCTTGTAGGACACTAGAGACATTTGGACCCTGCTCCCAAAAAAGTAAGGGGTCTAAGACTCCACGAGATCCTGGACAACTACAGCCCTGTATAGTCTACCTTAGTACAGTTCCAATTGTCTATAAAACTGGAAGCGGAAATTATGTTAGCTAGTAGAAATAGTTCTCTGATATCCCTGCAGGTGGCCCGTTTCCATTCTGTCACAATGGTCATAAGACAGGTGTCAAACCTGTTGCTTGGAAATGAAATTTCTGTTTATCCCCCCCCCCCATTCACTTGCAGTTCTAACGGAATCAAAGCTACTGATATTAGCAAAAGAAAGCAACAGGGATTTCAGCCGTTAATATGGCAGTAACTGGGAGTCCAGAGTCTGTGAGTTCAAATCCCTGCTCGTGTCTCCTGGGTGTCAAGGGCCAGCTAAAGATCACCCCACAGTGAGTGGCTCAGGGGTTACATGCCCTGCCACCTGTGCAGCCGTGGGCAAGCTGCATAGTCCCAAGGAGCCCAGTTGCCCCCCAGCTGGCAGTTGCAGACAAGGAAGGGGCTGGTTTGTGCAGCTGTGGCAAGCTGAGCAGGCCCTAGCCAGGGGGGGAGGACTAGCCTCAGAGGGAATACCGCTTACCATGAAAACCCTATTCATAGGGCAGCCATAAGTCGGGATCGACTTGAAGGCAGTCCATTTCCATTTCCAAAAGTAGAAAAGACAGGCTTCTGATATCAACAGATAATGGAGAGGCCACATAAAGGCTGCAATGTAGAAATATTAATGCAAGTTGCATTAGATGGGCCTGGATGGGGTGCTTCTACAACAGCAGAGTTCTCTGGCATTCCTATCATTTGCTTGCTCACTTATTTCTGAGAATCCCGATGACCTTCATCCCAAACAGTTCCATTCTGTAACTTCTTTCCTATTGGCCTCCCTTAAAAGAAAAAATAAGTAAGTGCTGGTTTATCAGTTTTTAAAACTCACCCCATGATTGCAGCACAATCCTTTTAGGTGTGAATAAACTTAGTGCTACTATCTCCTTATAAAAGGGTGACTTTGTGCATCTGTGCCTCTTCAGTCCATCACCCACGACCATCATTATCATGAAAGCAGTGGTGAAACCAGCAAAGTTTTTTGTCCCGGCTCAGCAGCTTGTCAATTTTACTGGGATCCTTCAAACTAGGGCTGTGCACAGCCCCACCCCCAGAGTTGATTCAGGGCCTGATCCAGTGCTTCACAGCAGCCCTGATCCAACCCGGGTTGATCCAGGCCGACCCAACTTTGGACCTGCGATCTGGGGCTCCCTCAACCTGCTCTGGATGAATGTCTAATCGACCCGAATCAGTCCAGTTCAGGATCCAGGATTTAGCTGGAGCACATCCCTAATCCAAATACTGTGCCAAGGCGAGGGGAAAGCCTGACTCCAGTTCCCCAGTGCTTAAGTGGCATTAAGGCTTGCCACTGTTGTAGAAATACAACAAACTGACATGTGGTTGTTTTGCTGTGAACAGTGACTTGATCTGCAGAAATAACATGTGATGCTTTCATGGTGTGAAAGTAAGTATTATCACCAAATAAGGTTTGCTGATCAAGCTGCTGTGGATATTGGATATGGAAAGCTTCCTTATGCAGATTCAGACCATTTGTCCATCTCAATATTATACACCATGTACAGTTGTGCTGCTGTGAAAAAGACAAATAATTGGGTGTTAGAACAAATTACCCCCTCTAGGGTGCACACCTTACGTGGTGAGGGAGTTTGAGAGTGTTGAAGAAGCTGAGAGCAATGCCGTCAGGAGTCTAGACCAAGAGGCTAGACTCCTAGCAGGGGCACCCATGGTGGAATGGTCAAAGTTGAGACACCAGACTAAGAGGCATCCAAACTCAGAGAAAGGCAATGGTAAACCCCCTCTGAATATCTCTTACCACAAAACCCCTATGAACAGAGTATCCAAAATGCGACACGAGAAGGCACAGAAGGTCAGAAGGCACTCACCGAGCTACTGGGGAAGAACAAAGGACAAGTACGAGTAGTGCTGTGACTAATGATGCAAAGCCGAAAGGAAGCCCAGAGGCTGATGTGCACAGATGCAAAAGGAGAGTCTGGAGTTGTACGACGCACACAATAACCTACAAGATCTGAACAGGGTGGTTCATGACAGATGCTTTTGGAGGTCACTGATTCATAGGGTCGCCATAAGTCGTAATCGACTTGAAGGCACATAACAACAACAGAACAAATTAAAGCAGAACTATCACTAGAAGCTCAAATGATGAAACTGAGGTTTTCATACTTTGGACACATCACGAGAAGATGTGATTCACTAGAAAAGGCAATAATGCTGGGAAAAACAGAGGGGAGTAGAAAAAGAGGAAGGCCAAACAAGAGATGGATTGATTCCATAAAGGAAGCCACAGACCTGAACTTGCAAGACCTGAACAGGGTGGCTCATGACAGATGCTCTTGGAGATCCCCGATTCATAGGGTCGCTGTAAGTTGCAGTCGACTTGAAGGCACATAACAACAACAATAGTTGTGCTGCAGAGGGAATGTCAGCAAGTGCAGCTTGTCATGCGAGCTATACCTTTTGACATTGCTTCTTTTACACAACTATTAAAGCTGCAAGAGGCCTGTCCTGTTTTTCAGCTGGCCACCGTACCTAGTAGTATTATAGAGGAACAGTCTCTTTGCATTTATATGTAGATAGGAACACAGGAAGGTACCTTACACCAAGTCAGACCATTGGTCCATATTTCTCAATATTGCCTACACTGTCCGGCAGCGGCCCTCCAGGGTTTCAGGCAGGGGTCTCTCCCAGCCTTACCTGGTGATGATGGAACTTGAGACCTTCTGCATGCAAAGCAGATGCTCTGCCACTGAGCTGTGGCCATTCTGCATAATGTGATACACCTAAACTCTAGCTATGGTTTGTCAGTATTGGGAAAATCTGAAACTCCAGAATATTTAATTCAGAAGTAGTGAGGCAGAGAACTCCCCCGGGCTCATGTTGGAGGAGAGTTGTTCTTCAGTGGTTTCCTCCCAAACCTTTAACTGTTGTTCCTCACTGAATACAAATCTGGGACAGAATACTTAAACCCCCCCCCAAAAAATGGGGACATGAATCTTAATATTAAATAAACAGCATCTGCCACCTGAGGTGTCCATCCCACTCTGCCTAATTTTAGGGCTGGCTCTGGGTGAATTTGGGAAATTCTCTATTTTGGAAAATTTAACTGAATCTTCCTTCAACCCCACTTTTTGGGAACAAATATTTGAATGGCATGGCTGGAGGAGAAGTATGCTAAACTCCTGGGGATTGATAGCAGCAAACTGAAAAAACACAATAAACCAAACTGTCTTTTCCTTTCCATGCCTACATGATTTGCCAAGAGTGACATAACTTGCTGTTTGGAGATACAAATATAATGCTAAAGTTTCTAAACGATTGCATTCTTTTTCTGAGACAAGTAACAAATCCTGCTGTGTATTCCTCATGTGTTTAGAAGTTTACCTTTAGGGCCACCTGTTCATCTGTTGGGAGGATGCCTTGCTCAGCTCTGGGATTTTCATGCCTCACTTGAATCCCTCAGATGTTTTTCCCCCTCAAGTTTCTGAGGGATTCAAGTGAGGCATGAAGTATGTCGCCTCCTGGGGCCTTCCAAGGAAGGGCGGCCTCAGGAAGAAATAGTAAACTTCCAAAGACTTATTCTTCATTTTATAGCTACAACAGAAATGATTTTTTTTGTACATGTAAAGTATTGACCATATGGTATCCAGAGCTTGGAAAAGTTACTTTTTTTGAACTACAACTCCCATCAGCCCCAGCCAGCATGGCCACTGGATTGGGCTGATGGGAGTTGTAGTTCAAAAAAGTAACTTTTCCAAGCTCAGGACTATGAGCAGATACTAAGGAGTAGAATCATAGACTAGTAAGAGTTGGAAGGGGCCTACAAGGCCATCGAGTCCAATCCCCTGCTCAACACTGGAATCCAATTTAAACCATACCTGACAGGTGGCTGTCCAGCTGCCTCTTGAATGCCTCCAGTGTTGGAAAGACCACCGTCTCCCTAGGTAATTGGTTCTGTTGTTATACTACTCTAATAGGAAGCTTTTCCTGATGTTCAGCTGAAATCTGGCTTCCTGTAACTTGAGCCCATTAGTCCATGCCCTGCACTCTGGGATGATCGAGAAGAGATCCTAGCCTTCCTCTGTGTAAAAACCTTTCAAACACTTGTTACCATATCTCTTCTCAGTTTTCTCAAGGCTAAACATGCCCACTTCTTTCAGTCTCTCTTCATAGGGCTTTGGTTCCAGTCCTCTGATCATTCTTGTTGCCCTCCTTTGAACCTGTTCCCGTTTGTCTGTATCCTTCTTAATGTGTGGTGTCCAGAATTGGACTAAATACTCAAGATGAGGCCTAACCACTGCTGAATAGAGGGAAACTAGTACGTCACATGATTTGGAAACTATACTTCTAGTAGTGTAGCCTAATATAGCATTTGCCTTTTTTTGCAGCCACATTGCACTGTTTGCTCATATTCACCTTATGATCAACAACAATTCCAAGATCCTTCTGGCATGTAGTATTGCTGAGCCAAGCAGGAGTTTAGTCATGCAGGGAGTCTTAGACCCTTTACTTTTTTGGGAGCCAGGTCCCAGCAAGGTCCCTATGTCTCAAGCGTCCTGGGAGCCAATCAGCATGTTTGCCACTGAAAAGAGTCTTCTAATATGCTTCCTTGTCATTTCCTGCTGCATGGAGCCAATCAGAGTTAAATGAGATGAGTCAGCCACTGAGAAGACTCTTTTCAGTAGCTAACACACTCCCCTTTCATGCTGATTAGCTCCTAGGGATCTGTTCATCCATCCATCCATCATTTTATTTGTATACTGGCTTTTGTGGTCAAATTGTGCTCAAGATGGCTTACAACAAGGTGAACAGAAATGCATCTCAAAAACAATTGCAAAAACAATTTCCTAATAACAAATAATAATAAAACAGTAACATAACAACAAATATAACAGCAAGCAAAAAGTACTTTTCAATATTATGAACATAATAAAACAATATTTAAAAACAAACAAAGAAAAGGTAACCATTAACCTCCTCCCAAACCCCTAAGGAAAACCATCTACTACATCTCCTATAACACTTCATTATTCTGAGCAGAGGCTTGCTTTGGAGGGACTGCTGAGGCAAGGGATGTCTGTTGTTGTAGCAGAGGGCATTAACAAGGATAGAGAAGCAGAAAGCAGCATTCAAACCTGGCCAGATTATAATCTTAGAAGACTGTATGATTTTAGAAGGGGTGTATGTGAGATGGCGTGGCTGTGACTATCATGAAAGGACCCTGCACTTCTGAATTTGCCACTACACTACTGGAGCCAAGTATCCCCTGTCTTATCACTGTGCATTTGGTTTCTTTTCCTAGGTATAGAAGTTTGCACTTATGCCTGTTAAATTTCATTCTGTTGTTTTCAGGCCAGTGCTCCAGCCTATCAAGAGTAGTAGTAGAGCCAGCGTTGCAAGGGAATGAGAGATGAGGATCAGTCTGAATAGAGCAGTAGTTGTTAACCACATTTGTCAATCAGCCAGTGTTCCACCTGCAGGGATAGGGTAAAAATCAGCAGATCTTGGATTCCAAAGTGGACTTACCTGATCTTTTTAAAAAAATTTTTTTTACTCACCTGATCTGATATGGCAGATCATGCCCAGATTGTATCATGAGTAGACTCTGCAGCCTGGTGGATTCCTTTATGGGATGGTCTGATAGCTGCAGTGCTGTCTGTGTCCCCAGTTTTTAAAAATCCGTTTCAAAACCTCCAGAGCAGTCTTCTTGCTGCTGCACACTTCAGACAGAGGAGAGGACCAAGTCTCCCTAGGAGTGACTGGACTTGATAACATTCTGTTGCTCTCAGAGGGAATGATACAGTAAAAACATGGCTGCCCCCATGTAAACAATGGAAGACATCTCTGGAGCATTTTAAAAAAACCAAGAACAGGTAGCGCTGGAGCCCTTGCACCACCTCACAAGTAGAACTGGTCTGGACCGGACTTTAATGGCTCTATCTATCCCTACCCAGAGGCTCCTAATCTAAATTTCACTCCATTGGAGGTAGGAGTCACATGATATCTCTGTCGAGTGGCCTGTTCTGCTTCCTGCTCCCTCAGTCACTGCTTCATAATAGCTAGTTAGGAAGTGTGACAATGGATTCCAAATAGGCATAGGGTTAGCTGCCCCAACCATCACAGATGTGATGCTTGGACAATGGCAGGGGTGGGGAGCCTCTCTATCCCAAACCCATACCCTCCTCAAGCACTCGAAGGATGAAGAGAGGTAGGTGCGTGTGCATTGGTGTGCACACTACTACAGAAAGGTAAGATTCATGTCAGTTACTCTGCCCACTTTTGCTTTTGGCTCTAGGGATGTAACATGTTGCCAATTTCTGTCTGGGCATGTATTCAATACAGTAGGGCCCCATTTATATGGCGGGTTAGGGACCAGGCCGCCGCCGTAAAGTGGAAATCGCCATAAAGCGGAACCCATTGACAATAATGGGTCACGTCGTGCGAAAATGCTGCAAAATGCCGCAAAAGCGCAAAATCAGCTTTAAATTGAAAGCCGCCGCATCAGCAGAATGCCGGAAAACGGAACGCTGTAAAGCAGGGCCCTACTGTAAAGTAAGGGCTGTTTCTGTTCTGTTGCTGTTCACTTCCTGCATCACACACCATGATTTGTTCTCTCCCCTCCCCCCCATAATAGGACATTGTGTAATGAGTAACATCATCATGTTTGCCTTTCATTACAATGTTACTTTCCTAATTCAGAATATATATTTTTTGCAAGAAAATCAATTGTGGTATAGATAGGAAAGCATCAAAAACATTCCTATCTTCTCCATGTTTCTCTCTTACCCAGGTAGAATCCTAACCCATTTATCTGGAAGTAAGTTAAGCCCCATTGAATTCATTAGGACATGCTTCTGAGTAGACTAGGGATGGGCAAGAATTTTGCTTTGGTTGGCATTTCAAGCCAAATCTATCAAATTTGCACTTTCCAAAACAACATGAGAACTGAAATATTGAAACAGCACTGCAGATGCTTAGCAGCAGCAAGGGCCTCTCCAACATAGACAGTGGAGGCTGGTCCCTTGGGGCAAATGGGGCACTGTCCCAGCACCTTCAGCCTGCCCTCAGTCGGCCCCAACCTGCCTGCCTTCTTACAACCAATCAAAGGGTGGCTCTGCCTGTCAGTGGCTCTAGCTCCACCTACTTCCGATCTCTCTGCCTCTGTCCCTCCTGTCCTAATGAGCACCAGCCACCATTGAAGACCGGTCAAGAACACCTTGCCCTTTTGCTTGGATTCCCCACCACTCATCCTATCATCACCTTAGCATGACTGAGAGAATCGGTAAATTTTCTTGTTCTTCTTCTCTCTGTCAGGTCAGTTAGGAGAAAAAAGACATCAGGGGCCACAGCACCAGACTCCTTCCTACAGGACCTTCAACTCCCTCTGTGAGAGAGGTGAGATCCAATGCTTTAATCTAGTTTGCCTCTTGTTTATCACCTATGCATTACTTAATCTGAAATCCTATGCGTACTTGGAGTAAATCCACTGAACACAATGGGACTTACTTGTGAGTAAACATGCATAGGACTGGTTAGCATATAACCATTCCATTTAACCAACTGATGGACGTGTCCTTGAACGTATTTTTCCCCCCAAATAGAACATTCTTCAGTGTTTTATATAACATAATGAACAAACACTTTCTTTTATTCCCCTTACTTTCTGTGTAGCAGTAGTCATCATTTAATAGTGCAATTTAAAATAAGACATTTAAAGAGAAAAATACTCCCTTATCTGGAAACTCGTGAAAGATGTAGGTGTTTTGGAGAACATTCTGAATAATGGCTTTCAATGGTGTTTTCGCAAGTGAATTAGTGTCTGCCTTTAAATTGGCAGATCTTCTATAGTTTGAGCTACTGAACAGGAAGTGAGACTGTTGGTAAAGATTGCTGGTCTTGCTTTTATTTTTCAGCATTGCTTTCTGGTTGTTGGGGACTTTTGTGTGGAGGTAGGAATTGGCCTCATGAGTTCTGCTCATTAAATGTCACCAGCATGATCCTAAGCAATTTTCCAAACTCACTTACTGAACAACAAAGGAATGACAGTATCAAGCATGGATCTCAACAAAAACATACCTGCCTAATGAAACACTATGGAAAGCTTACAAAGCAAACCTTTGCTAACCCTCCAGAAAGCTGAGAGAGCATCATTATGTTAAACAAAGTGGGTGTGGGGAAAAAACTTTCTAGTCTATTAGCCATTAAACTTGGTCTTGCTTCTCAGAGTTAGGAACATCAGAAGCTGCCTTTTATCAGAAGCTGCCTTTTACTGAGCCAGACCATTGGTCTAGCATTGTCTACACTGAGGTCCTCCAGGGTTTCAGACAGGGGCATTCCCAGCCCTATCTGGAGATGCTGGGGACTGAACTGGACCTTTCTGCATGCAAAGCAGATGTTCTCCCACTGAACTACAACCCTTCCACAGAATATTCTCATTGACTCTGAGTCTGTTGCTAAAATTATCTCATAAGGAGTCAAGTGCCCAAGTTCCTGTACCCCTAATTCCTGTATAAGACCCAAACTGTGCACTGGGATATTTGGATTGCATCTAGACGTGCCAACTTTGCCATCCTTCCGAGCCTATAAGTCTCAACAGGCTGCTACAGGTGTTATCACTGGTCACTACTAAAGCGTCATATATTTTGCACAAACTGAGACCATGGGGAGGTAGCAGAAAGACTGGAAAAGGAACCAGGATTTGATTGAGGGTCTGAGATAAAGGCAATGGGGAAGCATGAGACAGCAAGGCCATTTGGGACAGAAACCGCTGGCATGCCATGTGTTAGTACAGAGCAATACTTCCATGCTACATCACGTGCTGGAGATCATCGATATACCTATTGTCCAGGAATTTGTCCAATCCCCTTTGAAAGTCTTCTAAGCTAATGGCTATAATTGTATCTTCTGGCAGTGAATTCCAGTGAATTTATATTAATTATAAATTGGTCGGGAAGATTGCCAGGCAAGTTTCTTTAGGGATTGAGTTCTACAAGGCAGGTGCTCCAACACAGAAGGCCTTACTCCTTGCCTGACTGTAATACAAAGGGTGAAGACAGGCACTCTAAGTTGTGATGGAAGCGGTTTGAACACAAACCATAACTCAGTGGGACAGCACATGCTTAGCATGTCAAAGGTCCTAAGTTCAGTTCCCAGAATCTTTGGGTAGGCTTGAAGTTGATAAAGACCCTCGCCTGAAACTCAAGAGAACCACACTTAGATTACAACTGCAATCACCCCTGACCATTGTCCATGTTGGTTGTGAATGATGGGAGTGCAGTGTAAGGCAACTGAAGGGCATCAGGTTGGAAAAGGCTGGTATAGACAGTACAGACCTAGAAAGACGTGTCATCTAACTCAGTATAAGGCAGTCCCGCTATGCTCACATATTATCCCCCCTGAAAACAGATGGCTCAGAATGTAGCAAATATTTGTTCAAAACAATTTTATCACACCTTAGAATGTCTGTCCATCTTCTTCACCCTAAGGCTAAATTATCTTCAAGGGGGCAACTCTACTTTAACTAGAACTGGTAAATTTAGCACAAGTACTTGGGGCAGTATATAAAAGCATAAACCAATTTATTATCTTCTGCTCAATGGGTGAACAACCGGTGGGGCTGGTAGAGATTCTTTTCTGTAGTTGATCTTGGGTTCCTATAGAAAAACAAACAACATTGACAATAGAAGACGCAATGTGCTCAAGGTAGCAAATGTACCAAATGGGAAAGCTACAGGTTTTTAGAAGGGATTAAGAGAATTGTTGTAATCATACTGGGACAGCTATAAAACCCACTTTCATAGTCTATACCTTTCCTGGCATTATGAAGAAAAAGAGTTCATGGACTGAATAAGCCAGTCCTTTCTCAACTGCTGTTTGAAGCAGCATCAAGTGGTGTTGGTCTTCTTAGAATGTTCAGAGGCTACTGCATAAAAGTAGCATCTTTCCAGGGCCATTGTTGGAGAGAAAAACAGCTGCCCCCAGGCACACTCAGTTCATTTGTAATTGGGTCAATGTCTGATGCAAGCATTTATCACTTACATGGGCTCCTACTGGGAGAAAGGGCAGGATATAAACCTAATAAATAAAAAAATAAATTTGAATGTTACTAGCTGCATATGGAATGTGTGCACAGAGAAGTGTTTTCTACGCGGCTTACTTGCATCCAGTATAAATGGGTCTAATTTTAATTGTTGAAGGGGAAAGGCAGAACTTAACTAACTAATGAATAAACAATAACACCCTAAATTTAGTGAAAGTACAAAAGGTCATAGCAGCAGCAGAGTGACGGTCCTCAACCTTGCCTTCTTGCATACCTGTGGGAGCTTTCCAAGTGTTCCATTAAACATAGACTGGAAATCCACATCTAGATCTTTCTTTGCCAAATTCCTGTTCTAAAAAAGAAAGGAAAAAATTAAACCATAAATAAAAATTGTGAAACTACAAAAAAGTGACTATGGATAATGTGAGATATTTTGGAACTCTCCTTATCAGGTGAACTGGAGGAACTCTACTAAAGTTAATAAAACAGCGCTGATGTGCACTGGTTGAAAAATTGACCTTTAACTTAATGTGTTCAGCTGTGTTTCTTAACTTCAGTGGCAGCCTGCATTGATTTTTAATTGTAAATATCATTTCCTCCTTTACATTTTTTTCTCAGTGAACTGAAAATGGGCATTTCTTATTAGCTGTCAGAGCTAATGTTCCTGTGTGTGCCCTTAATGAAATTATCCAATAATTATTTCATTGCTCATTGGACCGCCATTTATGATGCTCATCTTCCTGTTTTAATGAAACATCTTGATGGGCTTAAAGTACAGGAAACATATAGGTAATGAGTTGGATGAAGTGCTCCAAAGTAAAATTAGATTCTCCTTCTGAAAGCTGACATAGATATAACTGTACAAGAAGCAGTTCATCAAGTACTATAAAAGCCTGTTAAAATGCTAGAGACTGCTGAATGCAACTTTGGCGTGTTATGTTCCATTGCTTTCACATAAGAGATTTAAACTTAATTTTCCTGTTGAAATAAGTTAAATTGTATACACACTCCTATTTACTGTGCATCGAGTGCACTCCCACAGCTGGTTTTGGAAGTGGTGTACACATGGCATTAGCTACAATCCATATTTATCCTGTGTTTATCCTGTTGTTGTTTTCCCCACCACCAAACCAACCTTGATCCAAATTGAGGAAAAGAATTGCATAGCTGTGTTTTAAGCTAGTATTGTGAACACAGCCCAAGACTTAAAAGTGATTAACTTTGGATGTATCAAACGCTGGCATTCAGAGATAACACTAACCCACAGTTTAATGGAGGGTAGGCAATGTTGTGCTCTCCAGATCTTGCTGTATTCTGGTCACATCCACACCATATATTAAAAATGTTAGTTAAAGGTGTTGGGAATTGTAGTTCCAGGAGCAGTAAATTATATTTCCCAGGATTCTTTGGGGAAACATATAACTGTTAAAGTGTATGTTAAAGTGCTTTAAATGCATGGCATGGATGGGACCTACATCTCCCATCATCCCTGACCATTGATACTGCTGGCAGCCTGAAGGGAGCTGCAGTCCAGCAAGATTTGGAGGGACCATGTTGACCACCCTGGTTGAGTGCTATGTGGTAATAGTAGTAGTAGTATAGTTTATCTATATACCACTTTTTGGCCAAAAGGCCCCCAAAGTGGTGAACAACATATTATAAAACATATTACAAAAAAAAATTACGAAAGAAATATACAGTAAAAACACAATGCATACAATAAATAAATCAAAACAGTATTTTAAAAATAACATGAACATTCAATCAATAATACCAATACCAATTACTCTTTTCCACATTCATTCCCATATTAATAATCTCCACACATAGTACAAACATCAAGAGAGTTACTTAAAGGCATACACAGAAATGGTTTTACTTCTGAGGCTTACATTTCAAGTAACAAATAATCATATAAGGATTATTGGTTTTCTCTATGTTGAAAGCAATACATTTTAGATTTAGCACCATTTCCATGGGTAAGGATAATCCATTAAGATGTTCTTGCCAACATTTTATGCCTATTAAGGAAATACATAAGCCCTTTTCAGGCATTTGCCTGGCCTATCCCAATGTCCCCATATGCAAGAGTTCTATGTGAACAAGCCTTGGCTCAGTGTGCTCCTCCATCCCCTCTCCTCTTCTGCTATGGCTGTGAAGACAAGACAGGGAGAATCTGATTCTGTTTTCAACTAACCGCAATTTGATGTTTCATCTGGAAAAGCTGTAATTAGTTTGTCTCAACAAGCCAAGAACAACCTGTGTTTTTTGATCCTGGCTTGTTTGGATAAACATCATCATCATCATCATCATTCTTTATTGCGGTCAATGACCCAACAAATGGATAAAATTTACAAATTTTAATAAATTAAAATAAAATTTACACTCAAATACTAGAGTGGCACTAAATCAACTACAAGAGAGGTTAAGAGTAAATGACGGTCATTTGCTCTGAGCTGCATTAAAATATTTAGCCACAGCAATCAAATGGGGACTATCATTGCCGGCTAGCAACCGTGTCATCCACTGCTCTAGGGATCTGTGAGGGTGCTTTTGTATGAGGGGAGTAATATATCGGTCCCTTTCCTCAGCGTATAACGGGCAATCAAAGAGAACATGAGCAAGTGTTTCTACATGTCCTTCTTTACACAGACAAAGGCGTTGTGCTAGTGGAATCCCCTTAAATCTGCCCTCTAGTAGGACTGACTCTAGGCAGTTGAAATGGGCCTTAGAGAAGGCTGCTCTGTATTTAGGATTCGTTAAGATGTCTAAATAGGGAGCATGTTTTGGAAAGTTAACATTCAGATTGTGTTGGAGGGGGGAGCAGACTTTAGCTGCAGCTTGCATTGTGGATTGTCTGTCGATGTCCTTAAGCCGGGACCTGATAATCTGCCTAGCCTTACTGGGATCTTGGGAGGCGAGAAATTCTATGGATAGGCCTAGATAAGGAAGCTTTTCTAGAAAGCATTTCATCCAGGTGGAGAGGTACCGATCTTCCCCAAGGAGCGACAGGAAGCCTGACGGACGTACAAAAGTAATTTGGATCCAGAGATTGAAGGCAAGGGACCAAGCTCGGCATTCGACCGAGCTGGATCCCGCCTCTACTCTCAAAACAGCATTTGGCACACAATTAGGGACTCCAAAGATCCGTCGGAGAAAGTAAGACAATACTGATTCAACCGAAAGATTGAAAGCATGTACCCAAAGTTGGACACCATACAGTAATTGGGGTAGTATTTTAGCTCTAAACACCTGGATGGCTGCAGGTATGTATTGTCCCCCGTTTTTATAGAAGTAGCGTATAATACTCTTCATCGCTGTCCATGCCGTCGCAACTGACGCACGTATGTGTGGCACCCAGGAAAGGTAGGAATGAAATACAATGCCTAGATATTTATAGGATCTAACTTGCTCAATAATATGTCCGTTGATTTTCCATACAGGGGTTAAAGAGGATTTTGCAAATGCTAGGATTTTGGTTTTGGAGAAATTAATTGTGAGGGAATTCTCTGAGCAGTAGGTTATGAAAATCCTAATCAGGCGTTTAAGGCCAACTTTAGTAAAAGAGAGCAGAGCCGCATCATCCGCATAGAGCAGGATGGGACAGCTCTTTCCTCCAATTTTGGGTGGGTGTAGGTCCGGCGAGAGGCATTTGGGAGCCAAATCATTCAGAAAAAAATTGAAGAGGAGAGGGGCCAGCACACATCCCTATCTGACCCCTCTTGACGTAGTAATTGAATTGGAGAGGTCTCCCTTAGGGCCGCAACGGACCCGGAGGGAAGTATTCAAATGCAAATTGCGTATCAAAAACAGCAGCCTCCTGTCAATAGATGTTTTAGCCAATTTGGCCCACAGAATATCCCTCGGAATAGAATCGAACGCCGACTTCAAATCAATGAAGGCAACGTATAGGCCACTCCCTACCTGGTTTCTGTATTTTTCGGCTAGGTGATTTAATAGAAGGCAGTGATCCATTACCGATCTGCTGCTCCTGAAGCCTGTCTGTTCCCATCCCATCACGTTTTCCTCCTCCATCCAGTTGGACTGTTTCCTCTTAAGGTAAGTGGCATAAAGCTTGCCAATCACCGAAAGTAGGCTAATAGGTCTATAGCTGGCGGGCTCATTCCTAGGTCCTTTCTTATAGATAGGAACAACAATGGCTTCCTTCCAAGACTGTGGGAAGTGTCCTTTGTTATTAATCAAGGTGAAAAGGTTGGCCAAAATGGGTGCCCACCAGTCTGGATATGATTTTAAAATCTCTGGGGGAAGATTGTCACCACCAGGTGCTTTAGCCGGTCTTAGATTTTTGATCAAGTGAATTATTTCTGTCTGTGAGACCGGTGGCCATGTAGAAAGAGGTTCATAATTATCTGCTGGAGGGAGCACTGGGAGGGGATGCTGCAGATCCTTTTGGTAGTCCGCAAAATGTTGCTCCCAAACACTGGGGAGGATATTACAAGGGGCTGAATTGAAGGGTCTGGTAGCGCCATTGACTAATGACCAAAATCTTTTGGGATTTTTATCTTGGGCTGCTTGTCTCAGGGATTCCCACTCTTTGTGTAGCGCTAGCCGTTTTTAGTAACTATAAGAGCCTTATAGTCCCGCTTGGTCGTGTAATAAGCCTCAGGCAAGGCTTTGGCCTTTTGGTGGCGATAACGAATATATATATTTTTTAGTTGTCTCTTTAGGTCTAAACATTCTTGGTCATACCATCTGTGTGGGCCTGAGTGGGCATTTACTCTTCTAGGAGTGTTATTAGGTACTAATAATGGTTGAAATATCTCAACCAAGGAATCGAATATATTTAGTGTTTGGGGAAGATTGGGGGAGTTCTCAAGAGACTCCTGTAAGGTCTTCGCCAGGGGAGATGTTATAAATTCCGCTATTTTGGAGGCAACTGTCTGAGTCCATATAGGGCGTTTATATTGGAGCAAGTGGTTGACAGCCTGATTACATTTTGCCACTAGCCGGCCATTTGTCTTTAATCGCAATGAGAGAGATAGAGGAAGGTGATCACTGTCTAGTCTATTGCCAACTGAAAAGTTCATTATTGAATTCAGAAGATGGTGCGAAATGATCGCATAATCGATCACACTACTTCCTCTATTTGAAATGTATGTATATTCCACACAGGCATCAAGGGGGCTTAGGCCATTAAGGATGGTGAGATTATGACTGCCGGTAATGTGAGTCAGACATATACCCGGATAGTTAATGCTGTGATCTTTGGAGGTTCTCTCTGGCTCAGGAACTAGATGTGCGTTAACTTCACCCCTCCATAGGTTAGAAGCCAGGAGGCTCTCATTGTTCTGGCCAATCCTAGCATTAAAATCCCCCAGGATAATTACCGGGGCTTTGGGAAATCGTGCCTCCAGCTCTGTAAGGAAATGATCTAGGTCCTCCCATATTTGCTCTGTAGATGCCTTAGAGGTGGCCGGGCGAATATAAACATTAATTAGTAAGAAAGATAGCGTGTCAAAGGTCAAATGGACAGCCATGGCCGAATTGTGGCAAGATGGGATCCTGTTACAATGGGCATTTAATGCTGTGGAGATCAGGATTGCTAACCCTCCTTTAGGGCATCCCTTAGATAGAATTGGTTGTGGGACTGCAGGTAAGGATATAGAGTTAAAGCCATCAATATTTAGGTCGTTGGTATGCCAAGTCTCCTGTAAGCAGATTACATCCTGGTGTTTTAAGAAGTTGATAAAGTCTGGGACATTTTGTTTAGCAGGCCAGCCAGCTATGTTCCAGGACAGCATCCGTAATATACAAACGGTCAACGGTGAGGTGTTAGATTTACATGTAAGGTAAGTTGCCTCTAGTGTGGGTAGGTTATGCTGGGAGGGTCAGTGCAGCGTTTCAGTATGGTTCAGTGGGTTCATTCCTCCCTTGTGTGTTGCCCCGGAGGGTAGGCACGATTTCGAGGTTGTGGGCTGGGACAAGGATAGTTCAGTTGAAGAGTAGGATGTATCCGGAGTGGAGGAGGCAGGCACTTCCTCAGTGGAGCTCTTTAGTTGTTCCGTATCTAAAAGGCGTTGTATTAGACAGTATAGTTTATTAATAACCATACCTCTCTCCAGTTCTGTTAATCGAGGGTATAGATCCGTCAGTTGAATCTCTTCTGGTTCCAGCTCCCCCAGTAAGGTCGAGAGGGATTGTGCCAGGACAGGTGGTGTATCCGGCAAAGTTCGTTCTTTATGTTGTGGATATACAGGGGGAGGAGTTGCCTCTGTTTCTGTCTCTGAATATTGTGGACTCATTGAGCTTCCAAGGTGAGGCCAAAGTGGTTCTGGAGCTGCAGAATTGGTATAATAACGTTGTATCAAAAAGCCTCTACGATATAATTCTTCTCTTTTCCCAAATATCCGATTAGTTATTACCGTGGAATGTAATGTCACAATTAAGCGCCATGTTCCAGGTCTAGTGGGTACATTAATCATGGATTTAATATAATTGGTTGGTTGTCCAGGGTGTCAAATTTGGGCAAAACTGTTATCCAGATAGGTTATATTTGGAAAAGAGGGCCAGCTCCTTGTCGTCCTAGAGTTATACGATAGTACCAGTTTCCCAGGCTGCAGAACCAGATTCCAAGGATGAGGCTGCATTTTAGTATAAAATGTCTTTTGGCTCTGTTGTACAGACAGTGAAGTAAAGCTCTCTTCGTCAGGAATAGGTTCGCTGAGAGAGCTCCCTCTAGGGTGTGAAGAGGATACTTCCTGGAGGTTGCTTGGTTTAGATGATAATGACGAAATATGCTCTCTCATAATGGAGGTCGGCTTTTGTGGTTCGAGTAATTTGAATGATGGTTTAAAGTCCATTCCCTTGGGTTTCTTACAATTCTTTGTTTGCGTTTCCTTTTCCCTCCCACAGGAAGCGACCTTCGGCTGCTGCTGTTTGTTCTTCTTTCTTTTTTTATTATTAGCTGTTCCTTTTGCAGGCACCAGCTGCTGAGCAGAGCCAGGCGCGCTAGGACCCACCACCACAGGAGCTGGCTGCTCCAGATGGCCACATACAAACTGTGACCCCCAGGACTTCACCAAGGTGGTTAGTAGGCTATTAGTTTCATTAATGAAAGATTTGATTAGTCTCAGTTCCTGTAAGATAATAAGTTGTCCATCTGAGTCTAATCCTTTAAAAGCATCATTAGCCTCAGCTACCGGGAAGCATGGTCCAGAATCTCCAAAGGATTTTATGGTAGGGGAGTTTTCGCAGGGTTGTTCGTAATATGAGTCAATGGTAAGGGTCTCTGAGGGGGGTGAGTCATGCGATGAGTTGAGAGAGTTTAGAGAGCAGTTACATCCCGCATCTCGCAGCTCCTCCGCTAGACTTATAGCTGTGTCTTTGGCAATATTTTCTGTTTGATTGTTGACTAGGAGAGATTTCCCTAGTGACCATTCATGTGCCACTGCTTGTAAAGGGACCTTGGTCTGAGGGTTTTGTGTATTCAGGAGATGCAATACATCCTGCGTTCGAGGGAAATAGTTAGTTATCTTGGGCTGCCATTTGTTTGATCCATTTCCATTCTCCATAGCAAGCTCTTTGCCTCTCCCAAGCGTTAACTCTTCTTATTGTAGCCGTTACTTGGTATGTTACATTGAAACACTAGCACCTTCCGCTCTCGTAATAGCTGCAGTGCTTATCTGCTTAGGCATATAGTTGTCCGCAGATCAGAGACGTATTAAAGGATTCCAGATAATTACTCTTGCAGAGTTGCAAGGAATGTAGCGGTCGCCCAGATTAATGGAGGCAATTAATCCAACTGTAGGGTTTCTGTTTACCCTGCTGCCGCTGTTTTATTGCTTTTTACTGTAGTCTTTCTAATACCAGCAGATGCTAAGCAAAAGCAGCTTGAATATGCTAAGGTCAGAGTTCCAAATCATAAAAGATTAAAACACGTATTTGTTATAAGAATCTACTGTCTGCAAGAGCTTATAGATAAGCTTCTTACCGGAAGAAGAGCCTTGCCGGAAGTCGTTTGGATAAACCATAGTTAAAACTAACCTTAGTTTCCAGTCTGAATAAAATGGCAAACTGCAGTTATAAGTGGATGCTTCCAATCTCCTTCTCACAGCTATGATTAGTCTTAAACTATGATTAGTTCAAACAAGCTAATCTTAAACCATAATTTATGGAAGCTTACTTGTTTCAACTGTTGTCAGTTAAGTTTAACAACAATTTAGTGTTTGGACACAAATATTAAACTTTGGTTAATTGAAACTGGAAGTGAAAACTGCATTGGAAAAGTGAGGAGGGGGAGTGTCCAAGGTTTGCGTACATAACAATAACCATTGCTTAGCATTATGTCCAAACTGGGCCACAGTGGTTAGTCATGTCTACTTTATTTGAGCAGATTTAGAAAGATATGGTTTTGTTTTTATTTTTAATCAAGGTTCTGTTTGGACTAACTATGGAATATATGTACTTTTGAAGTGGCTGTAAGAGATTTTTGTTAGGGTGGGAAGATCTGTAGGCTGAGATAGAACATAGGATAGTAGAGTTGGAAGGGGCCTGTAAGGCTATCAAGTCCAATCCCCTGCTCAATGCAGGAATCCAAGGTCTTATCCACATGGGAGCATTACTTCAAACTAAAGACACTGTTTTTACCTCTGTTTTCTATCTGCACCATCCACAGTAAGGGCTCAATGCCAGCTGCAAACACGATGTTTTCTATTCACACTGGAGGGGAAGGATCAATCACGCAGTTTCCTAATGACCACACCCTCTAATTTAACATTTCCACTTGCTCTGGTTACTTAGCAACTGAGCAACCCGGAAGTGCAATTGTTTGTATTTTCACTGGTACAATACAGCTGAAATACAGATATTTGTTTGAGCAGTGTTATGCTTTTGCACACGTTAGGGCACCATTTGCGGCAACTTTAAAAATGCCAGCAGAACAGGAGAGAGAAGCTAGGAGTTACTCTTCAGTCCTCAGGAAATGAAATGAAAGAAGGGAGGCATGAAGAGGGGAAAGCCTGACACATCCACCTAAAAGCATTGGGGCACAGCATCTGCAAGCACTAGAAATACAAAGTGGAGATGATTTTTCCTTCCCTTTTTGGATCATCAAAGGATTGGGTTAGTACGGATTTATGGGGGGAAATTGCATGATAGCTTCTGTTTGCCAGTAACATCATGTGAACCATGCAAATTAAAAGGGGATGTAAGTAGCACCAGGCACACAGCAAAGCCCCATGTAGATGAGGCCCCAAATTAAAGCACACTTGACAGACGGCTGTCTAGCTGCCTCTTGAATGACTCCAGTGTTGGAGAGCCCACCACCTCCCTAGGTAATTGATTCCAATCCAATCAAATCAAATTTTATTATGCAGTCAATGACCCACAATACAAGCGATTTAAACAATTTCCCCAACAAATTAAAACTCAATACAGTATCAACAATAATGCTTTGTTTAAAAATTCAAACTAGCACCGAGTTTCCTTTTTTGTAAAATCTGAGCTATACAAAGAAACTTAGCGATTGATTTAGTAATGGCCTTATCCTTGTCGGATAGCAGGTAATGCAATAGCCACTCAATAGATCTACCCGGGAAAGTTTTAGTAATTGGGAGAATCAGTTTGGTACGAGCATCCTTGTATAATTCACAGTCAAATAGAACATGATTGATGGTTTCAATCACCCCCGGCTTACAGAAGCAGAAACGCCTTTCCTGGGGGATTCCCTGGAAATGGCCTACAAGAATTGCAGATTGGAGGCAGTTAAATCTGGCTCTAGTGAACAAGAATCTATATTGCGATAGAGTCAATTTTTCAAGGTAGGCCACAGGATTTGGGAAGAGAAAGCTCAGACCAAAATAAAGTGGTGAACATGATGTTCGTGCACCGGACATTGAGTACTGCAGGTCTATGTCCCTAATCTGCTGGCCAATTATGTGATTTGCTACCTTCCAGTCCCAAGTAGCCAAAAGATCCAATGAGAGGCCAAGACGCTTTATCTTCTCATTGAAAATTTTGGACCAGGAACTTATGAAGGAATCTCTCCATATTAGATGTAAATACCCTAGAGGGGGTCCTGCATAGGCCACTTTAATCTAAAGGCCAGGAGCCAGGCTGAACACTCAATTGATGTAAAACCTGCTTCAAGTCGAAGTCCCGCAGCAGATGCACAGTGTGGCAGCCCAAATATGGAGTGCAAAAAGTGTGAAAGCACCACCTCAACTTTAGCGCTGAAACTCGATACCCATATAGGGATGCCATATAAAAGCTGCGGGAGGATTTTTACTTTAAATATTTGAAGGGCAGCCGGAATATATTGGCCACCTCTGGTGTAATAGAAGCGGGTGGTAGCTTTAGAAATATTATTGGCAGATGAGAGTGCAGCCTGTATATGAGCAGACCAGGAAAGTGAAGAAGAGAATATAATTCCAAGATATCTATATTGCCTGACCTGCTCAATCTTCTGACCTTCTATACTCCATGGCTCTTTTGAAAACCTACGTGAGAATATCATGATTTTTGATTTTGCAAAATTGATGGCGAGTAGGTTTTTTTTACAGTATAATGTGAAAACACGTAAGAGACATTTAAGGCCAACTTTCGAATAAGATAATAGGACTGCATCATCTGCATACAGCAGTATAGGGCATCTCTCCTCTGCCAATTTCGGGGAATGGAGATTATCTGCAAGGCAGTAACTGCTCAGGTCGTTAAGAAAAAGATTAAAAAGGGTGGGGGCCAGGACGCAACCTTGGTGCATTCCTACATTAACAGGAATAGATTTAGTAAGACCATCATGTGCCCCACATTGGACACGGATTGAGGTGCACTGATAGAGGCAATTTATCAGATATAAAAGTCACTTATCTATCAAGGTCTGTGACAGTTTGGCCCATAATAGATCTCTAGGGACCGAGTCGAAAGCAGTCTTAAGGTCCATAAAAGCGGCAGAAAGGCCCTTGTTAGAGCCACTCATGTATTTCTCCACCAGATGTCGTAAAACTAGGCAATGGTCAATGGTAGATCTACTCTTTCAAAAACCTACCTGCTCCCACCCCAGGATGTCCTCCTCCTCAATCCAGGCTTGTAATTTGATATTTAAGACACTAGCATAGATCTTACTCACAACTGAGAGGAGGCTAATAGGCCTGTAGTTGGTGGAATCACCTCTATCTCCTTTCTTAAATACCGGAATAACTACCGCCTCGAGCCAAGCTGAAGGGAGCTTGCCAGTAAGATTAATCTTGGTAAATAGATTAGCAAGCAATGGGGCCCACCATTCAGTGTTTGACTTTAGCAATTCAGGTAGTATAGTATCTATCCCTGGTGCCTTACCAGGTTTTAAATTGGAGATCAGGGTAGCTACTTCCTTCTGCTCTATAGGGGGCCAGGCTGGTAATGAATTGAGCTCTACCAAAGTAGAAGCCCTGAAAGGATTATCCCCAAGATTCGCAAACAATACTGTAAAGTGGTGGTCCCACATGGCAGGAGAGATGGCACACCGCGAGGTGGAGAAAGAACCCAAGGCGTCTGTAACTAGCGACCAGAATAGCTTTGAGTTATTATTTAAGGAGGCATTAATTAAAGTCTTCCATCCTTCTTGTATAGCTTGTCTCTTTTTATAGACAATTAGCTGTTTGTATTTCTTTTTGACTAAATAATATTCAGGTGGAAGAAGGCTTGCTTTAGCATTCCTATAATTAATATAGAGACTTCTCAACTTTTGCCTGACCTCCCAGCATTCCTTGTCAAACCAACTGGAAGGGGACTGTTTAGTTGGGCAGTGGGAATGACATGACATAGTAGTTTTGACAACATTTTCCAAAGCTAAAGTCAAAGTAGAGTAATCAAGTAAAGCAACAGATATTTCATTAGCATTTGCTATATGGGATCTTAAGTTTAAACCCTGGGAAGAGTCTAAGAAACTGGTCATCTTTAAAGAGATCCTTTCGTTCCAATGGAGTCTTTTATAGCGAAGATCGGGTGTAGTATCTTCGCAAAAAGGAATAGCGGCCGGATGTCCCCCTCCTATTGTTGTCAAAGTACAGATCAAGGGGAGATGGTCACTTTCCAGCCTGTCACCTACTAGAAAGTTGGAGATCTGATTGAGCAAAGGGGGGGATATCAACACATAATCCACTACACTACTTCCACGTCCCGAAATGTAAGTATACTGTGCTAAGGCATCTGCCTTCATGTGTTTGTTTATAATTGTCAAATTCAAGCGGGCCGCCAGTTGGATCAAGCGTATTCCCGCATAGTTTACCTTCTGGTCTTTTGAGCATCGACCATACTCTGGGATAACATTTTCAACCTCCATCGACCCCCATAATGGAGATTCAGCCAGGGCATCGTTATTTGGACCAATCCTAGCATTCAGGTCTCCCATTACTATTAATTGCGCCTTAGGATATTGCATTTCTAAGTCAACTATATAATTTTCCAGCTGATCCCAGGATAGTGCTATTTCCCATTTGTGGGGGTAAGGCGGGATGTATACATTTATTAATAAAAGAATGGTTGCTCTAAGTTCTATTAGACTCGCAACAGCTAGGTTGCCACAGGGGGAAAGTTTCCTAATGCTTGTACTTAAAGAGGTAGAAGTCATAATTGCTAGACCGGCCTTGGGTCTACCTCTTCTATTTGCGGGCTTCACAGGTAGCTCCAAGGCCGAAAAGCCATCCAAGAAAATACTTTTTGTAGACCAGGTTTCCTGCATACAAATTACATCATGTGATCTTAAAAATTCCTTAAACCCAAGGCATTGTAATTTGGAAAACCAGCCCGCAACATTCCATGATAAGATTCTAATCTGGTCTGATTTCGGTCCTGATCCTCCCCATTTACGAGGTTGTCGAGTTGGATGCTGTAAAGATCTGGTGGGATTATCTTGAACCAAGGGAGACTGTCGCTCTATGATCCGATCAAGCACGTCATCCTTATCCAGAAATATGGCTCCAGATTTAGCAGGGGGCTGAGGCAATGACTTTGTATTAGAGTGAATTTTTAAAGGCCCAACCGGGGCATGGCCTAGCTCCTCTGGATCAAGATACCTAAAGCGTAACCACTCATCTTCCTTTGGTATCACATGCTTGGGCTTTGACGGGGGTATCTTAGGATGAGTCACCAGCTCTTCAGAATTGTTGGGCAAGTAATGAATATGGTCCCTTGAAGATGAGGGGGTAGAATCCTTAGAAGGTTGGGACATCTGGACCAAGTGGTCCAGTGAATTTTGTTGATAAGTTTCCGTCATAGATCCCGGTTTGGTTTGAGCAGATTCTGTAATTCCGAGGGGGTCAAGCGTCTTATCTAGATCTAAAACGTGGACAATCGTATTTCTTAAAAGTGTTAGTCTGTCAATAATCTCTTTCTGAGATCCTGTAGGCAAGGCATGGAACGATTTTATAAGATCTTTTTCTTCCAAGGTTGGATCAAAAGTAGGAAGAAAGGAGTTTTGCTGTTGAATATAATGTTCCTCAGGCAAAGGATGTGCTTTAAACAAAGGCCCTTCCAGAAGCTGAGGAAATTTTCTTATGTTGTTCTCTGGCTCGCAGTCCTGGAGTTTGCTGAATAAATGCAACGGCTTCTGGTTCACAAATAGCCTACTAATACATATGCCTATATGCCAAAACTGATCTTTAACCTTGTAAAGACGCATCAAAGATGGCCAACTCCCAATGGTCACTACTGCTCTAGCGTTCTTATAATCATAAAAAAGATATTCGATCTCTGTGATATCATCGATCAAACCGCAATCTGGAGCAATCTTGCTTATCAAATGTTGTATATGCACTTTGCGCTGCCAAGGAGTCAGCATACCCCTCGGTTTGGGGTAGTTAGAGAAAACTAACTTGCAGCGACTTAGTTCCAGTTCCCATTTTTGCTGAGTTAATGGAAGAGGTTTATGAAGCATCCTACCATACGGTGGCTTATTGGTGTTCAGTTCGTTCAATGCATGTTGCCACGGGTCTTGTATTTCCTTACTAAAAACCCCACTGTCCATTTCCGTAGTCAAGCATGCTACTTGAAGTGGAGCCACGTCTTCTGGAATGGAAGGAGGTCAGAGCGGGTCAGAGCAGGGGCTTAAGTCAGTTTCTGTAGATTGTATCTTGCCAGTCTACAAACTTGATTTTTGAGTCTTTGCCAGCTTTACAGAGGGCTGTTGAGTTTCTTCCATAATCTTAAAAAGTTTCTTAAAGTTTAATCCTTTCTGCCGCTTTAAGGATAGATTTGTTTTCCTCTTGGGGTTAGGTGTTAAGTTTTTTGTCTTGCCCCACTTGGTACATTTAGTACTAAATGTTTTGCTAGTCTTGCGCTTGTTTCCTTTCTTTTTATAGCTAGAGGTGGCAACTCTGGTATTAGAGTCAAGGCCAATTTTTACAGCGTTGTCATTTCCTTGGGAATCAGGGCAACGGGCACAGGTGTGGAACTTGTGAAATTCAGCTATCACCACTAGCAGAGCAGAGCTTTCAGTCAGGAAATTTTTGATTCGTTCAAGTTCATCATTCAGCAGTAGCAGATGGAATTTCAATTCAGATGGATGGGTACTCTCTACCTCCTTGCTTTCTGTTTGGCTCGATAAGGAAGAAATTTTCAGAGGGCTAAAAACTTTGCCAGTCATTGTTAAAGCAGCAGGTGTTAAACGTTCATCAATGCTCAGATTCCAATCATAGGCTGTAACTTCCTTATCCTCCACACGAGGGGGTTCCTTCAACTCGCCATCCATTTCTGAAACTTGTAGTAAAGAATTTGAGTTGCAACCTAATCCTAGATTTTTTTCAAGTGATTTTCCTGGGAAAGTATCCATTAAGGCAATTTCTGCTGCAAGGTCTGTTCCCAGGGGGGACTTATCATATAAATATAAATCGCATTTATTGTGGACTACAGTCCAATCATGGATAGATTGCGGTTGGACTGGGTCCGTACGCTCAAAATCAACCCCATGTTGAGGAGAGGAACTTCTAGCTCCATTAATCCTACTATCTTCTTTCTTTGGAAAGTAAGAATTTATGTCAGCTTGTCTCGTTCTTTTCTTCTTCGGGGAGGTTGAGCCGGTTAAGATAGTTGCTCCCAGCAACCTGGTTGCCTGCCTGGTAAGAACCATAGCCCCTGAGTTCCGGGCTGAAGCTGCTGAGTGATGCCTCCACTTAGATTAGAGATAAGTTGTAATTTTCTGCAGTATAATAATAATAATAATAATAATAATGTAGTTGTAGAATAGTCAGTTTACCTCCCCCTCTCGTACTAATTAACCATCATTCGTCCCAGATCCCAAGTTCAGAGTAAGAAGAGAGATGATGGGGGGGGTCTTCGTCCTTATCTCTCCAGTGTTTTTCCCATTCTCGCGTCCAAGCAATCATTAATCACCCTCTCATACAACTCCCAAGAAGCTGGACACTCCAGGAGTTAATTTGCTGTTGTTTTAGCCAGCTTTATCAAGATCAAAACTTACCAGACAAGAAAAGGCACAAGACTGTATCCGGAGGCTGTTACAAACCCAGCTAGCACCGCTGCCATTTCCCTGGGAGTCGGTAATTGATTCCATTGTCAGGAAGTTTTTCCTGATGTTCAGCCAAAATCTGAAATTATCCACCATCTTGTAACTGTGCATTTGGTTTCTTTTTCCCCGATGTAGAACTTTGTCCTTATCCCTGTTAAATTTCATTCTCTTGTTTTCAGCCCAATGCTCCAGCCTATCAAGCCTGAGGACGTTGACAAGGTGCTTGGACAGGTTCGTGCAACCACTTCTGTGCTGGATCCTTGCCCTTCTTGGCTAATAAAAGCTAGCAAGGAGGGAACAGCCAGCTGGGCCAGGGAAGCGATTAATGCCTCTCTGCAAGAGGGGGTGGTCCCTAGCTGCTTGAAAGATGTAGTAGTGAGACCACTCCTGAAGAGACCCTCCCTGGACCCAGAAAAATCTTAATAACTATAGGCCAGTAGCAAATGTTCCATTCCTGGGCAAGGTCCTTGAATGAGTGGTGGCCTGCCAGCTCCAGACACTCTTGGATGAGACCGATTATCTGGATCCATTTCAGTCGGGTTTCAGGCCTGGTTTTCGCATGGAAACAGCCTTGGTTGCCCTGTACAATGACCTTTGTCGGGAGAGAGACAGGGGGAGTGTGACTCTGTTGATTCTTCTTGATCTCTCAGTGGCTTTCAATACCATCGACCATGGTATCCTTCTGGGAAGACTGGCTGAGTTGGGAGTGGGAGGGACTGCATGGCAGTGGTTCCGCTCCTACTTGGCGGGTCAGCTCCAGAAGGTGGTGCTTGGGGAACATTGCTCGGCACCCTGGACTCTCCAGTATGGGGTCAGTTCTGTCCCCCATGATGTTCAACATCTACATGAAACTGTTGGGTGTCGTCATCCGGAGCTTTGGAGTGCGTTGCCATCAGTTTGCTGATGACATGCAGCTCTATTTCTCCTTTTCATCTTCTTCAGGTGAGGCTGTCAATGTGCTGAACTGGCTGCGACAATGGACTGGATGAGGGCTAATAAACTGAGGCTCAATCCAGAGAAGACTGAGATGCTGCTAGTGGGTGGTTCTTCTGACTGTATGGTGGATGTCCAACCTGTCCTGAATGGGGTTGCACTCCCCCTGAAGGAGCAGGTTCGTAGCTTGGGGGTTCTCCTAGAACCATCTCTGTCACTTGAGGCTCAGGTAGCCTCGGTGGCACGGAGTGCCTTCTACCAACTTCGGTTGGTGACCCAGGTACGCCCCTATCTGGACAGGCATAACCTGGCTTCAGCTGTCCATGCTCTGGTAACCTCCAAGCTAGATTACTGCAATGCACTCTATGTGGGGCTGCCTTTGAACACGGTTCGGAAGCTGCAGCTTGTGCAAAATGCAGTGGCCAGATTGGTAACAGGGACCAGACGGTTCGAACATATAAAACCGATTCTGGCCCACTTGCATTGGCTGCCTGTATGTTTCCGAGCTCGATCCAAGGTGCTGGTTTTAACCTATAAAGCCTTACACGGCTGAGGACCACAATACCTGATGGAAGGCCTCTCCCGGCATGAACCCATGTGTACACTACGCTCAACATCTAAGGCCCTCCTCTGGGTGCCTACTCCAAGGGAAGCTGGGAGTATGGTAACAAAGGAGAGGGCCTTCTCATTGGTGGCCCCCAATTATGGAATTATCTTCCTGATGAGGTGCACCTGGTGCCAACACTGTTATCTTTTCAGCACCAGATCAACACTTCCCTCTTCTCTCAGGCATTTTAGCATGTGTTTTTAAATTGTTTTTAATTTTTTTTAAATTGTGTTTTTAAATTGTTTTTTTTTTTTTAATAAAAATTGTATATTTGTTTTTATTGTTTTTAATTGCTGTAAACCACCCAGAGAGCTTCGGCTATGGGGTGGTATATAAATGTAATAAATAAATAAATAAGATCGCTTTGAACATTGTTTCTGTCTTCCAGGGTATTAGGTATCTCACCAATTTTGTATCATCTGCAAATTTCATAAGCATTCCCTGCACTTCCTTATCTAAGACATTAATAAAAACGTTGAAGAGCACTGAGCCCAGGACTGATCCCTGTGGTACCCCGCTCATTACCTCCGCCCAGTTTGAAAAGGAATAGTGTTCATGAAAGAAGACCTATTATTACAGTTATATTTGGCCTGTTTTTGTTAAGATAAGTTATTAACTGAAGTCCTCTGTATCCACACTGATTTTCTATGTGGATATTGCTTTTGAATAAAAAAATATTGTGTAGACCATCCTAATTCATGAGTGCATTTATGTCTATTTTACCACATTAATATAAATTAGAAACCTGTGGTCAGCCATTAAATAGATGCATTATTTAATGCAGTTTTCCTACACAAGAGTAACAAATCTCTCTCTGTGTGTGAAGTAGTTAAGCAAATAACTGAATATACTGTAAATGAATGTTATATCTTTTTGTCAATCTCTAGCTATGTTCACTGAAAATAATACACACTTAAACTGCTTGTCACGTTTTTCAAATACTGCACCAGAATAGTCAGGCATAAAATTACACTCATTATTGCCTGCCATAATTTATCTTAATTAAATTGAAATGGCTCTAAGAGAATAACTATTTGTAAAATTGAACTAATGCAAAAGTAATAAGAAATGGCACTGGTAAAACGGTGATAAAAACCATCTTTTATGTAGTGGTTAAGGTGTTGGACTACGACCCGGGAGACCAGGGTTTGAATCCCCACACAGCCACGAAGCTCACTGGGTGACCTTGGGCCAGTCACTGCCTCTCAGTCTCAGAGGAAGGCAATGGTAAACCCCCTCTGAATACTGCTTACCATGAAAACCCTATTCATAGCGTCATCATAAGTCGGGATCGACTTGAAGGCAGTCCATTTCATTTTCACCTTCTGAACCAGCAGATCCTTGGTTTAAATAGGAGGTGAAACTGCTTTTATGCAATGTCCTGATACATTAATCTTTTTGATATATCATCTCAATATTTTTCTTTTTATTCATGACATTTCTGGTGGTGGTGGGGAAACACATCCAATCAGAAATGATGTATTGTTTCTTTTAAAATGTGCTACATTGCTGTCTGCACATATTCCCAGACATGTTTCTCTTAAGACTATTCCCAAGTAAGAAGGCAGGCTATCAAAGGGGAGAGAGAGTTTCCTTTTCTCTGGGCAATCCTTTCTCTTCTAATGTAGGAGCTTCAATTTTTGTTAAAAGATGTGCTGGTGCTGGAAATTCCAGCATGTACTACCTTGGGAGGTCACAGTACATACTGTATTATTTGAATTGGGTCTCTAAGCTCGTGCACTGTGTTGAGAGCCAGCTGGTGACACAGTGTGGCTTTTGACATTATAATTGCACCACCCATTCACAGCCGTATGTAATCTGAACCATTAGCAAATTTGATGTAATGCCAATTTGCAAACTGGCATGCAGAAGGTGTGGCCCTATGGTCCAGCTATGATTTCCTGTGCTAAGGCAGTAGCTAGTGGTAAAGTTAGATAATTTTAGGCTCTGGTCTTAAAGGTCAGCGGGAGGGCACTTAACTCTGGACCTAGTGCCTTATAGGTGTTGTTGTTGTTATGTGCCTTCAAGTCAACTACAACTTATGGCGACCCTATGAATCAGCGACCTCCAACAGCATCTGTCGTGAACCACCCTGTTCAGATCTTGTAAGTTCAGGTCTGTGGTTTCCTTTATGGAATCAATCAATCTCTTGTTTGGCCTTCCTCTTTTTCTACTCCCATCTTTGCATTTGAGGACCTTTTCTAGTTCTGTCATAGCAACCCTCCCCAGTCCTAGCCTTCTTCTGATTTCTTGACTATTGTCTCCAGTTTGGTTAATGACTGTGCCAAAGTATTGATAATCCTTGACAAGTTCAACGTCCTCATTGTCAACTTTAAAGTTACATAACTCTTCTGTTGTCATTATTTTAGTCTTCTTGACGTTCAGCTGTAGTCCTGCTTTTATGCTTTCCTCTTTCATTTTCATCAGCATTCATTTCCAATCATTACTGGTTTCTGCTAGTAGTATGGTATCATCTGCATATCTTAAATTATTGATATTTCTCCCTGTACTTCTGCATAAAATTTCTCCAGTTCCTCTTCTTCTGCATTTGCTGTTGGAGCATAGACTTGGATGATGGTTATGTTAATAGGTTTCCTGTTTAATCTCATTGATATCACTTGCTCAGACCTTGCGTTGTAACTCCTAATTGCTTTTGCTACATCTCACTGTTAAAGCATCCCCATTTCTTCTTAATTTCTCATTTCCTGCATAAAATATTTTGTAGTTGCCTGATTCAAAATGTCCCATTCCTGTCCATTTTAATTCACTCACGCCAAGCTTGACAATTTCTAACTTTCCCTCGTTCATGCTTCTCACATTCCATGTTCCTATTATGTGCTTGCACAACTCTGGACTCTCCTTTCTCATCTGTGCGCATCAGCCTCTGGGCTTCCTTTTGGCTTTGACCCAGCTGCGTCAATAGTTACAGCGCTACTCGTACTTGTCCTTTGTTCTTCCCCAGGAGCACGGTGAGTGCCTTCTGACCTGGGAGTCTCATCTTCCAGCACTATCTCGTGTTGCATTTTGGATACTCTGTTCATAGAGTTTTCATGGTAAGAGGTATTCAGAGGTGGTTTACCATTGCCTTCCTCTGAGTTTGGATTCATCTTAGGCTGGTGTCTCAGCTTTGACCATTCCACCTTGGGTGCCCCCTGCTAGGAGTCTAGCCTCTTGGTCTAGACTCCTGATGGCATTGCTGTCAGCCTCTTCAACAATCTCAAACCCCTTCACCATGTTAAGGTGTGCATCCTAGAGGGGGTCTTATAGGTAGGGATGGGAGAAAAATTCAATCAGTTCACATTTAAATTTATGAAATTCACACTTTCTGAAACAATGTGGGACTTGAAACAGAGCCATCCTTCAAAATTCCCACTTATCTGAATTTTGTGATGCAGTTTGCCAACCAGTGAAAACTATGCATAAAAATGAATATATTAGTGAAAATAACATACAAAAATGCATTATATTAGTCAAAATTGTTTGCAAAAATCTGTACATTAGTCAAAACTACATACAAAAATATGTTTATTAGCAGAAATTCACACTAAAATGCTGGAGAATTTTCATGAGTTTTTTTTAAAAAAATAGCAAATTTCTGAGGAAATGTGGAGAACTGAATTTAAGATTGAGAAAATGAGAAATGGAGAGAACTAAAACTGATAGATACTTCCATCCTACTTAGAGGCCTCCCCTATCTTTAGGGAGTAATGGGTATTACTTCAAAATGTAAGCTGGTCCTCCTGTTCGTTCTCCTGGGTGGGCCTCTCAATGTCTGCCCTGATGGAACCATTAGGATATGGCAAACAAGTTCTTAGCTTTTTCCTCCCATGATATTCTGCGACCACTGTGTAAATATCTTAACACAATGTTTGTAGTCAGAATGGTTACGTGAATATGTCACAGTAAACTGGTTTAGATGCATAACTCCTAGGGTTCATGTGCTCCCATCTTCTCCTCTGGCAGGCCGCAAGGAGGAGATTGGAAGATTTTTTGCTTTGGTGTTCAATTAGCCATGGTTTATCTTTATGTCTGAGTCTAGACAAACTGTGCTTAACTATAACTCTGAGGAAAAGAAGCCAGAATAATTAACAATGGCTGGAACTAGAACGTGCCAAAGCAGTCATATCAAGCTGTTTGTGGCATTTACCCAACCCTTATTTAGTCTGCATTTGACAGAAAGCATAAAATTTAAAAGAGTTAACTCTCTGCTAATAGCTGACTCTTCAAGCACATGGTATATTATAGATTAAGAAAAAAGTGCTGAAAATGAGCTAAATTCCTACTCATAATGTCACAAATGCAAAAATATAAATAAATTTAAAATTGAGAAATGGATCTTCATAGCTTTTACTTCATATACTTTTTGCTCTAGAAAATTATACAATACTAAAAACAGGATGTCAAGTCTATGCCTTTTACTTTTCTAATTATCTGGCTAATCTTCGTGCAGCTTAGTACCAGAACCTGAAATATGCTTTAATGTGCAGCCTTGGGTACTAATGTGATTAGGCAGCTTTATCAATGATCCAAATGAGAGTTCCTCCAGTATGCTCAATTTAATTATTTGCCTGTAGATATCAAATGTCATGCATAATGAATCAGCAGAGAAAAGGTGCTTTGTAGAAGTTTATTTGGTTATTTTATTGTTTTATTTGTGTGTGTGAAGAATGCACACATTACCATAATCATAAACACACAATACCATTGTCATGAAAATCTTTGTGCAGCATTTTGTTGACCAAACCCAATAAGCAAAGCATGCTAAGCAAAAACATACTGGGAGCCTCGAGTGTTAGTTCATTTGAGTCTCCCCACAATAGTCAAACTGTCCTGGGCTACTCTTTACTCTGTCTGTTCAGCTGAACTAGTTTTCAACCAGTCTAATTATTGGCTGTTGTCTTGTCCAAAGAGAGAGTGGTGCTAAACCTATTACTTATTATACCTCTACTTCCTGTTGCCCAGAAATTGGGACTGAGTGTTCCATTAATATACTTTTATAATACATTCAGTCAGTGTTTCATATTTAATATTCTAGACCCGGTAAGAGGGATTATCAAAGACCTGAATGGCTTGGGATCAAAATATTAAAAGAACTCTTTCTCCTGTACAAACCTGCCCGCATATCGTGATCTTCTGGACTGGCCCTTTTCTCTCTCCTGCTAACATCTGAGGTGCATTTGATAACTTCAAGATTGGATTACTGTAATGTGCTCAATGTGGGGCTACCCTTGAGGTTGTTCTGGAGCTAACTAGTTCAGAACATAGTGGCTCAGCTAGTTGTGGGGGCAAACTACTGCCAGCATATAACATCTTGTTTGTGGGATCTGTACTGGCTGCCAATCTGCTAACCGGACAAAGATTAAGGATTTTGTACTAACATATAAGGCCCTATACAGCTCAGGACCAGGTGAAGTGAGATACCACCTTATACCATTTATACTTATGTATTTAACCTGGGGCAAGTTTTGGGAGGCGGGAGGGCAATTCTTCTGGAAATGTCTACTTTTCTATCAATTTTGGGTAGTATATTGACATATGAGTTCTTCACATATAGATACATGTATATAGTGTTGTAATGGCACCTTACAGCAGGGCCGGCCCCAGGCATGCCGGGGCCCTTGGGCACCAGCCTGCCCTGGGCCCCTCCTCTTCCCTTCTGTGATCCGTGGCTCAGGACAGGAGCTTCCGAGCTGCCCGCCATCCCCCTGCTTCACCTACCTTTCTCTCTGTTGTTTTTTGCAGCTGTGCGCACTGTGCGTAAAGGGTTACCATCAATCAAGATGGCGGCCGAGGTTTCCTAAGGGGCTGAAGTCTCTGCCGCCATCTTGGTTGATGGCACGCATGCGTGCTACATGGAGGGGCCCCTATAGCTCCAGGGGCACTTGGGCCAGTGCCCCACCTGACCGCCCTTTAGAACCAGCTCTGCCTTACAGAGGTCTTTCACTGCCAGAATTGAGCTTTTGGGACAGCTAATACAGAGACCTAGAAGTAACTGAATCCACTGAATCCAGCTTTTCAATTAATTATTTCCACAGTGGCTGTTGCAGACTACTTTAGAGTTCTGGGGAGATAACCTGAATGCTTAATAAATTAATTCCTAAACATTCTCCAGCTTACATTGCCACATTGAAATGAATGGGATATTTGTAAAAGCACCTATGCTCCTGCTTTAATTGTTGTTATGAGCCTTCAAGTCGATTACGACTTATGGCGACCCTATGAATCAGTGACCTCCAAGAGCATCTGACATGAAACACCCTGTTAAGATCTTGTAAGTTCAGGTCTGTGGCTTCCTTTATGGGATCAATCCATCTCTTGTTTGGCCTTTTTTTCTACTCCTTTCTGTTTTTCCCAGCATCATTGCCTTTTCTAGTGAATCATGTCTTCTCATGATGTGTCCAAAGTATGATAACCTCAGTTTCATCATTTTAGCTTCCAGTGATAGTTCTTGTTTAATTTGTTCTAACATCCAATTATTTGTCTTTTTCACAGTCCATGGTATGCGCAAAGCTCTCCTCCAATACCATATTGCAAATGAGTTAATTTTTCTCTTATTCGCTTTTTTCACTGTCCAAATTTCACATCCATACATAGAGATTGGGAATACCATGGTCTGAATGATCCTGACTTTAGTGTTCAGTGTAAATCATTAAAAAGAGGAATAACACTTGTTATAGACTTTCTCCGCAAAGGGAACATTTTACCTCCAAGCTGAAATGTGTCAGCAGCCTGCTCATGTTTTTATATGTAATTGCAGACTTCTCTACTCTCATCCAATTCATTACGGTTGCCCTGGTGATACAGTGTGGGTCAAATGGTTTTCTGACAAAGCCCTCTGAACCTCATCCATACTCCTAATCATTTTCATTGAATGCCATTAACAATGAATACCAACAGGGAGGGGAGCCCCAGAGCAAATGTTGTGAATAAATTATCCAGCTGTGATCTTTGCTGATGCTCACTTTGGTTATATTATGGCTCAGACAGTGTTTGTTTAGTATTGTATTCTTTTCAAGAAGCATTCAGTTGCCTGGGACAGACCTTGAATTTTGTAAGAATCAAAGCACCAGGCTGCTGAACCATCTTTCAGTCATTTAAAAACCAGAGTAGAATGGAAAATATGGAAAATAATAACAACAATGATTATTATTATAATACTGGTTGAACGTTGGAAGCTAGATGGAATGTTGTATGACTATGTATGTTATGTATGTAGTTTCAACATGTCCATTCCACCTGTCTTAACAAAATCATACTCAAGTTAGAAGAAACACAAAGGGTGGTATTCACTGCTAGTCCTACTTAAAGTAAACCCATTGAAGTTAACATGCATGACTAACTTAGGTTCATTCATTTTAATGGGCTTACTCTGGGTAGGACTTGAATACAACTCATACTTTAAACACACACAAACCAATATTACTCATCACAATATTGCAATTACTTGTTTTCAACTGTTTTTATTGATAATTTTAATGTTTCTGGTAAACTGCTCAGTGGTTTTTCATAGTCAAGCAGTATATACATTTTGTTTAATTAATTAATTAATCCACAAATAGCATTATACAATCATACTCAAAGCACAGTAGTATTCACAGTCAGTATACTGCAATCAATACAAAACCACAGCAGCAAGAAGTTTTAAAACAATGCCTAAAAATCCACTGAAAAAAATAAGTCTTAGGGCCAAACAACACTTGATGCTTACTTTGTAGCTTACCCTTGAGTGCACTTCCTCCTCCCCTCTTGCCCCTCCTCCAATGCAGTGATCTACTTGACATTATGTACTTAGGCTTTATTTTTTTTAATAAAGTATCCTACTAAAGACTCCTCAGTAATCTTAGCAGTCATGCTAAGAAGAGAGGTCTTCTTGTGGATCAGGAACTGGTTAAGTAACAGGAAGCACAGAACAGGAATAAGTGGACAGTTCCCCCAGTGGAGGGGTGTAGAAATTGGAGTCCCCCAAGGATTGGTATCGAGACATGTGGTTTTTAACTTGCACATAAACTTATTTAACAAAATTTATATACCACTTGATTGTAAAAAATGAAGAAGCTCTAAGTGGTATTTACCTGCCCTTCATCCCGAGGTTCCAGTGTGCATTACAACTTACTATGCATCCTTAAAAACAATTGTAAAGGAATTAACAATCACAAAAATAGAGCATATCCTAAAAATATAATTGTGTGTTAGTAGTGAAGTAGCCAAGTTTGCTGGTGATACAGAATTGTTCAGGGTGGTTGAAACAAAAAGGAAGTATGAAGAGCTCCAAAAGGATGTCTCCAAACTGGGTGACTTGGCAGCAGCCTTGTAGCCAGCCTTCCTTGTTAGGTGGGGCAGCCACATTTCTAGGTGGGGCATTTAGGGGGGACCCCCTGCATACACACTCACTAGTGGAGAGGATGTGAGGGCCAGGCCAGGGGAAGGGAAAGGCAGTGACCTTTCCCCACACAGCTCCTCCATGCAGAGAGTGTATTAACTTACATAATGGGCTATGTGAAGATCAAGCTAACAGAAAATTTACTATGAACACCAGGAATTAAATGACTGGCATATTTTTTGTTTCATAAGAAAAAATAATATTAAGAATACAGTGAACAAGGGAATACTAAAAGGTGTAAAACAAAATAGTTTAACTAATAAGTTAAAAACTAGTGTGGAGCTTGTTTGATCAAAAATCCAGTTTTAATCTTTAGCACAGCAATACCAATACAGCAACAACCACTCAAAACCAGAATAAAAACACATTACAATGCAACCATAGCGAAGAATGGTGCTGAGAACAATATGCATAATTTTCTTGTTGAAGTCAATGAGACTGAATTCTTAACTTTAAAAACTATTTACTGCCTAATAGGCTTCCTTTAGTAAACTTATAAAAATCCTTGAAAAACGTGCAAGAAAACCTTCTGAATGGTAGGTTCACAATACATATTTTCAGAGAGAAAATATTTTATCATGTGTTTGTTAACTCCTCCTTGAGGGTCTCTCCTTCTAGTCTTGTTCCAGACGTTTAGATTTTCCTTCCTGTTGGACAATCAAGGGAAAACCTTTTATCTGGTAGCTATATATATAAAAAGAAATGGACTGCCTTCAAGTCAATTCTGATTTATGGTGACCCTGTGAACAGGGTTTTCATGGTAAGTGGTATTCAGAGGGGGTTTACCATTGCCTCCCTCTGAGGCTGAGAGGCAGTGACTGGCCCAAGGTCACCCAGTGAGCTTCGTGGCTGTGTGGGGATTCGAACCCTGGTCCCCCAGAAACTATTTGAAACTAATTATAGAAACCAATTGGATTTCTTAATGGGTTGCTAGGTTTATTTTTCTGCCTAGAAACCCCCAAAAGGCCTCATGCAGAGCTGCAGACATTGGGAAAAATCAAAAATTAGGCTTGAGTTACAGCTTAGGTGGTCAGCCAGCTTGCTAATCATAGTGTGCTTAGCAGTGTTTCTATTCCTCTAGGACTGTTTTCATCATTTGCCATCAAGTACTTAAGAAAAAAAATAGCTACTATGTTTGTGAGTATAGTGAGTGATTTAAAAAAGTAAAGGATAACTTAGGGTAGATTTTTCTGGATCACTTTAAGTTATCTCTTGATTTCATTTTTTAGCAATAAGCACCCAATTCTGCTCTACTCATCATAATAACTGCAGAATAAACCTAATCTTCTTACTATAGGCAAACATTCTTTATTGCTGGCTAGGTATAGAACAATACTGAAACTGAAAAGCAGAGCAAAGGGAAGCCCAAGGGTTGGAGTCTAACTGTAGCCCATAATACAAAGTTCTAATATTTAACTCTTCAAGGGTTGTGTTACTATACAGGCTGTTTTTTAGGATCACTTAAGTAATTATAGGGTGATTGTGATCATGAAAAACCCATCCTCAATCAAGGAGAGTCATGAGTGGCAGACTTTTAGGCTTCTTCCAGATGAGGCTTTTGTTGTGCACTCACCCTGCCTTATTTGTGGAATTTTTCAGAGGGTCCTATTCAATTGTTCCTGTTCTTAAAGCAACCTATCATTCTTTAAATAGAGGATGTCATTGTCTGTCATGTCACAAATTAAAAAGAAGACAATTTCCCAAAAATATTCTGGCAGTGGGGGCAAAGCACAGCTCTAGGGGGACGACCATTTGCCCCTCCCCCCCAGTTACAGGGCTGGCTACATGTGGCTTCCTAAGAAAAGGAAATACATTTAAAAGAATGAAGCAATTGCACAATCAGCGCTCTATGGTTCTCACTATAACAAAAGTATTCCAGTCAATGGGCTGTGCTTATTCAGAAGTGTTCTGAATCTGAACAGTCAGGAGCTGCTCGGTTCTATTCTTAAGAATCTGAGACTGTCTCTTACATCCTTCCACATGCACAAGGGGGGGTTGAGAGTGTCGCACTAGGCAAACACAGAGCAGGGAGCACATCAGGGCTCTAGATTGTTTTTGATGACAGAAATTATCTAATGTATATTATTTATATAGTACTTGTAATGAACACAGTGTGATTTTGGGGGCTGTTCCAGATGAAGCTTTTGAGGCTTTTGTTGTGCATTCGCCCTGCCTTATTCACTGAATTTTCAGAGGGTCCTATTTTTCAATTGCTCCTGTTCTTAAAACAAGCTGTCATTCTTTAAATGGAGGCTGTCATTGTTTGTCATGTCACAAATTAAAAAGACAATTTCCCCCCAAAAAAATCCAGGGGGAGGGGGAGCGCAGCTCAGGGGGGGCAATGAACCCATTTGACCCACCCTGACTACAGGGCTAATTAGGCAGTAATGTGACAAATACAGTTCAATATAAGTAAATGTGAATTGATGCACATTTGACAAAAAAAATATTTATATGCTTATTGTGTCTGAACTGGTGGCAAATGACCAGAAATAGACCTTGTGGTCATAGTGGATAGCTTGATGAAAATGTTGACCTAGTATGCAGCAGCTGTAAAACAAAAAAGGCAAATGCTATGCTAGAGATCATTAGGAAAGGGACTGAACTAAAACTGCTAATATCATAATTCTGTTATACAAATCTGTGGTGCAGCCACACTTGAAATACTGTGTACAGTTTCCTCTCCTGAAAAAGAATATTGTAGACAGGAAAAGATTCAGAAAAAGGCAACCAAAATGAGGAAGGGGTTGGACCCCCCCATGAGGAACAGTTAAATACTTCTTAGTTTAGAGAAAAGCTGAATGTTGGAAGATTCAGGAGAGACCAATGAAAGTATTTCTTTACACAGCGCATAGTTAAAGTATGGAATTTGCTCCCACAAGATATAGCGATGGCCACCAACTTGGATGGCTTTAAAAAGAGGATCAGACAAATTCAGGGAAAAGTTTTTTAACATTTCTAAATAAATAAAATGCTACAAGGAAGCAGGAGACATAGTCTTCCTCAGTTCTCAGCATACCTTACCACAACAAACTGTGCACATCTTTAGACCTCTGTGCTAACAGTTTACTTTTCAGCAGTCAGAATGTTTATAAACATTCCACAATATCACAGCAACTCAGCTGAAAGCTATCATCATAATAAACTGAAACAACTTCCCTTACACTTTGAGAGCTAGACTATCATGATGATACATCACAGGTTGTATACAATAGCCAGCATGAATGTTTCACATTTCACCATATTAAATTGAAAATACCCCCATGCCATTCTGCTGCTTCCCATAAGTTCATTTCATCAACAAAATCTTATAAAAGTTATACTCCTGAACTCAGAAATGCATGATCAACCCTATAAGTTTTCATGGTGATACACAAAACACTCAGAGATAATCTAGAGTTCAAAGTCTAAAACAAGAGTAAAATAATCCAGACCCCTGTTGGACTTTTTTCTGTCAGTGGTCTCATAATTTGTTGAAATTAATTAAAAATCAGCCATGTTCACAGAATATATGTAATCCTATTACTGACCTTGCCCCATACTCTGACCTTCATCTTCTGCAGTTTAAAAGTTTAAAAAATGCACGGCTGATTTTTAATTAATTTAAGAAAATTAACATTGGACTCTATGATAGCACAGGCATGTTCAGTAAGAACCGTCAATGTTCTAAAAGCCTGACTAACAGCTGTTTGGCTTGGCTAATCAGGGGCCACATCCACACTAGACATTTATACCACTTTAAACAGTCATGGCTTTCCCCAAAGAATCCTGGGAAGTGTAGTTTGTGAAGGGTGCTAAGAGTTGTTAGACAACACCCTGTCCCCTCACAGAGCTACAATCCCCAGAATTCTCTGGAAAGAGGAGCTGCTGACTATTAAACCACCACTCACCATATGCTCAGAGGCACATGCTACCAAATTCTTCCAAGCTACATATGGAGTGGATTTGACTGTGAAAGACCAACCCAAATTGTGTTCGCATTTTTACAAATTTGTAGGGCAGTACAGTATCTCAGAGAGGAGGTCAGGTCTCCTGCTCCCCTAGTGCATTCACTATAGATGGCCAATTTCTCTGCTTTTTCAAGTTTGATAGAAATATCTGTTGGCTATTACAAGGGTTTTTTTTGCCTATTGGTGAATACCATAACAGTCAAGGGAGTATTTACAGGCTGGCAGGTAACATCCAAACTGTTTATCCTATCTTTTCCCCAGGCTCATGATACTAGATGTTTTTCTTTTTCTTTTATATTAGATTTTTAAAAATCTTTTTGCAAAGTTAACCTGCATACATTCAACTTTATGTTTATACCTTTTTCATATCTCAGTGATGGCTATGATACATGGCTTAAAATAGTGTTCAAGTTGTGTAGAATTGAAAAAAACGGATACAAACAATTGAATGCTGCATAAATTGTCTTCCTATCTGTGGTCTTGTGGCAAAATAAACATTCACAGTCGACAGTAGAAGCTGTGGTGTGCATTTTTATCCACACTAGAGACATTTGCTCATTGTATGTCAGGCACCTTTAGTCATGCATTCATCCCATTGACCTCTGTGAGATGTTCACATCTATAATAGTGGCTCAAGATTGCAGCTGTCGTGTGCCATGTCAAACAATCTGAGGCATCGTCATCTCTCATTATATTCAGAAGACTGCAGCAAAAAAGCGCTTCCAATTTTCTAGGGAGACTTTGTGGTCACTGATTCTAATCTTAGCAAGTTTCGAGGCAGATAATTTTTATTCAATTTTTTTCAAAAGACAAACAAAACAAAGTCAAACAACAAAAACATAACAATACAACAAAAGAAAAAAAATAAAATAGTTGACTTCCGATTTGTCGCAGATCAGCTATAAGTATATAATATATATCAAACCTGTCCCTTAATATATACATACAGGATCACTTTTCTCCATAGGCTATCTTAGTTAATCGTCAAATCCCAATATCATCATTTTATTTTGATCTTTCAACAAAAAGTCTAAGAGAGGCTTCCATTCCTTAAGAAATGTGTCTGTCGATTTTTCTCTAAGTAAACATGTCAATTTATCCATCTCTACTAAGTCCATTAATTTCAATAGCCATTCTTCCGTTGTTGGTGTTGATTCCATTTTCCACTTTTGTGCATATAATAATCTTGCTGCCGTAATCATATATAATATTATTCTTCCATATTTCTTTTCTATTTGTTTATCCATAAAACCCAATAAAAAAAATTCTGGTTTTGACTGAATATTTATCTTTAGAATTTTTTGCATCATCCTACCTATCTGTGCCCAAAATGATTTTGCCTTTTTACACAGCCACCACATATGATAAAATGATCCTTCTTGTTGTTTACATTTCCAACAAACATTAGAAACATTACTATACATTTTTGACAACTTTTCTGGAGTCATGTACCAACGATACATCATTTTATAGAAATTTTCTTTAAGATTATAGCATAATGTAAATCTCAAGCCTTTTTTCCACATATTTTCCCATTGATCCATTTGTATGTTATAACCAAAATTTTTTGCCCACTTTACCATACACTCTTTTACTTGTTCTTCTTCCATATCCATTTTCAGCAAGAGTTTATACATTTTCGCAATTGTATTTTCATCATTTGTACACAAACCTATTTCAAAATCAGATTTACTTATTTCAAACCCATACATTTTCTTGTCCATTTTATATCTTTCTAACAATTGTAAATAGGCAAACCATTGAGAACTATAACCTTCCTTTATCAGTTGTTCTCTCTCTTTCATTATATATTCTCCATGTACATTTTCTAATAGTTCTTGATAAGTTAACCATTTCTCTTTTCCAGCCATTTCTCTTCTGTAAAACGCTTCTTGACTTGAGACACATAATGGTATTTTTGAATAGAACCTTGGTTTATATCTATTCCATATTTTCAACAGAGGACGTCTTATAAAATGATTATTAAAGTCTACATTTACTTTTACTTTGTCATACCATAGATATCCATGCCATCCCCACTTCAGGTTATGGCCCTAATCTTAGCAAGTTTCCTATACTTCTGCACTGCTTGGTCAACACTAATTTTATTGCCAATGATGTTTGATCGATTTTAGGGTAACTTTGTGTCGCTGATTCCAAATATGGCATCGTTTTTGCTAGATTGGCTCTAATTTTTGAGATAATGAATGCCCCCATTGAAAAACATAACAAATTCAAAAAATTTAATGGTCAGGCATAGCCTACCCACAAATGACATGGAAACTGTCTCAAATCATACAAAAGTAAACACATGAAATACCTAATGGTGTTGTATTCAGTACAATAACATTAAAGCAAAGTAAGCTGATTCAGATAATCACAATTAATGCATAGAAAAACGCTGTGTGTCCGATTTTCTTTTATGTGGGGCATCAGGACAATCACGTTGGAGGCTCCAGCAGTAGTCTGTCATCATGTGTCTGTCCCATGTGCCTTGATACCTTTCCTCTATCACCCTTATATCCTGATGGAACCTCTCCCGTTGTTCCTCACTAAAATCACCAAGATTATCCGGAAATCTGTCTAAGTGGCAATGGAGACAGTGTACCTTTATGCTCATATTAGTACCCAAATGTTTAAAGTTAGCGAGCATGTTTTGCACCAATTCTTCATAATTGTCTGCTTTGTGGTTACCCAAGAAGTTCTTGACAACTGAGACATAACTGCACCAGGCAGAAGCTTCAACATCATTCATAAATTTAGTGAAATTCAAATCATTGATGAGTTTACGAATTTTAGGACCATCAAAGATTCCTGCTTTTAGTTTTTCCATAGTCAGTCCAAGGAACGATCTACAAATGTATTTGAAGCAATCACCATCTTTGTCCAAGGCCTTAACAAATTGCTTCATCAGTCCAAGCTTGATATGGAGTCGTGGGAGAATGATTTTTTCTCTGTCAACCAGTGGCTTGTTAATGATGTTCGCTGCACCTACAGTCATGTGTTCCCTTGAAGGCCATGTCACTTTTTCCCAATGATCTCGCTTTGCCCTACTATCCCACAAGCAGATGAAACAAGGGTACTTCGTGTATCCACTTTGCTGCCCAAGCAAGAAGTTCACCATCTTTAGATCAACACAAATACACCACTGGTGCTCATGATAGCAGAGCTTCTGCAAGACCATTTTGATATTTTCATATTCTTCTTTAAGTTTTGTTGAGTGAGCAATTGGAAGAGATGCATAGCGGTTACCATTGTGCAATAAAACACATTTCATGCTTCTGGTGGAGCTGTCTATAAAAAGCCGCCAATCTTCTGGTTGATATTCCGGTAGTCCCATTTGGAGAAGAAGTCCAGGAATGTTATTGCAGTATACAAGTTCTTCATCTTGGCTGAAGTATGGAAGAAGTCCCTCCTCTCTTGTCCGATAAGCTGTTATGTTAGCTTCCGGCTGTAGACAGTTCTTTTCCATTAGCCTGGATGCTAAAAGTTCAGATGCTTGCTTTGACAGACTGAGGTCTCATATCAGATCATTGAGTTCTTTTTGGGAGAACTGCTCAGGTGTTGAAAAGCTTTCTTCATATCCACTTCCAGGGCTACCACCTGTGCTACACTCCACGTCCAACATTTCTTCAACATCTGACAATGGAAGGTCAGGCAGTGAGGTAAACACTGGTATGGAAACGTCTTCGCTGTGTGGCACAGGTCGCCTTGCTGAGTCCAAATCAGGATACTCCCACTTATGTTTCTTGTAGCGACTGAAGCCTTTCACATTCACAACACAAAAATAACAATAATCGTGATGGTTTTGCGGCTCTCTCCACACCATAGGCACACCAAAGTTTAAACGTTTCCTTTCTCCATTTTTCCACTGTCGTAGGCACTCTACACAGGTTTTGCAAACCTTATGGGGAGCCCAAGACTTATCTTGATCTCCAAGCTTCACTCCAAAATAAGCAAGATATGCTTGTTTTACAAAGTCAGTGATGTTTTTTCTTTGTTTTTGCTGAGTGTATTCACCACCAGGGCTGGCTCCAGGAATGTGGGGGCCCTTGGGCATTAGCCTGCCCCGGGCCCCTCTGCTTCACTTCCGCAATCCCGTGGATCGCAAGACGAGCTTCCGAACTGCCCGCCATCTCCTGCCATCCCCAATGCTTCACCTACCTTTCTCTGCTGTTCGCGCAGGGTTGCCATCAATAAAGATGGCGGTCGAGGTTTCCGTAAGGGACTGAAGCCTTTGCAGCCATCAACCAAGATGGCGGCAGAGGCTTCAGTCCCTTACGGAAACCTCGGCCGCCATCTTTATTGATGGCAACCCTGCGCGAACAGCAGAGAAAGGTAGGTGAAGCGTGGGGGATGGCAGGCGGTTTGGAAGCTCATCTTGCGATCCGCGGGATCATGGAAGGGGAGCGGAGGGCCCCCCAGGGGCCCTCCAGGGGCTCCTAGAGCTGCGGGACCCTTGGGCCAGTGCCCAACCTGGCCACCCTTTGGAACCAGCCCTGTTCGCCACAAATGTAGCAGAATGCATTAGGATTGTTTAAGCAGCCACTTCGTGACGAACTCATTTTCCTCTTCAAAAAAAAAAGTATCAATATGATATTATATGCAATGGATAAACTTGCAAAACAATGTTCAAGAGTAAAAAGACAGACCAAACCCTGCTGCATATGTCAGCAGCTACAGGTTGTATTGGGGTACAATCGTCATTTGAGGGGTATCCATTATCTCAAGAACTAGAGCCAATTCGGCAAAACTAATGTCATTTTTGGATTTAGTACCTCCCAAATACCCTAAAGTCATTCAAACATCCTTGGCAACTAAAAATTTTTTTGTTGTTGTTGGGCTGTGTTTTATGCGCAAACAGATATTACAATAGTCTTTTTCCTTTACCAGCATTTTTGTTAGACCAAAGATTCAAATAGCTTCAGTAGCTAAAAAGCCTTTCAGTAAGGGCCAAATTACATGTAACATAGTTGAATCTCACACCATAATTTTATTCTTCTAAAAGCAGATATGAGAGTCCCCTTGGCTTATTGGGAGGGGATTTGGATCAGGGTTGTGGTATGAGGGGGAAAGGGCTAGATGCCAGTTACTAGTGCTGAGATCCCAAGTGTGGGCACCATTTCCTTTATTGCCTGTAAAGGCCCTCTGCTGCTCCCTATTTTAAAAGGTTTTTTTAGTATAAAATTGGGGGTTGGGTTGGTTGGTTGAGGGGTGTCTTTTGGATGGAGTGTTGCCTGCTTTTGTTTTTTTGTGGTGTGTGTATGTGTGTGTGTAAGGGTTTTGCCTATTTGGGGGAATATCATACAGCTGGTATAGCACAGTGGGGAGGAGAGCCTAGCGGGGAGTCCAGAGTCTGTGGGTTCAAATCCCTGCTTGTGTCTCCTGGGTGTCAAGGGCCAGCTAAAGATCACCCCCACATTGAGTGGCTCAGGGGTTACGTGCCCTGCCACCCGTGCAGCCGTGGGCAAGCTGCATAGTCCCAAGGAGCCCAGTTGCCCTCCAGCTGGCAGTTGTGGACAAGAAAGGGCTGGCTTGTGCACCTGTGGCAAGATGAGCAGGCCCTAGCCAACTGGGGAGAACTAGCCTCAGAGGGAGGCAATGGTAAACCCCCTCTGAGTACCGCTTACCATGGACACCCTATTCATAGGGTCGTCATAAGCCGGGATCAACTTGAAGGCAGTCCATTTCCATTTCCATTTATATGCTCACACAGATATTACAACAATCTTTTAATTTTATCCTTTCTCTTTGCCAGTATTTTTGTTCGACCCAATTACCTTCAGCATCTAAAAAGGCTTCTCAGTAAGGGCCGAATTATATCTTAATTTTTCCTATTTTTTTAATTCTAAAAGTAGTTATAGGGATACCATTGTTCAGAGTCACATTGCAAAGAGGATCTAAGCTTTTCCTCCCATCCCATGGGCCCAGTCTAAATCACATGCCCCCCATATTGTACCTGTATATTTCCCCTTCTGTGGCCAGTTGGGGGGTGGGATTCGGATCAGCCTATGATGGGAAGAGTTATATTTAATTTCCCTAGTGCTGTGCCCAATGTGGCACCCCGGGACACCAAAACACCTTGCTTGAAAGGGGGTTTCCTTTCTGAGAGGGTGTTGCCTGCTTTTTTGCCTCTGTGTTACTTGTTTTGGGAGGATTAGATGTTCTGCCTGTTTGGGGTTCCAAGCACCAGCAGCTTTTCTTCTGTGGTGCCCATGATAGATTCTTAGATGGCCAAATGTGCCCCTGAGCCCAGAAACATTGGGACCCCTGCCCTAGTTTCATAGCCTTATTCAAACCAGGTGCTTTGTGGCTGTTTTAGAGGGGGGAAATACATATCAGGACATTTAATCACAGGTTGCCAACTAAGCCCCATGCAGCTGAGACTAATTTATTTATTTGTATTTATTTATTAAATTTCTATACCGCCCCATAGCCAAAGCTCTCCGGGCTGTTCACAACAAGCAAGACATCAAAAATACAACTAAAACCATCCATAGAACAATTCAAACATACCAAAATACAAATATACTAGCATACCAAGATGCCAAAAATAAGTTGAGATGTTAAAATGTTAAAAATTAAAATTATTAAATTATTAAATTTATTAAATTAAAATGCCTGGGAGAAAAGGAATGTTTTAACCTGGCGTCGAAAAGATAATAATGTTGGCGCCAGGCGTACCTCCACAGGGAGATCGTTCCATAATTCTGTGCTCTTTTGTTCATATTGTTATATGCAGGTATGTTTTTCTGGTGGGATGCAGTGGGACACCATCCCATTACTTTTCTACAGGCACCCCTCTCCTGGCTCCTACAATCTGCCACCCCCCTACCACGGAGGAGAAGGAGGCAGGAGAGGAGCCCCCCCAGCCAAAAAATGCAGCAGAGACCTCTGCAAGAGCCTCTTTGAGCAGATTGGGCCAGATTGTGGCAGAGGAACAGAAAGAGGAGATGCCACATAGACTGCGAGGGATTGCCCCTGTCTATAGCCTGTCTCTTGCTCTGTGGTGTGGTGCCCCCTCTTTCTTTTTCTCTTCCATGGTCTGGCACTGCTGGAGAGGCTGTTGCCACGGCCTTTGCTCTGTTGTTCAGACCGGGGGAGCCCTCCTCTCCTGCCTCCTTCTTCTCTGTGATAGTGGGGAGGCAGATCAGCAGCATCCATTAATCCGTAAGAGTGTGAGAGAGAGGGAGGCTGCAAGGCGCATGGATACCTGAGGGGCATGGCATAAAGGGACCCTGTACTTCTAAATTTGCCATTATACCACTAGTTACACGCACTCCAACCTCTGCGTGGTAAGAGATTTCAGGGGTTTCCTTAGAGTGAGGGTTCTTGCTGTGGTCCTCGGACCCCTGGAGAATCCATGGATGGGGTTGACATGGTCCATGAATTGGGAGCAATTTTTTCTTCAGTTTCCTTCCTGTTACTTTGAAAAGTTTGTGTGTATATTTTTATATGCATTTTTCTGGGGAGGGGGTCTATAGGTCTCATCAGATTCTCAAAGGGGTCTGTGATTTTTTTTAAAAAAGTTAACAAGGCTGCCCATTAGCTACCGGGCCAAGTTCAAGGTTCTAGTTTTGGTGTACAAAGCCCTATACAGCTCAGTACCAGGATACCTGAAAGACCGTCTTACCCCTTATATACCCAGTTGATCACTGTGCCCTGCAGGTGAGGGCCTCCTGCAGATACCATCTTATCAGGAGGTCTGTTCTGCACAACATAGGAAATGGACCTTTAGTGTGGTGGCACCTACCCTGTGGAATTCCCTACCCTTAAATATTAGACAGGCACCATCTCTGTTATCATTTCAGCTCCTACTGAAGACCTCCTTCTTTCAACAAGCCTTTTAAGTTGAGACCTTATCCCAGTCTGCGTCTGTGTTGGAATTGCTTTTTAATGTTTTTTAAAACCTTTTTTTAAATTTTTAACCTTTTTTCTTTTTTAAAATGTCTTCAAAGCTTTTAAAAATGTTTTTAAAGATGTTTTGTTTTAATGTATTTTAAAGTCTGTTTTTATGTGTTAAAGTGTTTTTAGTGCTTTTGTTTGCCGCCCTGGGCTCCTGCTGGGAGGAAGGGCGGGATATAAATCAAATAATAAATAAATACATAAGAACTGCTACTTTAGAATGAAGGTCACAGGAGACTGCGGCATCTTTGTGATGTATGGTTTTATTTGCTCATATATACAGGCTGAGTGTCAGATGGAATGACTCTCAGCATTAATCCTGAAGAGATTTTCCTCCCCATCAGGTTTCTAGCCCCTCTGCGAAGCTATACCTTTGGATTCAGCACAAAGAGCAAGTCAAGCTGCTATATCTGTTACCAGCCCAGTCCAAGACAAGGCTGACTTATGTCTATTATTCTCTTACGCTTACCAATGAGTGTTAAAGTGTTGGACTATGACCTGGAGGAACAGGGTTCAAATCCCCACTCGGCCATGAAGCTCACTGGGTGACCTTGGGCCAGGGAGAACTATGTGCGCCACTTTGAGTTTGCGGGAGGAGAAGTGGGATATAAATGCAATAATAAATAAATAAATGAGTCAGTTCCAACAATTCCATTCTGTTTCTTCAAATCTGTTTATTTTTTGTGCAGATTTTTAAAAAAATGTGTACTGTTTTATCATTTCATTAAATATGTATTTTTTCTGACTGTATGCATTTATAAACATATTTTACCTTAGAATATGTATTTTAATGCATTTTGATACATATTTGAGCCAAGAACTGTTGCAAAAAAAGTGTGAAAAATGAAGAATCATTACATTCTGATCCTCACATTAGTCCAGAAGGTGCAAATTAGGTCAATTTGCATCGGAATTCATAGAAACTGAATTCGTCAAGCATCCCTACCAGGCACTGACTGGGACCTAAGGAGTTCTGCGGGGGAGGGGGGAATACTGGTTTGAAGACTTTTATAATACACATTCCTGGTTTGAAATTGCAGCATCTGGATGAATCCTCATGTCCTTGAGGGAGTGGGAGAGGTTGGCAACAGCAGCTTGTAAATATCCTAACTCTTAAATATACCTTCAGGCTTCTCAGTGCAGAATACTCAATCCTACATCTTGTGTGCTGATTTCTCTAAGCTGTAAGCCGTGACCCAGCCATGAACTGACAAAAATTCATGGTGCCAGGTGCACAGCTCACATTGTCTGCCAGTAAACAAATAAGTTATCCTGCAAGAGAAGATTCGAGAGAGAGGGAGAACTATGTTAGGTATTTTAGTGGTATTTTTGATTTTGCTTCTCTTTCTTTTGACATCTTGAAAGTTTCCACATTTATTTCAACATCTCATATAAGATCAGGGCTCTTGTGTGATTTCCCTTAAAGGGGTAATGGAACTCTTTCACTGTTATGTTCCTATTCAAGCCATAGGTGATTCTGTGTCCAAACTGAGGCCGTCAATTTTGCTTCTGTTCTAGACTATTCTTAGCAATAAAGGTTTTGTTCTGTTTGGTATCCAGTTTGCTCTAGTGTCTTCTCTGAAACAACCTCACATAAGGATGCTCGATGGTGGGGGGCCATTTTATAGCCCAGTCCTAAGCTAGGCCTTAAGTGACAGCTTAGAATTCAGAAGTACTGCCAAGCTATGCACCTGCCTTTTGGGGGAGGTGAGAGTTGTTGCCCCGTACAGAACAGACAGTCTTCCTAATTCCCAGGTCTGGGAACCATCTATCCAAAGTACCTCAGTCTTATCAGAATTCAGCTTTAGTTTGTCAGACCTCATCTAGCCCATGACTGCTACACTGAGACAATCAGCAAAACAGAGTGAGAAGCTTCCATCGTTCAGTGGCTCATTGACATTAGTATGACCAGAAATGCAAGGATGAGCACAGCAGGCAGGAAAATGTCATACCATGTCTTATTAGACAGAGTATACAAGCCCAGTGTGATGCAGGACTTGTAACGCTCTGCTTTGGGATGAGAAGCTTTCGAAACCTTCCTGGGAAAGTGCAGGGTCAATAAGCCATGTCTTCAGTACATGGTAGGGTTGCTAGGACAGAAGCATCCCAAACCCGGAGATTTCAGGGGTGGGCCCTAGTGATGTCACAGGGGTGGGCCCTAGTCATTAAGAATGATACATCAAGCATCAGCTGCAGTTATTTGGAGCAACATCTGGTTTGGTCTACCTTCACAGGCAATCACTTGGGAACAACAGCAGTTGAAGCCACACTTCCCAGTATGTGAATTCTCTTTTACCACTATTGGGCAAGAAACAAACTGTCATGCAACCAACAAGGTGCATCATCAGTAGGTTAAAGGGGATTGAGCTGAGCACATGGAACCACTCTTGTTGCTTCTATGGATGTAAAGGAATGAGATCAGAGGTAAATGAAATGTAAATGTGTTGATGCGGTCTGATAACATAGACAAGGTGCTTGCGACAACGCAGTCAGGAACATGTCCTCTCGACCCTTGTCCTTCTTAGCTTATTAAAGCTTGCTGAGGGGGTATGATCAACTGGATCCAGGGTGTGGTCAACGCGTCATTGGAGGAGGGAGTGGTTCCAGCCGCCCTGAAAGAGGTGGTGAGGTGGTGCTCTGACTGCTCCAGAAAAAACCCAACCTGTACCCATTGGTTTGTGACAACTACTGCCTGGTTGCAAATACCTCCTTTTTAGGGAAGGTGACTGAGAGGGTTGCAGCGCAACAATGTGGCTAGTAAGACAGCTGCAGCCGTTTCTGGACTGGATAGCCTGACCATTGTTGTCCATGCACTGGTAACCTCCAGGATGGATTCTTGTTGTTGTTGTTGTTGTTGTTGTTACAGTCCAAATGCTGTAGCACAACAATGCATAATAAAAAGCATATACACTACACCTCTAAAAAAATGTAATATACATCAAAGTGTAAATGAACATAAAGCTCAAAAATAAAGCTAAAGCAAAAATATTGTAATGCGCTCTGGAAGCTGCAGCTGGTCCAAATTGTGGCAGCGTGACTGCTCACTGGAGCAGGGGATTGCCAGCATGTCACTCTGCTGCTGAAAGAATTGCACTGACTACCTATTAGCTACTGGGCCAAGTTCAAGATGCTGGTTTTGATGTACAAAACCCTAGGGACCAGGATACCTGAAAGACTGTCTTACCCTTTATAGCCCCAGTCTATCACTGCACTCAGCAGATGCCCCCCCCTGAAGATACCATCTTATCAGAAGGTCCATTCGACACAACATAGGAAATGGACCTTTAGTGTAGTGGCACCTACCTTTTGGAATTCCCTCCCCTTAAATATTAGATAGCTGCCATCTCTGTTACATTTTCGGTACCTACTGAAGACCTTCCTCTTTCAACAAGCCTTTTAAGTAGAGACATCCCAGTTTGTGTCTCTGTTGAAATTGCTTGTTAATATTTTAAACTTTTTAAAAAAGATGTTTTTAAACCTTTAAAAAATGCTTTTAAAGATGTTTTGCTTTAATATGTTTTAATGTTGTTTTAGAGTGTTTTTAATGCTTTTGTTTGCTTCCCTGGGCTTCTACTGGGAGGAACAGCAGGATATAAATCTAATAAAATAAATAAATAAATATAAAAACAAAAGACTGTGATGATTTCCTAAACGCAATACCATACCAACCACAACAAGATTCCTATGAGTAAAACAGAAAACTCAGCATCCCACAACCACTCAGGGTTCCAAACCGAAAACCAAAACTAAAAGAATCCTGGCAGCCAGTCAGCCAAGGTCACAGAAATCCCCATGCAGCACAACCTGACCAAGGGGCTCCAGTTAGTGCAGAATGCTGTGGCATGATTGCTGACATGAATGAGACTCAGTTAGTACAGAATACACATGCTCTAAAATCTGCACTGGTTGCCGACTTGCTACCAGACCAAGTTCAAGGTGTGCTTTCTATGTTATAGGTGCCCTGTAGTACCTGTTCTGATTTTGTATGAAATCGATCCTGTAGTGTGGCATCTTTGGAACTCCCTGCATATTGGCATTAGGCAGGTACCTTTATTGTACTCTTTTCAGCACCTGCTAAAAACATTTTTGTTGAGGCAAGCCTACCCAGGCATGTGGAAGCTATCATGTTTTTTATCTGTTTTTAACTCATTGTTGATTTTATTATTTTGAATGTTTTTAAATACCTGCCTTTAATTTTTTTGTCAATAATGTTATTATTTCAATTCCTTCTGTGAACTGCTTTGAGGGTTTTTTTTTTTTACAATAAAGCAATATATAAATGTTGTAAATAAAATACATAAATAAATTTCAAAGTCACTGTTCCTCTATTAGGAACAAAGAAAACTGCCTTTTACCAGCTCAGGCCATATGGACTAGTATTGGCTCTCCAGGCTTCTAGGCAATAGTCTTTTCCAGAGATTGGATTTTGGACCTTTGCATGCAAAATATGTGCCCTACCACTGAGCTACAGCCCTTCCCCTGTTTAAAAATTGTATTTATTTTTCTTTCCAGTTCACTAATGAATGCACAGCATACCTAGGGCAGATCAACAGCATGCATTTAAAGCACATTCAGCACACATTTGAAGCACATGAATCCCACCACAGAATCATGGGAACTGTAGTTTGTTAAGGATGGTGGGACCTATAACTGTGAGGGGGAAACTACACTTCCCAGGATTCTTTGGGGGATCTCATGCATTTTAAACGCAAGTTGGATGTGCTTTAAATGTATTGTGTGGATCTGCAATGCTTCATATGTTTTGCCTGCATATAAATTGTATTAATTAATTAATTTTTTTTAATGGAAATCAGCTACAAGGTTTACTGGGAGACCCCATCTCTCAGCCTAATCTTCCCCTAAGGGTGAAAACAACAAAGGGGGATCATGACCACCGAAAGGAAGAAGGGGACATTTGAAATGTAGAGGAAATAATAATGTACAACCATAGTGTGAAAGCAGATACTTATTGAGACATAGTATGAAGGAATATTTATATAAACATGACTATTAAAGATGTTTATTATTTACACAACCCATATTTATAGTGCAACTCACTAGTATTTATAGTGCAATTTATGCAGGTTGCTCAGAAGCAAGTCCCAATGTATTCAGTGGGACTTACTCAAACAGGACTGCAACATCAAGTGATAAGGAACTACCCAACTCAAAATTCAGAATCATGGCACTTTAAGCTGTTTTGCAACTGGTTTATACTTGTTTTATGGTTATTGGATTTCAAATGGATTTATTTCTTGTTATGATGAGAGCCAGTGTGGGGTATTGGTTAGAGTGTTGGACTACAACCTGGGAAACCAGGGTTCGAATCCCCACACAGACATGCAGGGGTGTCACTAAGGGGGTGCAGGGGGTGCAGGCCGCACCCGGGCGACACCATGAGAGGGGTGACACCCAGAGCCGCCCCTCCCCTAGGCACCAGGAAGTGGGTCAGCCGAGCAGCCAATTCCTCCCCAACCCAGCCGCTTAGCTCGGCAGCGCTCCAGCTCCAGGGGCCTGGGGGAAGTCCGGGGTTAAGGAGAAGCCAGCCCGGCCTGGCCTGCCCTGGCCTCCACACCGCCACCACCTCTTCACAGCTCCTGCTGAGGCTGCTAGGCTGCTTGGGCACTGTCTTAGGAGCTGGCAGGGCCAGGAGCGGGCGGGGCCAGGTGCGGTTGCTAGGAGACGGCTTCCAAGTGGCCTGGCCAGGGCCAGCGTAACACAGTAAGCAAAATAAGCATGGCAGGAGGGCGCAATGCTTGAGGGACACCACAGGCACCCCTAAGCCTGGAAACAGGGGTTGGAGCCGGAGCGAGTGCCCAGGAGAAGTGGGACATGGCAGCACGCCTGAAAGTGGCCCTCAGCTTCAGTGCTGCCAAGGACAGCGAGGCTGCTGGGGAACTGCAGGTGCTTCTGGAGCAGGTGCTGAGCCCTTCTGCGGGCAGCGGTAGTGAGGCGGTGTCTGAGGTGCTGACTTGGTGCCGTTGCCTGCTGGTGGGCGGCGAGCCCTGGGACAGCTTCATGCAGGCAGTGAGGGCCTACGACCCGGCCACTCTCTGCGGCCTGGTGTGGACAGCCAACTTTGTGGCCTACCACTGCTGAACCTGCGGCATCTCGCCATGCATGAGCCTCTGCGCCGAGTGCTTTCACCAAGGTGAGCACGCCGGGCACGAATACAACATGTTCCACAGCCAGGCGGGGGGTGCCTGTGACTGCGGTGATGGCAACATCATGCGGGAGGCCGGGTGAGTGTGAAGGAGCATCTGTATGTTTGGTGTGTGTGTACGTAGGAGGACACTGTCAGGGACGGGTAGGAAAAGTGAAGGCCCCAGGAGCATGTAAATGAGTGTGTGTATTTGGAAAAGGGAGCAAATCTCTCTCTCTCTCTCTCTCTCTCTCTCTCTCTCTCTCTCTCTCTCTCTCTCTCTCTCTGTCTCACACACACACACACACACACACACACACACACACACTGCTTTTTAAAAAAAGGCGTACATGCTGTTGATGCTAAAAATAATAGTGTATGGGTGTGACTGATCTGGGACTGGGAAAATGGGTAACTGCTGTGGTGTATAAAATCCTAAACTCATACATCATATTACGTAATGTGAGGAATTACCTGACCCTGTTTCTGCTGTCATAACCCCTGTTCTGGCTCAACAAATGTACAAGAGGCTTGTGGTCCTTTAAAAAGCAGATGTGTGTACAATCCTATTTTTATTTAGAAACTTCTCTTGTCCTATACAAACTATCAATGCAATAATAATAATGTTATACAATAATTGTTTATAGAACTGCTTGTGGCATGAGGTTTTGTGGGTAAGGTGAGTGGGCTCTAATTTATGGAAACTTGCGTCACAATCTGTATAGTATGTGTTTGCTCTGCAATTTGTTGCATGTGTTACAATCCCCACTTCATCCAGAACTATGTGGTCCAAGAGGAGAAAATAGCTATCTTTGTACCCATACATTAAATCTGACAGGTGATTAATCTATGTTTAGTGGTCTTGTTAATGCATAATTTATGCTGATGATGTGCATGCATGTGAAAGAACTGAGAGTGAAAACCAGCACCAAAGAGTAGTAGTAGTTAACATTTTTATAGCACTTTCAAATTTAACACACATTATCCAGATGTAGTGCTGGTATAGCACAGTGGGGAGGAGAGCCTGGCTGGGAATCCAGAGCCTGTGACTTCAAATCCCCGCTCGTGTCTCCTGGGTATCAAGAGCCAGCTAAAGATCACCCCCACAGTGAATGGCTCCGGGGTTATGTGTCCTGCCACCTGTGCAGCCGTGCGTAAGCTGCATAGTCCCAAGGAGCCCAGTTGCCCCCCAGCTGGCAGTTGCGGAAAAGGAAGGGGCTGGCTTGTGCAGCTGTGGCAAGCTGAGCAGGCCCTGCTAGCTGGGGAGGACTAGCCTCAGAGGGAGGCAATGGTAAACCCCCTCTGAATACCACTTACCATGAACACCCTATTCATAGGGTCACCATAAGTCGGGATTGAATTAAAGGCAGTCCATTTCTATTTCATCCAGATGTATGTCAAAGGTAAGATTCAAACCAGAGGCTTCCTGAGTATGTGATGGAATACGTATAAGAGAAATATACATATGGAAAAAAACAGATGGATACATGCCCATGAAACTGATAGACATGATCACACATGTCATCATCCTTACCAAGGATGGCAGTAAATTTACAATCTTGTTTTTACAGATTCCTTTAATCCACATGGAATAATCACAGACAGTACAAAAGCATGATAGGGGAAGAGCTGTAGTTCAGTGGTAGCATTTCTTTTGCATGCAGAAGGTATTGCTATTGCCATTGCATTCAGTGATATATGGGAATTACGATTTACGAGTAACGTTAGTACAAAAAACATTACTAAGGATTCTGTATGGTCTGGTACGGGAGGAGGTCCATGGGGGTGACACCATGAGTTACCGCACCGGGTGACACGAACCCTAGTGACGCCACTGCAGACATGAAGCTCACTGGGTGACCTTGGGCCAGTCACTGCCTCTCAGCCTCAGAGGAAGGCAATGGTAAACCCCCTCTGAATACTGCTTACCATGAAAACATTATTCATAGGGTCGCCATAAGTTGGCATCGACTTGAAGGTAGTCCATTTTCCATTTCTTATTTATTTATTTATTTATTTATTTATTTATTTATTTATTTATTTATTTATTTATTTATTTATATCCCACCCTTCCTCCCAGCAGGAGCCCAGGGTGGCAAACAAAAGCACTAAAAACTTTACAACATCATAAAAACAAACTTTAAAACACATTAAAACAAAACATCTTCAAAAATATTTCTTAAAAAAACCTTTCAAACCATCTTCTAAGATTAAAAACATTTTAAAAAAGGTTTAAGAACATATTAAAAAGCAATTTCAACACAGAGGCAGACTGGGATAGGTCTCAACTTAAAAGGCTTGTTGAAAAAGGAAGGTCTTCAATAGGCGCCGAAAAGATAACAGAGATGGCACCTGTCTAATATTTAAGGGGAGGGAATTCCACAGGGTAGGTGCCACCACACGAAAGGTCCGTTTCCTATGTTGTGCAGAACGGATCTCCTGATAAGATGGTATCAGCAGGATGCCCTCACCTGCAGAGCACGGTGATCGACTGGGTATATAAGGAATAAGATGGTCTTTCAGGTATCCTGGTACTGAGCTGTATAGGGCTTTGTACACCAAAACTAGAACCTTGAACTTGGCCCGGTAGCAAATGGGCAGCCGGTGCGATTCTTTCAGCAGCAGAGTGACATGTTGACGATACCATGCCCCAGTAAGCAATCTCCCCATCGCATTTTGCACCAGCTGCAGCTTCCGGACCAACCTCAAGGGCAGCCCCACATAGAGTGCATTACAGTAATCCATCCTGGAGGTTACCAGAGCATGGACAACAGTGGTCAGGCTATCCCAGACCAGAAATGGTCGCAGCTGTCTTATCAGCCAAAGCTGGTAAAAGGCACTCCTAGCCACTGAGGTCACCTGCACCTCTAGCAACAAAGATGGATCCAGGAGCACCCCCAGACTACTAACCTGCTCTTTCAGAGGGAGTATGACCCCATCCAAAGCAGGCAACTGACCAATTATCCAAACTTGGGAACCACCAACCCACAGTGCCTCCATCTTGCTAGGATTCAGACTCAGTTTATTGGCCCTCATCTTGCCCACCACTGAGTCCAGGCAGTGGTCCAGGGCTTGCACAGACTCTCTTGATTAAGATGTTATGGAGAAATAGAGCTGGGTATCATCAGCATACTGCTGACACCTTGCCCTACGTCTCCTGATGACCGTTCCCAAGGGCTTCATATAGATGTTAAACAGCATGGGGGACAAGATGGTACACTGTGGCACCCCACAGCACAACTGCCAGGGGGCCGAAAGACAGTCACCCAATGCTATTCTCTGAGAAAGACCTTGAAGATTGGATTGGAACCATTGTTAAACAGTGCCTCCAACACTCATCTCACCAAGTCGGCCCAGAAGGATGCCATGGTCAATGGTATCCAAAGCCACTGAGAGATCAAGTAAGAACAAGAGGGTCACACTCCCCCATCCTTCTCCCAATAAAGGTAATCCATCAGGGCTACCAAGGCCGATTCATTTCCATAACCAGCCCTGAACCCAGACTGGGATGGGTCAAGAGAATCTGCTTCATCCAAGAGTAATTGCAATTGCTGTGCCACAACTCTCTCAATCACCTCCCCTAAAACGGGGGCATTTGCGACTGGTCAGTAGTTGCTAGGAGACGGCTTCCAAGCGGCCTGGCCTCATTGGGAACTACAGTAGATGTGGATGGGGCATCAAGGCTGCTACGGAGGCAAGCAATTTTACCCTCAAAGTGCCTTGCAAAAAAATCACATTGGGCCTCCAAAGAGTCTAAAACTCCATTTCCTGGAGTTGATGTCAACAGACCTCTGACAATATGGAAAAGCTCCACTGGACGGCTACTTGAGGATGCAATGGAGGCAGAGAAGTGGGCCTTCTTCGCCACCCTCACTGCCACACAGTAGGCACAGTTATGATGTTTTACTCGTGTCCAATCAGCCGCATATCATGTCTTTCATCACTTGCGCTCTAACTGTCATCCAGCCTGTTTCATTGCCCATAGCTCACTGGTGTACCAAGGTGCAGACCAGGCTGCACAATGATGGAGAGGGCGCTCGGGGCCCACAGTGTGACAAGGGTTTCAACAGAGTCACCTGTTCTATCTACTGGGAACTCCCCCAGGGCATTCAGGAAGCCTGTGGGTTCCATTAGTCTCTGGGGGCAGACCATCTTAATCTGTCCACCACCCCTGCAGGGAAGGATCGGAGCCAGAAGTCTAAACTTCACCAGGAAGTGGTCTGACCATGACAATGGGGTGACATCCACCACCCCCAGCTCCAGACCACCCTTCCTCCATCTGGAGCAAAAACCAAGTTGAGGGTGTGCCCTGCCCTATGTGTCAGGCTGGTGACAACTTGAGACAGCCCCATGGTCATCATGGAGGCCATGAAGTCCCGAGCCTGAACACTAGAGCCAGTCTCAGCATGGACATTGAAATTACCCAGCACTATCGTTCTGGGCTCCTCCAAAACCACAGCCGAGACGGCCTCCGCCAGCTCAGTCAGAGAAGCTCCTGAGCAGCAGGGTGGACAGTACACCGGAAGCAACCCTAGTTTACTGTCTCCTCGGCCTGACACCAGGTGCAAGCCCTCACAGTCAGCTCCAAGACTGAGTGGTTTCCTGGTGACAGAGATGGACATTCTGTAGACCACAGCAACTCCTCCCCCCCCCATCCCTGCAGCCTGTGCTGGTGTTGCAGTGAGTATCCAGGTGGGCAAAGCTGGGTCAGATCAACTCCTCCCAGGTCTCTGTAATGCACACCAAATCAACACCTTCATCCACGATCGAATCATGGGTGAGAGTGGTTTTATTGTGTACCGATCTGGCGTTAAACAACAACACACACAGGCCAGTGGGCACAGCAGATGAGCAATGAGGAACCCATCCATGAGAGGAGTGGCAGCAAGGAACAAGGCGCAGATAGCCTTGCCCTTGTCTTCTATGGTAATTCATCACCTACCCATGGCTATATTTCCCTCTATCCATGATCACTGAAATTGGGGTGGCATCACCCATGTTCCTCCATACTAAGACTCCTAAACACCTGATATGGACCCAACATGAGCCCACCAACAAAACCTGCCAGATCCAATTATCCCAGTAAGCCTCTGTGAGAATTGGGAACAGTCATACCCATTCAAACTTTTTCACACAGGGCACATCTACTCCCCCTCCTGTCTCACACCCAGGGAGGGCCAGCCTTCTGCCAGTTACAGACTCTCACTCTGAAGGGATCTTGCAACTTTCTCCTATCATTCAGTTCACTGCACAGGCTCTCACCCTGTGCAGGAACTACACATGCACCACAGCCCTCCCCACCGCCAATCTCCTCTGGATTGGTTGAACAGAAAAATAATAAAACAAATTAAAAAAAAGTAATAGAAAGGGGGACCGCCCTCGCCCTTGGGACCATTCAGTGGCAACCCCGCTGCCCAAGGGCAGCTGGGCTTTTATGCTTCCTGACCTAGCCAACAGCTGATGTAAGTCCAACTGCAGCCTCTCTCTGAAGCCAGGGTCAGGCAGGGGGTCCCAGTCCTTGCAGCGCTTACCAGGGACTTCAGTTATATCAAGGGACAGCAACCCAAAGGAGTGAGCAGCAAGCACTCAGATGCTCAGATACTGACTCCTAGGGCAGGTCGTCTTCAGTCCCCTCGCGCTGCAGCTGTTCAGTTATGAACTGTCTTTGTTTCCAATCGGCAATCCTATTCCACAGGATTGTTGGAAAGACTCCATATGTATATATACATATAGTATTAGTTTCCTACCAAATAAAAGCAGTGACACCAAAGCAGGCCCTGCCTAATTGCTTAAAAATAGTATCAGAGCGGGAGGGAAAGATTTGCAACACAATCCTGTGCTATATTCACTGAAAAGTTCCATAGATTTACAGCACAATCCTAACCATGTCTACTCAAAAGTAAGTCCTATTGGATGCAATGGGGTTTACTCCCAGATATGTGGGATCAGCATTGAAGTTTTATCCCCAGAAAAGTGAGTATAGGATTAAAGTTTCATAGTGGGAAGGTTTTCAAAACAGGCTATGAATTAAACACATAAACTGCCCTCTTCAACAGCCCAGGAAAATTTAAACTTGTTTGACTCCTCATAATTAGAAATGTTTAACAGATTGTAATGGCATAATAAGATGCATGTACATTTTTTATTTCTATTCAAAAATTATTTGAAAGATAAAATGTATAATATGCAATTTTCCCAGGTAATTAAAAAAACACTGCATGTACAGTTTTATTATAATCATAACTCAAATTGTTTACTGTGCATACCTATGAAGATCCTGCTGTGATCTTCTGTTCTAGATCTCCCAGAGAAAAAGGCACTCTCACTGCTGCTGAAAGCTATTAACTTATTCAACTAGTGATGTATAGATAAGCAGGAAAAGGAAGAACTTGCAATGGGTTCGAGCCGTTGCCTGGAGGTAAAAAAATCCCTTGGCAATCACTACCGTGACTTCACTTATTGACTAAAAACCTGAAAGGGATCAGAGGAGCCAGCTGCTAGTTCATTTCATAGAAGTTGCAGTGGGGGTGGCTGACATTTTGGTGTATTTCACTTGAACCAGACTACCTAGGAACTTAATTTCTTTTAAATGAGAGCTAAGAGTCCAGAGAGTACTCCCAAAAACCAGAATGAAAACTAGACATCTGGTAACCCTATTTTACCATAGCAGATTGGGGATAGTTGCTGAGATGATTGAAAACACCTGTACAGGGCTGGCATCAGATTGCAGTGGGCCCTTGGGCACCACCCTACAGGGGCCCTCAGCAGCAGTGCCACCACCTCCAGGGGCTTAAATAGGCCTGGACATGTCAATAGATATTTAGCCTTGAGAACAGTAGACTGAGTGGAGATATGATAGCACTACTTGAAAGGGTGTCACACAGAAGAGGGCCAGGCTCTCTTGTCGATCATTCCAGAGTGCAGGAAACAGAAGAATGTGCTCAGGTTACAGGAAGCCAGATTTTGGCTGAACATCAGGAAAAACTACTGTTAAAGTGGTATGACAATGCAACCAGTTACCTAGGGAGGTAGTGGGCTCTCCAACACTGGAGGCATTCAAGAGGCAGCTGGACAGCCACCTGTTGGGTATGCTTTAAGTTGGATTTCTGCATTGAGCAGGGGGTTGGACTCTATGGCGTTATAGGCCCCTTCCAACTCTAATATTCTGTGATAGCCAGTTGTGGGCGAAGTGAAAGGTAAAAGTAGGTGAAGACTGTCCCTTATACTCTCTCTTTCTTTCTGCCACTAATTTTCTCTCTCTCTCTCTTTCCCCCCTCAAACCCCCTTCTTTCTGTCCCTTGCATTCCCCCTCTTCACCTTCTCCTCTCCACCCAGTGGGCTACCTCGAATCCAACGTATCACTTCAGCCAGAAGTCTGAAATGATCATTTGCAGAGGGCTTTTGAAATTGGGCCAATGGCTGCATCTGACCCTAGAGCCACAGGTTATTAAGCCCTGCTCTAACCATTACACAACACTACCTCTCAGGAAATTCTAGAAAATGAAGTGTCTAGTTTTTAAAATCTTCACGATTCCATTGTTGTTAGAAGCATGCATTCTTCCTCAGTTTCCTAAAACTCATATCTTACTTCAAGACATTAAAATAAGTGGTGGCTGATAAGAATCTGACCTTTGTATATTAATGCATCCTGTATATCCTACATTTGACAAGCATATGAGGCAAGTGAAAAATTGTATGTCTGAGGTTCATAGCTCCATAACAGAAGGGCAAAGCTATAAAGATAATATAGCAACTGTTACACTCAAGAGCAAGCTGTAGCCTACAATTACAGATCAGGACTCTTATAATTTACTGACTCTTGCTTATACAAATTTCAGTCCTTTTGCTTGTTTGCTCTGCAAATAACCTTGATGAATGTAACAAATTTTCCCCCTGAATATTCATTCTGCATGCCTTTTACTTCAAACAGTGTGTTTTAGTCTTGTCTGCTCTGTACATGGAGAAAAAGTGCCTGATGACAAAGTCAAAAATGTATTGAATGTTGAATCACAAGGGTTTCAGCAGTACGAAATTATCATAGATCTTTGTACTCAATTTAAGTCTGTCTGTATGCCTGGGGCTGAAATCCATAGACCCCTAGAGGTGGCAGATGGGGTGGGGAGACCTCAAGTTACACTGAGAAAAACTGTTTATTCCAATAAATGAAAGTCAGAAGCAGCCTAAGGCATTTTAGTTTTAAAGTCTTCCTCAGGGGCTACTGACTTTCTTAGGATTTTTCCCCTAGTGCAAGGATGGAGAACTGGTGGCCTTCCAGATGTTGCTGGACTATAGCTCCCATCATCCCTGGCTGTTGGCCATGCTGGCTGAGGCTGATGGGAGTTGGAGTTGAAGAATATCTGGAGGGCGACAAGTTCCCCGTCCTTACAACCAGTGTGTTACTTCAAAATTTTCTGTTTTGGGAGGGACTGGAGTTGGGTGGCTATGGATCCTACTTTACAGAGGGCAGTCCTCTATTTGAAAAGGTGTCAGTCCTCTATATGAAGGTGTCTTCTATCTGAAGAGTTGTCTGGTCCAAATGCAGTGGAAAGGTGACAAACCGCAAGAAGGGAGAGCAGGGGCCTTGAAGCTGCCTGTATAAGTCACCTGATCACAGTCTCCTCCATTGTGGTGAGATATATTGTGTTTCTATTTCAGTTATATTATTGTTTTTAAATTTGCATCTCTATATCTAAATTAGCACATGCAAATGTTATGCAAATCCGTGTTCTTCTTTGGCAATGTATAAGCAGCTGCCCTAGACTGTAAAAACAGGCATGGAATGAGAGTTGGTCATGTAGGCCAGTGCAGCTTTGAACCCTGTGAAGTTTGTTAGGCTAAGTGAAAATGTCTGGCCTAAAATCATTCAGTGAGCTTCACAACTGAACGTTGGTCTCCACAGTCCTAGTCCAAAGCTCTCACCACAATACTAAACCATCTCTTGGTGAAGATGTGTGAAATTCTTTTCATGTCCTTACTCAGAGGTTCTTCCATCTATTCTTCTGACCTATCCTCTTGATCAAAAGGCTATATAAAAGAGTTGAGAAACTCTTTCTAAGAAGGTTTGCCAGCCAAGGTTCCCCTCCCCCCTTGTGTCTTTAATAGCTCCTCCACATGCAGCAAGTTCAACAGATGTGGGGAAAGTATATGTTCATGCTGGGAAAGCCAAAGGATATAGCAAGTAAGTCATATTCAAAATAGACCCACTGAAATTGATGGACTTAAGCCCATAATTTTCAATGAGTTTAGTTCAGGGGGTTTTGACCAGGGGTCCACAGACCTCCAGGAAGTCCATGGACTTGGTGCAAACCTCCCCAGTAACCAGTACAATAAAATCTATCTATCTATCTATCTATCTATCTATCTATCTATCTATCTATCTATCTATCTATCTATCTATCTATCTATCTATCTATCTATCTATCTATCTATCTATCTATCTATCTATCTATCTATCTATCTATCTATCTATCTGTCTATCTATCTGTCTATCTATCTGTCTGTCTGTCTGTCTGTCTGTCTGTCTGTCTGTCTTTTCTAGCTATCTAGCTATCCTTCTATCTATCTATGGGAATCCATAGCTTTCATCAGAATCTCAAAGGGGTCAATGACCCAACAAAGGTTAAGAACCATTGGTCTAGATGGAGTATGACTAACACTGGATCATACAGCCACAAGAGTGGCCATTGTATACTATAGCCAGCATAAATATTTCACATTCTGCCATGTTAAATTGAAAATACCCCCATGTCATTCTACTGCTTCCCATAAGCTCATTTCAAAATAAATTCTTATTAAAACATATACTCCTGAACTCAGAAATGCTTGTTTAACAACCCTATAAGTTTTCATGGCGATACACAAAACACTCAGAGAGAATCTTCAGTTTAAAGTCCGAAACAAAAGTAAAAATTCCAGACCCCTGACTGATTTCCAATTAATTTAAGAAAATTAACACTGGAGTCTATGACAAACACAGGCATGCACAGTAAGAATCAACTGTCAGTTTCTAAAAACCTAACAGCTGTTTGGCTTGGCTAATCAGGAGATTCCTATTCTCCTGACAGAGCTTCAGGGGCCAGAGTGGTTTAATAGGCAGCCCCTCTTCCCACAGAATTCTGGGGATTGCAACTCTGTGAGGGGAATAGGGCGTCTCCTAGCAACTCTCAGCACCCTTCACAAACTACGCTTCTCAGGATTCTTTGAGGGAAGCCATGACTGTTGAAAGTGGAATAAATATCTGATGTGGATGTGGCCAGGGACAGCTTTGGTTTAAATTTGGGTCGGAGAGTACATGTGTCTGTTGTAGAATAAAAAGGTGGGGGGAAACCCCAAAAAGAATATACTGTTAACGTTTTCCTTTTGGAAAAGAAAGGAGCTTTCTCTCTGCCTAGCGCCCACCTACCCAATCTCCTCCCCCTCCCCCTACCTCCCTACCCATTCCCTTCCTCCCCTCCTCCTACCTGTCCCTCCCCCACATCAGTTTAATATATTCCAAGCATGATTGCACAGGAGTAAATCTCATTGCTCCCCCTTCCCCTCCTTCCCCCACTCCCTCCCCCTTTCCCTTCCTTCCCCTTCCTCTCCTCCTCCTCATTTCCCCTCCCTCCTACTCCCTTCCTACTCCCCTCTTCCCTATCCTCCCCACCACACTCCAACCCTCCTCCCTCCTGCTTATCCTCTGTCCCCATGGTCAGTTTCACCTGTCCTAAAGCTGGGAACCCCTCCATCTTAAGTGCAGGTTGCGAATATGTGTAAATAAAAACTATATCCTATAAGATACCATAGTATCCGCTGACCTTCTTTCCCAGGAAACCAAACCCTGGCTAAGCGTAGGAACCCCTGGAAGTCTCACACAACTTGGAGACTGGGGTGGCATGCAACAATGCACAATATATAAGAAATAAAAGAAACAATAAAAACACAATTTAAAATCATACAGGATCTAGCACCTCATATTTCAATTGCTACAAAGGCAGAAAAATCATTAAGCAGTTTGCTAAGACTCCCAGCAATTTTCAGGGTGTCTGTGGGGAAGAAAGTTTGGGAACCACCGGTTTAGTCTTTTTTCTTTCAATTTGAACTCATTGGTTTGGGTCCTAACCTCTGGAGCCACAGAAACAAATTTGCTCCATCAGCTATGTGACAGCCCTTCAGATATCCAGCTGATTATGTTTGGGTATAGTCATAATAGTTTGTATCACCAATGACAATGATAAGTCATAATTCTAATTGTCAAATGTCAGCCTTATAGCCTTTTTCAGTGGCATGGATGTCAAAACTGGTAAATTAGCAGCTCCAGAGTTTGATAACACAATTCGGGCTTGCATTCCTCCAAAGAAAATATATTACACTTCAGTTACTCTGGATGCACTTCATGCTTGCAATAACGTTATAAAAACACAAGAACTAAACACATTTTGTTAAATTACATGTTGTTACGTGTAAACACAGTGAAGAGAGTTGCTTTATGCAGCAGAGTTCATTAGAGATATAAAAGAATATGAAATAGAGTGGTGTTTATCTTAAACAAAATAAACACATTTTATTAAGAAAATACACATGGGAGAAAAGCCTAATCATCTACACTAGCTGAATTCAAAAAGTAGGGAGAGAGAGAATTATGGGAAGAAGAAGGAGGTACTCAAGTGATGATAGCCCTGAGAATATCAGTGTAAGCAATCAGAGGCGTGCTTAAACTTGAGGAAAGTAACAAGGAGCTAATTCAAGCAGAGGCCCTTTCAACTGACTAACTATATCTACTGTCCCTAATGGTCAATAGATTCAAAGCACACAGCGAGACAATGCATTGATTGAAGTGAAACTTCTGACACATAGTGCCAAGCATTCACTTCCTTCCTGTTTTTAAATTAACTCACCTTTCCTTTTAAAATTAGCTACCCTATGGGCAGCCTTTGCTAATTTAGTGCCTTCTAAATGTTTTGGACTACAACTCTTGTCCTGGCCATGGTGGCTGGGGCTGATGGGAGTAGTAGTCCAAAACTTCTGGAGGGCACCAAGTTGGCAAAGGCAGCCCTAGGGAATCCCCACTGTAGGAAAATAGTCCAGTTGACTAACCTACCAGGAGTCAGGTCTTCCAACTTCTGTTTTTGACTCCTGATACTATCCAGCTTTAAGATTTCTTGGTGTGCTTCCATTTGCACTCCGGCTCACCGATGAAAACAGAAATAGTTGAAAAATAATTCCGTTTCATGTATTCCCTTCACTGTCGGCCATGATTGAGCAAAATGTACCAATCAACAGGGAAAATATATAGAATAAAGAGAAATATAGAAGTGTAATCTGTGCAGGTAAAAATTGTAGACTCCAGTTACTTAATCTATCAAATCTCCTTAAAGCAGCATATTCCTTGAGTGTCTCAGAGACCTAACAATATATAACACATCATTGCCTTATTAATGCACCTGAGATGTGTTCCCCAATTATTTATTTATCTGTATTTTAGTTTTTAAATTTATTTCCTGTTTTACGGTCCTATTATTAGAAATAAAATAATGCTCAATTAGTGAAGTTTTTATTTATTATTTATTTCATTTCATTAGTGAAGTTTTATTTATTATTTAGTATGTTTTATTATTTAATGAGGTTTAAAAATGTATACACCATAAAGTGTTCCTGCCCCCAATAAAATGTCAAAGATGAATGCATATTTACTGCAAAAATTTCTTCTGTTGCTATTGTGGTAACATCCCTGTTGCTTTTGCTGCTACATTAATAGAGTCCAAGACACCAATCTAAGTAATAAAAAACAACATCATTATATTCAAGGGGGAAGTGTGACCTTTCTTTGCTCTCTTTTAAAATCAATAATTTCCCAATATACATTGTTGGCTAGTTCCTGCAAGTAAAACTCTTGTTAGATAAAGCCAATTCCTTTCCTGTATTATGCACCACTTGCTTGATTAAACTTGGTGTTTACAGTACTGTGTGTGTGATTTCTTTTCCATACTTTGTCTTTAGGCCACACAGATCCATGTTAGTGTTAAAGGTGCTATTCCCCAATGTCCAAATGACCCATTTCTGAGTTACGCCACATTTGTGTCAGTGTGGCTGTTAGTCACACACCCTCACAAGCACTGGAGAAATGAACCTTGCCTGAATTAAAGGTGACAGGATTGTCAGGAGCCAGGAATAAACTCTGAAACCCTAGAAAATGTGGTTAGAGCTGGGTTTCCTTCTTTAAAAAAACAAAAACCAGGATGGCCACCTACACATTGCCCCCCCCAAAGGAAATGCATCACCAAAACATGAGGGCAACAGAGGATACAGATTTGCATAAAATATACATAGATTAATATATATGTTAAGATGCAAATTTGGAAATTAATTACTGTATTTTAAATGGAAATAGAAATATAATTTAAAGACAAATAAATCTAGCCATATTGGGGAAAACTGACCATGTCAGCTGTGTGCCTGCTCAGTCAGCTGTCCAACTACTAACAATTGGTGGACAACTTCAAAGTCCCTGATCTCCTTTCTTATGGCTTTTTCTCTTTACATCAGACTTGGACTGGGCAGCCCTTTAAACAGAGGACTCCTTCAAAGACAGGTCTGTTTTCTGTCACCTTACTAAGAAATGGTTAGGAGCCATGACTACATCACAGCCAGTACTCCAGCCTCTACACTGGCTTCTTACAAACTATTAGGCCATATTCAAGGCATGGGTTGTTTTGATCAAGAAAGCCCTTGCACACTGCAGCAATTATCTCCTCTCTGATGTTCTGCCACTATCTTCATGATGAACTCTGTCCCCCTGTTAAAGGCTGAGTGAGCTCTTTCCTGAAGTGCCATAGGGTCTTACCACTCCAGTTGGGGTTAGACTGTTCTTATATTCTACCTGTCCTGAATCCCTGGACTAAAGTTGCAGAGAAACTAAAAAAAAAAAAGATTATGCCTAAATGCTAACTGTGGTCAATCAACCCAACTTATTTCATCAGTTTTGAGATGGAATGTTCAAATGTCCTTGCTTATTTGAAATGGAGATCTGTGGGATTTCATGCTTCAGCACTGTCCTATGGATAGCCCATAGAGAATAAAATAGGATTCTCAAAAGCAGCATGGATTGCTTTCCCACAAACAAATGAAGTTTGTATGCCATTCTTTTGCTGTTTTCTATTTTGCCTGTCATGGAAAAGGCAGATCTCAAGGCAGATATGAATAAAACATTGTTCTGTCCCTTATGTGGAATCGCAACTGACAGGCCACAATTTGTATTGCTACAGTTTTTCAAAACAGATGGATAGTTATAATTATGTTCCCCCGTGTATCTATTAATGTAAAGCTCCCAGTGTAAACATTAGCACTTGGAACATGGTATGTGTCTTGAAGCACATTGCTGAGGTTTCATGTCCCATAAATATCTTTGGCATTTTTACGTAGGAGAGAAAATCCTGCCTTCATATTTCATGCTGGCAGAAGGGTTATTATATGTTTCCCACAGACTCATTCTCAGAAATTGCAAATGCTAAGTTAACACTTCTCAGCATGGAGGGACACTGGAAGATGAAAGACTGTGATGTGTCCCTCATTCCCCTTTCCCTGCTCCTTCTGGTCCTGAGTTACCTTTGTTACCTCCAGTGGTTTTAATACAGAAAGCTGGTTGAGCTATTGAATCTTCCAACATTCAGTGTCATTGGATGTCCCCAAATTCTAGTATTATAAGAAAGGTCTCTACTTTTTCCACACCATGCATAATCTTACACACCTCTGTCATTGTCAGGATGCAGGATTGGGGCCCTGAAGTTTCAGATGATGAGGAGAGGGAGGGGGTCATTTGGACAGAGTCGTGTGAAGGAGAAGCAGAAGAGGGGGAGGGAATCTCAGAGATAGAACTGTCTGGGAGTGAGGACCTTGAATGTCCAACAGACACAGATTCTTACCGTGAGCTTCCCATGCCTCCTCCCCCTCCGAGTTTGGAGGAGTTAGAGAAGGAGGGAGGGCAAGGAGGAATCCAACCCCCTTCTGATCCAGGAAAAAGCAAGGAGAAACAGCCAGACGGTTTAAGCATTGCCCCCCCTGCTTTCCCCCATACCTGAGTCAGATTTCTCAGAAGGGGAGGGGGCGGTGGCACCCCCTTCACCACGTACAAGGAGACAGCAAAAGAGGCGGCAAAAGAAGGGGGAGAGGCGGGGTGTGGATGAGGGCACTTTGAGGCGGAGTGAGAGAATTTGCGCCCGTTTGCCCCCTTCTTAAGGGACAGGGGGAGTAGTGGTTCCTTGTTCTGTCAACTCTCTTCTATGTCGCAGGTTATGTTTAGTAGTTAAAGTTCATGAGACAGCGGTCTTTGTCTGGATATTACTTTAATAAAAACTGATCTGCTTACATCAACTGGTCTGGTTCCTGAGCCACAACCTGGACACGACAGTTTGACAGAACCACCTACCCAACCCTTGACACTCCTGCCACTTGAATGGGACAAGATGGAACAGGGAGCAGCAGGGGGGACAAAGCCCACTTCTGAGGCGGAGGAAGTGCGACAGCTGAAAACTAATGTTGCAGATCTACAGGTAGATGTCCAAACCCTGTTGGCGTCAGTGAGGGCATTGAAAACTGACAACCAAACTTTGAAATCCACGATAGCCCAAATGCGGACAACCCCTTCAGCCGGTGTGGTTAAGATTCCGATTGGATTGCCACCTAAGTATGCGGGACAGAGTGACCAACCAACTCTCCACCTTCGTGGCTCAATGTGAAATGTACCTGGACATTAGGAATGCAGAATTTCCTAGTGATGCGGCCAAAGTGACCTTCGTGATCAGTCTATTGGAAGGGGAAGCTGCCAAGTGGGTCACTCCTTATCTGGTCAGAAAGGATGCCATCCTAGGAAGATATAGAGGATTTATGCAAGCCATGACCGAGATGTTTCAGGACCCCCAAAGAGCGGAGACTGTGGCGAGGCAATTGAACGCTTTGAAACAAGGGAAAGGAACTGTTTCAGAGTATACCAATGCCTTTAAAATTCTGGCCCAGGAAACTGGTTATAATGACTTAGCCCTGATGTTTATGTACCGAAGTGGACTGAATGCCGAGATCTTGGATGATCTGGCCAGAACTACACCCCCAACTGATCTGCCTGGGCTGATTCGGCTGTGCCTGCAAATCGATCACCGGTTGGAAGGAAGGCGCCTGGAGAGGAAACAGGATGTACAGAGATACTCAGCTTCAGCCTCTCGCAGTAAAATCTCTCTGACTCCCGGGGTGTCAGGTAACACAGGAGAAGGATCGGGAGGGGCTCGGCCGAAGCTATCGGAGGAGGAAAAAGAAAGGCGTCATCGAGAACGTCTCTGTTTTTACTGTTCAAAGCCGGGCCATGTCGCTAGGGAATGCGGACTTAAAGGAGATAAAACAGGGCCGTCGGGAAACTAAAGTACCCAGCTCTTGTGCAGGCCGGAGGGCTGGGGGCCGCTGTGTACAAAGGGCCTCCGGTAGCACAGCCCCCTTCAAAAGGGGTACTGGTGCTACCTATTTGGATTACAACTTCCACAGGAGTAATGTTCAACTCTACAGCACTGGTGGACAGTGGAGCCTCTACCAATTTCATTGATGCAAAGTTGGCAAAATGTCACCGAATCTCCCAATGGAAATTGGAAACCCCCTTGTCAGTTGAAACTATTGATGGCAGACCATTGAAGTCGGGTGGAGTGACTCGAGCCACAGAGGAATTAAAGCTAGAAATTCCTGGGTACGAAGAGCTCATTTCCTTGTATGTGTCAGATCTCTCAAACTTTGATGTGATTCTGGGAATGCCCTGGCTAGCAAAGCATGACCAAAAATAGCCTGGAAGGATGCGGTTGTATGGTTCACTTCTCAGTACTGTCACGAGAACTGTCAGCCAGAGATAACCGTAAAAGCCCTGGCAGGAGCTGTGCAAGAGATCAAGGAAGTGGTACTTCCCTTGAAATATGTGGATTTTGAGGATGTGTCTAATGAAAAGGAAGCAGAGTCCTTGCCCCCTCATCGCCCTTATGCTATTGATTTAGTGCCAGGAGCAAGCATTCCAGCTGGAAGAATTTACTCCCTTACAGAGCCAGAGAGAGCAGCTCTGAGAGAGTTTTTGGACAAAAACCTGAAGCGACGATTTATCCGTCCCTCACAATCCCCCGCAGGGGCCCCCTTGCTGTTCATGAAGAAGAAAGGAGGAGAACTCAGACCCTGTAATGATTACCGCGCCTTAAATCAAATTACCATCCCTAACAGTTATCCATTGCCCCTGACTCTGGAGTTGTTAGACCGACTGCGTTCTGCAACAATCTTCACAAAATTGGATTTAAGAGGGGCATATAATCTGATTTGAATGAAAGAGGGGATGAATGGAAGACCGGGTTCAACACCTCCTATGGTCAATTTGAATACCTGGTGATGCCTTTTGGGCTATGTGGAAGCCCTGGCGTGTTTCAGAAGTTTATGAACAGTTTAGAGACCTCTTGGATCAGTACGTGATTTGTTATCTGGATGATATTCTGGTGTTTTCAAAGAGCCAGAAAGAACATGATCAACACGTGAAAACTGTGTTGAAAAGACTGAGAGAGAACCACTTGTATGCCAAGTTAGAGAAATGTGGGTTTGACTTGCCATCTTTGGACTTCCTTGGATACCAAATCTCGGCAGGAGGAGTAGAGATGGACCCAGGAAAAGTGAGTTGTGTATTGGATTGGGGCCAGCCAACCACCAAGAAGGACGTACAACGTTTTCTTGGATTTGCCAATTACTATAGAAAATTTATCCCAGGCTTTTCCAAGCTAACAGCTCCCCTTACGGACTGTTTAAGGGGAAAAGGAAAGTTTCAATGGACAGAGAACGCAGCGAGAGCTTTCGGGGAACTGAAAAGGAAATTCGCATCTGAGCCTATTTTGCGTTTTGCTGACCCTACCCGCTCTTTCGGCGTGGAAGCGGATGCTTCAGACATAGCCATGGGGGGGGGGTCCTTTTGCAACCAGACATGGATGAGAAGGAATTGTATCCTTGTGCATATTTCTCCAGAAAACTAAAGGATGCCGAAAGAAATTATACAGTGTGGGAAAAAGAGCTGTTAGCCATCAAATACTCATTTGAGAATTGGAGACAGTATTTAGAGGGAGCCCAGCATTAGATAGAAGTGCGTTCTGATCATAAGAACTTGGAAAGTCTGCAGACAGCTCAGAAGCTGAACCAGAGACAGATACATTGATCGCAGTTTTTCGCCAGGTTTAACTTCAGGATTACTTACCATCCCCATGCAAAAAATCAGAGAGCAGATGCTCTATCCAGACAACCGCAATATAAAGGAAATTAAGTTTGCAGCCCTCCCCAGTACATTGTCCCGCCGGAAAAACTGATGGGATTATGCCAGCCTTCATGGGAAGAGGAGCTTAAGAAGGCACAGCAGAGGGATCCATGCATGCAATGATACATTCAGGAAATGGAACAGGATCCGGATTCAGAAGTAAGTTTCCATTGGAAGGATGGACTGTTTTGGTTTAAAGCCACCAGATATGTGCCAAAGGGGGACCTAAGACTCAGAATTTTGCATCAGTGTCATGACTCTATCACGGCTGGACACTCTGGCATTTTTAAGACCATTCAAAATGTAGCTAAGGATTTTTGGTGGCCCCAAATGCGTCGAGGCATTGAAAACTAAGTAAAATCATGCTCTGTCTGTATGCGGGCGAAAACAGACACGGGAAAACCTGTAGGGTTGCTGGAACCTTTACCAACGCCGAGTGAACCTTGGAAGGACCTTTCCATGGATTTTATAACTGATCTACCGAAGTCACAAGGAATGACAGCTATATTGGTCATAGTGGATTCATTGACCAAGATGGCTCATTTCCTTCCTTGCTCAGGAGCCTTAGAAGCTAGAGAAACAGCAAAATTGTTTATAAAGGAAATCTACTGATTGCATGGATTGCCCAATAGCCTCGTCTCGGATCAGGGAACTCAGTTCACAGCTAAATTTTGGAGAGCTGTTTGGAAGCAGCTGCAAACAGAGCTAAAACTTTCTTCAGCTCATCACCCCCAGACGGACGGGCAGACGGAGAGACTTAATGCTGTTTTAGAAAGGTATTTGCGCTGTTATGTGTCTTACCAACAGACTGATTGGGTTTCCTATTTGCATTTTGCAGAATTTGCTTATAATAACTCCTTGCATACCAGTACTGGACAAACACCTTTCTTCGCTAACTATGGATTCCATCCCAAGGCCTTCCCCAGCAGTACAGGGAGTACGCCTGTACCGGCCGCAGGGGAATTTCTGCAGGAGCTTCAGGCGGTGCAGCAGATACTGAAACAACAATTAGACGAGGCCAAAGTGGAGTATAAACGAGTTGCTGATCAACATCGACGGGAGGGGACCCCCCTTCAGATAGGCGGCAAAAGAACGGGGAGAGGCGGGGTGTGGATGAGGGCACTTTGAGGTGGAGTAAGAGAATTTGCGCCCGTTTGCTCCCTTCTTAAGGGACAGGGGGAGTAGTGGTTCCTTGTTCTGTCAACTTTCTTCTATGTCGCAGGTTATGTTTAGTAGTTAAAGTTCATGAGACGGCGTAGTCTTTGTCTGGATATTACTTTAATAAAAACTGATCTGCTTACATCAACTGGTCTGGTTCCTGAGCCACAACCTGGACACGACAGTCATGCTTCCCCCCCTTATTTGCCTTTTTTTTCTAAACTAAAAAGCCCCACATGTTGTACGGTTTCCTCAAATGGAAGTTGCTCTAACCTCTTCATCATTTCTACAGTATTATTTCTGAGGTGGTCTTGCCTTCATATTCCTCTTCCAATCCCCTCTTTCTTTGTTAAGATATAAGTATCAAATTAGAACTAGCAGCAGCACAGAAGGTTAAAAGAAAAGAAAAAGGCAACAATTGAGACCTACATAATTATCCTGCCTCCCCTCTCCTGGCCCCAATAATAGCCTATGGGAATCTGACAGTGTTTCCAGCTGCAGAAAGAGAAGATGCACGCAAGAAGAAAAAGGGTGAGGGAAGCCATTTTGGAAAGCAACCATTTTGGGCAACAACAGTGGCTGTCTCTCCTCATCAAGTGCTTAGGAAATATTGGAGCAATCCATCTTCTTCCCCAGAGGAGAGAGGGAAGCAGCAGAGCATTTGACTGCTGATACTGGATTCTCCGTGGTGTCTTGGTTTTTTAAAAGCCTTTTAAAGAAAAACAGCAGTGCTGCCGCTGCTATATCACTATCACAGCCTTGCTTGACTGTGGTCACACCCACACCATCCATTTAAAGCACATTTAATGCACATTTAAAGCACATGGCTTTCCCCAAAGAAACTTGGGAATTGCAGTTTACTCCTCACAGCGCTACAGTTCCCAGCACCCTTTATAAATGACAGTTCCCAGGATTCTTTGGGAAAAGCCATGTGCTTTAAATGTATGTGTGGAAGTGACCTTTGTACAGGTTGTTTTTTTCTTTTCCTTTTTTTAGTGGCAATGCTGCTACCACCAAGAAATTTGGTAAGAAGCTGGCAAGCCACTCTATAATGCGTAGAAGGCCAGTTCCAGAGCACAAGCCCTTGGTTCCCCACTCCTGTGCTATAGCTTAAAATTATTCCCACAGTTTCAATAAAGTCTAGAAACAACCACAGCTGCTTGGTTGCACTGATCTACACTTAGTTGTCTGAAAAATGTTCCTTGATTTATGTCCTGATTCATATGACCTGTTCTACTGGCAAGAAAATGGGGCACGATGACTGTTAGGCATAGTCCTTGAGGATAATATTGCTTCAGGACTCCTCTGCTGCCATGTGGTGTGTGTGTGTGGTATGTGTGCAGGGGAGAGACAGACAGACAGAGGAGGGCCTGGTTCATAACATGTGTGTGGTCTGTGAATAATTGAGAAATGGCCTGTCATAATTAGGAATGGGCAAATCTGCCAGTTTCAGCTTTTCTCAATTTCTCATTTTTCCAGTCTTAGTTCAGTTCTTCATATTTGCACATCAGTCCTAATTTAAGTGCAAATTTCTCTTAATATACACGTTTTTGGGAAGCAATTGTATATGTTATTTTCACACATTTATATGCACATTTTAGCATCTGCATTTTTATACACACTATTTGGCCGGAAGACTGCATTTCAAAATTCAGAACATAAGAGCCTGCCAGATCAGGCCAATGGCCCATCTCATCCAGCATTCTGGTCTCACAGAGGCAAACCAGATGCCTATGGGAAACCCACAAGCAGCACCTGAGTGCAAGAGCAGTCTTCCTTCCAGTGGTTTCCAGCAGAGCTTGGAAGATTACTTTTTAAAAGTAATAAATTACAGTTACAGTTACATGGCCCAAAAAAGTAGTAACTACCGTTACAATTACAATTGCTCTGAAAGTAACTGATTACTTTACTTTTTCTCAAAAGTAATCACTACAATTACATTTCAGTTAATTTTTTAAAAAAATGCCTACAAGGTGCTGGCCTTGGCTGCTGCACATCTAAGTAGACTAAAACAACAGTAAAAATAAACAAACACATACAGAGATAGTAGAATAATTATTTTATCCATAAGATAGCAATGGTGGTCTCTCCGCTGGTAAGGGTGGTGGGGAAGGAGGCTGAGGCCACTACCCAGATCTTTGCACGTCAAACCAAGTGCAACCCCCCCCCCACTCAGCCAGCTAGCATAATCTCTCCCACTTAACCACCTCCCGGACCCTACCCTGCCACCAACTAAAGGACACTCACTCAAGCAAACATTTTTCCCTGAGATGCAAAAAAGTTAAAATATTGCAAATGCAGCACAGTAGCCAGACAGGGTGGTGGAGGCCACTTTGTGTGCCAAGTGCAAACACAGTATTCTCTCTCTCTCTCTCTCTCTCTCTCTCTCTCTCTCTCTCTCACACACACACACACACACACACACACACACACACACACACACACACACACACACACACACACACACACACACACAAGTTGTCATCTTTCACCTCCACAGTTCTTTATCTCCATTCTGCTGCTGTCTCCTTTTCCTCCTTTATCCATGTTCTTGACCTCCGAATCCTTTCCCCCTCCACTCCATTCTTCACCACTACTCTCCACCCCGTCTCAGTCTCCGCCTCCTCCCTCATTGCCTCCTACCCATCCGCAGAACATGTGGAAAGACAGACACTGCACAGAAGCCCAGTTTGAGGCACATGATTTTCATCCACAAATCAGAGGAGCAGAAGACTTCCCCTGCTCCCCCCCCAAGTAATGCCCAAAAGTAATTCTGGAAATGTTACAATTACTCCACAAAAGTAGTAAAATTACTCCTACTTCTATTACAATCAAAATGTAAAGGAATTACTCACTCGTTACTCCAAAAAGTAATGAATTACAAGTAATTCATTACTTGTAGCTAGTTACTTCCAAGCTCTGGTTTCCAGCAACTGATTTTCAGAAGCATACTACCTCCAACCATGGAGGCAGAGCCTAGCCATCAAGCCTAGTAGCCACCAACTTCAGTATCCTCTGGGTATTTGTCTAATCCTCTTATAAAGCTATCCAAGTTAGTGGCCTCCTGTGGGAGAGAAGTGTGAATTGTGAAGGATGGCTGTGTTTCATTTTGCATATTGTCTCAGAAAGTACGAATTAGGTAAGTTTGCCTTTGAGTGTTAAATAAATCAAATTTCTCCCCCATCTCCAGTCATGTTCTATGTACACTAAAGTGTTTTCTACACAGGAACAGAGAACGTTAATTATGTCTGGTGGCTTCCGTATATTCCTTTTCTTAGAGTGGTTCATGCAAGAAAAAATACACTAACAGTAATAATACTCCTAACAACATCCAACAGCAATCAAGTTCATTAGAAATGCAAACAATTAAATAAAAACTAACAAAACCATCACCAACATCAGTCATCAATACTATTCAGCTGGTATACAAATTAATATTACTCAATTCCTAACTTTTGAACGAAGGTTGATTTGTGTACTTTGTGTTTTCAGCATGGGCACCTGATGAGAGAAAGTCTTGGCACTCACACAGAAAATAGTAAGTCTCCTTTCTTCACTGCACAGATTGGTGGCACCTACACAGTGTGGACCGGGCTCCTTCTCCTTCTCACACCTTGCACTGCCATCACCCTGGCAACAGCAGCAGCAGTGAAACTGTAAATGCCCTCACAGGCCATGCATGACACCACATTGTTTCCATTTACGAGAAAGAAAAGGAGCATTTGCCGTCACTCTCTCAGCATTTGTTATTGTGGGGGGAGAGAGAGAGAATGGCCTTAATTAATTCTTGCCATATTTTTGCTAGGATAGGTAAACCCTCTGCAAATTTCAGCTAGCCTAGGTGTGAATGTCGCTGCTAGTCTCCCTCATCTGCAGACATTTAACCAAACAAAAACACATTTTGGCACTTTGTCTTCTTCCTGTCACAGCTGTATCTGCAATGAACTTGACAAATATATTAAACTTGTATTAAACAGAAGCCAATCACCCTCATGATACGGCTCTCAATATGTGAATAGCTGACAAAAGAGTGCCCTGATTCGGCTCAGCAAACATTTCCAAGCAAGGAATGCAAGGAGAGTGGGCTAGTTTATCTCATGAATAATGTATAGATTGACTAACACAAATAGAGCTCCCCTTCCCTTTCAGTTTTCTAAAAAGAGGTGTTGAAAGGCATGGCCCAGATTTCTATTATCCTTTGGGACAGGAGGGGCTCTTTGCTGTTGGAAAGAAGGGATATACATTAATGCCAATATTTGCATTTCACATATTGGTTTATAATTTTTTTAAAAGTCACCTTTAAAAAAAGCACTTATTTTTAGTAAGCCTGTAGTTGAATGTCCTTTTTTTCCTTCTATAACTAAACCATCTTGATGTTTTCAGAGTGTCTCTGTTATTTTCATTGAAATTGATAACTGTTATTTTCACCACCTTTCATCCTCAGCCGTTTTGAACGATATTTTTATCTGTTTCACATAACAGTCTTTTTAGCTGGCATTTATTAATATTCTTTCCAAATGGCATACCTTTGATGCTAGAGTGTATAATGAAACATTTTTGTTTTTACTGGCTTGTTATTAGTAATTGAGTTTTCCTCTTCTGTTGCACCTGCATTCCTCACTTTTTTTTAGTTTCCCATGTTTTATTTTAACTACTCTGCTGTTTTCGGAATGGTGCCTGGCTAACTCTTGTGGGTGCCCCATTTGTTTGTTTATCCATGTTTACTCACAGTGTTCAGTGGGGGGTTAATCTCAGGAAAGTGCCCATCACTACCTTCCCACAGAACCAGTGCAGAGCTATTCTTAGGGCCAAACTATGCATTCTGTAATCCACCACTTTTTAATTTGGAAGAAAAAGCAGTGATGCAGTCCTGATCTGGAATGTGTGTGCTCCCAATCCAGATGGGGAACCAATCTCACTTTCCTGCTGGGAAAACCTCCCTGCTTCCCTCTTTGTTTGCTATTTGCTCCTGAAGGTGCAGAAAGCAAGGGCAAATAGGAGAGGGAACCATTTTCATCAGGAAACTGGTGCTCCATCCAAGTTAACATACATTCCAGATTGGCTGCTTTTTCTTCAGAGTAAAGCATGCAGTTTATGTGTGCTTTTTAAAAGCATGAAAAAGCAAAATGTGTTGTTTGATTCATACAATCCGGTAATAAACTTATTGCTAAAGATGAGTATCCCATTAGAGCCCATGCGTGATGTTTGAGCAGAGCTTGCCACATATGGCGCAACTGTCTTGAGAACTAGCTGTAGAGAAGTCTCCAGTTGCCGATTACCTCTTGTTGCTAAGTGCCTCTGCTCCACAAACAGTTTACTGGCATATAAGAGTGAGCTGTTCAGTGCCCTTATTTCTTCTACTGCCCTTTATAGCATCCAGGTGTCCACCTGGCCATCTCCTTAGGGGTAGAGTGATGATCTTGACTCATCACAAAGGTCAAAGCTAAAATAGTTAGAGAATGTGGATGTGGTAGCCTTGGGGTGAAAAACCAGTGCAGCATAGTGGTTAAAGTGACAGAGCAGTACTGGAGAGATTCAGGTTCAGATCTCCACTCAGCCATGAAGCTGCAGGGGTGACCTTGGTCCAGGCTTTCTCAGTCACAACAGGGTTGTGAGGATAAAATAGAAGAAGGGGAAGAAAACTATGTATGCCTCATTGAGCTCCTTGAAGGAAAAGAGTGATATAATTGTATTTAATCAATAAAAAAAATAAAAAGAGTAAAAAGTAAAGTGGTAAGAGAGGAACATAGGAGGCTGCCTCATACTAAGCACTGATCCATCTAGCTCAGTATTGTCTATGCTGACTATAGGATTTGAGGATCTCTCCCAACCCTGCCTGGAGATGCTAGAGCTTGTACCTTGGAGCTTCTGTATGCAAAGCAGATGTTCTGCTACTGAGCTACAGCCCTTCTCCACTGTAAACCAGTGTGGTAGAGTGTGTGGTTTGTGAGTGTTAGGTGGGTTATGTTATGTTATGTTAATGTTTATTTATACCCCGCCTTTCAGCCAAACGGGCCTCAAGGCAGCTTACAAAAAAAGTAAACACAACAGAGCTTGGAAAAGTTACTTTTTTAAACTACAGCTCCCATCAGCCCCAGCCAACATGGCCACTGGATTGGGCTGATGGGAGTTATAGTTCCAAAAAATAACTTTTCCCAGCTCTGAAACACAAATATAAAAATACATCAACAAGGCAATACATCAATAAAGCAATACATCAATAAATCAATACATTGTACAAAAAAATAAATTGAATAGCAAATAACATTAATTAAGAAAAAATATCCAGAAAAGGCATTCCATCTCGCCTGAACATACAGCTATTTCAAGGGGTGGTACACTAGTCCGAAATGGTGACGGCCTGTGGCTCAGGCCAGGAGTAGTGCAGCTTAATGCTGGGGGTCTCCTTCTGCATGCCCTGGCCTAGGACACCGACGCCGCTGGTAAAGTGAAAACAGGGCGGTGGCAACCAGCAGGCCAACCAACTGGTCTGGCCCGTGGGCCTTCTGACGCTGCAGCGGTAGCTCCCAGGCCTCGTAGTCTTGCAGCTCTTCCGGGGCGGTGGGTGCCACCGTAAGTTCTTCTCAGGCTGGCCAAACGACTCCCCAGCGGCGTGTGGCCTTTTTTTTCTGCCTGAGTCCATCCTCCAGCGCGTCCTGCATTTCTTAGTCATGTGAGCATGACTAGTATATTTGCACGTAGAGATTGCTGGTGCTATGCTGAGAGAGAGGGATAGTTGCAGTCAAGTTGATCCACAGTGCTGACATGTCTTAAGATGGATCTGCTTCAGTTAGAGAATTAGAAAGAATCCCTTCTAAACTAAAGTCTAAAAGAATCTTTCCAGCCAGTGCTTAATTTGAATCAGGATCTGCCAGGGATTAGCTCCATGTGGGATCGGACAAATGTGTCAATCTTGGTTTCAGTTTCTTATTTTTTCAGTCTTGAATTCAGTCCTCTACATTTCACAGCAGTTCTTGAATTATACACATTTTTGTATGGAATTTTGCCTAACATATCTATTTTTGCAAAGCAATTTTCCATAATATAATATATTTGGTGTGCTATTTTCACTTATGCATTTTATGGACACTTTCCCCTAATATTTGTATTTCTGTACACATTATTTGGTTGGAAATCTGTATTGCAAAATTCAAAGAAGTGTGAATTTTGAAGGATAAATGTGTTTCTGTCTACCTGTTGGTTCAAGAAGTATGAATTAGATAGTTTATCATAAAAATGCAAACAGAATTGAATCTCTTCCCCACCCATCCTTAGCTCAAGAACCTGTTTTTAATGCTTAGTTGAACCCTAAACCATGAGAAACAATAATGCAGAAGAGTCTGCTTCTAAATGCATGAAGAGCAGAGCACCCCGTCCCCACATTTACCCTCCAAATCAGGATCAAGATCAAGATCAAATCAAGATCAGTGATCATCAGAGCAAAGGGCAAGACTTAAAGGCAAATGCATACTTTAGCAACTCTCATTTTGGAAACAAATCACCAATCCTGAACTTCTAGAAATATTTTGTTAACTATTTTTCTCACTTAAGCATGAAGGATCCTGGATATGTCCCATGAAAAATAATGGAGATGATCTCTAAACTATTTGTTTTTAAGCGTGTGAAGGTTAAATGTGGCAAGCCCAGATGCAGAAAAGAACTTAAGAACTCAACAGCTTGGAACAGCCAATTAGGTCGGGTTCTATAATAAGCCCTTGATCATCAAGACTTTCAGGCATCTCTCACATTATTCTAACTTGGACACCTGCAGCAGCACCATCAGCAGAAATGTTGGTTCTTTATGAGGTCTCAATTTCTTGTACTTCAACAAAGAGCTGACGGTATTGCCCCAAGTGTTGGGTGTGGATTATGTTTAAGTACAGACAAGATACTTTCCCCCCCAGAGAGATTAAAGACACACACAGTGGGTCCATTTTCAAAATTCTTCTGCTTTTCATTTCCTCGACCATTTTGAACCTTTAACATCAATTTCAGCTAAGCCTGTTTATGTTTATTTTGTCTTTTTGCTGTTGTTGAGAATCCTGAATTAAGCTTTTTATATCAAAAAAATCACACACATACACACACGCACAGAGAGAGCAGACATTGCTACACTTGACTATGAAGGGGAAAAAATGAAAAATTGAGTGTGCTTGCCAGATACGGACATGCTCATTGTGTTAATCTTACTAGTAGAGTGCATTACAAAGGTTTTTTTTTATTTTGAACAGTTTATTTGCTATTAAAGAGGGTAGTTAACTCAGTTGCAATTCAGTGGCTGAAGACATCTGATAATCTGCTTTTCTTCATCAGTGTTTTGCATTTGAGGGGAGAAAGGTCAGTTAATTGTAGGGATTAACTGTAACTGTAGGGATTAATTGTAATTGTAATTATTTACAGTTTATGTCAGTTTCACATATGATCATTCATAACTCCACCGTCTTCTGTTACTTCATCAATCAATTCTTTAAAAAAAACACAAAAATTTGCATTATTTTTAAGCCTAACTTTCACAAAATACACATTTTGTACTGTATACTTTACCCCAAAATATGCATTTTATATGTTTTTGAACCAAGAATTGAATTGCAAAAAGTACAAAAACCAAAAGATAACTGCATTTTTCACACGCACTCCATTAATCAAAGCACACCAGAAACAAATGTATGTTGCCTCAAAAACCACCAAGTTTGCTTTTTTATCTACAGCCCCACCAAATGAAACATTGTCCTCACCAATTAATTAACTAAAGCCTCAGTTAATTCATCTCTCTATGGAACTGGTTAAGGGTCATTAATCAATTAACGCTTCAGTTAATTCATCTAACCATTGAATTGATTCAGCCTTGCTGCATTTTCAACTCCCGAGTTCTCTCACACACTTGTTCCTTCTCAATTCATCAAATCCCTTAGCTTGGTAACTGGTAGCAAATGCAAAATTTGTTATTGACTTATATCCCATCTTTTCCTCCAAGGAACTCAGGGTGGCATACGTGGTTCACTTTCCATTTACCAAAACCCTGTGAGGTTGATTTGTCTGACTATATATATATTGTATTTTATGTATTTTAATTGTATTTTATGTATTTTAATATATTTTAATGTTTTTGTGATTTTACCGTTTACAATTTTATTATGTACATGTTTGATTTTATTTTTGTAAGCCGCCCTGAGTGCCCTATTATAGGGTAGAAGGGCGGGATAGAAATATTTTAAATAATAATAATAATAATAATAAATTATAAAAATACAAATAATCATTAAAGTATCTTGCTAATAAAAACACACAATGTAAATCGCTGCAAAGGCCTGTCCACACAAAAAAAGTCTTCAACAGATGCCTGAAAGTCAAAAGCAAGGATGTCTACTGAATTTCTGCTGGGAGAGTGTTCCACAACATGGGACCGGTGACACTAAATGCCCAACTTCTGGTAGGGGCCAGTCACGTCTCTATAACACAGGACAACTAACAGTGCTCCTCTGGATGATCACAGTGATTGAGATGGGATATAAGGACTTAGGTAGTCTTGAAGGTATCCTGGCCCCAAGTTGTTTCAGGCTTTGTATATAAACGCAAAAGCCTTTAACCTGGCCTGGTACCATATGGGCAGCCAGTGCAGCTGTTTTAGCAGGGGTATCAAATGCTGCCAGCCATCTGCCCCATCATCAGCAGTTCAGCAGTTGCATCCTGCACAAGCTGGAGCTTGCTACTCCAACTACTCCACTGAAGTGTGTCAAGCCACTCCAAGCCAAAGAGGATTTGTACTGGAAATGGAGTGGACTAACAGAATAATAGGAGAGAACCTGATAGATATTTAGGGATGACAGAGAAATTCACTTTCTGAAATAATATGTGAACCAAAATATAGCCATCTTTCAAAATTCACACATTTTTGAAGCTTGCAATACAGTTTGCCAGCCAAGTAATAAGTCAAAAATACATATACCGTTGTGCCCCAGGCGCAGGGGGTGTTAGATCAGGGAGAGGAGTCAGATGATGATGAGGTCCTTGGGGGCATTGGAGGAGGGGGGACTCTGCTGGCCAGCAGACTTCCTCGGCCGGCACCCCCATCGATGCAGGTCCAGCCCTGCCTGTGAGTTCCCCATCTGAACCATTGGAAAGTGACCCTTCTCACGTGCCAACCCCGCCCACACAGGAATCCCCACCTGGCACTTCAAACATTTCCCTGCCAACCAGCTTCCCACTTCCTAAGGTCATGCTGTCACCTAGCGAAGCCTCACTGTGAGATGAGCTGTCGGAGGCTCGCAGATAGACAGCCAGATTGAAGGTCGCCACTTGGAGCGCAGGGCAGAAATCCCATGGTTCCAGGCTCCCACACCTCTCCCCTGCACCCATTTTGCACCTAGTGTGGGAACCTCAACTTTGTCAGGGGTGGACCCCATGCAAATTGGAGGGGCAAGACCATGCCTGTTGGAGGAAGAGGAGGAGAAGTACAGGAGGGAGGGGGTGTCTGTACTGTGGTAAGGGGGGCACCTAGCCCAAGGATGCCCCTCCAAAGGAGAAAGAGCTCTGGTGCAGGAAAATTCCAAATCCCAACTCTCATAGAGGCCAAAGATTTGGGAGCAAAGCAGACACCGTGACCTCACCAGCAGCCCCTCCCGTCGCAGCCTGCCCTCCACCTGCCAGTCTGGTTGATTCTACCTTCAGGGCAAAGTCTCCAGGTCACCACCATGATCAACAGTGGGGCTTCCTCAAGTTTTATGGACTGGAGTTTTGCTCAGGAGCATGACATGCCCACTCGAAAAGCCCTTGTCTGTCGAGACCATTGATGGACGGTCCTTAAAGTCAGGAACAGTTACCAGGACGATGGAGATGCTGAGAATGGAAATTCCAGGACATGTGGAGAGCGTCCCTTCCCCATTTTCCAGTGGTGTTGGGAATGCCCTGGTTTGTTCAGCACAACCCCACAATCTTCTGGGAAGAAGTGGTGGTGGTGTTTACCTCTGGGTATTGCCATCAGCACTGCCAACTGCGGAAGACTTCTCCTGACATCATGGTGGGAGTTCCACTGCAGGAGGGAGTCATCTTGCCTGACAAATATAAGGAGTACAAGGATGTGTTTTACAAAAAGGAAGCCAATCAGTCCCCCCCCTTGACCCTATGACTGTGCCATAAATTTGATGCCGGGGGCGTGCATCCCTTCAGGGTGGATTTACTCCTTGTCAGAACCAGGGTTGGCAATACTAAGGGAATTCCTGGAAACTAATCTCAAGAGGGGCTTCATTCAACCATCCCAGTCTCTGGCTGGGGCCTCTTTGCTGTTCGTTAAGAAGAGCAGGGAGCTACGCCCATGTAATGACTACCAAGAGTTGAACAAGATCACCATTCCCAACAGCTAACCCTTGCCGCTCATCACCAAGATGCTGGAGCAACTGCAGTTGGCCAAGATTTATAACAAGTTGGATTTGTGGGGGGTTTACAATCTGGTACGAATAAAGGAGGGGAATGAGTGGAAGACTGCCTTAAAGACCCGATATGGACAGTTTTAGTACTTGGTCATGCCATTTGGTCTATCCAATTACCTGGGGTGTTCCAGAGCTTTATGAATGACATATTTAGGGACTATTTGGACTAGGTCATGATTGCGTATTTGGATGATATCCTCATCTATTTGGACTCCCCAGCTGAGCATGATGAGCATGTACAGGCGGTATTACAATGTCTCAGGGAACATCACATCTACGCCAAGCTGGAGAAGTACAGCTTTGATTTAACCACATTGGACTTTTTGGGGTACCGCATTTCTCCCACCGGAGTGGCGATGGACCCAGGCAAGGTCCACAGCGTTGTCACATGGCAGCCTCCCAAAACGAAGAAGGATCTTCAGCGGTTCCTGGGGTTCACCCACTACTACCATTGGTTCATCGCTAATTACTCCGACAAGACCGCACCCCTCACGGAATGCCTGAAAGGTTCCGTTCCCTTTCACTGGACCAATGCCATGCAAGGAGCCTTCAAGGAGCTGGAGGTTTGGTTCGCCTCGGAACCCATACTGCAACACATGAACCCTACACCCCCCTTTTGTGGTGGAGACAGATGCATCGGACATGGCCATTGGAGTGGTGCTCAGAGAGGGGGCAGGTCTGAGACCCTGTGCATACTTTTCACAGAAGTTGACGAGTTCTGAGCAAAACTATACCATGTGGGGAAAAGAGTTGTTGGCCATCTGGGATGCTTTTGAAACTTGGCAACATCTTTTGGAAGGGGTGCAGCATGACATAGAGGTGCACACTGATCATTGGAACCTGAAGAGTCTCCACACCACCCGTAGGTTAAACCAGAGACAGGTGTGCTGGGCTCAATTCTTCGCTTGCTTCCATTTCAAAATCCATTACATGCCCCAGGTACAGAATTAGTGGGTGGACGCTTTGTCCCGCAAACTGGAATATCTGGAGAACCTGACCCTGACACTGCTGCAACTTATTATACCCCTCGAGAAGATAGTGGCAGGGGTGTGCCAGGATTCCTGGGTGGAGGAACTGCGTTCGGCGCAAGAACAAGATCTGTTTGTCAAGGAGAAGTGTTCAGAACTAGAGGGGCAGCCTCCTGGAAGTGTAGAGGGCTTCACTTTGAAGGGGGTGCTGTATCATTATGACACTATGTATGTGCCCCCCAGGGATGTGAGGGCCAAGGTCCTGCGTCAGTGTCATGATTCTCCCACAACTGGGCACTTTAGAGTTTTTAAAACCTTGCATGCAATCACCGAGAGTTTTGGTGGCCCCAGATGAAGCAGGAGGTGGAGCACTATGTCCAGTCCTGCCCCACCTGTGCCAGAGCCAAACACATCACGGGATGGCCAGCAGGACTCTTAGAACCACTCCCTATTTTCGAGGGTCCTTGGCAGATGGTGACTATGGACTTCATCACTGACCTCCCCTCTTCTCAGGGGAAGATAATGGTGTTGGTGTTGATGGATGCTTTCACTAAAATGGCTCATTTCATTCCATGCTTGGGACTTCCAAATGCACGAGAGACAGCTCAACTGTATGTGCAGCACATTTACCATTTGCATGGTCTTCCAGACAGCTTAGTTTCGGATCGGGGTCCACAATTTATGGCTCTGTTTTGGTGCGCTTTGTGGCAACTCCTGCAGAGTGAACTGAGACTGTCATTGTCCCATCACCCGCAAATGGACGGTCAGACTGAGAGAGCAATATCTCTGTTGTTATGTCAACTACCAGCAAAACAACTGGATGCCATTTTTGCCCCTAGCGGAATTTGCTTACAACAATGCAGTCCACACTACCATGCAACAGATCCTGTTCTTTGCCAACCTGGGATATCACCCTCAAGCTTTTGCTGCCCCAAACGTCAGTCCCGTTGTTCCAGCAGCTGAGGACTTTGTGCAAGAGCTTCAGGCGATGCAGCAGTTGTTGAAGAAACAGTTAGAGGGTGAAGATCGACTGTAAGAGAGTTACAGATCAACATCGACAGGAGGGGCCAGAAATCTGCGTGGGAGACAAGGTGTGGCTGTCCACTTGTTATTTGCCTACACGGGCACGATGTCATAAACTGGAAGACAGAAAGGTGGGTCCCTTTGAAGTTCAGTCCCAGATCAATTCAGTGGCTTTTTGTCTGAGATTGCCTCCTTCTCTCAAGATACATCCTGTGTTTCATTTCTCCCTGCTTACCCTAGAGCATCCTCCTTATCCCCACAGGATACCAGAGGTGCCTCCACCCCCCATAGCTGTAAATGGACAAGAGGAATATGAAGTGGAGTAGATTTTGGACTCGCGGAAGCGACAAGGGCAACTTCAATACTTGATCCACTGGAAGGGGTATGATCAGACAGAGCGTTGTGGGAGTCAGCTGATGATGTCCATGGGCTGGATTTGGTGAGAGTTCCATGATGCCTACCCAGACAAGCACAAGCCCAGGGGGTGGAGGAGATGGAGCATGGAGGGGGGATGATGTTGTGCCCCAGGCACAGGGGGAGTTAGATCAGGGAGAGGAATCAGATGAGGACAAGGTCCCTGGGGGCATTGGAGGAGGGGGGGACTCTGCCAGCCTGCAGAATTCCTCAGCCAGCACCCGCATTGAGGCAGGTCCAGCCCCACCTGCGAGTTCACCGTCTGAACCATTGGGAAGTGACCCTTCATGCGCGCCAACCCCACACAGGAATCCCCACCTGGCACTTCAAACATTTCCCCACCAATCAGCTTCCCGCTTCCTGAGGTCGCGCTATCAACTAGCGCGTGCCCCCCCTCGCCCCGCATGAGGAGGCGCAAGAAGAGAGATTTTCAGAGAGTGGAACTCCAGTGGAACCATTGTTTACCCGAGAAGACCTTCCCTACTTAAGCAGGTGCCCTCCCAGACTCTAGATCTGCTCACCCCACACACTGCAGAGACTGTTTAGATAGATTAGTTAGGGAAAGTAGTGAGTCAGGATAGACAGGTTTATGAAGCACACCGCTTTGGATGTGACACATTAACAAAACGAGAAACAGAACAAACCTCGCCTCAGTCTGGTACCTTTGTCTCTGGGCAGGACATATACTAGGGTAAAGTGTGCATATAAATAAATTAGTGAACTAGGAGCTCCTCCCCTGCTTGCTTCACTTGCCAACCCCACCTACTGTTACCAGGGCACCTCCCACGAGGCATCAGCACTCCCCTCCCTCCTCCCTGTGGATCATCAGTGCTCCCCCTCCCTCCCCCTGCACACAGATCACCAGTGCTCCTCCCCCCTCTGGTCACCAGAGCTCCCCCATCCCCCACAGGTCACCAGCACTCCCACCTCTCTCCCTCCCCCTCCCTCCCTCCACCATGGGTCACCAGTGCTCCCCTCCCTTCTCCCATGGGTCACCAGCGCTTCTCCCTCCCTCTCCCCATGGATCACCATTGCTCATTCCCTCCCCTCATAGGCCACCAGCCCTTCCTCTTCATGGGTTACCTTCTCTCCCACAGGTCCCCCTCCCTCTCCCCAAGTGACCGACCAACTGACCAAGGGCCTGCCACTGCTGGGTGCTTCACTTGCTCACCTGCTTGCCATGGGCACCAGTGCCAGGTGACTCGCCCGTTGCTACCAGGTGACTTGTGTGCCTCATGCACTGATGTTGCTGGGTGCTTCGTGCACCACCACTGCCTCACCTCGCGACGTCATGCTACATATGAAAGCTTACAAAAATATTATATAGGAAGAAATAGACAAAAAGCATTATATTTGGGGAAATTGCTTTGCAAAAATGTGCGTATTAGACAAAATTGCATACAAAAGTGTATATATTTGGTGAAATTTGTCCTAAAATTATTTTGCTTTTTCATGAGGACTTTAAAACAAAATCACAAAAAGTTGTGGAAATGTGGAGAACCGGCATTGCAGTTTGAACCTTCTCTCATAAATAAATGAAATCCAGTCCTCCCCACAAAAACAGGCTTTGTGGTTAATCTCTACGTTTCTCCCTGCCCGGGAGAAAATCTTTATCAGTCAAAAAGAGCGTTCTGACTGATTTTAAAGCTAAAAAAGCTTCTTCTGAGACGAGAGCTCGACTCAGAGGCAGCACAGGCAAAGCAACCCTTCCCGGAAGAAACCAGGATTGACAGATCCACCTATCCCCATAAGTATTCTTCCTTGTTTCCCATATTGGCATCATCATTGGGCACTGCCAGATTCTAAAGATTTCCATCTTCCCTAAGATGTCTACAAATGTACGATCACAGGAATAACAGAGGGAGTTTCAGTACTTTAGAAACAGACCTGCTTGTTTTTCCCGTCAAGGACTCCCTAAATTATTTTAGTTATTAGCTTTGTATCCTTCCCTTCCTCCAAGATGGCATGTATGGTTCTTTCCCTTTCGTTTATCATCACAACAGCCCTGCTAGGGAGGTGAGGATAACAGATAATGACTGTTCCCAAACGCAATGCAAACTCACCCTTATGTCCAAACAAAAGCCTGCCAAAATGTTTTATAATATAATTAAGGCATGGGGAAAAGATGGACAGAGCTGGTCTTGAAAGGTTTATTCATACAAATCTAATTTTGAAACTGTAGTAAAATCTAACTACAGGAAGGGGAAAAAGTAAGAACAGAGAGCAGAATTTTGCATAGTGTAAGAGTTTGGTAGAAAGAAATATTACTTGCTGCATGTAATAAACATACGTTTACAATAGGGTTGTGTTGTGCTCCATTAATTTAAACCCAATGGGAAAAAGATGTCACTATAAAACACTTTCACTAGTGTTCAGAGTGGTGTTTCCATGTTGGTAATGAATAGAAGACAAACATTGGGAAGCCGGTTACATGAATGCTGCTATGTTTAATTAGTTTGATATATCTATAACTCTTTAGGTTTACCAAGATTATCAGCCAGGTACAAGAAACGGGAACTAAATTCAGGAGAACCAATATATGAGAGAGAAAGAGACAGACTTTTGTACTGATAAACTGAACACTGTATTTCCAACATCAGCAGAGGGTAAAAGATGTGTGATGGGGGCAGGAGGCAGGGAGCACATATGCCAGCTCTGGAGCTGGTATGTGCATTTTCTCACCCATTGGAAACATCTTTTTCTTTTTATTATTATTATTATCATAATCATATTATCATCATCAATCATGTCAAAATTTTAATTAAAAAAAACACCTGAGGTGCCCAGGAAAGGAAAAGTGCCACTCCACCCTCCTTTCTGCACTGCCGCTGCACACGTGGCAGAGTCCTGGATATGGTGGTTTATCCTCTTTTGGTTCTCCTTCCTCTACCCCCTTGGTTTGCATTAGTTCTTTAGAAGTATCTTTAAGTCACATTGTGAAATCTTAAAACTGTTTTGACATTCAAATCTTTGCATTTTATATTTTGAAAAAAATTGCATTTGTGAAGAATTTAAGTGTCAGTAGGAAGCAATTCTTCGGGTGTTTTAGTCAGTTCCCCTTTGCAGAAGCAGTTCATTTGTGACAATCAACAAAACATCTATAGCTTGCAAGCCAATCATCTGTACATCAGCTGCCCAGATACTGGTGAGTACAGCTCACTACTGTACTTTGTAAGGGAAGCCTCTGGTGTGTGTTTATTTGCTTTTTTTTTCTTTCTCCATCCTCTTTCAGATACTTAAATGCTGGCCAAAGCAGGTCTGTAGCAAGAAGAGATAAGGGCACACAGCCTGCAGGATCCCAAGATAAAATATCCACGGGGATTTTAGGCTTGGCTGGGGGAAGAGAGTCAGGAAAGAGATGGCAGAGATAAATGAGCTATACAATTACACACATACACCCACAATTGAAAAATTGCTGGCCCTCTTTACAATTATTAGGGTGAATTGTCTGAAATTAATTCAATAAAAACCTCAATAAAAATGGTCAAATACTGTGATAAAATCATAAAATGGAACTGGAAGTGTTTAAATTTAAACCCTTTCTCATTTTAAGACTGTTATAACAGTCTTCAAATAAATTCTTAGTAATAAGTTGTCTTTCTCATATGGATAGATAAACCAATTGCCTGTAAATGTAATGCAGTCAGAAAAAATCAATACAAATTTATTTTAAAAGATTAATTACTATATTAATTACTATGTGATGGCGTTGCTGATTGTTGTCAAAACTGGTGTTTCCATTCAGTATTTCAACTATTTCTCTTCAGACCTTTCTCATGACATTAAAAATCAGTTCTAGGCTGGTACTGTTTAGCAGGAGAACAGGATACATCTGGGCCACTCAGTGTTCCAGTCAATTGGTTATGCAGATGTGGTGTGTACATTCCACAAAGGACAGCTGAAGAAAGCCAGCACAGCATAGGAATAGAGGTTCATCTGTTGTTGTTATGTGCCTTCAAGTCGATCACGACTTATGGCAACCCTATGAATCAGTAACCTCCAACAGCATCCATTGTGAACCACCCTGTTCAGATCTTGTAAGTTCAGGTCTGTGGCTTCCTTTATGGAATCAATCCATCTCTTGTTTGGCCTTCCTCTTTTTCTACTCCCTTCTGTTTTCCCCAGCATTATTATCTTTTCTAATGAATCATGTCTTCTCATGATGTGTCCAAAGTATGATAACCTCAGTTTCACCATTTTAGCTCCTAGTGTTAATTCTGGTTTAATTTGTTCTAACACCAAATTATTTGTCTTTTTCACAGTCCATGGTATCCGCAAAGCTCTTCTCCAGCACCACACTTCTAATGAGTTGATTTTTCTCTTATCCGCCTTTTTCACTGTCCAACTTTCACATCCATACATAGAGATCGGGAATACCATGGTCTGAACGATCCTGACTTTGGTGTTCAGGGATACATCTTTGCATCTGAGGACCTTTTCTAGTTCTGTCATAGCTGCCCTCCCCAGTCCTAGCCTTCTACTGATTTCTTGACTATTGTCTCCATTTTAGTTAATGACTGTGCCGAGGTACTGATAATCCTTGACAAATTCAATGTCCTCATTGTCAACTTTAAAGCTACATAAATCTTCTGTTGTCATTACTTTAGTCTTCTTGACGTTCAGCTGTAGTCCTGCTTTGTGCTTTCCTCTTTAACTTTCATCAGCATTCATTTCAAATCATTACTGGTTTCTGCTAGTAATATGGTATCATTTGCATATCTTAAATTATTGATATTTCTCCCTCACACCTCCACCTTGGTCCACTCCAGCTTTCCGTATGATATATTCTGCGTATAGATTAAACAAATAGGGTGATAGAATACACCCCTGTCTCACACCCTTTCTCCACATTCTGTCCTTACAGTAGCCTCTTGTCCAGAGTATAGGCTGCACATCAGGACAATCAGATGATGTGGCACCCCCATTTCTTTTAAAGCATTCCATAGTTTTCCATGATCTACACAGTCAAAGGCTTTGCTGTAATCTTTACAGCACAGAGTGATTTCCTTCTGAAATTCCTTGGTCCATTTCATTATCCAACATATGTTTGCGATATGATCTCTGGTGCCTCTTTCCTTTCTAAATCCAGCCTGGACGTCTGGCATTTCTTGCTCCATATATGGTAACAGCTTTTGTTGTAGAATCTTGAGCATTACTTTACTAGCATGGGATATTAAGGCAATAGTTCAATAATTACTGCATTCCCTGGGATCCCCTTTCTTTGGAATTGGGATGTATATTGAACGTGTCCAGCCTGTGAACCATTGTTTAGTTTTCCATATTTGTTGACAAGTTTTTGTCAAAATTTGGACAGGTTCAGTCCCAGCAGCTTGTAGCAATCTATTAGTTTTCCATCTGTTCCTGGTGATTTGTTTCTTCCAAGTATTTTAAGAGCACCTTTCACCTCACATTCTAAAATTTCTGGTTCTTCATTATATTGTTCCTCCTTGAATGAATCTGTCATCCTTGCATCTCTTTTATAGAGTTCTTCAGTGTATTGCTTCCATCTTCCTTTTATTTCATTTTGGTCAGTCAGTATGTTGCCCTGTTGATTAAATTTCCCTTTCATTTCTCTAATCTTTTGGAATACGGCTCTTGTTCTTCCCTTTTTGTTGTCCTCTTTTATTTTTATACAATAACTTTTGTAATAGTTCTCTTTGTCCCTACATACTAGTCGCTGTATAGTTGCATTTAGGGTTCTAACCTTGTTTCTATCTCCTTTTGCTTTTGCTTTCCTTTTCTCTTTAACCATTTAAGAGTTTCTTCAGTCATCCATTGAGGTCTTTTTTTCTCTTTTTAACTACAGGTATTGTCTTTTTGCATTCTTCACTGATAATGTCTCTGACTTCACTCCATAGTTCTTCTGGTTCTCTGTCAAATAAGTTTAAAGCCTTAAATCTGTTCCTTATTTGATCTGTATATTCTTCTGGGATGGTATTTAAATTGTATTTTAGCGTTATGATTGCTTGATGTTGTTGTTCTTTAGCTTTACTCTGATTTTCGATATTACCAGTTCATGATCTGTACCGCAATCTGCTCCTGGTCTTGTTTTCTGCTACCAGTTTGATTCCTATATTGACCATTTGGAGATTTCCATGTGTACAGTCATCTTTTCGATTGCTCAAAAAATGTGTTTGCAAGAAACAAATTATTGGATTCACAGAATTCATTAGTCTTTCTCCTGCTTCATTTCTATCTCCTAAGCCCTATTTCCCCACAATTACTAGTTCTTCTCTGTTCCCTACTTTTGCATTCCAGTCCCCCATGATTATCAGCACATCTTGGTTTGATGTGCGATCAATTTCTTCCTGTACTTCTGTGTAAAATCTCTCCAATTCATCTTCTTCTGCATTTGCTGTTGGAACATAGACTTGGATGATGGTTATGTTAATAGGTTTCCCATTAAATCTCATTGATATAACTTGCTCAGACCTTGCGTTATAGCTCTTAATTGGTTTTCCTATATCACTTCTCACTGTTAAAGCAACCCCATTTCTTCTTAATTTCTCATTTCCTGCATAAAATATTTTGCAGTTGCCTGATTGAAAATGTCCCATTCCCATCCATTTTAATCCACTCATGCCAAGTATTGTAATGTTGATATGTTCCATTTCTTGCTTGACAATTTCTAACTTTCCCTGGTTCATGCTTCTCACATTCCATATTCCTATTATGTGCATCGTACAACTCAGGACTCTCCTTTTGCATCTGTGCGCATCAGCCTCTGGGCTTCCTTTCCATTTTGACCCAGCTGCATCATTAGTCTCAGTGCTACTCGTACTTGTCCTTTGTTCTTCCCCAGTAGCTTGGTGAGTGCCTACTGACCTGGGTGTCTCATCTTCCAGTACCATCTTGTGTTGCATTTTGGATACACTGTTCATAGGGTTTTCGTGGTAAGAGGTATTCAGGGGTGGTTTACCTTTGCCTTCCTTTGAGTTTGGATGCCTCTTAGTCTGGTGTCTCAGCTTTGACCATTCCATCTTGGGTGACCCTGCTAGGAGTCTAGCCTCTTGGTCTAGACTCCTGATGGCATTGCTGTCAGCTTCTTCAACACTCTCAAACCCCCTCACCATATTAAGGTGTGCATCCTAGAGGGGGGGCATTATAATAGCAGCAGTTTTATTTTCAGTACCTTTCCTAATGATCCCTAGCATGGAATTTGCCTTTTTCACAGCTGCTGCACACTGGGCCGACATCTTCATCGAGCTTTCCACTACGATCCCAAGGTCTCGTTCTTGGTTATTCACTGCAAGTTCAAACCCCAGGAATGTATGTGACATTAAGATTTTTTGCTTTAATATGCAGAACTTTACACTTCTTTGCATTGAATTGCATTTGCCAGTTTACTGCCTGTTCACTAAGTTTGGAGAAGTCCTTTTGGAGCTCTTCACAATTCCTTTTTCTTTTAACAACCCTGAACAATTTAGTATCATCAGCAAACTTGGGCACCTCACTGCTCATCCCAACTCTAGATCATTTATGAACAAGTTCAAAAGCACAGGTCCCAACACTTATCCTTGGGGGACTCCACTTTCTATATCTCTACATTTGGAGAATTGCCCATTATTCTTCCTCTCTGTTTTCTATTTCCTAGCCAGTTCCTGATCCACAAGAGGATTTCTCCTCTTATTCCATGACTGCTAAAGTTACTCAGGAGTCTTTGGTGGGGTACCTAGTCAAAAGCTTTTTGAAAGTCCAAGTACACTATGTTCACTGGATCACCTCCATCTATGTGCTATGACACTCTCAAAGAAATCTAATAGGTTAGTGAGACAGAACTTAACCTGGCAGAAGCCATGCTGGTTCTGCTTCAGCAAGGCTTATTCTTCTGTATGCTTTAACAGTACTTTCTACCACTTTTATTGGGCCAGATGTTATGCTAACTGGCTTGTAATTTCTGCAATCCCCCAGATCTCTTTTTAAAGATTGGTGTTACATTGACCACTTTCTGGTCCTCAGGTATGGAGGTGGATCTAAGGGACAAGTTACCTTTTCTTGTTAGAAGTTCAGCAATCTCACATTTGAGGTCTTTGAGAACTCTCAGGTGGATGTCATCCAGACCCGCTAATTTGTCAGTTTTTATTTTGTCTATTAAGCCTAGAACTTCATCCCTCATCACCACTATTTGCCTCAGTTCCTCAGACTCTCTTCCTGCAAAAGTTAGTTCAGGCACAGGGATGTGTCCCATATCCTCCGCTATGAAGACAGATGCAAATAATTCATTTAGCTTCTCTGCATTCTCTTTATCCTGCTTTAGCACATCTTTGACTCCCTTGTCATCCAATGGTTCAACAGCCTCCATAGATGATCTCCTGCTTGGAATGTATTTAAAGGTTTTTATAATTTTAGCAATGTGCTCCTCAAATTCTTTCTTTAAAGTATTCCTTATTGTTTTCTTGCCATTTTTTTTTGCCAGAGTTTTTGTTTCTTTTTATTTTCCTCATTCAGACAAGGCTTCCATTTTTTGAAGGAAGCCTTCTTGCCTCTAATAGCTTCTTTGACTCTGCTCATAACCACACTGGCATCTTCTTGGCCCGGGTGGTACTTTTCCTGATCTGTGGTATACTCTCCAGTTGAGATTCTAATATTGTGCTTTTAAACAACCCCTAAGCATTTTGGAGTGATTAGACTCTCTTGGTTTTGGCTTTCAACTTTCTTTTTAGCAATTCTCTTTTGAAGTCAAATGTGACTGGGTTGGATTTTCTTGCCAATTGGCCATTTACATGTATGTTTCATTTTATAGCACTATAGTCTTTGCTCCCAATGATGGGAGTTGGTCAGAGTTGGTCAGGGTCAGGGATGATGGGAGCTATAGTTCAGAGCTTCTGGAGGGCTCTGCGTTGACTACCCCTGCAATAAGGTATGATAAAGTCAGTGCTTCAGTAGTGTGAGAGACACTTCCTTACCCCCAAATTACAGCCTCCTCTCATCCTGCAAACAGATATGACATTATAAACTGTCCTTCCGTTTTTGTTTTTCATTTATTTATCCCTTTAGGAGAAAGGAGATTCTATTCAAATTCAAATCCTTGCCCTGCAGAAAATTAAAATGGTTTCATCTCAGCAGCTCTTTGTGTGGGCTACTATGATGCTCTTAGCAGTGGTGACAGTGTGAGAACAAGCCTTTGCATCTGGAACTTTCCCCCCTCACATATGGTGTGTTTGTGTGCGTGCGTGTGTGTGTGCGTGTGTGTGTAATTAAGTGTGGGTGAATGGGGAATATCATGTTCCTGGAGGGGGCATGGCAGGGATTGTGAAAGGTAATTGTAATATGCTCGCTAGTAGTGACAAGGACAATTGAGAAGAAAATCGTAATGTACTTGCTGGCTGTAACACAAATGAATGGGAACCCAGCTGTTGAGATGTATTGTGTGCACCCCATTTGGCAAATTACAAAACACACTGTCTTCTTCTTCCATCCCACTGGCTCCTTCTGTTTGCCCCACCCCATCCCATTCTCCCTGTCCAATGCATAACTATCTTGTGGTCTTGTTGCTGCTTCCATACCCCACTTCCACAGTAATGTGGTAATAGCTAGGACTAATAAACACCTAGGCCACATTGATCATGTTATACATTTTCATGCCAGCAGCACAAGGCTGAACTTCACATGTGTTTGCTCTGCCCATTCATACTCAATGTGAGGCCTGCATTTGGATAGCCATACCTGAACACCAAATTTAATGTGAGAATAACCTGTAAGGTATAAAACTGTGTAGACCTTTGCATCTAATATGGTGCACCCCACCCACTTCAAATAGACATGATTGTTCTTTCTCTGGCTCAATCTCATTAAAAGAAAATTGATCTGCATTTACCGTGTTGTGTCCAAAACATTTCTTGACAGAATCCCTTAATTTTCTTCTAACCACTAGAAATTACACAAGCAAAACAAGCAAACACAAAAACTATCATTGATAATTACAGCTGAAACCTTTTAGCAAAGGTATAAACTTTGTCATTTACTGCCTGCGGAGAGGCAATCAAAATTAAATGAGATGAAATTACTTTGAAGTGTTTGGTTTCAGCTTTATCAGAGACTATATTAACCAGGTTCAAATAGGTTTTTAAAAAGAATTCAGACATCGTGGTGTAGCTGCATCTATGCAAATACCAAGGACCTTGACCTGAACAGATCATTGTTGGCTACCAAGAGTGCCTCCAGGGGCACCTCTAGACTTAATGTATCTTGTGAAATGGATTCAAGTGCATATCAGGAAATGCAGGATAGTGCAATTAACAAGATTTTTAAGATGTTTGGTTTTAAGATGTTTTAGCGTGCTTTTAGTGTTTTTGTTTGCCACCCTGGGCTCCTTCTGGGAGGAAAGGTGGGATATAAATTTAATAAATAATAATAAATAATACATTAAAATGGATTAAAGTGTTCTGACATCCTAGTGCAGGTGTGAGGAACCTTTGGCGCTCCAGATGTTGCTGAACTACAATTCCCATAGTCCCTGGCCATTGGCTATTCTTGCTGGGACTGATGAGAATTGTAGTTCAACAACATCTGGACAGCCCAAAGTTACCCACACCTGCCCTAATGCAACAAAACCCATTTTAAAAAAGGAAAAAGTTTTTGTGGTTAAGGAAGTAATAAGGAAATGCACTGAAAAATGTGGAATCAACTAATTATTAATGGGAAGATTTATAAACACCCTGAAATCAAATCAAGATGAATGAAGGATGAATATGCTGATTTGCTTGCACAAAGTTTATGTAGAGGTCAGATGATAACCTTGTATAACCTCCCTGCAAACAAATCAGAATGAATGCTCAGTAAAGACAGGATATAATCTGACCTCTGTGTAAATTTATGCAAGCAAATCAGGATGGGTGCTCAATAAAGAGGTCATCTGGAGGAGTCCCAAATGCAGGTTTAAAACTGCAAACAGATAAGTGACAACAATTTTTCTTAATGTATTGGATTTTCCCTAACAATTGTAAATCTGGATTAATTGGGGAGGGGGATACAGGCTGGCACAGGACCAGTGAGAAGCAGGTAGAGGGGGTACTGACTCTGAGGCGCCTAGACTCTGAGCTTCCATTAAAAAGTATGTCTACTCTAGAAAGGACATTTTAAGCACAATGTGCAGGTACTCTTCAAAGCCATTTCTGCAAAATGAGCCAGCCTGCTCCCACCTTTCAGTGTTCATACCCAATGACTGAAGTCAGAGCTGTGAGTGATGAGTGAGTTTTTTGGACATCAGGTTATAGGAATCTCCAGCGTCCTAAAAACTCTTTTTTTCCTTCCCTTTAGGGCACTTTTTGTGCTTGTGTCTCGTTTTCTAATCCATGACATCACCAGAATTTGTCCTTCCTTTTTGTCCAACAATCTTTCCTGTGGTAGGTTCATCTGAGATCAGTCATTTGCTGCAAATAATACAATAAGATGTTAAATACTCCCCCCCCCAAAAAAGACAAATGCAAAATGTGAAAAGTTTGCAAATAGGCTTAGGTATGTCTCCTGGTGTGCAGGAACTAAAGACTAGGCACTAATGAAGAATTCACTATCTAATTAATTTACAGCATAATGGTTTCATGGGGCTTACTTCCAAGTAAGTGGCTACAGGATTGCAGCCTAGGCTTTGGTTTAAGGTTGGCATTGGGGGAAAGCAGGATTCTTGTGCCTTTACCAGCTGTGGGGAAGGCAGAAATGCAGCAGGTTAAGCCTTTTGTAGTATGTACAATTCAGATCTTGGAAGTAATTTGTTACAAGTAACAAATTACTTGTAATTCATTACTTTTTTAAGGAACAAGTGGGCAATTCATTTACATTTTGATTGTAATAGAACTAGGAGTAACTTGATTACTTTGGTGGAGTAATTGTAATGTTTCTAGCATTACTTTTGGGCATTACTTGGGGGAGAAGCAGGGGAAGTCTTCTGTTCCTCTGATTTGTGAATGAAAATCATGTGCCACAAACTGGGCTTCTGTGCAGTGTTGCTCTTCCCTCATGCTCTGTGGGTGGGTAGGAGGCGACAAGGGAGGAGGTGGAGAGTGAGATGGGATGGAGTTGAGAAAACAATTGTTTAAAAAAATGGATGGTGGTGGTGAAGAATGGAGTGGAGGGGAAAAGGCTCCAGAGAGCAAGAACATGGATAAAGGAGGAGAAGGAGGCAGCAGTAGAATGGGGATAAAGAACTGTGGAGGTGAAAGATGACGTGTGTGTGTGTGTGTGTGTGTGTGTGTGTGTGAGTGAGTGAGTGAGTGAGTGAGTGAGTGAGTGAGTGAGTGAGAGAGAGAGAGAGAGAGAGAGAGAGAGAGAGAGAGAGTACTGTGTTTGCACTTGACACGTAAAGTGGCCTCCACCACCCTCTCTGGCTACTGTGCTGCATTTGCAGTATTTTAACTTTTTTGCATCTCAGGAAAATGTTTGCTTGGGTGAGTGTCCCTTAGTTGGTGGCAGGGCAGGGTCTGGGAGGTGGTTAAGTGAGAGAGATTATGCTTGCTGGCTGAGTGGGGGGTGGGGGTGTTGCACTTGGTTTGATGTGCAAAGATCTGAGTAGTGGCCTCTGCCACCTTTCCCACCTCCCTTACCAGCGGAGAGACCACCATTGCTATCTTATGGATAAAAAGAATCCACTACCTCTGTATGTATGTGTTTATTTTTAATGTTGTTTTAGGCTACTTAGATGTGCAGCTGCCAAAGCCAGCACTTTGTAGGCCATTTTAAAATGAACAACTGAAATGTAATTGTAGTGATTACTTTTGAGAAAAAGTAAAGTAATCAGTTACTTTCAGAGCAATTGTAATTGCAACGGCAATTACTACGTTTTTGGGCCATGTAATTGTAACTGTAATTTATTATTTTTTAAAAGTAATCTTCCAAGCTCTGGTACAATTATGGGGAAAGCTTTACATATTCTCATTCTGTCAGACATTTTATGACAAAGGCTTCCATTGATTTATTTTTGGAGCCTCCACTTCACCTGCAAAAGAGGACACAAATTTGCATGAGCCACAAAATAAATGCAAATTTTATGCAAATCTGTGTCCTCTTTTGTGAGTGGGTCAGGGGACTGGCATTTTGATACCAATGTCAGAATGTGGATGCTGTTTTCAGTAGCTGAGAACAGCTACCAGCCCGCTAAAGCTGCAATATGCTCAAACACATATAAAGCACAGGCAATACTTTCAGAAAGCTTTCCCTTTAAAAAGGCTCATTTCATTTCATTCTGTGTCTTTTGTCTAGGAAATACAGCTAAAAGACATTCATTGCAAAATCCACATTAATGAAATATCTTCATTAGGCCAACCAAAATGTCACAAAATACTCTGCAAGTTCTGAAGTTCTCCATAACTCATCTTAATCAGGCTAGAGAGTAAACAAAGCTGCTGGTGGAGGGTAGGGGGCAGGAAGAATTGTTTGATTTTGAAGCCATGGAATCTGCATTTAACCACATGTCACTGTGCATGTTTGGGGATCAGAAAGCACTGTGATGCTCCGAAGAGAGGAGCTATGAAACCAGATTACAAAATCACTTCCAGACAAAGAATTTCTTGGAGTGTTTGATACTGCTGAGTCAGGGTTCAGGACCTACAAGGATGGTATTATAGATTCAAATGACAGACCAGAAGATTACTGGCAGAGTCAGCACCAATGGTAAAGACCAATGGATGTCTAGGGAATATTGCACAAAAATCCTGCATAACTTCTTTGTACTTTTCCTTTCAAGGTACTGCATTCTATATGTCTCACTCAGTTCCCAAAAAGCAAAGTTAGCAGTGTAGGAAGCTGCTGTTTTGACACAGAGCTTCTTCAGATGACCTATTTACTGAGTATTCATCCTGATTTACTTGCTCAAAGTTTATGCGACAGATGATATCTGATTTTATTGAGCATTTGTTCCCATTTGTGTAGGGAGGCTATATACATAGGGAGAAGAACACAAGAAGAGCCTGCTGGATCAGGCCAATGGCTCACCTAGTCCAGTATCTTGTTCTCACAGTGGCCAACCAGCTGCCCAACGGAAGTGCAAAAAGCACTGCCCCCTCTTGCAGTTTCCAGAAACTGGTATTTGGAAGCATACTGCCTCCACCTATGGAGGCAGAGCATAGCCATCATGGCTAGTAGCCATTGATAGCCTTTTCTTCCATGAATTTGTCTAATCCTCTTTTCAATCCAACCTCTTTTCAATCACTGCCTCTGTGGGAGTGAATTCCAAAGTCTAACTATGCAACTAACTGTGGGATGAACAAATCTGTCCATTTTGGTTTTTTTCTGTTGCTCATTTTTCTAGTCTTGTTCAGTTCTTAATATTTTCACATTAGTTTGCTTTAAAAAAAAGTCCCCATGAAAATTCATCAGCTTTTCAGTGTTAATATATGCTTTTTTGTGTGCAAATTTGCCTAATAGACATTTTTGCAAAGCAATTTCTCCTAATATAATACATTTTTGCATGTTATTTTCCCTAAGATATGCATTTTACGCATACTATACCCCAATATATGCATTTTTGTATACATTACTTGGCTCGAGAACTGCATTGTAAAATTCAGAAAAGTGCAAATTTCAAAAGGTGGCTGTTTCAATATGCATATTGTTTTGGAAAGTGCAAATTTGGAAGGTTCACTTATAAATATGAACTAGATTGAATTTCTCCCCCATCCCTAGTTATATAGCAATGGATATTCATCCTGATTTGCGTGTACAGAGTTTACACGTTGGCCTGTTAATACTCATTCACCCCACATGTTTCAGTGCATTTCCCTATCACTTTCCTAAGCGCCAAAAGACCATTACAAAAAAAAGTGGGCTTATTTCACACTGTCAGGTGGGCTTGTTGCACTCTCTCACAGGATGACAGAGCACTTTAATCCACTTTAATTGCACAAACCTAAAGTTCTAGTATGTGCTTGAATCCCTCCCACAAAATACTGACTGTATGGAGGTGACCATAGTCTTATTAGGTTGCGTCAGAACATCATTATGCTTTCATGGCCTCTGGAGAGAGAAAAACACCATTCCATCTAGAACTTGCATTTTCCGTGTTGGAATTCACAATCACTTCCATTAGGATAGTGCCTTCTTTTCCTCTTCTCTGCAGGAAGTGATCAATGGATGGCAATGAGGGTTTACAATTCCGGGCAGAAATACAAAATCCAGACATCCCTGAGCCAGCCTTCCTTGTTAGGTGGGGCAGGTACATTTCTAGGTGGGGCATTTTTTGGGCAGGGGGAAGAGGTACATAGCACCAGTCAATCCCCTCCCCATTTGCTGACGGAGAGGATGTGAAAGCCAGCGGGAGGGAAAGGCAGTGACGTTTCCCCGCAGCTGCTCCATGCAGAGTGTGTTAACTTACATAATGGGCTATGTGAAGGCCAAGTTTACAGAAAATTCAGTATGAGCACAAGGAATTAAATGACTGGCATATTTTTTGTTTCATAAGAAAAAAGGATATTAAGGTTACATTGAACAAGGGGATACCAAAAGACGCAAAACAAGCAGAATTGTTCATGCTATAACTAAGAATGAGTGTGGAACTTGTCTTCTCAAAAACTAAGTTTTAACCTTGTATCATGACAAAACCAACACCAAAAACAAACCCAGAAACAGAGTAAGAGCACGTTACAATGCAACCAAAGTCAAGCATTTAGGAAGAGTGGTGCTGAGAACAATATGCATAGCTTTCTTGTAGAAGTTAATGAGATCGAATTGTTAACTTTGTAAAATATTTACTGCATAATAGACTTCCTTTCGTAAACTTATAAAAATGCTTGATAAACATGCAAGAATGCTTTCTCAATGGTAGGTTCCCAATACACCTTTTCAGAGAGAGAGAAAATGCGCAGCACCTAAAAATCATACTTTCAAACAATTGCAGCTTTAGGTTTTTCCTAAAATTAAAGCAATGTACTTCTTAAAATTATAATTAAGGTTAGCTGTCCTTCATTTTTCAAATGCAAGAAAAATCAAAGTTGCTAAATGCATATGTGTCACTGAACCTTGAAAAGGCTTCATGTTGAGCTACACACATTGGGAAAATCAGAAATTAGGCCTGAATTACAGCCTAAGGGTGCAATCCAACTAATATTTACGCTGGGCTGATGGGAGTTGGATATGGCAGACCCCTGGTTGAGCTGGCAGGGTCCTTGCCCTGCTGGGCTCCATTGACAGAAGCTCCTCAGCCATGGCAGAGCTGGGACCCTCCGCTGGGGAAGCCTCCACTGAGGGTCTGCTGGTGGAAGCCAGTGTAAGGCCTGAAAAAGGGGTGCTCTGGGGATATGTCAAAGGAGGAGCCTAGGGGGGACTTACGCAACATCCAACTCCCATTCAGAGAGTTCCTGCAGATCCCAATCTGGGCCAAAGTTACCCCAAGAAAAAGGTTGGTCTAAGAAAATAGTTATAATGGAAGTCAATGGGGAGCGCTTACTTGCTGGTAGGGGTATTTGGAGAGCTGGCTTTATTTCCCCATTCATGCATGCAGCTCCCGGCTGAACTGATGTTTAGCTGGCCTGGCAGCTCCCGAACAGCAAATAGATGCCATGGAGCTTCCCACAGGCTCCTCCTCTGCTGGCACTCCTTCTGCTGGCTTCCCATGAGTTGGATCGCTCTTTATGTACAAGGCTGTTTTTTTCGGGATCACATAAGTCATTATAGGGTGATTGTGATCTTTAAAAATCCACGCTTAGTCAGGGAAAGGTTTGAGTGAGCAGACTGTTGGGGGCTCTTCCAAATGAGGCTTTTGTTGTGCACTCGCCCTGCCACATTCACTGAATTTTTCAGAGGGTCCTATTCTTCAGTTGCTTCTGTTCTTAAAACAAGCTCTCATTCTTTAAATGGAGGATGTCGTCTGTCATGCCACAAAGTGAAAAGACAATTTCCCAAAAAATTGGGATGGGGGGACACAGCTTGGGAGGGGCATTTGCATCTCCACTTTGGCTACAGGGTTGCCTACCAGCTATACCTAGTTCAGACGTAGAACAGATTACAATCAGTTTAACTACAATTTCACATGCGGCACTTAAAGTACTTTTGAGGCTCTCTGCCAATGTTAGTGTGGAGGTGTGAAACACAAGTGCTGTTTTAAGTAGACTTGCACCAGGTTTTTAACTGACTGATAGGATTCTGATTTACAATCCCATAGCTACTTCTCTGCATTACAGTACGTTACCAGTGGACAGGCATGTTTTATCTGAAGTATACCAGGTAGGACACTATCACCTAGATTCAATTTTGGGTCCACTGCTGCTTTTGGCCAAAGGAAAAAAAAGTCACTTCTACTTCAGCTATTAAGTGGCTTTAAAAAAGATTAGGCATTCCTGAAGTTGACTAGGGTTGAGTGAAAACAGTCTCCCGAAATTCTCCAAACTATTTGTGGGTGGCATTTCTCTGGATATTCTTGAGGGCAGAAGTGAAATTCTCCAAGTTTTTCTCAACACCTCTTTACCCAGGCTATGGTTGAACAGTTGTCTTCCTTCCTTCTGCATGGCTGTTCTCTACTGCTGCTTTGTCAATTTTGTTATTAGTTGACTTCACGGTTTTATTTTATGGTTTTAATTATAATTTGTATCTGTTTTAATGGTGGTGTTTTTGTAACTCACTTCAGAAACAGTCCGTTACCAAGTTATAACTTGAAGCTATAACTACAAATAATAAATAAATTTAATTTTGGCTCAAGTAATGTTGACTGAAATGATGGGTGGAGGAAGGAAGTCATGGGCTGAGAGAGGAGGTCTGGCAGGAGGAGGGGCCAAGCCCATTGGTTCCTTCAACAATATTAAAATAATTTTAAACAATAGTAAAGCTGGATCTACAGCTGTGCCCAAAATTCACAGATAGTAAAACTGGGGGTGCCCATTCACCAAATATTATCCAGGGGAGGATTAAAAGAGAAGAACAGTTCAGGAGGAGTCTGAAAAAGAACATTTTCAAAAAATTGTTAGAAAATTATTTTCTGAGAAATTATGGCTCAGCCCTAAGTTAAATAAACAACACAATTAGACCATCATGGTCACACTTGTGGTCTTGAGTTCTAGAGGTATTTGGCTGGCCACTGCTAGAGATGTTGGAGTAGATGGCATTTGATCTATCCCAGCAGGGTTCTCATGTTCTCATTTAGGGATGGGAAAGCTGTGGCCCTCCATAGGTTGGACTATAATGCCAGTCCTCTCTAATCTTGGGCCATGGGTTCCTTATCTAAATGCAACAACTAAATCCTGAATCAGCACCCCTGTGTCCCACATATACCACACATATTTTCTCTTTTTACACATTTATTTCCCAGAGATCCTCTCCCATTTCTTTCCCTACATGTTTCCATCCAGACTTTAATTTCCTTCCAAATCCTGACTACACCCTCCCCAAAGAAAGACCAATACTTTTTCACTCGGTCAAGGCAGCTAGGTCTCCTGCATCTGGTTGGCCACTATGAGAACAGCGTGTTAGACTAAATAGGCCATTGGCCTGATCCAGCAGGCTCTTCTTATGTTCAGTCTTTGTGGCATCTGCTACACAAGGTTGCAAGTGGCCACTAAGTGGGTGGGAAGACAGGGATCTATGTCCATGGACAGCCGTGCAGTCATGGCCACAGATCCAGGCAAGACAACCAGCCCACCTCTCTGCCAAAGGCAAGACTCAGCTGAAGCAATGTGTAAATGAGCAACTGCAGCCCAGTTTTCTGATTTAACATTTTCTGGAACATCCACATCACTGACAGCTGCAAAACTATTGAGCTAATGAGCCAGCCAGTCACTTTCCATATCTCTCCTGCTTGAACAACAGAGAGGGAGCATGGGATGTTCCAGCATTGCCTGGGGGGCGGAGCAGGCCAAGAAGAAACCTGCAAATTCTGTTTGGGCACCTATGCCAGCAAAGAACTTCAGAGCATCTATTAGGTACTACTTTTTGTTTTTTAAATAAAACTTGTGCTTTTTGGTGTGCTTTGCTCTTGAGGTGGTGATTCAATGTGGTGTGTGCACCGAATAAAAAGTCACAACTGATTGCTTGTGGTATAATCATTTTCTCATCTAGAGGTTGCCTTTTCTCTTCACCCTGCTGGACTCTGGAGAGGTGAGCTGTGTAATGGAATGGAGGGAAATGCAAAAGTGTACTTCTATTGAGTACAATGCAGAAAGTACCCTTGTCTCATATTTCAGTCATCAACAGTCACATTGTATACATGATCCTGTAGCATCTTTTGTAGTAGCATCTTAAGTGATCAGTGTCTTGGGCAGTTGACCATCTGTAATAGTTCTTGGAGTATAAAGCATCCCCATGTTTTAAGGCAGTGTTTCCTGGTACTGTCTTTCACGTCTTTAAGCAGGTGGCATAGGAAAATGCTCAAAATTTGCAATGCAGCAAAAGAGATTCCTTACTGGTTGACGACAGAAGAAATACAAAGGCCAGAATGATGTGATACACTCACTTTGGGCCTGCTCCCCCATAAGATGTAGTTTCATTTATCTTCTCACCTGATGGGATCATATTGTATGCCCCTGCCAACAACAGCCAATTTTGTGGAGTGTGTGGTGGATGAACACATAACATGATGTCACACAATATTATTGTTTTTGGTGTCAATGCCGTGTAGAGTGTAACCTAATTCTTCCCATAGAGCCAACATGCTCAAATTGCAGGTAGACCAGCCTCTTTATTTTTTGTGACAGCTCCCTTAGCTACTGTTTTCAACGGCCCATGATTGGGCTAAAATGAGGGTGGGGATTGGTGGGGACTTGAGGATTTCATTAAGGGTCTTCCTACCTTTTCTTTCATAAATTGAGACCTAGCTAAGTCTTAATGGGGCTCATTATTTAAAACCATTTAAAAATTTATCTACTATGCTTATACCCCACTTTTCCTTTAAAAAAGCCTGTCAGGACCCTTCCTGTCAGGTTCCCACCTCAGGCCACCACCTGCTAGGATCCTGCCTGTGGCTACCGCCTTGTCATGGTCCCACCTCAGGGTCCTGGTTTTTAAATGGTTCTCTCACAGGCTTTAGCAAAGATCTCTCAAGATCCCACTGCTAGGCAGCACCACCAGTCACTCCCAGTAATTCAATATTGCCTTGAGACTGTGCCTTACTCTCCTCCAGGCCTATTGATACTTTGTGTCTGGGTGCACTTGCAGGCCACAATCCCCCTGTATCTTTGTGCCTATAAAGATTACAGCCCTGGGTTGCTCTGGATACCTGATGATGTTACACTATCTCTTCACCGCTGCCACCATTGATACTGTTTCCCAACCTTGGTATATGCCCTGCCCACCCTTCTGGTCTGTGCAAACCCAGCCAAGGATCAGGCGTTAGGTAAACCAAGAAATATTTATTTATATAAACAGGAATAACAAGATTACTTAAAGGTATAGTTTAACAAGTGTATGGTTTCATCAGATGCATTACTCTTTATGTTACCAGTTGTCAATAACCTGCCTCACTACCAGCCTAGTCCAATCCAACCCACAAAACCAACCAACAGCCTCCCTCAGAACTCCCACCAACAGAACTCTCTCTCAACTGTCATCCTCTCATTTATACCTTCAGACACTCAAATGCTCAGCCAATCATAATACAACATTCTCCAGCATTCCAGCCCATGTACTCCCCCCTCTCACTCAATCTACTTACCATATATACTCTAATAAACCCACACTTATCATATTTACAGTATTATAAATACAGGGGCATCACAGGGACTTGTGAATTTCATTAAGGGTCTTCCTACCTTTTCTTTCATAAATTGAGACCTGGCTAAGTCTTGATGGGGCTCATTATTTAAAGCCATTTAAAAATGTATCTACTATGCTTATACCCCACTTTTCCTTTAAAAAAGCCCAGAGCAGCTAATAAGCATTTACTAGTAGTCTCCCATCCAGGCCACCTCCACTTATCTACAAGAATGCTGCAGCACTGTATATATACCCAAACCATTCAATATACTGATTGAATTTCTCTGATGGTATGCTTCCCCCGCTTTTTGTACTAGGTGTTCCAAATACATCTTAAGTTGATTTGCAGGTAAGAAACTGATGAAAAGAAATCCCTGAAGGAACATATCTTTGAGAAAAAATACAGGCCTTTTCTTGAAAGGCACAGATATTTTTGCTGAATAGTCCAAAATAATGCTTACCTGATTACACATTATGCAAAAGTTGCATATACCTATAAAAGAATGGATTTGATTATTAAAGAGACTAATTGAATAAGATGCTTACCCCTCATTAAATTGGTGCCCAATCCCCTCTGCATTCTTAAGATCAACTGTGTGAGCTTATGTACAAGACATAAAAGATAAATACTTTTTTTAATGTGTGCTTTAGGAATGCAATGCAACCATGGGCAGGATTTTAGGCAAAGAAATTAAAGCTGCATACAAGGGCACTTTTACCTTTCCTTTTTATTTCTTTTGGCAAGTAGATTCAATTAAGCAATTGATTTTCACATAAAGAACAATTTTATTCTGCAGGCCTGATTTGCTAGCAAATGAGCAAGAATAATAAAGAAGTCTGCTGCTGTACATTTATTCCTTGCACAATAAAAAGAGTGTGTGGAAACCAAATTGGTACAAATGAGCTGGAACAATATTGATCTCTAAACAAAGATGCACAACAATCATTTATGTGCAATTTCTATATACAGCAGCCATTCTGTTACTCTCTAAACATAATTGAAGGAATTTGAGTACAAAGGCTATTAAATGGACAAAACACTACTGGAATCTCACATTCAATTAATTATTCTTCCTTCTGGGAGAAAGGGCGGGATATAAATTGAATAAATCATCATCTTCGTGGATATCCATACTATAGATTTAAACTGGCCATTCTTTTTCCACCAGGGAACCCTGGGAAATGTAGTTCTGTAAGGGCTAAAGATTTCTGACAGAATTGTCAACACCTTTTCCAAACTACAGTTTCTAGACTTCTTTAGAAGCTGTGACGTTTTAAATTGGCATAAAACTGAAACAAATCTGTACTATGGATGTGCCCTTAACATTTCTCCCCTCACCCCCCTAAACCAGATTGCTAACCTCTTGGGGTCAATGGGCACATATGAAATGTTGACAGTGCTGTTGGTGCCAGCCACAAAAGGGCATGGCACAACACAAAATGGTTGCCATGGGGGTGTGGCAAAATGGCTGCCACATCTAGAAGAGCAGAAAGAGAACCACAAAATGGCGTAGGCATACCCCCATCAGTTGCCCCATCCATGAGGCATCATGCCACTGTTGCACTTGCTCATAGAGAAAAGCTTTTTGCATCTCTTCCATCAGAACCAATGGGAGGGTGGACATCCAGTCTGGAATCCAATGAAATATGGGCATGTTCAATGTATGACAGGCTGAGTCAGCGCAAATAGGAACTGAGCAGAAAGAACAATCTCTTGTGTATTGCAGATTTTGAGTGAATATTTATAGAGACATATTGTAGGCACTGTAGGGATTCTGGCAGGCACACAGAGTGCTATGTTAGCAACTCCTGCCCTAAACAGACCTTAACACAGCAATAGATTCATTTCTTGGTTTGGGTACACTATTACCTCTCAGTCTCATGATAGATCCATTTTTTTTCCTGTTTCAAGGTTATATTTTCCATCACCTGATGTTGAGCTGAGTTCAGATGTGGAGGAAAAATAAGACCCATTGGTGGTATTCAATGCTCAGAGTAGACCCACTGAAGTTAATACACCTGACTAACTTAGGTTCATTCATTTCAGTGGGTCTGCTCCGAGTAGGACTAGCATTGAATACAACCCCATTGTTAGATTGTGTGTTGTCATGTGGCAGTAACCAGTGCCAGAGTGAAAATGGATGCAGGCAGGCTTAACAAATTTCCAAAGCAAAAACAAGAATAGAAACATTAAAGCAACACGTTTTTCATGGTTTACAAAATGGGGATTTGATCCTTATAACCTAAATTTAGGAAACATGTATTGTAGCTGTTCACCCAGCGGAGAGTATGATGAAGGTTACTTTCACACTGGGCATTCACTGTGGGAAAGCCACATTTTGTTCATTCACTTTTTAAGAAACATCTGCATAATGTCATGAATAAAACATCCTTGTCCCATGTTTTCCTGTTGAGAAGCCTCCCCCCCATCCTCATAAAATCTGACATTTTAAAAACATCAGTGGAACAGCTGTGCAATTTTTTCAGGTGTAGATGACCGATTGCACACCTGTTCAGTTGGTTGTTCAGCTGGATGGCCTATATTGATTGCGCTAGCCATTTTCTTCTCTATGGTTTATCTTGCCTATCACCTTAACCCTTCACTTCCCGAATAGTATTGCCTTTATATCATTTTCTTTTCACTCCTTCCCTCAAAATTGGGGGAAGGGGGAGGAGAAGAATCATAACGGGGAGTGTAGTGAAGGAAGAGGGAGGATTTAATCTATTTATTTATGATAGTCCCATTGTAAACTGTCATTGTAAACATTTGGAATGGGGGAAAAGGAGAGTGCCCACCTGGCTACAGAATGTAATTTGGATTCCAGCATTTTAGCAACAGAGTTGCTATTCCGCTTGCAGCTAAAATGAGAACAGCAATGATTGGGTGCTGCTAAATCATCCATGTGTAGAAGCACCTGAAATAAAATGAACGTGAGGTGATTAAAAGTTGAATGAGCATACAGAGAAGAATCCAGCAACGTCAATGTAGAAAACGATGCTGTAGCCTGAGAGGAGCCTTAGCTCAGAACTGAACGGCAAAATATGTTTGATTAAATCAGTTTTACAGAAGCAAATAAAGAGCTACAGTCTGAGGGCAGTGTGTCCTCTGTACTGCAGCTGTTGTGTGTGTGGAATTCATATACAATTTAATTCCAGTCTTCAAACAAACAGGCAATAGAATGAATTTGTACAGAATTGGAAGTTCTTCAAAAAGGGATGTTTGGTTATTTCCCCCCCCCTTCTTGTTTACAGTGCCCATCTAGGTCCAAGTTCTTTGTGGGCAATCCACTTTCATTAGACAACCTGAATTTCCCGGTGTGGCATACTATGGAATCCTGCCCACAAAATAGTGACAGTTTGGATGTGCCCCTGGTTAATTTTGTCTTCTAGAAGACACTAACACTTTAAGTGTTTAGGATCCCAAAATTTACAATAATCTGGGAAACTGATCACCTCACGACTCTAGCTCTGTTCAGGCGTTTAACAAGACAAGTAAGGGGGGGTCACACATGCATCCCCTGCTCCTGACACCCCTGTCCCTGCCCACCTCCATATCCAACTGCACTACATTGTGCAGGAAAATGTGAAGGGGGCTCTTAACTGTGTTTGACTGAACATGCTTAGAATCTCTCTATTATCAAGAACACAGTGTCATCAAGGCTCCAGAGCAAAAGTTCTAAGCATGTTCAGCCAAATGCTGAACCCTACCATTCAACATGGGAAGAGTGGAGTGGAGAAGTCAGGTGCAGCACATGAGAAGAGGTTGAGGGCAGGTCCTTGTGTGCAACCCTGCCCCTCCTACTCATTTTGGCAGTCCCTCTTCTTGCATAACACCTGAATGAGACTTCGGTATCAAGGGACGTATTTATTTTTGGCATGAGCTTGGTGCTGTTCCTAAAGATACATTTTTTTTTACCAGGCACTTGAACATAGTGGCAACAGAAGCCAGTCGCCACAGTTTAATCACACTTAATAACAAGCCATCAGCACAGTTAGCCGGGAATATTACTTCTGTGTGGCCTTTGGCAACAGCACATAATCACTCATCTCACAGAAAATGAATTAAGAACTGAGAAAACTGGAGAAAGGAGCAAAAAAAAAAAAAAACCATAGAGGAGAGAGAGAGAGAGAGAGAGAGAGAGAGAGAGAGAGAGAGGGTGTTTACATGTCTCAACTTGTATAGGGACTTGATGAACTAGTCTTTAGAGCCTAGCAGAACATGAACAAAATAGCTTGAAATGCAGGTGCAAAGAGGACAAGGCAGGCAATTCCAAAGAGCAGGGAGCATGAAAGCTGCTGAAAGTTTCAGGAAGTACTTACCATTTTCTGGCAACTCCTTACGTTTCTTTTACGGCCTGTGTCACCTCTTGCAACTGTGGCAGTGGGCATGCTCACAGTGGCCTGTTATTCCCCACCATCACCATTGCCCCAGATCATCATCATCATCATCACTGTTTATTTGTATGCCGCCTTTCCATAACAATTTATGCGCAAGGCGGCTCACAACATGAACAGAAAAAAAGTTACACAACTCAATGTAAGAAATAAATTCAAATGGTCAGTAAGTTAACAAAAACATCATTAAAAACATACAATAAATTGATACATCCTTATAATTCCTAATAAAATCCAACAATAAAATACAGAAGCATAATCCCAATAACAGCAAAACAAAAAACCAACCATCAGAAATTAAACTTTTACCCAAACAGAAGCCCCTAAAGAACACCCCACAGTCAAGGTGGTCTTTGGCATCTTTAGGTAGTGATACCTTTTACAGCTGCAGTCGGTCAAGGCCCCACCCTTCCAGTCCAGGTGGAAAGAGGCCAGCAAGCAGGGAGACGGTCTTACAGCCAAGAACTAGGTCATGATGCAGCACAGAAGTTGCCAACCTTTTTGAGCCCGTGGGCACATTTGCAAACCAAAGACACTGTCATGGGCACCACACACACCACAATCTATTCTACTGGCTACAACAGAATGCTTCTTTGAAGCCTAATTTCAGTGGGGGGAGGGAATGGAGGAAGTGAAAGCCTCGGAGGGTGCATGCATCCCCATGGGTACCATGCTGACAACCTGTGAATTTGTAGCATCATACTGAAGGGCATCCCTGGAAAAAAGCCCAAGACATTTTGCTGCCTGAAGTCTAAGGCAAGATGCTCCCTCTCATCCAATTCTCTGTACAGAAGTTGAGTGGAGATGGAGAGACACTGACAGGTGAATCATACACCAACACTGGCTGCCTTCACTGCACCTGAGAACAGCAACCTAACTTAGAGGATGCCTCTGACACCTGAAGCAGCTGCCTCCCTCTGCCTAATGGGAGGGATGGCTCTGTCTCTGAAATAATATGTTCCATATAATTGCTTGAAGATAACACTGCCATGGAGGGATCCTGACGTTCTAATTAAAAATACTCCTCCCCCCCTTCCCCCTTGGTTGAAACCTTAGGAATAAGTTGTATTCAGACTTCCTTCTAATACTGAAATTATTTATTGAAATTAATAATGTGATCGGGGCAAAATGTCCACACAACCCAATTTGAAGATGGGCAATGAACCATTTGTCCGAAGAGAAAAATCATTAATAAAACTACTACAGCATGTGCATTTATTTAAATGTGTTTGTTTTATTTTTAAAACAAAAAAACACCTTTCTTCCAAAAGGACTTCAGGCCAGCAAACAAATATATTTAAGATTACAAATGCATTATAAAGCAAACCAACAGTACAATAAATTGAAGAGGAACACGACCGTTCAACCAGAAAAATATACCAAAATCTAGAATGCTTGGGCAAATATGAAGTTTTTAACTTAGCACTGAAAAGAATGTATGACATACAAAGACATCATCCTTCAGATATTTGAGCCCCAAATCATTTAGGGTTTTAAAGAGAAGCACTGGCACCTTGAATTGAGTTCAGCGGCAAACAGGGAGTGAATGTAGTTCTTTTAGGACCAATGTAACGTGGCTCCACCTGAATTTCTGACAGCTGACTACTCTACTAGTTAAAACTTTTGGCCATGTTCAAGGGCAAAGAAGTCTGTCAGTGTAGTCCTTTTGAAATGTCAAAAGGTAATGTCATTTAACAAGAAGGACTATTTTCTCTTAATCACTTTGGCTATGATACATTTACAATGTAAATGTATTTTTGGAATACTTAAGGACTTGCATACTTGCACAAGGGCATCTGCTTCTCTCCTTGGTTGCAGTTCCTTGTACTGCACCAGGCAGTTTCCTAAGTTCCCGTAAATTTCCAGGACTTTGTCAGGAGGTGCATGAAAACTGCATCTGGAAAGAGGAACTTTGGAAACTTACTTTTTGGGCTCTTTGGCACAAGGCCATTCTTTGATTTTTATCCCCTAGTGCTGCACTGGGCGTATTTCAGGCCTGTGGGATCTACTCTTTCTTTACATACTATGAACCACTGTGGTGCAGCAGTTGGAGCACTGAACTAGGATGATTGGGCAGGAGCAGATCGCCTGGTGGGGCAGACCTGCTGCCATAAGCTTCTCTGCAGCAGCATTACTGCCTCTTACCAGGAGGGGGCAGGGAGGGGCGAGGGGGCAGGGAAGTTGGGACTGGGCAGATGCACCAATGGAGCCAATCTGGTGTTCCTGCCTGTGTACCCACCCTGGCCTCATCACTTCTGCTTCACTCCTCCTTGTAAGCAGCAATGATGCCACTGCCCGGAGGCTATCGTTGCATCTTTGCCCCACCGGCAATGGAGGGTGATGGCTCCGATATCAGTGTGGCAGTGAATCTGCTCTGGGTTTTAGTCTGAACTTTCAAGGAGCTGAACCATTTATGCTATGCCACCTTCAGCTCCGTGGATAAAAGGTGGAATATAAATGAAACAAGTAATAAAAATAAATTATTATTATTAATTAGCCATATTAGTCGATTGTTACCGAAAAGGTCTCCAAGTGAATTATATTTAGTATTGTTTCCACTGTTTGTCAACAGCTCTCCAGGAATTCAAATGGGGTCTTTCTCAGGCCTACCAAGAGATGCTGCAGATTGATTTTTCTGAAAAAAAGAAAAGTCACTCTAAGGTGTGAGCAATTATCTGTCCCCCATGTAGCTTTTTTGGGGGGGAAGGGGGGCAATTAGTCTGTCTTCATGCTCTGGAATGATCTTCAAATATTATTTTGCAATACTGTATGATCATACATTTTTATATCTGTAAGTGCCTCTGATTTCCCCCCCTCTATCTCCTCTTGGGGATATTGAAGGAAAGATGTAAAGTTCAAGTAGCTCCACTGATTAGTCAGCTGATGGGCTAATACAACTACAGCAGAGCTCTGGAGCAGAAGTCTCAAGGGATATTAATCCAAGCATCAATATAAGAATATAGAAGAATCTGAAAGACAGAAATAAGGCTGCCTGTTCTGTTTTCTCCAAGAGCAAGAGCAGCAGCAGCAGCAACTAGTAAACTCTACACCATTTTGGCTACTGCCCAGAACCTACTTCCTATAAATCAGTGGCGACTACTCTGGAATACCAACACATCGTGGATTCATTGCAGCCTTTGCTGACCATCCTTACAAGGGCTCGATTAGATCCCATACAGTGAGCAGAACCAAGTGATAATCCTATTCCTCGACGCTGCGACTTCAGGCTGCAGCTGAATGAATTCTGCTGTTATCGCAGTTGCATATCTAAATGACTGCACCCCCCTTAAAACAAACGAACAACCCCTCCCCTGCATTTAGAAAAGCAATAGGGTTCAACAAACATCTTCCTGACATGTTAATTTTCTACGTGCATCCGACTTTTTTTGGGGGGGGGGAGTAAACGGGAAAGCATTAAAAATGCAACACCACTCTGCCCCGCCCCGCCCCGCCCCTATTTTAGTTTGAAGTGGTACAATCCCGGACAGACAACAACACACAACAAATTTTAGCACTTGAACCTACTTTATGTATACACTTCCCCTGGATCCTGTCTCCTTTCAAACACAGCTTTCGCGTAGGGAGCATGACGTGGTGGAGGTCTGCCAACAGTCTCCGGATTAGGGCGCTGCTAGTGCTATATCGGGATTAAGTGGTCACTGGTTAAATGCATGCCTCTTTCTTTAAAAATCAACCACACAAACACTTATAAATCCTAATTTAAAAGGGGAAGGAGAGGTCGCCATAGTACTTGGAGAGAGTGTTTTTAAAAATTTACCGTGAGAGATCCACTTTGATTAATAGAAAATCCACAGTCTGCTGTACCATAATATACACCCCCTGAATCCAGAGCACCGTTCCCCCCATCACAAAATTCTGTCCCATGTCTCATCCACCTTCGCTGCCGTGGATTTTTTGCCGTGAGGACCAACTGACTCCTAGGTCTGCAATCCTTTACGCACCTATCAGTAAATTCCACTGAATTCTGTGGTCTTACTTCAGAGTAAACACCACTGAACTCAGTGGTCTTACTTCTGAGTAGATGCGTATACAGCGCTGTGGTATGCAAGTCCTTGCTCAGTCGGTTAAATTGTTAAGAGGGAGGCGCCGAGGGTCAAGCTTGGCCAGAAGCGACACCATTTATATTTTCAGATTGCATGGCACAGCTGTGGGTCTCCAGAGGGACTCGCTTCCTGACGAGGATCTTTCCACGGCGCGGCAGCGCTCCGGTACTGTATTGCGAGTCGGTCGCGGGGCGGAGCCCTGGAGGAGAGACGCGCGGCAATCCGATTTAAACTCCGCCCCTCGGGGGACAATAGGGGGGGTGCTTTTAGTGCTTCGAAGCGCCTCCGCTGTTGTATCCCTCTGCGCGCTCAGTAGTAGAACGAACTCGGGCAGGTGAGCACGCCCGCGCCTCCCTCGGCCCGGAGATGGGAGAGCCGCTTCAAACTTCGAGCGAGAGAGACCGGGCTAAGGCTGGAAGAGCCACGCGCCTTTTTGGCTGAATGAAATGAAATAAAAACAAAACAGAATCAAAGCAAAACCGTGAGCAAGGTTGGAGAAGAAGGAAAGAAAACGGGAGAGGGAATCGGTAAGCATAAGGGGGCTCCAGCCGATCTCCCCAAGCTGGGGAGGAAGGCGGTTGCAACAACGACAAAAGGAAAAGTCCCGCTTGGGTACTTTAAGGGCCACTACTGTCCCCCCTCCTATATCCACGCGAGGGACCCTCTCGACCTCCCCGCACACGCCCTGGCTCGTATGCATGCTCTTGTCTGTCCCTCAGCGTTTAAAACTTGGACGCGTCTACCCAGATCCTTACTATTGCTCTATTTAAAAAACACCGTTTAGGTTCAGTCACGGCAGACCGTGGTGCAACCCTCATCTGTCCTGTTGTTCCGTGCATGGGAAAGAAGCAAAGGAGAAGCGATTCTCTTTGGTGACTAGAGCCACTCTAAGGCCACCGGGAGGACCAGGTCTTATGGTAACGGGCGAGTCTTCTCTCTTTTGAATTAATAAACAAGCCCTTAAGCGTTGCTGCGCATGGGATTCAGAACGGCAGGGCATAAACTGGTACGGGAAAGGGTGTGTGCGCGTACGTGCGTGTGCATTAGGCCCATTTTAACAGCTTTTGAATATAATAATAATATTGATGGAGGATAATGATGGCGATTAGACACTAAGAACAGGTTGTAGTCTGCAACCTACAGACTCTGGAGTCATTTTATGGAAATTTGTTGAACTCTGGTTGGAATCATTGGATTACAAATTACAGCAATTTAGCTTTTAGGAGTATTCTTTGTTTAGCGTTCAGAAAGTATATTACTACATATCTCTGCTTTTCTTTTTATGTTTTGTTGTGTTCAACCTCTTCCCTTCCCCGCTCCATCCCACCTACATCCCATGTAAGAAGATTATCAATTAATAATGGGTGAGCTTTGCACGGAAGCTGGCTGGATTTTTAAAATTTTATCATTGAAGGCTGGGGAGAACGTGTTTTATACATTAAAATATTTCAACCCAGGGTCATTTCAGCTAACAGTAATGTTTTTTTCTAAATGGGCCCTGTGGTATTAATAATGGGTCAGATTGTTTTGAGGATTAAAATTATCACCTTTCCTTATTTAACCCTAGCCTTTCTCAACAGCTCTGTATTTCTTCCAAACTGGCACTTCTCTTTGAAGAAAGTTAAGAACACATTGCAAACTTTTACACTAGGAGGTCACCTGTAAGTTTCTGTTGGGTGAAAGCACCTCCCATGGATATCAACAGAAGTCTCTTCCAAGTGAATGTCTTTATGGTCAATGTGTTAATATGGTTTATTTATAACATATCTGAGATGCTGGTTTGTGTGTCACATTAAAACATAACTAAACTGAACTATGGTTTAATCTGAATGCTGGGGCATGCTGCTATGAGCATATCTTCCCCCATTCCTGCTTCTTCCAGAAAATAAGCTATGGTCTGGCTTGTAGTTTTGTCCAAACCAGGCTTGTGGTTTGTTTACCTCAAATAAGCCATGAACAGCAAGCCAATACCAAACTTTGGCTTTTTTGGAGAGAATGTGTGGTACCTGCAGGAGTGGGGGAGTCCTGAAGCACCCATGATTTCATCATCATGCACCAATACGCTGCTCATTCACATTAAACCATAGGTTATTTTAACTGTGGTTTAATGCAGGGGAAGCCAACATGGTGTTCTCCAGATGTTGTTAAACCCCAACTCCCATCAGCCCAAGCCAGCTTGGCCATTGGTTGGGAAAATGGGAGCTATAGTATAGGAAGATACAGAGGACATCACATCCTGGTTTAATGTGATGTATGAAGCAGGTCATTCCAAAATGTGTCCAGCAGCAGTTTCACTGAAATCTGCAGAGCTATGCTGAAGTATGAAGTTCAAGGACTGTGAGTATCCAAAAACAGCATTAGTAAAAACTGATGTGCTTCAGAATAGATGAGAGAGAAAAATATGAGATTTTAGATGCACTACAGTAGGATTCTAAGTAATGGCCCCATCAAACGTCCTCAATCTTTCCAATTTTCAGCATTTGTTAACCAAATGCAATTTCTCCTCTGCTTGTGTTTGATTCTAAAGGATGTTTATTCCTTTCCCCTCTCGGGTGCTGCCAAAAAAGAAAAAAAAAGCTTCCTCGGATGAAGCAAACTCAGCAGAGCGCCTTAACAAGGATATAAAAAATATGGTGGCAAGAGAAGAAAAAAACCCTCATCTAATTTTTTTTGCCAAAAGGAGGATGAAAAGCTTGAGGAAAAGAGGGATGTGGAAAAGAAGATGAAAATCTGTAGAGAAACAAAGGAGCCTTTCAATGCAGTTTTTTCTTTTTTTAATCAAAATAAATGTTAATGTCCTTTTCTCTCAGTTGGGGGAGAGTGTGGGGTGCCTTTGAGTTGTATTGTACACATCCCAGTTGTGTGGTATGTGCCTTATTAGCCGACTTTGTTGGTCTATGTTTATTTGCAGTGCAATTCAATATCTAATCTATCTCTATTGAGAAGTAAGCCCCATTGAGTTTAGTGGAACTTACTCTCAGCCAGGTAAGTGCGATTACACCACAAGTGGGCAGAAGGTAAATCTCTGAGTGATTTGCAATAGATCTGCAAGGATTTCTGACTCCTGGTTGTTCAACCATTGCAACAACAAAGTGACTTTCCCCACCTAAATTAGGCTGCTGGAATGCAGAAAGCTAAACCGTTCTCATCTTTTGTGCAAAAGGACAATGATCTCAGTTAAGTTCTAGTATTGAAAACTAATTCCAAGGCTCAGAATTTGCTTAGAGGTGCACTGGCCCAGTTCACACAGAACATTAAGCCAAACCATGGCTAAGCACAAATGAGCAAGTTTGTGCATACTCACAGCAGCCCACATGAGCAGCAAGTCAAGAACAAACTTTGAGTACAGCTTGGGGGCTTTGGAGTCAGCTAATCCACAAACCCATGTTTGAATGTAATGCTAAGCAGTGGCGATTGGTGGCTCCATGTCAGTGGGGCAGTGGAATCTGCTCCAGAGTTTAGTCTGAACTTTCAAGGAGCTGTCCAGGGTGCAGATTCCACTGCCCCACTGACATGGAATCAACAGCCATCACTGATGCCAAATCGTGATTTAGCTCTGGGTAGCACAGCAACAGTAGGACGGGGGGAGGACCGAAGTGGTTGCAATTTTTTGCTGTAGCTACCTGCACACTCACTTGTTCATGCTTAGCCATGGTTTGGCTTAGAGTTATGTGTAATCTGGGCCAATGTATATCTTTTACATCTGGAGCTGGTCGGTAGATCTTGGAGCTGAAGGAAAACAAATGGTATTCAAGCCTGAAGTCTGCCCACTTATCTAGTGCACCACACCGGCTCCTATTTTAATAGTCCTCAATGGGATGTTACTGGCAAGATTACTCCGTTGCCAGTGAATGCATAGGGTCGAGGGTTCTTGCTTTCTCCCTTCTCCGTGTCTACATAGAGCCCTTGTATGTCAAATGTTAGGTCAGGTAAGCTCACAGGTTATCAGCAGCAGTTGTCTAGGGGGAGAATAGAGGAGACTCCACTCAAGAATTCTTGAGACTTGGGAGGTACCAGAAATCTTCTGTTTGGGAGTTAGACTTCAGACAGCAGAACAGTCTTTATAATATATGCCATTTATTCATATCTTGCACATTACAACTAATAAAATGCATTCTATGTTACCTTAACCATCATTGCAGAAAACAGAAAAATAGAAATATATATATCAGCATAAAACAAATTTCTGGATGTCCATTTAACGTCAAAGTATAAGACTCTGAAGGCACATCTTAGTTAACATAAGTTACAATAGTTGAAGGACTGAGTTAAACTTTTAAGTCATATCACAGAGCTGAAGTACAAAGTACATGGAAATACATGTCATGATACATCACCCATTAGATGTCATGGATGGAATAGATGGATGGTTCTCCTGCTTTCTTCAGCCCCCCACTCTAGCAGAGCTGAGGGGCCCTGAGTGCTATAAAACCTGGCTTTTTATACACTTTCTTTTCTATGGGAAGGTGTGTTCCCATGGTCTTATCTCCTTTTTGCTACTTCTAATCAGCTCTCATCAGATGCTCTTGAAGAGTCTTTCTTTCTCAACTAGTCAGGTTATCCTCACCATATAAGGATTTCTTCTTACTTCATTTTGACTGTTTACATGGCACACTGGCTGTCTGCCCAGACCTGTTATCATGTATCATACTCAACTTCATGAGAAAATAATGCTTTATTTATTCCAGTTGTTTCTCAGGGAAATTACAGCTTTGAGAGACAGAGAAAAAAAGGGAGCAGTTTCAAACTACTCCTGTTTTACTGTTTGGTTGTTATGCATACAGCAGACTTTATAAACTATTTCAATATATTCAGTAATTCTATATTTAAAAATTCTTAAGCATCTTCTAAGCAAACCTAAGCATATGTCAATGATTTCAGCACATTACAGTAGATGTCCTCTAAGACAGAAGTGGCTAGCTTCTGGATTCTTAGGGTCTGTTCAATTCCCCATACAGTTTCTGGGTGAAGGGAGACAAGTGCTATTCCTACAACCTGCCCCCTTTGCAAGTGATCAGGTTCTATAACAGATTCAGCGCCATCCAGCAACAATAGCTTTACAGGGTCAAAGTAAACATCACACGCAAATCAAGCCTCCCAATGTTTGTTTTTGAAATGATAACCCATGTTGGAGCTGCAATTGGGAGCAGAAAAAAGTTGGGGGGAGGGGCTGCTTAATGATTTCCTTTCTTGCAGTTTGCTTGCTCAACACCTCCGCAACAAGCTAAACTTATTCAGAGACCATTACCATTTCCCAGGCAGTCGTGAAAGCAGCTGGGTGCTGATTTTGAGTGGAAAAACAGCAAGAAGGGAAAAGGTGGTGAAGTCCTTTAGATATGATTTCCAGTAACTAATTGTATCATGTTTTGACCATGGAAATGGGCTGCCTTGAAGTCGATCCTGACTTATGGCGACCCTATGAATAGGGATTTCATGGTAAGCGGTATTCAGAGGGGGTTTACCGTTGCCTCCCTCTGAGGCTAGTCCTCCCCATCTGGCTAGGGCCTGCTCAGCTTGCCACAGCTGCACAAGCCGGCCCCTTCCTTGTCCACAACTGCCAGCTGGGGGGCAACTGGGCTCCTTGGGACTATAAGCTTGTCCATGGCTGCACAGGTAGCAGAGCACATAATCCCTGAGCCACTCACTGTGGGGGTGATCTTTAGCTGGCCCTTGACACCCAGGAGGCATGAGTGGGGATTTGAACTCACAGACTCTGGACTCCCAGCCAGAGCTTGGAAGATTACTTTTAAAAAGTAATAAATTACAGTTACAGTTACATGCCCCCCCAAAAGTAGTAATTACCGTTACAATTACAATTGCTCTGAAAGTAACTGATTACTTTACTTTTACTCAAAAGTAATTGCTACAATTACATTTTAGTTACTTTTTAAATAAAGTTGCCCACAAGGTGCTGGCCTTGGCTGCTGCACATCTAAGTAGCCTAAAACAACATTAAAAATAAGCACATACACACAGAGGGTAGTAGTATATATTCTTTTTATCCATAAGATTAACAGAATCTCACATCCCCTCACCCCACCCCCAGCAATGATACCCCAATACACATATTTTTTGTATATATATATATTGCCTCCAGCTCTTTTCTCCTTCCACTCCTGTCAATTTTCAAACAATTGTTTTCTCCACCCCGTCTCACTCTCCACCTCCTCCCTCGTCGCCTCCTAAGCACCCACAGAGCATGAAGGAAGAACAACGCTGCACAGAAGCCCAATTTGAAGCACATGATTTTTATTCACAAATCAGAGGAGCAGAAGACCTCCCCTGCTCCCCCCCATTAATGTGCACATTAATGTGCAAAAGTAATGCTGGAAACATTACAATTACTCCTCAAAAGTAATGAAGTTACTACTCGTTCTATTACCAGCAAAATGTAATGAAGTTACCCACTCATTACTCAAAAAGTAATAAATTACAAGTAATTCGTTACTTGTAACTAGTTACTTCCAAGCTCTGCTCCCAGCCAGGCTCTCCTCCCCACTGTGCTATACCAGCTGTAGGTTTTCACCGTAGTAAGACGAAATGCAGAAGTGGGTCACCGAGTGGGCTGGAGCTGCACTGCATGCTTCTTGGTAGGTGGATTACTGTTGCTTTCTAGGAGGGAGAGGTGGCAGGGAGGCTGGCACAGTGCAAATGCACTGACAGAGCCAATCTGGCACTCCTGCCAATGTGTCTGTACAGTGCCGACCGCTCCACTGTATTGCCACTCCCTCCTAATAAGCAGCGGCAACCCATCTGCTGGGAAGGTAGCACAGTGGCTACACCCCACCCAGCAAACCACTTCTGATGAAATGTAAATTACTTTTTTTGTTTTTGTTTCTTCAGTGAATGAGTAAGTAAAAGAAATCCACCCCACTGCTGGTACTAGCCATTGTTCTCCTGGCTTCTGAAGGCGGCAGGGAGCCCTCACTCCTTCCTCTCTAAGTCAGCAGCAGCGACCCCCCCATGTTCAGTAGTTGGGTGAGCAATGGTGTCCCACCTGTGCCACCTCATGGGCTGCCACTGACCACTTCCATTCCTTTCCTGAAACTTGCATCCACTGGAGCAGGGCTTGGGAACCTGTGGCCCTCCAGCTGATGATGGACTCCTAAACCCAACTGGGGGACAATGGGAAGTAGTCTAACAATGTTTGGAGGGCTGCAGTTTCCCTATTTCTGCTGTGGAGTTTGCTTTTCACTTAAAGAAAGAAAACGGAAACAATGCACATGGCTGCGTGCAACATGTAGTATGGCTCACAATTATGAAAGATTGGCACTTAAGATATGGTCAGGGCCTTACCTATAAAGCAAACATTAAATAAAGGAATATCTCCTACACACAAGTTATACAAAACCATACTTGTTTAAATGAGGGAACCTGAAGGCAACCTCTTCACAACACCTTCATTAACATTTGGTACAACCTTGGTGGCAGATAAAACTGCTTTGTAGGCCATTTTCTGCTCAAAGCATAGAATGAATGAATGAATATATATAGGGTATGAATGGTCACCAAGTCCTTGTGCTGCTGAGAGTCTCCTCCAGAAACAGTTGCAGAGGTGCTTTGCAATTCAGCAATCGGAATTGCACCAGATTTTTCAAAGCTAAAACATCTGTACTTGCCACACATGGTAAACAAAAAGAGCAGGACACATAAGTTAACAGAATGCACTGTACAAATATCTTACTGTTGAGAAAGGCAGGTAGAATTTCAATAAGGCTAGAATGGTTCATTAAGTTCTCATTGACTCAGGCAAGGGCTTGTCTTCATACAGAATAGCAGCTGGAGAAATAATGCTTGGGGCATGTTCATCTGACACAAAGAGCAGGTCCAGATAACTGTGCCACTGTGGTGATTGCCTCCATTCTTACTGCACGGGGCTGTATCCACCTGATCAGGCAGCTGGCTGTAGTGACAGGAAACTTGTAGAAATATGATGGTGGAGAGACTATTAGCTCAGTGGGTAGGGTGATTATGTGGCCGTCACTGTGCTGTTCATCTCAGATCTTTCTTCCACATGCAGTTTTCAGGTACTGATAGCAGCAGCGGTGCTGGTGGACAACTAGGGCTAGAAACCAGTGATTGCCAACTACGTGGTAGAGCACAGGTGGGCACATTGTGGCCCTCAGCCCAATTTCATGTAGCTTGTGGCCTAGTTTCATGTGGGTGGCAATGAAGGGAAAAACAGGAGGGGGGAAATGATGGCAGAAAGGGGTGGTTGAAAAGAAAGAAAAGTGGCTCCTCATACACTTTTGAGTCCAACTCTGCTGCTTTTGATTCTGGTTCTCCCCTCTGCTGATTAAAGCCTTTCTGTGGGGTTCTTCTAACTACATGGAGGGGTCCACCATAATTCTGTTCAACAGCTGCATGGTAAACTGACTTTACCACATGGAGATACTAGGCTTCTGCACTTCCCAGCATTTGCAAGATTCCATGTGGTTAGCATTCACCTGTTTCCACCCTAAGGGTGATTCCACACAAGACACCCCGTATCACAGCCAGGGCATTATACTATCCAGTGATCCCCTTACCCATGCTAAGATCCTTCAATAATGTCTATATACAAGTAAATTCCATTCAGCAAAGATCATTTCTGATGATAATGGAAAGACTCCTCTTTGCAAGTTTGTTTTGTTTTGTTGGTTCAGGCTGGGGAATCAGTGATGAAATAGCCTCTGATGTGCCCCTTGAATAGCCTCTTTATCCAAAATTGCCCAATTGACTTTTTGATTTTTATTTAGGATTAATGAAAATACAACAATATAATCTGAAAATAATGAACATGTTATATATATGAAAGCAATAAAATGTTAAAAATATCAGATAACAAAGGAAAAAATGGTTTCATCTCATTTCTTTACACATGTTTACTCATCCCCAGAAAATTCCCAGTAATGTGTATGGATCTGCATTATCCTGTACCTTGTTTGCTCTATATATTATAATTAGGCTCCATTTTTCAATAAAATGGTTCTCCATTTGTTGGCCCTCTCTAACACTTGCAGTGTTGGTGAGCTTTGCCATGTTTGTGATATCCCATAATTTTATGATCCATTCATTAACTGAGGGTTTTATAGGTCTTTTCCTGTTAGAACAAATGACATGTCTCACAGCTGTTAATCATGCTGAATTAGTTCATAATCTTCAGCTTCAAATTCATAATCTTCAAATTGTCCAAATGTCTTTTTCTGTTTCTACAAGTGGGGATTAATTACTGATTTCTTCTTACTGTTTTTTCTGAAACAGTGAAATAGCACTATTTCACTTTTAAAAAGTTATTGTTTTGCCATTTATGAAAATAATGATAGGAAATCACAGAGAGAGAACAAGAAGAGAAACTGACATTGGAGCAATTATAGAGATGTTATTCAAGGAGCAAATCCCAAGTCCTCCAGCCCAGATCTACAAGAAATAATATAACGGGCTGAGCTTTCAAAGAGGAAGCATTTAATTTTAAGGCATAGGTACTCTGAAAACCTTAATCATGTTAACTTGTTTATCCCAGAGAGGCTGGTGCTGTGTTTATGTGTTGTCATACACAAACATTGCCACAAATTATATAAACAGAAAAAAACTAAAGAATTTGTCAGAAAACACTAGAAAGCGACAGGCTAACAATGACCTGATACTTGGTCAGATAATGAGCAAAGGATAATAATTTCACTGAAAAGAGCATGGGTGGAAGCATTTTCATAGAACAGTAGAGTTTGAAGGGGCCTACAAGGCCATGGAGTCCAACCCCCTGCTCAATCCAGGAATCCAAATCAAAGCATTCCCGACAGATGGCTGTCCAGCTGCCTCTTTAATGTTTCCAGTGTCAGAGAGCTGACTACCTCTCTAGGTAATTGGTTCCATTGTCATATGGCTCTAACAGTTAGGAAGTTTTTCCTGATGTTCAGTCGAAATCTGGCTTCCTGCAACTTGAGCCCATTATTCCGTGTCCTGCACTCTGGGATGATTGAGAAGAGATCCCGGCCCTCTTCTATGTGACAACCTTTCATGTACTTGAAGAGTGCTATCATATCTCCCCTCAGTCTTCTTCTCCAGGCTAAACATGCCCAGTTCTTTCAGTCTCTCCTCATAGGGCTTTGTTTCCAGTCCCCTGATCATCTTTGTTGCCCTCCTCTGAACCCGTTCCAGTTTGTCTGCATCCTTCTTGAAGTGCGGATACCAGAACTGGACGCAGTATTCAATATGAGGCCTAACCAGTGCTGAATAGAGGGGAACTAATACTTCACATGATTTGGAAACTATACTTCTGTTAATGCAGCCTAATATAGCATTTGCCTTTTTTGCAGCCACATCACACCGTTGGCTCATAATCAGCTTGTGATCAACGACAATTCCAAGATCCTTCTCACGTGTTGTACTGCTGAGCCAAGTATCCCCCATCTTATAACTGTGCATTTGGTTTCTTTTTCCTAAGTGTAGAACTTTGCATTTATCCCTGTTGAATTTCATTTTAAGTTGCTTAACATGAACCTATATGATAAATTGTTAGCAAAAATGGCCTTTTCTGTTCTGGACTAAATTAAAAATGCCCCTGGTTTTGTTGCTTCAGTGATAACCTGGATTATGATTCCTGTCTCCACAATTCAGGAGGTCTTCTCAGATATATAAGGCTGCTCACCATAGACAAGTATGTAGACAAGTCTCGATATTTAAGATGTTGCTTTTTGTGTATATATTATTGTTGTATGCTTATGCACAATTAACTTTTATTTGTGTTTTATGTGGCTACAACCTAGATTTGGTTACCCTATTAATAAATTTAAGATCCTCCGTGGCGCAGAGTGGTAAGCGGCTGTAACGCAGCCGAAGCTCTGCTCACGGCTGGAGTTCGATTCCAACAGAAGGATGAAGTCGAATCTCTGGTAAAAGGGGTCGAGGTCCACTCAGCCTTCCATCCATCCGTGGTTGGTAAAATGAATACCCGGCATATGCTGGGAGGTAAAGAAAGGCCGGGGAAGGAACTGGCAATCCCACCCCATATATACGGTCTGCTTAGTAAACGTCGCAAGACGTCACCCTAAGAGTCGGAAACGACTCGCACTGTAAGTGCGGGGACACCTTTACCTTTTTATTAATACATTTGGATGTCTTCCCAGACGTATAATGAGGAAGAAGTGAAACATATTGCCCATATAAATGGGGGTGATGATCAGGACATATCTACTCTGTGTAGATTGAATTCAATGGGACTTACCCCCAGATAAGTGAGTAGGATTGCAGCCTTCCACACTTGCACATTTTTGTCTCTCCTCTCAGGCCATTTTCTCAGTTGTTGCTACTCTGAATGCTCTATTAATAATCTGAAGGGTTCTGATAACTTCAACGTGCCTTAGAGATGCCTGTTTACTCTTTACTCCTTTCTCTTTTTATAGGAATTAAAGGGAGAAAAAGATCCTCTTTTTTTATCATACCATGAAAGGTTCTGCAGACTCCAAACATCCAAACAGAAAAGGAGAGTGTTTTCCCCCTTCTTATTCAAATACCACTTCAAGTGCATTCCACTGCCAAAGAAATAATACCTCAGGTTATTTTTAAATGTGTTTTTAAAAAATTAATTTCAAAGTCAATGTTTTACAGAAACACTACCTAGCATGAGGCATGGTGTCTGTTCTTTTATTGTTTATTGTAGGGTACAGCTTGTGTCGGAATTTCTCTATTGAGATGCGTAGCAGAGTTGCATAGTGCTGCAGAACGGAGAGTATTGAGCGAGCTTATGTGTGTGTGTTTGAATCTTTGCTAAGATTCTACCTTCCCTGCAAATTAGTCAGACAGAGACTTTAAGCTTTAAAATAAGAAACAACTAGTTTATTCTGGAAGTACATGCTTGATAGGAAAGAGTTCTATATCTAGCTAACTGGCTATGCTGGAGCAGCCTGCACTGGTCCCAGTGCTGGCCCTCATCCTGGTTGAGAGGAGAGACAAAGAGGATGTCTGCTCCCCTCTTGAGAGAAAGAGGACACTGAGAAAGGCGGGAAGGAACTGGGATCAACATTCCTTTCCTTATCAGCCTAGCAGGAAGGGGAGAGACGGCAGAGGATCAAAGGGATAGGTATAGCCTCAACCAGCAAGAGGTCTAGCTCTCTAACTACCCTTATTAACCCCATGCAGCCTCAACCCACCAAGTTGGAGTTGAACCTCATACATTCCAACAGCTTGTACTCTTGGAAGTGAGTTGCTTTGTTACACTGACCTTTTAAAGGGACTGGGGGGAACTCTACATACTCATGATGTTTAGATGCTCATAGATGCAACTATTTCTCAGCCATGCTCTCACTGTTTCATAGAGCTTAAAATAGGAGTGGGGAACCTTTGGCTTCTGGGCCAATCATGGCACCCTAAGAGGTTCAGTTTGGCCCATGAGGCCATTTCCCCCAAACCATACCCATCTACCACCTGATGTCACTAGGGAAATCAGCTGATGGGTAGGAGGGCAGGTTTTAATCCTGCCTTGGCTGTGTGATCCTGTTCATGGCAGGGAACAAAACTGCAACCAAGGCAGCAGGATTTAATCCTCATTACCAGCTGAGTGGGGATTAAAGCCCTGTGCAAAAGTGCCCTTCAAAGCAGCTCGTGAGCTACTTCAAAGAGGCTTTTGCAAAGGCTTTAAGACAGCTCCTGCACTCCCATTTTCTGCAACAGGAAGAGTGGGGCTGTCTTAAAGTGTTTTCCAAGTCTCCCCATGCTACCCTGAAGTCTTTGTGATTGGAGAGTTAAAGGGGAAAGGGGGAGACTTGCAAAAGCATGTTTCCCTTTTAATTCTCTGTAATTGGGGACTTGAAGGGGGAAGACGTGGAAAACTTTTGCAAGCTCTCTCCCTCCCCCTTTATGTCACGGAGACCTAAGGGAAGCTCTAGAGATTTTGGCAGGTGGGCACCCCCACCTGCCTGCCAGTCATGTGGCATAGTGATCCAATGTGATTGACAGGTGGACAGCCACCTGTGATATTTGACCCATGAGGCGGATCGTGATAAGGATCTGTCCTGCAGAGCCAAAAAGGTTCCCCACTCGTTGTTTAAGATGATGATGATTTATTAGTTGCTTTCTTTGGAAAGCAACCCAAAGCAACTTATAACAAAAGAAAATGTGAGGTGTCCGTGAAACATAAGTTCCAAAATTCCCTTTTACTGAGGATATCACTTTCAGACCTTCAGTATCAAGAACAGTGTGCTGCTGGACACAACGGCCAACTTAATTTCCAATGCTGGCTGGAGCATGCTTCAAGTGTGTATGCCACTCCCCCCTATTCCTCCTTCCCAGCATGAATAGTACTTCTGTTTAGGGAAAAACATGCAAACTCTGTGTCAATTAAATATGGAGCTGATTTGCTGTGTTTCCATGTTTACAGATGTATGGGTTATCATTAATACTTGATCTCTTCATAATGACAGGATTGGGAGAGGGCGAGAGTGGGGAAGGAAGAACAGATACAGACATTTGAAAAGCTAGTGATGAAAGGGGAAGATCCATGGCTCAGTGGCAAATCATTTGCTTTGCATGCAGAAGGTTCCAGGTTCAATTCCCAGCATCTCCACGTAGGGCTAAGAGAAAACCCTGTCTGTAATCCTGGAGAGCAGCTTCCTATGTTCCTAAAGACTGGTCATTTTACCAGGTGGAAACAACGTTTCCTCACAATGAGATAAGACTGAAGGATATGGCTAGTAAGCAAGCAAGCATGAGAAACGGGAAAAGCAATTCCCTTTCAGCCCTCTGATATCACAAATACATTTGGCTGGTAGTGCACAGAATGTCACGTCCTGCCTTGCTATTTGCCCTTGACTAGAAGGCAGTTGTACTAAAATCTAGGGGTTGTGTCGTTATTCTAAACACAGACTTCCTGGTCAACTTTTGTGGAGATATTTTGTAAAAATCAGCTTGAGCTTGGATGTGTTTCTCCTTTTTTCCAATAGTGATGCATCCTGTTTTATCGGAGATAGTTGTGGTCGACTAAATACAAAGAAATGGGTGAAAAACCAGGGAAAATATTAATTGTATAAGGGAAAGAACTAGACAGATGCCAGACATTCTATGGTTCAGTAAACACTTTGAGATCAAGATTTCCATGTTATATTACTTGATGCTACATAATTTCATATGCAGCATTACCAGACATGGTTCTTTACAGAGCAAAGAAACAAGGGGCAGAGACACAGTCGCTGTGGCAGAGAAGATACCTAGAAGTGTCTAAAAAAATTGCTATGTGATTCCTGCTAATCCTGAAATGATTCTATCCCCATCTTCAAAGTTCTTCTTTGTGAATGTTGATGGTGGATAATTCATCAGAATTCCTTGAATGGGCAAATATTTGACGTTTAGAAATAGGATTTGATAATTCAATTTTCAGTAGAAGATTAGGCCATGTAAATACCTAACATGTAGCACTCGGCATTTCACTGGATCTGAGAGCTGACATAACAGTGGCAGCCAATGTTTGACAGTTCAAAATGTACAAAACCTTCCCAATTATTGTTGTGGATATTTCTGCCTGTCCTAACATTCACATTGCATGTACAGGACAATTTCTGCCAAAGCAGATACACGATTTTGGGAAGCAAAGAATTGTAATTTTTGTTTACATGTTAATTAACACCCCAGGACAAAAGCTTATCATTGCCAATTGAAGGTACTGATTGGCTTTCAGTCGCTTGTGATGCTTGGTCGTTGCTTAAAAGACCAATCTAGGAGACTAGGAAAAATGAAGCAGAGAGCAGCCTCACCATCACAGCACTGAGTTAGGGAGAGAAGAATCTCTTCTCCTGGCACAGCACTGTAATGAGGAGGAACACCCTGCTGCTCATCTGCTGATCCGCAAAACAGCTGGGAGTGGTGGTGTCTAAATGTTCCTGCATGTGTGGCTATGTGTGGTATGTACATATGTATTATTATGCCTATGTTATAGATGAAGAGACTGAGGCTGAGACATACTTGCTGGCCTAGGGACACTCAGAATTTATGGCTGAGATGAAATTTGAACCAGGGACTTTCCAGTCTAACTTATTTAACCACTACCGTGGTTCATGCGTAAACCTCCTAATTTTGCCTTTTTTAAAATATGTGCCTTTTCTTGGTATTCTTTGTAGGAGAAGCCTTGACTTTATTTTGAAATTTAACCTGCCTGCAGAGAATATGGGGCTAACGGGAGGATCAAAAATTATGGAGAACTGGACAAGCCTAACGAAAATGGAACTCTACTCTAGGCTGAACTTGCCAGGCCTTGCAAAACCTTACAGTGACCTGCCTGCTGACCCCAAACAAGATCTGAAGGACAGCACCAATTTGGTTGAGGTGCAGATTGTCCTTATCTGTGCCTACTGTGTTATTATTTTGCTAGGGTTAGTGGGCAACTCCTTGGTAATTCACGTGGTGATCAAGTTCAAGAGCATGCGCACTGTGACTAACTTCTTCATTGCCAACTTGGCAGTGGCCGATCTGCTGGTGAACACACTCTGTCTGCCTTTCACCTTAGTTTACACATTGCTGGGAGAATGGAAGCTTGGCCCTGCACTGTGTCACCTTGTGCCTTATGCCCAAGGCCTTGCAGTTCAGGTATCTATAGTTACTTTGACTGTGATAGCCTTGGATCGGCACCGCTGCATTGTGTATCACCTGGAGAGCAAAATCTCCAAGAGAATCAGCTTCTTAATCATTGGGGTGGCCTGGGGTGGCAGTGCTGTCTTGGCCAGTCCTCTGGCCATCTTCCGGGAGTATTTCTCCATTGAGCTCAATCAGGACTTAAAGATGGTAGTCTGTGCTGAGGCCTGGCCCAGGGAAGGGCTGGTCAATTTTGGGACCATCTACAGCATCTTAATGCTCTTGATCCAATATGTCTTGCCTCTGGTGATCATCTCCTATGCTTATATCCGTATCTGGAGTAAACTAAAGAGCCATGCCAGTCCTGGGGCAGGGAATGATCACTACCACCAGAGGCGCCGGAAAACTACCAAGATGCTGGTATGTGTCGTGGTGGTGTTTGCGGTCTGCTGGCTGCCTTTTCACATCTTCCAGCTTGTCAGTGATATAGACAGCAAAGTGATGGTTCTGCAGGAATACAAACTGATCTACACGCTCTTTCATGTCATTGCGATGTGCTCAACTTTTGCCAATCCCCTCCTCTACGGCTGGATGAATAACAACTACAGAACAGCTTTCCTGACAGCCTTCCGGTGTGAACAGCGACTGGATTCCATCCATCCAGAGGTATCACCTGCACTCAAAGCCAAGAAAAACCTGGAGGTAAAAGAAGATCATTGCAATGGATCCCCGTTCTCGCAGCCTACAAGTGTCTAAGGGGTCAAACTATACATGACAATGGGAATACATGAGCACATACCCATCTCTTAATATTTTTTTGCAAATGGATACGGGGGAGGGATATGGATTAGGACTTGGGGGGAGGAAAAGTTGTGAATGGGAAATAGCATAGAGGGAAAGGGGTTAAGCCTCTTTCCCTTGGGGTTCTCATCCCATTCTCCACTCAAGTTGCCTTTGCACTAATTTGAAAGAGATGAAAGTGCATTCGTGCATCTCTGTTGCATGTCTTGTTTGATGCTAAGAAAGAAGCAAAGCTGGACAAAATGTGAGTGCGAGAGATAATAGCTTGAGGCTGATATGCTGTTGGATGTCCTTGGACATACTGTTGAGGCATATACATCTTATGAACTGGATGAAATCTGAGAAGGTTAAAGAATCTCTCTGTACATTTTCAAGGGCCACACCATTTGTCCTCGGGTATAAAGTCAGTTCCAAAGAACTATAAAAGAGTAACCTGGTTTATTGTTGCGTACAGTGAGTTAAGAAGTCCAGACAGTAGTCATACAGAAAAAAGGGTTTACCATTGTCAATGCACATTTTTAAAAGTGAGGAGACAAGATGGTAGTTGGATGCAGATGACAGCAAAACGTTTGGATGCTGAGCACATAGTACAGTCTTTAGGTCAAAGGCTCAAACTAACCTCTAGTGGCAAAGCTGAAAATTGCAGTTGAAGCTCAAACTTGCATTTTGTTGTTGAAAGAAGTGGGTTTCCTAAATGTCAGGGCACTCTGTGGTTTTTCATTTTCCTTTGATGTACCTGAAATACATGTTTTCCTGCTAAAGTTAGACCCAAAGTCAGCAAGATGTAAACATATATTTTTTAGTCATTTGCAATGAAATTCTGAAGGACCAACCACCAGTTTCAAACCTAGGTGTCTCTTTATATCACACTTGAAGTTTAAATGATGAAGACGGTGGCACCCAGGTTGATATTTGTTGTGCAGTTTATTACCAAGAGTTGAGCACATACATGACATCTATTGAATATGTTTTGCAGTCATTTTCTAGAAGGAGATGGGAAGGGGGTGAGTTTTACATGAAAGGTTACGCCTCATTAAAGAGATCCATATTTTTTTGCAACTGGTTCTGACAGAAGTGAATGTAGTTTTCTTTCTCTCTCACTAACTTTACCATTTTTGTGCCATTCATTCATTCACCAAAATGAGCTTATTTTTTCTGCTCATTTCTTTTAGCTGAGATCAAACCTGCACCCCCCCATCCAGTCCCAATGATCCTAGAGGCCAGCTGTTCCACCATTCTGTCTTGTGGCTCACCCCATTGTTCAGAACAGTTTTGCCTAAAATATAACAGGATATACGTGGGTGCAATGGCACCAATTCATGATCTTTTAAAATTTTCCGATAAAAATCTGAGCCTGCTTATGGAAAGCTTAGTATTGGATGAGGAACAAAACTGAACTGATAAGAAAAGCAAGTGTCCTGGGGAGGATACCTGTTTATTCTCAAGGCAAGTCTGGGGCATTTTGGGTGCATGCATGCCTTGTTGTGAGGAAATTACAGAGGCTTGTACTTTCAGCTATTTTACAGCCCAATCCATACTTAAGTGATTGAAGGTAATCCAATTTATTCTAAGTGGTGTTAAATTGACTCAGATCCTAGTATTCATTTTTAATGGGTTGCAGTTCGAGCTGTTGGCATCATTCTCTCTTGAGGTTTGAAACCCTGCTTTATTGCTAGATGATAAAACAGGGCAGGATTTGATCCTTTAGAAATGCTGCTTGATGCTGCTCCATCTAGCTCAATGGTAATGTCTTTTTTTCTTTTGACAATCTGTGCTTTTATGTTGCACATCTTGCCTGGGATCTTTGCCCATCATTGCACTTCCCACAATTACAAACATCCAAATGGAATGTAAAGTAGACATCAGTGTGCTGTTCTGTCATTGTACACCAACAAATGAAGTTTGCATGTGTGGTTGTTAAGAGTTCAGTTCTGTCTGCTCAGGTATAAGATTTGACTCTCCTGTAAATGCACAGCTATAGATGGCAATGCACACGTCTTCGGTGTATTTTGTTTGCTTCCCCCACCCCTGGAATCATTAAAGTTATCAAGACAAAGGATCATTGTTGGACTTTTTTCCCACCCACCCTTAGAATGCCAGCTATGATGTGGCCTCATCTTTAAATGTGGGTATGCCACAAATCACACACAAAGTGGAGAGCAGGGGGAAATTTAAGCAGCAAATGTTACATGAGTCACAGGGACTAGATACATAGGAAGCTGCCATATACAGAGTCGATGGCTGCTCGCCACAATAGCTTTATTTTGCCTTCACTGTTGAAAGGAGTAGGTTTCTGAATACCAATAGCTGGGGATCACAGGTGCGGAGAGTGCTGTTGCCCTCAGGTGCTGCTTGAAGCCTTCCCATGGGCACCTAGTTGGCCCCTGTGAGAACAGAATTCTGGACTAGATGGGTCTTTGGCCTGAACCAGCAGGGCTCTTTGTATGTTCTTAGGTTGTGGGTCCATCTAGCTCAGTTCTGTCTACACTGACTGGCAAGAGCTCTCTATGGTTTTAGTTGGGACATTTCCAGCCCTATCTGGAGATGCTGGGGATTCAACCTGGAGTCTTCTGAATGTAAAGCAGATGCTCTTACCACTGAGCTACGGTATTTCCCCCCCTGCTCACAGCTTACCACCCTGTGGCCGGTCCCTGATCTAGTGTTTGACCATCTGGCTTCTGTTACCACAAATGAGTCCAACTCAGGAAAAAAAATCAGGACACACACACAAAAAAGAGGGGGCAAGTTCTGGTCCTCAATGAAGCAAAATGCTTCATTCATAGGGATAACAGAGACTTGGTGGGATGACTCCCATGATTGGAATATAGCCATTCAAGGATATAAACTCTACAGAAAGAATAGAAGCAACAGAAAAGGAGGGGGAGTAGCGTTATACGTCAAAGACAAATACACCTCTATGGAAATCCAAGACAGCGAACAAAGTGGTCCGGTAGAGACCATTTGGGTAAAAATACATGGAGAAACAAATAAAACCGACATGGTAGTAGGTGTCTACTACAGACCCCCAGCCAAGAAGAGGTGGTAGACGAGGCCTTTCTCAAACAAATCTCTGAAATCTCAAGGAGGCAAGAAGTAGTAGTGATGGGGGACTTCAACTACCCGGATATCTGCTGGGAGACAAACTCTGCGAAGCACAAAGCCTCCAACAAATTCCTGATGGGCCTTGCTGATAATTTCCTCTTTCAAAAAGTAGAAGAAGGAACAAGGGAATCAGCAATCCTGGACCTGATCTTAACTAACACAGACGAATTGGTCATGGGAATTAAAGCGGTCAGTACCTTGGGGGAAAGTGACCACGTAATGCTGGAATTCGGGATTCTGGGGAAAGCCAAAGAAGAATATAGTCAAACATGGACCTTGGATTTCAGGAAAGCCGATTTTAGCAAGCTCAGGGAAATGATAGGTAGGATCCCGTGGCTAGATAGACTAAAGAAAAAAGGAGCCCAAGAAGCGTGGGAGTTCATGAAGAACGTATTACAAAAAGCGCAATTGCAAACAATTCCAAAGAGGAAGAAAAATGGAAGACATCGGAAAAAGCCAATGTGGCTACACGGAAGACTGGTGGAGGAGGTAAAAGTAAAAAAGAGCATGTATAAAGAATGGAAGGAAGGACGCATCACCAAGGAAGAGTACCGATGAGCGGCTCAGGCTTGCAGGAATAGCGTAAGGAAAGCTAAAACCCAGAATGAGCTGAGGCTGGCGAGGGAAGCGAGGAACAACAAAAAGGGGTTTTTCAGATATGTTCGAAGCAAGAGAAAGACCAAGGAAACGGTGGGACTGCTGTTCAATGAAGTTGGCAAAATGTTGACAGATAACGAGGAAAAAGCAGAACTGCTCAACACCTATTTTGCCTCCGTTTTCTCCCAAAAAGGGAACAGTGTGCAACCTTGCATCCGTAGCAATATCAGTAAGGGGTCGGGATTGCAGTTCGAGATTGATAAGGAGATAGTCAGGAAATACCTAGTTAACCTAAATGAGTTCAAATCTCCAGGGCTTGATGAACTGCATCCCAGAGTATTGAAGGAACTTGCGGATGTACTCTCGGAACCTCTTGCCATCATCTTTGAGAAATCCTGGAGAACGGGAGAGGTGCCGGAGGATTAGAGACGAGCAAACGTTGTCCCGCTCTTTAAAAAGGGTAAAAAAGAAGATCCGGGGAATTACAGGCCAGTCAGTCTGACTTCAATACCGGGAAAGATATTAGAACGGATAATAAAAGAGTCCATTGGCAACTATCTAGATGACAATGCTGTGATTAGAAGGAGCCAGCATGGGTTTGTCAAGAAAAAATCCTGTCAAACTAATCTCATCTCTTTTTTTGATCGGGTCACTAGCTTAGTAGATGGTGGAAATGCTGTAGATGTCATCTATCTAGATTTCAGCAAGGCGTTTGACAAAGTCCCCCACGACCTTTTGATTAGCAAACTCGTCAAATGCGGACTACATGGAAATACTGTCAGGTGGATTCACAACTGGTTGGAAAACCGTACTCAAAGAGTGGTCGTCGGTGGCTCTGCTTCGGACTGGAAGGAGGTCTCGAGTGGAGTGCCACAGGGTTCTGTCCTGGGGCCGATACTCTTCAACATTTTTATCAATGACTTAGATGATGGGGTGGAGGGAACCTTATGAAGTTTGCAGATGATACGAAACTGGGAGGGATAGCTAACACAATGGAAGACAGGAATAAAATCCAAAGGGACCTGGATAGACTAGAAAATTGGGCTGAAATTAATAAAATGACATTCAATAAAGACAAATGCAGGATTCTGCATTTAGGCCACAAAAACAAAATGCACGGGTACAGGATGGGAAATACCCGGCTTAGCAGTAGTGCGTGTGAGAAGGACCTTGGAATTGTAGCGGATCGTAAGTTGAACATGACCCAGCAGTGTGATGCTGCGGCAAAAAAGGCAAACGTGGTTTTGGGCTGCATAAACAGCTATAGTTTCCAGGTCGAGGGAAGTAATAGTCCCACTATATTCTGCATTGGTCAGGCCTCATCTGGAATACTGCATTCAGTTCTGGGCGCCTCATTTAAGGAAAGATATAGACAAGTTAGAGCGTGTTCAGAAGAGGGTGATGAGGATGATAGCCGGTATGGAGAACAAGTCTTATGAGGAAAGGTTGAAGGAACTTGGCATGTTCAATCTGGTGAAGAGAAGGCTGAGGGGTGACATGACTGCACTCTTTAAGTACCTGAAGGGCTGTCACATAGAGGAGGGTACAGATTTGTTCTCTGCTGCCCCAGAGGGTAGGACTAGGTCTAATGGTTTTAAGTTGCAGGAGCTTAAGTTGCAGGAGAGTAGATTCAGATTGGACATTAGAAGGAACTTCTTGACAGTAAGGGCAGTTCGGCAATGGAACCGACTGCCTAGGGAGGTGGTGGGATCCCCTTCGCTGGATGTCTTCAAGCAGAGGCTGGACAGCTATCTGCGGGAGATGCTCTAGCTGTGGATTTCCTGCTGTGAGCAGGGGGTTGGACTCGATGGCCTACAAGGCCCCTTCCAACTCTATGATTCTATGATTCTTAAAAATACAAGTTACATACATACTATAGGAAGTTTACATGTTCCAAAAATCTTTTACAGCTAAAATCTAGCCATCCTGAACATTTAAACATATCAGGCTTTTACATTTCAAAATAAGAACTGGGGGGGAGGAAACATTTGCCAGGTACTAAAATCAAACCTTAGGCATTAAATGTAACAAATCTTACATTTTTCTAAGTAGTACACAGCCTAACATTTGCCAAATGAACAGAAAAAGTGCCTGAAATGAAGGTAGATACAAAGTGGGGCATGGTGAAGGTTCTCCAGCCCTCCCCCCCACCCCATATATGATCAAGGCAGACCTATATGTAATGAGAGGTCAACTCACACCTAGAGTTTGGCCCTTGAGAGATCCATTCATATAATCCTGGAAGCACTCTGAAATGTAAATCAGCATAGGAGCAGCTTTGCAATTCCACTGCTGAAACGTGGGAGTGACAATATGTAAACCAAAGCCTATAACAGGCTTTAAACAGTTGGAAGGCAGAAACAATTGCTGATCTATTGCCAATCACCCAGCAATCTGTCTGTAGATCCCATCTGCCTTCTGCCCACCCTTGCCTTATATGCCATTTCCTTGAATAATAAATATGGGGTGCGCCAAGCACATGTTCAGAGATGGCATCTTCATGATTATTTCACATGTTCTATGGATGATCTCTAGCACTGGAGAAAGATCTCTAGGCCGAACTGGGAAGAGCTGTGGCCTATCAAAGGTTCCAATTGTTTTGCCATGCACCCAAGACTATTTATTTCACAGCATGTGGACATTTTATTACACCACTGCAGAAGCTCTCAAGAGTTGCTCAGCTATAGTATGGCAAAATCAGTGAATGAATGCATGCTACATATTTAATTTGGGCATTGGGCCCCTGCTTAAGCAGTGATATGAAAGCATCACTGAATTCGTGGACTCGGACTACATTTCTGCAGATGATGATGATATTTCTATCCCACCCTTCATCCCAGAAGGAGATCAGGTTGGAAAACAAGGGACAAAACACTAAAAACATTTTAAAGCATCTCAAAAACAAGGCTATGAGGATCTCGTGTATTCACTGTTGTTTACTGCCATTACTGAAAGTTACACTACTATTACTACATCTGTTATTATTAATGTTATTAATAGTGTTTCATCACTATTACACATTGATGGAAAGCAGATAGCCTGGGCCTTTGTCACTCTGCATGTTCTGTGTAGCAGTGTGCTAGGAATTGCCCAGAACATGCAACATCACAAAGACCAGGTTTCTTTTTTACACTAATTGCTCATTCCCACCTCTCCCATTTTTAAAAATAATATTCACCTAATTTGAGATCACTTTAAGGAGTTGCAAATAATGTATACATAGTTTTTTTTAGTTTTAGAATAGTTTTTAAAAGAGTTATTTATAGACAGACAGACAGACAGATAGATAGATGATAGATAGATAGATAGATAGATAGATAGATAGATAGATAGATAGATAGATAGATAGATAGATAGATAGATAGATAGATAGCCCTTTCAGATTGAGCTTCTACAGCAGAATGTCACTGATAGCTGGGGGACTCTCATTCATCTATTTAGCCCATTGCTGACTCCATGGGCTGACTCCTCACATCAATGGAAGGACAGCTGAGAAGGGCTGCTGGCAGGGGGAATGGAACTCCTCTAGTTGAACAGGGAAATTGAAATGCCAGGTTGTAATCAGCAGTGTAGTGGCAAATTCAGAAGTGCAGGGTTCCTTCATGATAGTTTCAGCCACACCCCCTCCCTTCACCACCCCTTTTTTTGCTGCTGGGTTGAGAATTAGATCCTTGTTAATTCTTTTCCCACAAAAACACACATCCCTAGGAGTCATTCAGCATGAAAGGGAGGGGTGTTAGCTACTAAGAAGAGTCTTCTCGGTGGCTGGCACACTTCCTTTCACTCTGATTGGCTCCAATCAGCAGGAAAGGACAAGGACGCAAGTTAGAAGCTACTTCCCAGTGGCTAACTTTCATGATGACTGGCTCATAGAATGGTGGAGACATAGGGACCATGTTGGGAACCTGTTCCCAAAAACGTAAGGTGTCTAATCCACCCACCCCCAGTCTCTGGATGACTACACCTCTGGTTGTAATCTAAGAACCACAACTGGTCAAATTAATCTGCTCTGGAGAGCTGGATGCAGATGGTATGTGTGGGGACTGCAGTGGGAAAAAGAGAATGAGGAATCTCTAACATCCACTGGTACAATGCTTCAGATCATCCATAAAACCTCTAAAGGGGCTTGCTAGAATGCTCTAGGTCAGCTATGCATCCCAGGCAACTGCAATCAGCATCAGTCTGAAGGGGGCTTAAGATTGTACATGTGAAGTTGATTGTGTATTGTCCAAACAGCATGGGTAATGCATATATCCTCATTCAGGAAACTAGCTGGCACATTCTAGTGAGCCGCTTCATGCCTTTGTTATCCATGAGCACTGAATGGATGAACAGGGCTATGTTCTCTGTGCAAAAGAGCTGATCTCAACCAGAGCTTGGAAATGTTACTTTTTTGAACTACAACTCCCATCAGCCCAATCCAGTGGGCATGCTGAGCAGAGTAGAAGGAGCTGTCACAGCTGGTCCCGAGGATATACAAGTGAGCCAGCTCTCAGAGTGAGCAAACAAGGAGTCCTAACAGGAGTTTGGCAGTAAAGGTGCAGGGAGGAAGAGACAAAAGGCAAAGAGAAGAGTGACCTGGAATAACCCCAGGAAATCATGTGCTCTGACTGTGTGCTCTGCCCATGTGCTTAGCTGGGTAAGTGCACAGTTATAAGATGGGGAATACTTGGCTCAGCAATACGACATGTGAGAAGGATCTTGGAATTGTTGTTGATCACAAGCTCAATATGGACCAACAGTGTGATGTGGCTGCAAAAAAGGCAAATGCTACATTAGGCTGCATTAACAGAAGTATAGTTTCCAGATTGCATGTAGTATTAGTTCCCTTCTATTCAGCACTGGTTAGGCCTCATCTTGAGTACTGCATCAAGTTCTGGACACCACACTTTAAGAAGGATGCAGATAAACTGGAACAGGTTCAAAGCAGGGCAACAAGGATGATCAGGGGACTGGAACCAAAGCCCTATTAGGAGAGACTGAAAGAACTGGGCATGTTTAGTTTTAGGAAGAGAAGGCTGAGGGGAGATATGATACCACTCTTCAAGTACTTGAAAAGTTTTCACACAGAGGGGGAGCAGGATCTCTTCTCAATTGTCCCAGAGTTCAGGACATGGAATAATGGGCTCATGTTACAGGAAGCCAGATAAAACTTGCTGTTAGAGGAGTATGACAGTGGAACCAGTTACCTAGGGAGGTGGTGGGCTCTCCAACACTGGAGGCCTTCAAGAGGCAGCTGGACAGCCACATGTCGGGTATGCTTTAATTTGGATTCCTGCATGGAGCAGGGGGTTGGACTCGATGGCCTTATAGGCCCCTTCCAACTCTACTATTCTGTGATTCTGTGCCTTATACCAAGTCAGACCAGTAGCCCATCAAGCTGCATGTGTTTACACTGTCATAGTTCTTCAGGGTTTCTGACAAGGTTTTTGCTACTTGGTGCCAGGGATTGAACCATGGATCTTCTGCATTCAAAGCATGCCCTCCCATTACTGAGCTACTGCCTTTTCCTGTTGGCCTGGCAGGTCCAATTGTGCTATCCCCTTGATGTATGGGTTTAGTCTTCTGTGCAGGGCTAGAAATACATTGGAAAGCAGGAGGGGAGGTGTTGCATTGAGCATGCCTATTTTCTATGAAGCGAATTAAAAGAGGGCCAACCAAGTGAAAGCTCAGAGAAGATTTAGTGTGGAAACGAAAACTGTGCCTTGGGAAGCAGAAGAAATACTGCGATAGTTTAAGTGCAGTGGAGCTTTTAGCACCTTGGACAGCTCCTTGAAAGTTCAGATTAAACGCTGGAATAGATTCACTGCCCCACTGACATCAAAGCTCCCCACCACCTCACCTTTCCATTCCCAGTAAGCAATGGCAACCCACCTGCCAGGAAACTAGCATAGTGGCTCCAGTCCACCCAGCAAGCTGCTTCTGATTCAACCACATACAAGAAATATAGCTTTGCACAACTGAAGTGGATTAAAGCACTCTGTTGCCCAAGAGCAACAAATGCACTTTAAAAAACCCAGACTTTTTTTGTGGTTAGGAAAGTGATACGGAAATGCACTGAAAAGTATGGGACGAATAAATTATTAATGCTCATTGCCATGTAACTACTCTGTAAACAAATCATTACAAATGCTCGATAAGACCAAATATAGTCTAACCACACAATGGAAGCTTTGTGCAAACAAATCAGGATGAACACTGGATAAACATCTGGAGAAGCCCTACTTCAAGAGCTGAAGCAATCCACATTTTCAAAGCACTGAATAAATTCTTGTCAATCTTTGTATTACCGTGATGAAGTGGATATAATAAACAGCTAAAGACAGGTAGCAAAATGGGTAGCATCTAATGCTAATTGGTGAATCCATGGCAGAGCTGATTTAGAACCCACAGTTCCTAGATTCCTTATCATAAACACCTAACTGTGCCTCCTGTTTCAGCAAATTTGTAGGCTGGTTGCTCCAGGCAAAGTGAAAGATAATAGGACACATATTTCAAGAAAATGGGGAGGTACAGGTATTGCAGAACTGACTTAGTATTCCCTTGAGGCACATGAACTGTGCATGTACATAAGCACAGTTCTAACGGATCCACACTGGGAATTCAGAGCTGGCCACAGATGGTATATTCTATTGAGAGAAATGCTGCCAGCACTCAAATCTTACATACTGCCTTGTATCTTCCCCCTCAGACACTGTCTTTCCTGTATTAAAATGCTGACTCCCTCCCCAGAGTCCAAGTAGGCTCCTTGTAGTTGTAGCTCATACGGTACACAGAAATATCACATACAATACACACTCCTCATTCTTCAAGTGGTGAAAAGTTGCAAGATCAAAATTAAAAAATGCAAAGCTGCTGTGTTAAACCATAAGGAAACAAAACCCTCTAAAATCCACATTTGGGTAATGCTGATTTTAGAATCAATCAAAATGTCACAGAATACTGAGCAAGATTTTGAGTCCTCCAGAATTCTTCATCAGGCCGGATAGAGAGCAAAATGGGGTGGAGGGGATGTGGGAAACACACACACACACACACAGAGTGTGTACAAAAATTAGGCTGGATGTTGTAGCTATGAGGCCTGCATTTAAACTCAGTTTCAAGATGGAGATGGTAGATTGAATTAGTCTGTGCTAGATGCTGTAAGTATCAGTTTACACCTAGGATTCCCGGATAAGAAAGCAATGGCAAAATACGATTTTTGAAAACATGGAGCCTGGCTGTTACCCATATCTGTCTCATGAAGGATCATGTTTACTTTGATGTCTTTGCAATAATGTTTTGGTTTGTAAATGCAGCAGTTGGGAGGGTATTGTGGGGGAGCAGAAGTAAATATATAGGCACTGCTAGTTTTAATGCAACATAAGTCTTGACCGGCCAAATCCAAATTCCAGATACTTGAAATGGAACACATTACCCCTCATCAATGGCACGGCCATACCAAATCTTCTAAAGTGGAAACAACTTTGCACAACATAAACAATATAGTGCATTACAAACACCTTCTGGGATTATGTTTTAAATTTATTTGTTAAATTGGCATCTCACCTTTCCATCAACTGATGCTCAAGGCACAGAGATAATTACAAATGTGTGTGTGTGTGTGTGTGTGTGTGTAAAACTTAAATAAAATCAACAAAAACAACCACCTAAAACCAAATACAGCATATTTACAAATCACTTTATGGGCCAAAGGCCTATCTAAATAAGAATGTCTTCGCTTGCTGGTGTTCAGTCTTTGCAGATGGGCCTCTCTTGGAATGGATCCTGGGTGCAGCCACCGAGAAGGCCCTCACTTGAATAAACGTAGGGTGTCATTTCACCCAGATAGCAATATTTTGTAATAATGAGAAAAGGACATACTATCTATTTAGAGCTTCAACTGAATTTTCCTTTGTTGTTTTTATATTTCCTATTTAAAAAGTAAAAAAAGTCAGAGCAGAACCACTGAAAGGAACGGACATGACTAATTTACAACCCTTCATTATTATAGAATTTTACAAGAGTTACATTCAACAGACATATAGAGTCCAGATCTGCCTCATCCTATCTACACATACTGGATAAACATTCATACCCATAGATTGTTCTAAAAATGAAAGCATTAACCTGGTATGGTCTATATCTGTAAAATGTTTCATGTTGTGTCCAAATTATCATTTGCTATCCCAAACTTAACAACTAATTATTTCCCCTCAAAAGAAACTATTGAAGGTGTAAATAGCCAGGGGAAAAATGACTGCATAGACTTGCCCTTACTCGTGGAATGCCACAATGATGCATGTTGTGTTCACACATTTTATGATTGCTGAAAATTAGTTCAGAAAAGAGATCAAACCAAGAAAGTTTTAACATGATGCTTCCCACTTCTGTCCAGTTGTTTATCTTAACCAGGGACAGGCCCTGCTACTTCTTCCTGGTAATTCACGACCCCAACTTTTTGCCTTTGGGGGATGCTTTGTTGTTAGTGTGAGAGCTCGATTTGTCATTCTTCAAGGTTCATTTCCTCCTGAGCATCTCTAGCAGTTTGGTTTGTCAAGGGTGTGTGTGTCAGAGTGGATACTTCTAATCTCTAACAGAGCAACAGCCAGACTTCAGGAGGCCCTCAGCACAGGGCTGCCAATTGGGCCGCCACTCCCCAACACACACACACTTCAAAGTGACTGCACAGTTTTTCTTCTACTGCCCTTCAGCAGCAGCACAAGTACCACATTCCTTGCCAGGCCCTAAGGCAGTGTCTTAGTGATGAGTGGGCAGCAGCATTGCTTTTGAATGGGAGCCAAGTCTGACCTCATCTGCAGTGCCCAGCTGCTGTTTTAATTTTGTAGATCTCCAGGCTTGGACATTGCATTTGGAGTAAATTAAAATGGCGAGTGGCCACCCTGCCTGGGAGCCAATCTTGGTTCCCTTTCAAAAGTGGCACTGCTGATTGTCCATCACTAAATGGCCATTTGGGCGTTTGATGAGGAGTGTGGTAAGTGGCAGCACAGCTGGGCCAAACCAGTGAGGGGCTCTTCTGAGCCACCAGGTCCCTCCATCAGGGTCTGACCTGGTAGCTTTTATATGTCGCTTTTCAAGGTCTAGGGATGGAGGAGAAATTTGATTTTCTTTACATTTAAATGAGAAACTACAGAACTCACATTTCTTGAAACAATACATGAGTCAAACAGAGCTATCCTTTGAAATTCACACTTCTCTGAATTTTGTGATGAGTTCTCCAACCAACCCAATATTTATTTGTTTGTTTATTTTATTGAACCAACTTTATATGCCGCTTGATCATAAAAATATTCTAAGCGGTTTACAAAGAACCTTAAAATTAGCCACAGACCTGAACTTACAAGATCTGAACAGGGTGGTTCATGACAGATGCTCTTGGAGGTCGCTGATTCATAGGGTTGCCATAAGTTGTAATCAACTTGAAGGCACATAACAACAACAACAAAAACAAGTAATTAAAAACACTTTTAAAAACAACAGTAGAGCAAAAAGAGATTAAAACACATCAGCATCTATGTGTTTGGATAGGCTTGCCTAAATAAAAAATTTTTAAGCAGGTGCCAAAAAAGAGTACAGCAAAGGCACCTGCTAGATGTCAACAGGCACTGTTTTAACACTAATTTAACACTAAAATAATGACAAATTTATGAGTGTTTTTTTTTAAAAAATTGCAAATTGCTGCAGAAATGTGAATTGGAAAAAAGGAGAAATGTAGAGAATCTAAACTGACATATTGGTACATACTTTGTGTTCACCCATAAGTTCCTGAAGAACATACGAAAAGTAATGCTGCACTGAATATCCCCACACACTTTTGTGGCATCATTCATCTGCCATGAAAGTGCTTAGGAGGGATATTGACCACTTTCAGGGGAGGCTTACCTTTAAATAACAAGGTGCCTGAGGATTTTTTCCTTTTCTCTTTTCACTGCAGGGTGTGGGGAGCTTTGCTGCTACTTCAGGAAGTAGCTTGGCTGTCCTCAGCAGGTCAACAATGTTCGCTTTTTAATTTTGAACAGAATGCCCCATGGGACCAATGTTACATCATGACATTCAGGGGCGGGAAGTTATTATGAGGAAAAGATGGCTGCCCCTATTTGCATACCAGCAAATTTAGGTTTGCACAATTAAATTGGATTGCACAATCAGGCACTCTTGTGCAACAAGCCCACTTTTTAAATGGGCTTTTTGTGGTAAGGAAAGTGATGGGGAAATGTGCTGGAAAGTGTGGGATAACAATTGACTGACGGGAAATGGTATAACCCCTGCGAAAATGAATGTTTAGTAAACAGCGGAAGTTGTGTAACCTTCATGCAAGCTTTGTGCAATCAGGATGAATGCTCAATTAACTGGTCATCTGAAGACGCCCTGAGTCAGAGAAGAAGAAAGGCCCAGATAAGTTCTGAGCTCTGCAAGTTAACAGCATCTTTGAGTGCTGGCTGTTTCTCCCTAAAGATCTGGTGTGGGAGCAGCAGAGTGTGTCTCTGCCAGGGGTGCAGCTACATAATTTTAGACTAATGGTCCAGGGTCTAAACTCCATTTTGAGTTCCATCTGGGACATAAATGAATAAAATAACAACAACAATATTTGGAGATCACTAATCAAGGACACAAACACAGTTTCAATACTGTGCCCATACAAAAAACAAAAATGACAGGGATCCATGAAATGAATAGTATTGAGGTGTGCCTCAGGCTAATGGAGAGGAACTTGTTCAACCAAGTTTCACCAAAATGGGAAGGATGTATACCTAATGGAACTATGTTAATATGTTAATTGCGGTGGAACTGCAAGCTGTAAGGACTACAGACCAGTCAGTCTAACATCAATCTCTGGAAAAACTCTGGAGCAGATTATAAAGCAGTCGATCTGTAAGCACCTTGAAAACAATGCAGTGATTACTAGGAGCCAACATGGATTTATGAAGAACAAATCCTGCCAAACTAATCTCATTGTGCTTCCTCATGGCAATGCCTTCCAAAGACAAAACCAAAAGTGGAATCAAGGAGAGGATGAAGAAAACTCCAAGTGTCTTGCTGGATGCAGTGACACTGCAGTGATTATTAGGAGCCAACATGGATTTTTGAAGAACAAATCCTGCCAAACTAATCTTATCTCATTTTTTGACCTGGTAACCTCCCTTGTAGACTGTGGGAATGCTGTGGACATAATATATCTCGACTTCAGCAAAGCTTTTGACAAAGTGCCCCATGATATTCTGATTAGCAAGCTAGCTAAATGTGGGCTGGATGGAACAACTATCTGGCGGATCCACAGTTGGCTCAGAATCATACTCAAAGAGTGCTTATCCATGGTTCCTTCTCAAACTGGGCAGAAGTAATGAGTGGGGTGCCACAGGGCTCGGTCCTGGGCCCAGTGCTCTTCAACATTTTTATTAATGACTTGGATGAGGAGGTACTGAGCATGCTTATGAAATTTGCAGATGATACAAAATTGGGGGGCATAGCTAATACCGTGGAAGACAGAAACAAAATTCAAAGGGACCTTGATAGACTGGAGCATTGTGCTGAAAACAACAGAATGAAATTCAACAGGGTTAAATGCAAGGTTCTACACTTAGGAAAAAGAAACCAAATGCACAGTTATAAGATGGGCGATACTTGGCTCAGCAGTACAACATGTAAAAAGGATCTTGGAATTGTCATTGATCACAAGCTGAATATGAGTCAACAGTGCGATGTGGCTGCAAAAGGCAAATGCTATATTAGGCTGCATTAACAGAAGGGTAGTTTCCAAATTGCGTGAAATATTAGTTCTCCTCTATTCAGCACTGGTTAGGCCTCATCTTGAGTACTGCGTCCAGTTCTGGTCTCCACACTTCAAGAAGGATGAAGACAAACTGGAACAGGTTCAGAAGAGGGCAACAAAGATTATCAGGGGACTGGAAACAAAGACCTATGAGGAGAGACTGAAAGAACTGGGCATGGTTAGCCCGAAGAAGTCTGAGGGGAGATATGATAGCACTCTTCAAGTATATGAAAGGTTGTCACACAGAGGAGGGCCGGGATCTCTTCTCGATCATCCCAGAGTGCAGGACACGGAATAATGGGCTCAAGTTGCAGGAAGCCAGATTTTGACTGAACATCAGGAAAAACCTCCTAACTATCAGAGCCATACGACGATGGAACCAATTACCTAGAGAGGTAGTGGGCTCTCCGACACTGGAGGCATTCAAGAGGCAGCTGGACAGCCATCCGTTGGGCATGCTTTGATTTGGATTCCTGCATTGAGCATGGGGTTGGACTTGATGGCCTTGTAGGCCCCTTCCAACTCTACTATTCTATGATTCTAAGACTTAAGACTGAGAACACATCTTTTATATCACCCTTCCCCAACCTCACGCCTTCCAGATGTTTTGTACAACAACTGTCATCAGCTCCAGCCAGCATTGCCACTGGTCAGGGATGACTGAGTTATAGTTCTAAATATCTGGAGAGCACTAGATTGAGCAACGCTGTCTTAAATCTATCTGTCAAGCCAGTAACATGGAGACTAGGAAAAGAAAGAATGCTGAAGGTATGGATTTGATGCTCCTATTTAATGTCTTTCTTACTGACATTAGAATATATCAACTGTGTCATATCTCCCCTACCTCCAGCAAACTTCACAGAGACATTTCACATTCTATGTGCCCTTCATTGGTAAAATGGTGGATATAATTTTAACAAATTACTAAATCTGTTTGGCAATATGTGGCATATTGAATGACAGTACCTAGGATGCTACATGTGCCATTGATTTGGTGCAAGTATGAAGAGCCTGTGGTTCTCCAGAAGTTGGACTACAGCTCCCATCATCCCTCACCATTGGGCATGTAGGCTGGGCCTGATGGGAGCTGCAGTTTAACAACATCTGGAGGTCAACAGCCACCCCATCCCTAAACTAATGCAACATGACAAACCTTATGTTCTCATTTATTGTTCAAGTGACATTACTACCTTAAAAAGAGATCTCATTCAGTCATACAGACCTCACTGCAAATACGTCTTTCATTAATAAGGTGGAGGATTTAACAAAAGAACAAAAATGACAAAGAACAAAAATGACATAGCAGCAATATAAGCAACAGTCACAGCATCTAAGCATAACTTATTAAATCCTTATCTGGCATCCTAAGCTTTGACAAGCAGAGCAAGCAAAATAGGTTTTTCCTCCCACAATTATTTTTCTCTTAATGAGATCCTCAGTGATGGATTGAAGTCAGATAATAAATTGTGATGACAGCCTCTGCTTTGATCAGGAGGCTGGCGGTTATCCATAGGGAACCTGCTTCTTTCACAGTTATAACTTCTTAAGAGCAGTTAGTTTCAATCAAACAGTGTAATGGAATAGAGGAAAGGAACTCATTACAAACTTGCTATTTAAACTTCTAGAGCAAGTGTGGCGTAGTGGTTAGAGTGTTGGACTGTGACCTGGGAGACCAGGGTTCGAATCCCCACACAGCCATGAAGCTCACTGGGTGTCCTTGGGCCAGTCACTTCCTCTCAGCCTCAGAGGAGGGCAATGGTAAAACACCTCTGAATACTGCTTACCATGAAAATCCTATTCATAGGGTTGCCATAAGTCAGAATCGACTTGAAGGCAGTCCATTTCCATTTAAACTTTTAGTGATGCATAAAGAGTGCTGTTTTTCTTCTGGCTTTATTGATAAAATTGACTATAATTAGATGATGCTCTTACAACTCTATACATGCATACTTAGAATTAAGTCCCACTGAGTTCAATAGGGCTTAATTCCAGGTAAGTAGGTATAACAACAACAACAATAATAGTGGTTGTTGGTTATTATTTAATTTTATATCCCACCCTTCCTCCCAGGAGCCCAGGGCAGCAAACAAAAACACTAAAAACACTCTAAAACATCTTTAAAACAAAAGACTTTAAAACATATTAAAACAAAACCTTTAAAAACATATTTTTAAAAAAGCTTTAAAAAATCTTAAAAACTAATTCCAACACAGACACTGTCTGGTATAAGGTCTCTACCTAAATATTAGTTCAGTATAAAGTGCCATTACAATTTTAAAAACAAGAACACAAAAGAACTTAAAAAAAAAAACATCCTAGGCAAATTCAAATCTTGCCTTTTTCCACCATTGGTCTGATTGCCCAGCCTGAGGATGGGGCAGACCCAAGAGTTATGGGGCACTGGTGTAAAGGGAGGCTAGTTGGTGAGCACTGGAGTGGACCCATCATGGTGTGTGGTGGGCAGGCAGAGGTGTCTAACCATGTGCTGGCATAGCTTATGCCAACTCTTGGGGAAAAGCCTATATGATATAAATTGAATGAATGAATGCCTTTGGTGTACATAGCATAGGGGAAACACATATATAGCCCATACTTTCCTGGTTAATTACTTTTACATCAAAATTGTCCAATCTCATTGAACTGATATCCTAGATTTCTTTGCACTGATGGCACACCACTAAAAATGGTGACCTTATGCCCATTCCAGGAAGTTCAGTTCCAGCAGGTAATTTTATCTCTTTGGGGTCTGCGTCAAAGAGGGGGTCCTGGATGTTTGCCTTGCTGGAAGATACGCTTGAAGGTCCACATCTAGAAGCCTTATCATAAAGGGGTCTTTGCAAACAGACAGTTTTGCTCAAAATGAAACTCCTTTGGAGAAAAAAACCACACATCTCCTTAATAGTTTGTGAATCTGAACCAAGCAAGAATTGTAATAAAAAGACTCACAAGAAGCATAAGTTGGAAAAACTGGGACTGTCTGTGAACTGCAGTTACAACCAAGAAGTTACCATGATAAATCCCATTTTAGTTAGGTCAGTTTCTAATTAGAACAGTGACAGGAAAGTTGGCTGGCATTAAAAAGAAGAGAAGATTTAATAAATTTATTTGAAACATCCTGAAACTTGGGCACCATCCAATGTGTTTTTAAAAATCTTAAAGCCCTACAGATTAGATTTCCCTGCTTGGGAGGAAATGAATGATTATCTTAGACTTGGTGACAGTCTTGATGTTGAGCATAATGGGTTGTATGTATCCAACAGGACTTCTGTTTCCTCTCCTCCGCCATGCCTCCAACCCACAGGGTTCCCCAACCCTGATTTTGAGGGTGTGACGGGGGAGAGAGGTTGGAGTGGACTGGAGAGGAAAAGGATGGTCTGTTGTGTGCATGGAAGTCCCTTGCTCCCCAGAGCTGCAGTGTGCCTTCCAATTTCAATTGCCAAAGAAATAATGTCCAATATTTAATAAGACAACGCGGTCCATGGAATACCCATCTAGCATCCAGTGTCACTTCATAATGAACACTATCTGACTGACAGCTTACATCACATTATCTCCATGTAATCTCTGAAGAGGCAGAATGTTTACAGCTCTTGTAAACTGTCTACCAATTTGTTCTAGTGTCAGAACAGGGCACCCAACAATGAGAATGGATCATACGTCCTGTTTATTGCTTAAACCATCTTTCTTCTTTGGAGGTGCAAAAGGTTGTTCTTAGACAGGAATTTTTGTTTTTCCTTTCCGATGAAGAGGATTTTATAGCCAGTTTTATTCTGTGACTTGACATTAGTGATGACAAGGAACAGCATGAAGGCAGCCACTAATCACTCCCCTTTCCCCTCTGATCAGACTTTCTACAGCAGCAGCAGCAGCAGCAGCATGAGCAAGCAGGCAAACAGACCTTGTCTAGGGGTCTTGTTGATACTGAGGTAAGAGTGCCACTGAACGATACCAGCAACTGTGTCTCACTAATGAAAGCCCAGACTCGCTGATCTCAGAAAGCTGCTTACAGCAAAAGAAAATAGAGTCTGGTTTGACTGAGATAGATAGATAGATAGATAGATAGATAGATAGATAGATAGATAGATAGATAGATAGATAGATAGATAGATAGATAGATAGATAGATAGATAGATAGATAGATAGATAGATAGATAGATAGATAGATAGATAGATATTTCTATGTCATATGGTTCTCTCCCTGTGAAATGATGGCATTCATCTAACCTGTTAAAAGGCAATAAATCATTAAGGCACTAAAAAGGATGGAATGGCAGTAGTAGTTAGAAATTGGAGAAAATATTCCTCCTTTGGGAAGAACAGTGGGATATAAATTGAATAAATAAAAAATACTTTCTTTGATAATATAATAACAGGAATGTTGTTTGAAATCTGTTATAACTCTGGTTTTTGCTGTATGGGGGTGGTAGTTCCAGGATAGCTCCTGGTGAGCACTGTTCTGCATCTGGGACTTAGATGAAAAACAGCAAAACATTGCCTTATGTACATATCAGTCCAACAAGAAGAAATATTCCTTGATACAGATTGGCAAAAATTAAAAAATGGTCTTGGTCTTTGTTTCACTCACAGGCCATGGGATGCAAAAAACATTAATTCATGGTGCCGAATTATGAATGCAATTGAAGGCATGGAGTTTATGACAGATCCACTTGGGGACTGGACCTATAATATCCTCAACTGACACTAATGGAGGCTTCCCTCCCAATGAAAATAGTGGCTTCAACAGGTAGGCAATATTCATTAAGACCATAGCAGGAGGAGATAAGGATTAATCTCCCCCTATAACGTGCAGCCCAATCCCCAATGCTTCTTGTCCCTCTCCCTCAACTCCTATTTACGTTACAAAAAACATGCATGTTAATTGCATTCACACAACCTCACATCTGGTTTGTCCCCTAGAAGGGCTGGTTGTGGCACACATTCTCCCTCTCCAACATTCATTTTTAGTCTGTTCGGATTGCTTAAAAATGAAGTGAGGGGGCTTGCAGACATAGGCTACCTGGGGGAATCAGAAACATTTAATTAGTGAATTTAATCTAACTCCTTGAAAACTATACCCACCTTGTGCTGGTCCTCTGCCCATGTGCACAGGAGACAGAACGACATGTAGGGATGGAGGAGAAATTCTGTTCAATTTGCATTTAAAGGCAAATCTAATTTATTCACATTTCTTGAAACAATGCACAAATCGAAAGACAGTCTTCCTTCAAAATTCACCCTTCTCCAAACTTTGTAATGCAGTTCTCCAATCAAGTAACGAGAACAAAAATGCATATAATAGGAAATGTGAACATAAAAATGCATATATTAGTGAAACTAACAAACAAAAATGCATTGTATTAGAGCAGCCTTTCCCAACTAGTGGGCCACCAGATGTTGTTGGACCACAATTCCCATCTTTCCTGACCATTGGCAATGCTGGCTGAGGCTGATGGGAGTTGTGGTCCAACAACACCTGGTGGCCCACTAGTTGGGAAAGGCTGTATTAGAGAAAGTAACAAACAAAACTCTGCATATCAGGCAAAACTGCATACACAAACATGTATATTAGGAGAAATTAACACTGAAATGCAGACAAATTTTCATGAGGGCTTTTTAAAAAAGGATTCTCAAACTTATATGGAAATGTGGAGAACTGAGTTTAAGACTGGAAATATGAGATACTGACAGAAACCGAAATTGATAGGTATTGACAGATTCGTCCATCCCTACTGATATGTCAGTAGTGAGCTCTTTTGCCCCTTGTCAAACCTCCTTTTCTAAACACCCCTCAAACCTCTGGCACCCAATAGAGAGGAAGATACTTTCCAGGGAAAAAGTGCTATTTCTTTAGTGAGCAAAACTAATTTAAATATAGTGTATGTCACAACAGATGCAAAAGGGGTCCTAATACTATAATAAGGAATTGCATCAATTTAACAGAGTTCTTTATTTCAGTGCAAAAAACATTCACTTGTTTTACCTTCTTTCACTGGCTTAGTGAGTTAAATGCGTAACTTATGGAGGCATGCGAGTGTGACAGAGACTGCTCATCATAGCCCAACAGCAGGTCACAAAGACTTCACACATCAATTTTTTTTCCATGACCTGCAGTGGCAAGCAAATCTTTGGAGGGCTAAAACAAGTTTATCATCACAAATCTGTATCTACTGACAGATGAGCAGCAGGAAAAAGCAGTCACTTGATAGACGGCTGCCACTCCATCACAGCAGGTTCCACCCTTAAAAGCCATTCTTAGCAAAGCAGAGTAAGAATGCTGATGAAAAGAGGGAGCCGCTGCATAGTCCAATTTGAATGAAATTTCACTACAATCATACTTTTATATTAGAAGGTAGCATCTGTTTTTTTGTGCAGAACCAGCCACCTAATTTCACAGAACAGTTAGAAAAGAAACCAGATAATAAGGAGAGAGTTAAGTGGGTGGATCTATGCAGATCAAAAAAATGTTTAGTAGTGAGCAATGCCCTTTTAATTAAACATTGCCAAATTCCCTTCTGTCTTTCCTACCATTTTATATATGACACAGAAAGATTTTACAGGTTTTATTATTTACCACACTTAAATATTTTGCTGATAGAAAAATTCAGACAGATAAAACTGAAAAATATTTAACTAAATGTGATTTTTTTAAATGTGTGGGGCATACTAGCATCGATTCATGCAGACAGGCCTCTTCATTACCATCGTTGGCAAAGATACCCTAATGCATATTGTATTATTGTGAAGCTTCTTTGCTGTCTAATGTTTGAAATCTTGCACACACGTGGAATGCCCACCCTTTCCCAAGGCCATTACCTATTCTACTGAAAAGATAGTGGTTTATTCTCTCATTCTTTCATGTCTTGATTACTTTAAGTCTGCAATGATGTATGTATACTTACAGTACTTGGGAATAAGCCCCATTGAGTGTAGTGAGACATATTTCTGAATAAACATATATATAATTGCAGGTCAGGTCTCTCCTTTCTGGTTTGCCCTTTTCTCAGCTTCACCCTTTCCCATCCATTCTTAACTCAGCTTCTAGCTTGATTTATTCTGGGAGCTAAACTACAGATTATGTTAAACGTACTTTTAAAAATATATGCTTAATGCTGATCCCTTTTCCAACAAAAAACAGCCATGCGGGGGGGGGAATTCATCTTTTTCTCTGTGTGCTATTTTCTTGCCTAAAATTGCCCTCCCTTAGCTGTCATTTGCCCTAGAAGGTGTTATTTTCAGAACATTGTGATTTCTGTGGGAAAATAGTGCAGAGCAAAATTCCTAGGAGTTGCTGGTGACTTAGGGCGCAATCCAACTGTTATCTACGCTGGGATGAGGGGAGTTGGATATGGTAGACCCCTGGCTGATCCCCCAGAACTCAGCCAGCTCAGCCAGGTGTGCACCGGGGAAACCCAGGCCAGTGGAAGAAAAGCCAGCGGAAGCCAATGGAAGGCTCCAAAAAGGGGTGTTCCAGGAGCATGTTGGAGAAGAGACCAAGGGGTGGGTGGGACTCCAACATCCAACATGTGTTTGGAGCATTCCTGCAGGTCCTGATCAAGGCAAAAATTATGTCGGGAAAAAGGTTGGTCTAAGGAAATAATTCACTAATGGGCAAAAAACCTTGTGGTTTAAGAACATACCTATAGCCCACACATATTTCTATCTAAAAAGCAGGGAAATTGTGCAGCTATAATGAATGCACCAGGGGAACAGGAGACCTGACCTCCTATCTGAGATATTGTACTGCCCTACAAATTTCTCAAAATGCAGACACAATTTGGGTTGGTCTTTCACAGTCCAATCCATTTCCTGTGTAGCTTGGAAGAATTTGGTTTTTGCGTATTAGTGAATTTCTCTGCTTTTCTATCCGGGAGGTAAGAAATGGGATCCTGTGCAAGTTTGCTGAGAATGGATTGATCATTTGCATGCTTATTGAGTTCAGTGGAATTTACTCCCCTGCAATCATGCTTAGAATAGGTGAAAATGACCACAGGGGATGGGGAGGGGAAGAGGAGGAGGGAGGGGAGGGAGGGTGGAGGAAAGGAGGGGGAGGGGAGGAGAAGGACAGGTTTGCTCATTTGCATGTTTATTGAGTTCAGTGGGATTTACTACCATGCAATCAGGATAGGTAAAACTGACCGGGGAGGATGGAGGGACGGCTGGAGTGGGCAGGGAAGGAGGAAGATGGAAGAGGGGAGGGGAGGAGGAAGGGAGAGGAGAGGAGAGGGGAAGGAGGGGAAAGCCAGGTCTGATCATTTGCATGCTTATTGAGTTCAATGGGATTTACTCTGTCGGGGGAATAGGAGTCTCCTCTCAGCACCCTTCACAAACTACACTTCCCAGCATTCTCTGGGGGAAGCCATGACTGTCTTACCTGAAATCAAAGTCTGGTGTGGGTGTGGCCCCTTGATTAGGCAAGCCAAGCAGCTGTGAGTCTGGCTTTTAGAACATGGACAGTTGGTTCTTACTGAGCATGCCCAACATTATCATTCAGTTCGATGCAAAATTTATTAATAAAAATCAGCTAGGCATTTTTTAACTTTTAAACTGCAGAAGATGAAGGTCAGTGTATGGGGCAAGGTCAGCAACAGGATTACAGGTATTCTGTGAACATGGCTGATTTTTAATTAATTTCAACAGATTATGAGAACTCTGAGAGAAAAAAGTCCAAAAGGGCTCTGGTTTTTTCTCTCTCTCTTTAGACTTTGAACTCTTGATTCTCTCTGACTGTTTTGTGTATCGCCTTGAAAATTTAGAGGGTTGTTAAGCAAGCGTTTCTGAGTTCAGGACTATAAGTTTTGTAAGGTTTTGTTTTGAAATGAGCTTATGGGAAGCATCAGAATGGCATGGGAGGTATTTTCAATTTAACATTGTAGAATGTGAAAAATCCATGCTGGCTATAGTATACAGCCACTCTCATGTCTGTATAATTGCAATGGAAGTCAATGGAGAGTGCTTACTCCCCAGTAGGGGTATTTGTGAGATCTGGCTTTTACTTTCTGGTCCCTGCATGCAGCTCCTGGCTGAGCCAATGTTCAGCTGGCCCAGAGGCTTCTGAACAGCAATTGGATGCTGAGGATCTTTCCACTGGCTCCTCTTGCACCAGCTCCCCTTCTGTTGGCTTCCCCTGAGTTGGATTGCTCTGTTATTTATTTTTGGCTATCAAGCTGATCTTGCTCTTTGACAAGGTGGTCACTGGTCAATTGTTCAGGAAGTCACTTTTTGCAGGAGAACGCTTCTGTTGCTCTTTGTTCCATTTGCCATGGTGAACTCCGTACAGGGCTAGGAGGCATTAAAAACAGAAGAGGCTCTTAACAAAGGAATGGCTAACCTGTTGCCTTCCAGATGTTGCTGAACTGAACTCCCATCAGCTTCAGTCAGCTTGATCTGTGGTCAGGGCGAAGATCCATCTGTATCCCCTAAAGTGTTGTTGTTGTCCACTGAAGACTGAACATTTTTTAAAAAATGAATTACAGATCTTCATGGAGTACAATTGCACTAGTTGGAGGTAAGCCAAATCTCACAACTTACATATTCACAACTTACATATTCACAAAAGGGTAATCTGTTTCTTTATATAACTGAAAAATATTGATCAACTAGTTGTCACTGGATGCCTTCCAAAATAATAATTTATTGATCGAGTAAATTGGAGAAGAGATGACCTGCTGCATTTTTGTTGAACTCTGTGGAAGGAGTGCATCAACACAAACACTTGAAAATGATTTGAGTGGCCACCTTCTTCCCATAACTTCAGTGTAGTTTATAACAGCTGCCATAGGTGTGGTGAGTTTGAAACCATGCATGAAGGGGAAAAGATAGGGAACTGTGTGGTTGTAACTTCAGAGTGGTTATAAAATGTAATAAATGGATTGAGTTCCCAAACACATCTAGTGATGGATTGTCTCAATTACCTCTCATCTGCAACATAATTTATTTATGCACACATACCAAAGAGCTGCTGACAAGCAGATCTCCTGTATTGTACAGCTAAGTAAAAGCTTTTGCTAATGCCGTGCTAAGAAGGCAAATGCCAGATATTACAAATCAGAAGATGTTACTCATTATAAGCAATGCCGTGAAATTAGGTATGAGCAGATTTATCCACTGCCATTTCTTTATTGACACATGGATTCACTGTGCCCAGAGTTCAACTCTCCTGGATTCTGAAATTAGGAACATTTCTGAAATCTGAAATTTGAGCTTGCAAATTTTGCTACAGCTTCCAGCAGCTTTGCCACTCTCCCCCCACAACTTCTCAGGTTATCACTGAACATGTTATCACTGAACATGTTCAAATTAATAAATCACTGCAAACACACACACACCAGTCTTGATGTATACATGGTTCCATAAATACTCTTTGTGTGCTGTATTTTAATATATATGCATGCCTTGTTGCACCTTGGGAAAACACCACAAAAATAGAATCTAGATGCAATCCTATGTATAATATCATTTATGATTGACCAAATGCGTGAGGGCAAAGCAGTGTGTGTGCACTCATCAGTGAAAGACATTAGAAACAGAAAACTGCATCAAACTGCATCTGCACAGTGTTCAATCCAAAACTAAGAAATATTTTTTTTAATTGTGCTTGTTGTAGACACTGACTTTGCTGAAATCTGTGGAATGAAAAGTTATATGGTCATATGGGTGTACAAATATGAATATGTTATTTACTTAGAGCATAGTTAAAATTAAGTTATACTTACCTTTAAAAGAGCGATCTGTAGATGGAGTTGCAGCAATATGGACAATTTAATTTTATTTGCTTAGTGGATCCAGTCATGGGGGCAGGGGGAGGAAATGTAATAATGCTCTAGACATTATCTAATGTAATTGTTCCTTTTCTTCCCCAGCTGTTGGATATATGTTGAAAAATCAATAAAAATTAATTTAAAAAGAAAGAAAAAATAGAATAGTGGGGGATTCCTAATGTATGGGTTCCACTTTCGAAAGAAGACCAAATATCCAGAGCTCTGGAATACAGGGAGATAATTCACATATATCCCTACTTATAACACACAGTACAACTTTTCAATAAAGCAGCCGCATGTAAGAATTATGTGCAGCCTTCTATGGAGGCTGGGATAGGCCTCAATGAACTCAGTTTAAGTTAGGGCTATAACATGAAGAGACACTTCTGATTTGTTATATGAAGAGTATTGATTAAAGATGAAGTCTATCACAACTGATATGTAGTGGTAGACTTTGTAAACTACAGTTCCTAACTGTGTTTGAAAAATATTTTTAATACCTCAGCACAACCCATGACTACCACATTCTGTAACACAGACGCACATACAACTATACATGCCTTCTATATATGTCTGCTGAGGGCTTTTAGGTGATGGTAATCACTGGTATGGAGTACTGGCACCTTTTTTTGGCTGCCTATGGCAACCATTGGGTGCTGGCACCCACAGCACTTTTGTCAAGATATGAGCACTAGAACCTTAACCAAAAAAACCACTGTATCTTCTCAAAAGTAAGTCCCACTGAATTACTCCCAAGTGAGTGGATATAGGATAGCAGCCTAAACCATAAATTACATTTCAAATCTATTATGAAATGAGTGAACATTGTTAGTATTCTGTAATGAAAAATAAATGTTACCAAGGTGTGAGGGAAGGGACTGGAAAAAAGGAAGAGAGAATGGGTAAATTCTCTCATCCATAGAATCATAGAATAGTAGAGTTGGAAGGGGCTTATAAGGCCATCAAGTCCAACCCCCTGCTCAATGCAGGAATCCAAATCAAAGCATTCCCGACAGATGGCTGTTCAGCTGCCTCTTGAATGCCTCCAGTGTCTGAGAGTCAAATACCTCTCTAGGTAATTGATTCCATTGTCTTATGGCTCTAACAGTTAAGAGGTTTTTCCTGATGTCCAGTTTAAATCTGGCTTCCTGTAACTTGAGCCCATTATTCCGTGTCCTACACTCTGGGACAATTGAGAAGAGATCCTGGCCCTCCTCTGTGTGACAACCTTTCATGTACTTGAAGAATGCTATCATATCTCCCCTCAGTCTTCTCTTCTTCAGGCTAAACATGTCCAGTTCTTTCAGTCTCTCTTCATAGGGCTTGGTTTCTAGTCCCCTGAGCATCCTTGTTGCCCTCCTCTGAACCTGTTCCAGTTTGTCTGCATCCTTCTTGAAGTGTGGAGACCAGAACTGGATGCAGTACTCAAGATGAGGCCTAACCAGTGCTGCATAGAAGGGAACTAATACTACATGCGATTTGGAAACTATACTTCTGTTAATGCAGCCTAATATAGCATTTGCCTTTTTTGCAGCCACATCACGCTGTTGGTCCATATTGAACTTGCGATCAACAACAATTCCAAGATCCTTCTCACATGTCGTATTGCTGAGCCAAGTATTCCCCATCTTATAACTGTGCACTTACCCAGCTAAGCACATGGGCAGAGCACACAGTAAGAGCACATGGTTTCCTGGGGTTATTCCAGGTCACTCTTCTCTTTGCCTTTTGTCTCTTCCTCCCTGCACCTTTACTGCCAAACTCGTTAGGACTCCTTGTTTGCTCACTCTGAGAGCTGGCTCACTTTTATATCCTCGGGACCAGCTGTGATAGCTCCTTCTACTCTGCTCAGTTAGGAGTCAGGAAACAGCAGCTTCCTAGGCTCCAGTTCCCAAGCTCCATGTGTTGAGATCAGAGCTTGGAAATGTTACTTTTTTGAACTACAAGTCCCATCAGCCCCAGCCAGCATGCCCACTGGATTGGGCTGATGGGAGTTGAAGTTCAAAAAAGTAACATTTCCAAGCTCTAGTTGAGATCAGCTCTTTTGCACAGAGAACATAGCCCTGTTCATCCATTCAGTGCTCATGGATAACAAAGGCATGAAGCGGCTCACTAGAATGTGCCAGCTAGTTTCCTGAATGAGGATATATGCATTACCCATGCTATTTGGACAATACACAATCAACTTCACATGTACAATCTTAAGCCCCCCTCAGACTGATGCTGATTGCAGTTGCCCGGGATGCATAGCTGAGCTAGAGCGTTCTAGCAAGCCTCTTTAGAGGTTTTATGGATGATCCGAAGTGTGGTACCAGTGGATGTTAGAGATTCCTCATTCTCTTTTTCCCACTGCAGTCCCCACACATACCATCTGCATCCAGCTCTCCAGAGCAGATTAATTTGACCAGCTGTGGTTCTTATATTACAACCAGGGGTGTAGTCATCCAGAGACTGGGGGTGGGTGGGTTAGACACCTTACTTTTTTGGGAGCAGGATCCCAGCAGGGTCCCTATGTCTCCACCATTCTATGAGCCAGTCATCATGAAAGTGTGGTGTCCAGACTCAAGATGAGGCCTAACCAGTGCTGAATAGAGGGGAAATAATACTTCACATGATTTGGAAACTATGTGTCTGTTAATGCAGCCTAATATAGCATTTGCCTTTTTTGCAGCCACATCACACTGTTGGCTCATATTCAGCTTGTGATCAATGACAATTCCAAGATCCTTCTCACATGTCGTATTGCTGAGCCAAGTATCCCCCATCTTATAACTGCATTTGGTTTCTTTTTCCTAAGTGTAGAACTTTGCATTTATCCCTGTTGTTTTCAGCACAATGCTCCAGCCTATCAAGGTCCCTTTGAATTTTGTTTCTGTCTTCCACAGTATTAGCTATGCCCCCCAATTTTGTATCATCTGCAAATTTGATAAGCATGTTCTGTACCTCCTCATCCAAGTTGTTAATAAAAATGTTGAAGAGCACTGGGCCCAGGACCAACCACTGTGGTACCCCACTCGTTACTTCTGCCCAGTTTGAGAAGGAACCATGGATAAGCACTCTTTGAGTACAATTCTGGAGCCAACTGTGGATCCACCTGATAGTTGTTCCATCCAGCCCACATTTAGCTAGCTTGCTAATCAGAATATCATGGGGCATTTTGTCAAAAGCTTTGCTGAAGTCGAGATATATTATGTCCACAGTATTCCCACAGTCTACAAGGGAGGTTACCAGGTCAAAAAATGAGATAAGATTAGTTTGGCAGGATTTGTTCTTCAAAAATCCATGTTGGCTCCTAATAATCACTGCAGTGTCACTGCATCCAGCAAGACACTTGGAGTTTTCTTCATCCTCTCCTTGATTCCACTTTTGGTTTTGTCTTTGGAAGGCATTGCCATGAGGAAGCACAATGAAGATTGACCAGCTTCAGCACTCGGGGACTGGAGAAGACCTGCCCTGGGAGTGAGTACCTCCTGAGCATCTGGGTGTTTGCTTGCTCGCTTCGCTGGGTCGCTGTCTCTCGAGACAGCTGAAGTCCCTAGTAAGTACTGCAATGACTGGGACCCCCTGCCTGACACTGACTCCAGAGGGAGGCTGCAGTCAATCTTGCAGCCTCTTGCATCAGCTCCTGGCTGGGTCAGGGGGCATAAGAGGCTGGCTGCCCTTGGGCAGCGGATCTGCTGCTGGCAGGGTTGCCACTGAAGGGGTGACACCAAAGGGAGTTGCCCTGTGGGAAGCCCATTAGGGAGTCCCGAGGTCGAGGGTGCTACCTCCTTCTATTTTTAAAAAAATCAATCTGGAGGAGATTAGTAGTGGACAGGGTGTATGGTGCATGTGTAGTTCCCATGCAGGGTGAGAGCTTGTGCAGTGAACTGAATGATAGGAGAAAGTCACCAGATGTCTTCAGAGTGAGAGTAACTGGCAGAAGGTAACTTCTGAGAGTAACTATAACGGAGAGAGTTACAGAAAGTAACTGTAACTGGCAGAAGGCTGGCCCTCCCTGAGTGTGTGGGGGGGGAGTAAATGTGCCCTGTGTGAAAAATATTGAGTGGGTATCACTGTTCCCAATTCTCTCAGGGGTTTACTGGGATAATTGGTTCAAGTAGGTTTTGTTGGTGGGCTCTTGTTGGGTTCATACCAGGTATTTAGGAGGAGTCTTAGTAAGGAGGAACATGGGTGATGCCACCCCAGTTTCAGTGATTATGGGTAGAGGGAGGTATAGCCATGGAGAGGTGGTGAATTACCATAGAAGACAAGGGCAAGGCTACCTATGCCTTGCTCCTCGCTCCAATTCCTCTCATGGACTGGTTCCTCGTTGCTTAGCTGCTGTGCCCACTGGCCTGTGTGTGCTGTTGTTTAACGCCAGATCGATATACAATAAGACCACACTCATCCATGATTTCATCATGGATGAAAGTGCTGATTTGGTGTGCATTACCGAGACCTGGGTGGGTGAGCTTGAGGAGTTGATCTGACCCAGCTTTGCCCACCTGGATACTCAGTGCAACACCAGCACAGGCTGCAGGGACGGCAGGGGGAGAGGAGTTGCTGTGGTCTACAGAACCTCCATTTCTGTCACCAGGAAACCACTCAGTCTTGGAGCTGGCTGTGAGGGCCTGCACCTGGTGTTGGGCCAAGGACACAGTAAACTAGGGTTGCTGCTGGTTTACCATCCACCCTGCTCTCCCGGCAGCTTCTCTGACTGAGCTGGCAGATGCTGTCTGGGCTGTGGTATTGGAGGAGCCAACAACAGTCCTGGGTGATTTCAATGTCCTTGCTGAGGCTGCCTGTAGTGTTCTGGCTCAGGACTTCATGGCCTCCATGACAACTGTGGGGTTGTCTCAAGCTGTCACCGGCCCAATACATAGGACAGGGCACACCCTCGACTTGGTTTTTGCTCCAGATAGAGGAAGGGGTGGTCTGGAGATAGGGGAGGTGGATGTCACCCTATTGTCATGGACAGACCACTTTCTGGTGAAGTTTAGACTTATGGCTCTGATCCTCCCCTGCAGGAATGATGGGCAGATTAAAATGTCCATCCCGGAGACAAATGGAATGCACTGGATTCCTGAATGTCCTGGGGAAGCTCCCAGTAAATAGAGCAGGTGACCCAGTTGGAGGCCTTGTCATGCTGTGGAACAGTGAAGCGCATCAGGCTCTTAACACAGTTGCCCCCGAGCTCCCTCTTCAGCATTGTGGAGCCTGGTTTGCACCCTGGTACACCAGTGAGCTAAGGGCAATGAAATAGGCTAGATGATGGCTAGAGAGCAAGTGGCAAAACACATGCTGTGAGACTGATTGCGCATGAGTAAAACATCATAGCCGTGCCTACTGTGCAGTGGTGAGGGCGGCAAAGAAGGCCCTCTTCTCTGCCACCATCACATCCTCAACCAGCCAGCCAGTGGAGCTTTTCCGGATTGTCAGCGGTCTGCTGACATCAACTCCAGGAAATAGAGTTTTAGACCCTTCAGAGGCCTACTCTAAATTGTTTGCAAGGCACTTTGAGGGTAAACCTCCATAGCAACTTTGATGCCCCATCCACATCTGCTGTAGTCCCCATGAGGTGTCCAGTGCAACATCTGCTGCAACTTCTTGGGAATGGTTTCAGTTGATGCAGCCTGATGATGTGGACAAGGTGCTTGCAACAATACAGCCAGCAATTATGCCTTGGTAAGTGCCTCTACTAAGTTGTATATAGAAGCGGTGAGGGCAGCGAAAAAGCGATACTTCGCTGCCACTATTAAAACATCTCTCAACCGTCCAGCGAAGCTCTTTAAAATTGTCCGAGGGCTTTTACACTGTAGTCCTCAGGACATTATAGAACCGTCAGAAACCCGCTGTAACGAGTTCGCTGGGCACTTCCAAGATAAAATATCATGCATCCGCCGGGACTTAGACTCCAGTATTATGGCAGCTGAACCTAATGAGGTATCCGGAGCACGGTCTTGTCCTCATTTATTGGATGAGTTTCAGTTGGTACAGCTCAAGGACGTTGACAAGGTGCTTGGACTGGTGCGTGCAACCACTTCTGTACTGCATCCTTGCCCCTCTTGGCTAGTGAAAGCTGGCAGGGTTGGAACAGTCGGCTGGGCCAGGGAAGTGATAAATGCCTCCTTGAGAGAGGGAGTGGTCCCTAGTCGCTTAAAAGAGTCGGTAGTGAGACCACTCCTGAAGAAACCTTCCCTGGACCCAGATAATTTGAACAACTATAGACCGGTAGCGAATGTCCCATTCCTGGGCAAGGTCTTAGAACGGGTGGTTGCCAGCCAGCTCCAGGTGCTCTTGGATGAAACTGATTATCTAGATCCGTTTCAATCCAGTATTAGGCCCGGTTTTGGCACAGAAACAGCCTTGGTCGCCCTGTATGATGACCTATGTCGGAAGAGGGACAGAGGGAGTGTTACTCTGTTGGTTCTCCTTGATCTCTCAGCTGCTTTTGATACTATCGACCATGGTATCCTTCTGGGGAGACTCATGGAGTTGGGAGTTGGTGGTACTGCTTGGCAGTGGCTCCGCTCCTACTTGGTGGACCGTCTCCAGAAGGTAGGGCTTGGGGAACATTGTTCGATACCCTGGACTCTCCATTGTGGAGTCCCGCAGGGATCGGTTCTGTCCCCTATGCTTTTTAACATCTACATGAAGCCACTGGGTGCGGTCATCAGGAGCTTTGGAGTGCGTTGTTACCAGTATGCTGATGACACGCAACTCTATTTCTCCTTCTCATCTTCCTCAGGTGAGGCTGTTGATGTGCTGAACCATTGCCTGGCCGCGATAATGGACTGGTGAGAGCTAATAAACTGAGGCTCAATCCTGACAAGACTGAGACGCTGTTGGTGAGTGCCTTCTCTGCCCAGATGGTGGATGTTCAACCTGTTCTAGATGGGGTTACACTGCCCCTGAAGGAACAGGTTCGTAGCTTGGGGGTTCTTTTCAATCCATTCCTGTCTCTCGAGGCTCAGGTGGCCTCGGTGGCACGGAATGCGTTCTATCACCTTCGGTTGGTAGCCCAGCTACGTCCCTATCTGGAAAGCGACGACCTCGCTTCAGTTGTGCATGCTCTGGTAACCTCTAGATTGGATTACTGCAATGCGCTCTACGTGGGGCTGCCTTTGAAGACAGTTCGGAAACTACAGCTAGTGCAAAACGCAGCAGCTAGACTGTTGACAAGGACCAGGTGGTCCGCACATATAACACCTGTTCTGGCTCGTTTGCACTGGCTACCTATTTGTTTCCGGGCTAAATTCAAAGTGCTAGTTTTGACTTATAAAGCCTTACACGGCGCGGGACCACAATACCTAGCGGAACGCCTCTCCCGCTATGAACCTACCCAGTCACTACGTTCAACATCAAAGGCCCTCCTCCGAGTTCTGACCCACAGAGAAGCTCGGAGGGTCGTTACAAGATCTAGGGCCTTTTCAGTGGCTGCCCCCGAATTATGGAACAGTTTTCCCAATGAGGTGTGCCTGGCGCCTACACTTCTATCCTTTCGGCGCCAGGTTAAAACCTTTTTATTCTCCCAGGCATTTTAATCTATTATTTTAATCTATTTTTAGCTCTTATTGTGTACCAGGTTGTTTAATTGTTTAATATGTTTGCTTTTACTGTTTCTTGTGATTCTATTGTAATTTAACCCTGTTGTGCACCGCCCTGAGAGCCTTTTGGCTGTGGGCGGTATAGAAATCGAATAAAATAAATAAATAAACAAATAAACATGTCCTCTTGACCGTTGCCCTTCTTGACTTATTAAAGCTTGCCGAGGGGGTTTGACTGAATGGATCCAGGGTGTGGTCAATGCATCATTGCAGGAAGGAGTGGTTCCAGCCACTCTAAAGAGGCAGTGATTTGACTGCTCCTGAAGAAGCCCACCCTGGACCCATTGGTTTGCAACAACTACTGCCCAGTCGCAAATACCTCCTTCTTAGGGAAGGTGATTGAGAGGGTTGTGGCACAGCAATTGCAAGTACTCTTGAATGAAACAGATTATCTTGACCCATTCCAGTCTGGGTTCAGGCCTGGTTATGGGACTGAATCAACCTTGGTCACCCTGATGGATTACCTTTATTGGGAGAAGGACGGGCCAGTGCAACCCTGTTATTCTTACTTGATCTCTCAGTGACTTTTGATACCATTGACCATGGTATCCTTCTGGGTTGAGTTGGTGAGATGGGTATTGGAGACACTGTTTTACAGTGGTTCCAATTCTATTTCCAAGGTCATTTTCAGATAATAGCATTGGGTGATTGTCTTTAGACCCCCTGCCAGTTGTGCTGTGGGGTGCCGCAGGGTACCATCTTTTTCCCCATGCTGTTTAACACCTACATGAAGCCCTTGGGAACTGTCATCAGGAGATTTAGGGCAAGGTGTCTTTGTCAAGGTGGGGCAGTAAGCTGATGATACCCAGCTCTGTTTCTCTGTAACATCTGAATCAGGAGAGGCCATGCAAGTCCTGGACCGCTGCCTGGACTTGGTGGTGGGCTGGTTGAGGGCCAGTAAACTGACTCTCAATCCTAGCAAGATGGAGGCACTGTGGGTTGGTGGTTCCTGAGTTTGGATAATTGGTCAGTTGCCTGCTTTGGATGGGGTTGTACTCCCTCTGAAAGAGCAGGTCCATAGTCTGGGGGTGCTCCTGGATCCATCTTTGTCACTAGAGCTCCAGGTGACCTCCATGGCTACAAGTGCCTTTTACCAGCTTCAGCTGGTAAGACAGCTATGGCTGTTTCTGGACAGGGATAGCCTGACCACTGTTGTCTGTGCACTGGACACCTCCAGACTGGATTACTGTAATGTGCTCTATGTGGGGCTACCCTTGAGGTTGGTCCGGAAACTGCAGCTGGTGCAAAATGCAGCAGCGAGACTGCTCACTGGAGCAGGTTATTGCCAACATGACACTCTGTGACTGAAAGAATTGCAGTGGCTACATATCAGCTACCGGGCTAAGTTCAAGGTTCTAGTTTTGGTGTATAAAGCCCGATACAGCTCGGGACCAGGATGTCTAAAAGACCGTCTCATCCCTTATATCCCCAGTCGATCACTGTGCTCTGTAGGTGAGAGCCTCCTGCAGATAGATCTTATCAAGAGGTCCATTCTGCACAACATAGGAAATGAACTTTTAATGTAGTGGCACCTACCCTTTGGAATTCCCTCCCCTTAAATATTAGACAGGCACCATGTCTGTTATCTTTTTGGCGCCTACTGGAGACCTTCCTCTTTCAACAAGCCTTTTAAGTAGAGACCTTATCCCAGTCTGCATCTGTGTTTGAATTGCTTTTTAATATATTTTTAAATGTTCTTTTTAAAAATGTTTTTAAAACTTTTTAAAAATGCTTTTAAAGATAGTTTGTTTTAATATGTTTTTAATGGTTGTGTTTTAATATATTTTGAAGTCTGTTTTTATGATGTTTTCAAGTGTTTTTAGTGCTTTTGTTTGCCGCCCTTGGCTCCTCCTGGGAGAAAGGGCAGGATATAAATCAAGTAAATAAATAAATAAATTCTCTGGGTTGTGACTGTATCACCCATGCTCTAGATCCAAAGGTCTGTATTTCAGCTGTTTGGACCATGCTACTCAATATAATAGAAGAGAGAGCAAAACAGTAGCTCAGGAGTTGGGAAGCCCCCAGAGGGGAGGGGAGCACTGAGCATAAAATAATATTGCTCTTATTTATTTTAATAATTTATAAACCACTGAACACCATCATTTCCACAGTGTACAATAGTAATTAGGGCTGCATACACACCATACATTTAAAGCACCGTCCCCCTCAAAGAATGCTGGAAATTGTAGTCTATAAAGGTGCTGCAAACTGCAACTCTGTGAGAGGTTAAATGACAGTTCCCAGGATTCTTTGGAGGTGTTTTAAATGTGCTTTAAATGCCTGGTGTGTAGGCAGACACAATAGGGATACAGCATAACCTCAACTGAAATTAACCACAAAATGAGGGGGGGGACCTAAAATGTTTGCTAAAATTTAAAAAAGTTGCTGGACAATTCCTGTCATCCAAAACAATTGGCCATGCTAGCTAGCGTTGATGGATTTGTAATCCAACAACATCTCTAGGGCCACAGGTTCCCCACATTTAGGAAGCTTCACATTTCTGACCTTTCCCCAGCTGGTTAAAAAGAAAGGATGATTGGCAGCTGCAGGTCCAAGATGGATGTCCAAATAGAAAAGCTAATCTATTCTCATCCACAGGTGTTCAAAGCAGCCCGCAGCAGTTCTGAGCATTTGTGGTTTGGACAATTTGTGGTGTGGCCCACCATAAGCCATCTCTTGTCCTGGCTCCCAACCAAGAAGCAGGAAACTGGATTTTTCTGCATGAAGCTTTATTCAAGAAATCAGTACAGGAAACACAGCATCATGCTCTAGGTGTACATCAGGATACAGGAACACACTGGGGTTATCTCAGGATACACACTAGGCATGGTGGAGGCAGCAAAGACTATTGTCACAACAGACAATCACAACCATTGCTACAGTTTTTGTAACAGAGAGGGGTGGATACTGTACTCTATGGGTTAATTTGAGCACCTTCTCACCTCTGCTTTAATGTGAGAGGTTATTCTATGAGTAGAAAGAATTCTTATTACTTCTGAGCATCTCTTTCAGCTAGCCCAGCCTTAGACAAAATGTTATCTTAGATTCTGATAAACTTCTTCGACTTTCAGCTCTCTGGAAGATTCCAGACAGTTAATTAGAGTTTACTAGTTCAGAAATAAGGTCTGGGCTGGATGCCAGTGCTGTATCTTCCCTGTCAATTATATGTGATGGTGGCGTTTGAGGGGTTTCCTTAGCAGAAACACCAATAGAACTACTAGAAATGTCCAGAGGTTTCTGGAAGCATCCTTCCCAGGGTTACTTCAGCCCCCTTCCCAATATCTTTATTCTCCCAATCCTGCCAAGGAGTCTCCATGGGGCCCATGACACCCCTGGCCCTGTGACAGTGAGTAACTAAAGCCAAAAGGTAGCTGATTTCTCAGGATTAGCTATTGAATACTTGGCCAAGCATCAGTGGGGCCATTCAGTCAGGACTTTGGGGTGGATGTCAAGAGTCCCAACTCAGCAGAATGAGGAGGAGGGATCGCAGCAGCAGCAGGGTGGCTTATGTGAAACAATCCAGATTAATATATATAAAGAGCCCAGCCCCCTCAGTTAGTCAAGAGTCTAAAATCACCTAACTTCACAACTGCCAAACACAGATATGAACTCTGCTGTCTCAGGAGCAATACTCGTCGAGGAATAATGGCTGCTACACAAAAAAAACTAGGTCAAGATGTACTTAAAGCACATGGCTTATCTTTCAGAAAGCTCCCAAAAGGAAGGGGGAATGGCAGAGGAATTAGTGAGCTCCAGCACTGGACGTGAATGAAATGAGACAATTAGAGTTGAATATGAATATTAAAGCCTTAAGGTCTTGTGTGTAAAAAGAAAGGAGTCACAATTACGTATTGTTTTTATGAGAGAAGAGCAAAACAAAGAAGAAATTATACAGAATTAAATAATTAAATCAATAAAGCTGCTTAAATATTCATTTTAAACATCTCTTCTGCAAGGAGACTAGCAGATGATACTGCTTTAAAGAAATTTAGAAAGTCAAGAGTGATGTAGGCATCATAAGGTGTGAGAAGACAGACTAAATCTTAGTGTGGGTGAATGAATAAGGAAATACCAGAGCAGGGGGAGGTGATCCATGGCTCATGGCACCCATCCAGAACCCCAAGAGGCTTTTTGTGCCCCCTCCCATTTGCCACTTTTAAAAAATATTTTTTCTCTACTTTTTTTTAGCTCCCCTGCTATAATGCCAAAAGGTTTTCTGTGCTGCCCCCCAATTTTCCCATTTAATTAGTTTTATTTATTCTATTTTTTACCAACTTCTTCTATCAGTCTCATGCCATGATTCCAAAAGGTTTCTATAGGCTCTAAGCCCCCCAAAACCTTTTTCCATTTGAATTTTTAAATATATGTATTTATTTTTTCCCCCATTTTCCACTTGACTGTTCCCATAGGTCTCCTGATGCGATACCAAAAGGTTTTATTTTTGTGGTCCTCCAAAGCCTTCTCAAATTTGTCCATATTTTTTTTAAAAAAAAAATTAAAAAGAGCCATGAGATATGGTGATTATCCCATTGAATGTTTTGTGAAGGCAAGTTTTGAAAGTAAATCTTGCAAATCCAACTCTATACCTCTTCATGTTCAGTCTAAGGTAAACAGATCAAGTAAGTTTATTGGATGGAATAGAAAAACTTAAATCAGAAGTAAGTTTATTATATTTGCCCCATGACTTTATATCAAGAAGCTCAGAGTAGCCTTTTATTTATTTATTTATTACATTTATATAACACCCCATAGCCGAAGCTCTCTGGGTGGTTTACAGCAATTAAAAACAATAAAAACAAATATACAAATTTTAAAACACAAAAAACAATTTAAAACACAATTTTAATTTTTTTAAAAAACAATTTAAAAACACATGCTAAAATGCCTGGGAGAACAGGAAAGATAACAGTGTTGGCACCAGGCACACCTCATCACGGAGATCATTCCATAATTTGGGGGTCACCACTGAAAAGGCCCTCTCCCTTGTTGCCAGAGTCCCAGCTTCCCTCGGAGGAGGCACCTGGAGGAGATGTTGAGCGTAGTGTATGGGTGGATTCATGTCGGGAGAGGCGTTCCATCAGGTATTGTGGTCCTAAGTCATGTAAGGCTTTATAGGTTAAAACCAGCACCTTGAATCGAGCTTGGAAACATACAGGCAGCCAATGCAAGCGGGCCAGAATCGGTTTTATATGTTTGAACTGTCTGGTCCCTGTTACCAATCTGGCCGCTGCATTTTGCACAAGCTGCAGCTTCCGAACCATCTTCAAAGGCAGCCCCACATACAGCGCATTGCAGTAATCTAACTTGGAAGTTACCAGAGCATGGACAACTGAAGCCAGGTTATCCCTGTCCAGATAGGGGCGTAGCTGGGCCACCAACCAAAGTTGATAGAAGGCACTCCATGCCACTGAGACTGCCTGAGCCTCAAGTGACAGAGATGGTTCTAGGAGAACCCCCAAGCTACGAACCTGCTCCTTCAGGGGGAGTGCAACCCCATCCAGGACAGGTTGGACATCCACCATCTGGTCAGAAGAACCACCCACTAGCAGCATCTCAGTCTTGTCTAGATTGAGCCTCAGTTTATTAGCCCTCATCCAGTCCATTGTCACAGCCAGGCACCAGTTCAGCACATTGACAGCCTCACCTGAAGAAGATGAAAAGGAGAAATAGAGCTGTGTGTCATCAGCATACTGATGGTGACGCACTCCAAAGCTCCGGATGACAGCACCCAACAGTTTCATGTAGATGTTGAACAGCATGGGGGACAGAACTGACCCCTGTGGAACCCCATACTGGAGAGTCCAGGGTGCCGAGCAATGTTCCCCAAGCACCACCTTCTGGAGCCGACCCGCCAAGTAGGAGCGGAACCACTGCCATGCAGTCCCTCCCACCAGTGGCGTTCCAAGGGCGGGGCAGTGGGAGTGGTCCGCCACAGGTGAAGGCAATAAAGGGGTGCTGATTTCTTTGATATCTGACTAACCATGAGGCTCTGGCGTAAAGAGAGCGCTTACTCAGAAGTATGTTCTATCAAAATCAATGGAACCTGCTTCCAAGTTAAGGCGCTTAGACCTGCGGTTGGCAGGGCGGAGGGTTCCCTGTCGCAGAGAAGACTGAGCACTTGTGTAAACCCCATAGTAGTCTGTGTTGTGACACTAGAGGGATGCTGACAGTGTCGCTGAGGAGGGTGGACTTAGGGCAGCTGCAAGGGCCAGACGGGGACTGCAAGCAAACTCTGTGGGAGATGGCAGGTGGGGCGGCGGCGGCAGGCAGCTGGCATTCTGTAATATGCCATTCCTGGTCCTTGCCACGTATGGTGGAAGAAATGCGATCATTTCAGTGGTCACTCCCTTGCCTTCAACAAATGGGCGTTGGGTTCACAAGTTTAGCGTTTCAGGAATGAAGGAAAATGAAGGAAAGGGGAGGGGAGGGGAGGAGGAGAAAGAGCGGCAAGGATGGAGGAGAGGATCTCATACACAGCAGGAGCCCAGGTCAATTTCCCTGAGATCTGAGAAAGAAAGTGGGGATTCGGAAAATTAAGGCTTCCTCAGATGATCCTGACTTGGATCTTTCACCACATGGTCACTTCTCATCCAATCCTGATTGAAAAGTATAACATGTTGCACTCTGTTACTAGGCTGCTTGTAGTACGAGCATGAATGTATTACATAGGTAATTCAACCTTTTGCCACTTTGAGCATCTCATTATGAAACTGCACAGTTTGGGAAAATGAAAATACACACACATATGATAGACCCCATTTCTTCCCCACTTTAAGGCAGTCGCAGGTGCACTGGGGGGTTCCCCTCCCCCTCTCCCCGCCCAACCCGAGTGGTGCCACTGAGGGGGGTCTGGCTTCCCTGGAGGCACTGCCCAGGCCCAGAAAACAGCCCCTCCCCGCTGAAAGGAGGGTGCATGCATGCTCCACTGCCACAGGCGCAGACTTCCCCTGGCCAGCCCGGGTTACTTGCCACTTCCAGATCTGCCCTCAGGATCAAAATGCACCCCCTCACACCCGGAGGAATGGCCATGGTGACTATGGTGCATGGCAGGGCTGCTGCGTTTCATCAGCTCATTAGCGAGGTGGGTCAACCAGTGGCATACCTAGGGTATTTGCAGAAGAAGAAAAACTTTGGACGTTTTCACAGGCTGCATTTAAACAGTAGATTCGGAACAATGATAGCTCAGTGATTATAAAGACGAATCAATCCGGAAGAAACAAAGACATGGACAGCATTGCAATTTCTGGAATTTATTGTGAAATGGGATTTTTACGTATCTCTGCCAAACTTATCCTTATGTTTAAGACTTTTCCTAACTATTTGTATATCTGTTGTTTCATGTGAAAGAAACTTTTCAAAATTAAAATTAATAAAAAGTGTTCTTCGATCAACTATGAACGAAGATAGATTGACTAATCTGGCTATACTGTCTATTGAACATGAACATGTGAAGAAGATCAATTTTGATGAAGTCATTGACAAATTTGCAGAAGTTAAGGCTCAAAAACAGAAACTGTAATGTTATTCTTCATTACTGCAACAGACCAATATGTAGGTATAAGTTTTCCCCCCTTTTTTCAAAAAGTACATTAATGTAATTAAAAAGTATTAATCCATTACTTTTTTCCTTTTTTGTACTATAATATTTTTTATTTTTTTTACTGGCATGATTATATATATGAGGTTCAATAAAAGAAAATTTTCACTATCTAGGTTTCTTTTCTGGCCATTATTATTATTCATTTCATTTCATGATTATTACTCAAAATAATTTTGTTGTATAGAAGAGGGGGGTGTTAAAAAATGATCCACTCCGGGTGTCACATATGCTAGGTACACCACTGCATCCCACTCCCAACTCAGCCAGTAGAAAGGGAAGAGGCACCAGAGATCATATCACAAACATACATTGGATAATGGAATGGACCAAGGAATTTCAGAAGAAAATCACCCTGTGCTTTAGAGATTACAGCAAAGCCTTTGACTGTGTAGATCATGAAAAACTATGGAATGCTTTAAAAGAAATGGGGGTGCCACAGCATCTGATTGTCCTGATGCGCAACCTATACTCTGGACAAGAGGCTACTGTAAGGACAGAATATGGAGAAACTGATTGGTTCCCCATCGGAAAGGGTGTGAGATGGGTGTATTTTATCACCCTATTTATTTAATCTATATGCAGAACATATCATACGGAAAGCAGGATTGGACCAAGATGAAGGAGGTGTGAAGATTGGAGGGAGAAATATCAATAATTTAAGATATGCAGATGATACCATACTAATAGCAGAAACCAGTAATGATTTGAAATGAATGCTGATGAAAGTTAAAGAGGAAAGCACAAAAGCAGGACTACAGTTGAACGTCAAAAAGACTAAAGTAATGACAACAGAAGATATATGTAACTTTAAAGTTGACAATGAGGACATTGAACTTATCAAGGGTTATCAATACCTCAGTACAGTTGTTAACCAAAATGGAGACATAGTCAAGAAATCAGAAGAAGGCTAGGACTGGGGAGGGCAGCTATGAGAGAACTAGAAAAGGTCCTCAAATGCAAAGATGTATCACTAAACACTAAAGACAGGATCATTCAGACCATGGTATTCCCGAACTCTATGTATGGATGTGAAAGTTGGACAGTGAAAAAAGCAGATAAGAGAAGGATCAATTCAACTGAAATGTGATGTTGGAGGAGAGCTTTGAGCATACCATGGACTGCAAAAAAGACAAATAATTGGGTGTTAGAACAAAATAAACCAGAACTATCACTAGAAGCTAAAATGATGAAACTGAGGTTATCATACTTTGGACACATCATGAGAAGACCTGATTCACTAGAAAAGACAATAATGCTGGGAAAAACAGAAGGGAGTAGAAAAAAAGGAAGGCCAAACAAGAGATGTATTGATTCCATAACAGAAACTACAGACCTGAACTTACAAGAACTGAACAGGGTGGTTCATGACAGGTGCTCTTGGAGGTCACTGATTCATAGGGTCGCCATAAGTCGTAATCGACTCAAAGGCACATAACAACAACAGGTCCAAAGCGTTCTCTTCAGTGACAAGTGAAAATTGCACTCCCCAGAGAGCATCTGTCTTCTGTGTCACAGATTCTTCACGCAAACAGGCAGAAAGCACAGCTGCTGCCTGCTAAATTAGAAGCAGGGGTTGGTCCAGGTGAGGTCAGGATTTCTTTAAAACAAAGATAAAAGGCAGACAAAGCTGCCACAGGGGTAGAGGGAACCTAAATCACATGCAACTAAAGATCTAAAATGTGCCTGAAGGGTACCAATTGTTTAGATAAATAGAAGAAACCCCCTTCCTCCTAACTGCTGCACAGCACTGCTAAATGTGAAGACATACCAGAGTTCCAGACACCTTTCCCCTGGCCTTTATTCAGGGCACGAGAACTGGCCATAGGCATAAAAGGGAAGATGTCATCCATTACTGGATCTCCAACTTCTTGACTTAGTGAGAAACTCCATGAGAAACATGATCCCCATTTGAGGTGATCGGAAACATCTGAACGGTCATTACATCACTTTGGAACTTTTGGAAGCATCCAACTGAAAGTGTTCAGTGTGCACAGCGCGTCTTTCCAACTATCCCCCCCCCATTATTCATTAGGTATTATATTGCTAAAGCAGGAGCCAATGTCTTCACCAAATCCTTTCACTTACGCAAGCCCCCCTCCGGCTGCTCTCTTCTAGTGCACTAGGTTCTCCAGACCTAGAAGGATTGCAGCCTTGCTGTAATTTATTGGTCATTAATCAGTTTTGAAACTGCCCTGCCCAGCTTTTCTACAGGATCACTTGGCTGTCTATGTACAGCTGCATGACCAGCAAACTAATCCAAAGACATATTGGATATGTAATTTAAAGAAATGAGAATGTTGTATTTCTTTCCCCAGGTTTGAGCAGCACCCATGTCTGTGGAATGTATACATCTAATTAAGAAGATAGGTCTGCCACCAGAGAAATTTACGTTTTGCAGCACCAGAGGCACAGATATGTCTGTGACTGTCACTCTAAACAAAATCTAAATCTAAACAAAAATCAAAAGTAGATTGACTCGGCCTGAACCCAAAGGAAATATTTGAAACACCGTCACCCTGTGTAGAACTAAAACATAGAAAACAATTGTTATTTATTTAAAGCACAAGACTCTCAGAGTGGCTCACAGAGCAATGCAAACATTTGAAAAATCAGTGAAAGATCAGTCACAAAAAGAGAGTCCCTGCCCCTAGGCTTTCAATCTAAAAGACCCAACTCAAGGAGAAAAAAAGGGATGGGGAGTGAAGAGGAAAACAGTAAACTCAGGCACCAGTTCTTAAAGATACAGTTCACAGATTGAGCAACTGGGATGGAAGCAGCTGATGGTGGCCTGATGGAGTGGCTGGTGCTAGGTGCCATAGGCCCTCAGCAGAGGTGATGGAAGAGCCCCATTGCCCTTCTTCACCTCTCGTCTGCAGCCTTGATGCAACTGAACTTAATGAATTAAAAGGGAGGAGGACACAACCTGCTCCTAGACAGATCTGTGATCAGAAATAAACTTAAGTTTGCCAAATAAATAACTTGACATATTTTCCTACTTCCCACTGTATCATCAACACATTGTTGCAAGATAATACTAAAATATTAACTTTCTTGTACTGTAGTCTTAGTGACTGCAGCACTGAGGGAAGGGAACTGTCAGATGTACTGTAAACTAATACATTAAAGTATTCAGGAAGGAAATACACATAAACTATTTCAGTAAATAGTCTAGAAACAAGATATTTCCAAAAGACATTACCAGTAGTCTGTATGGGGTGAATGAAACCTGATTGCTCCCTTACAAATGAAATGCCTCATAATAAAAGATGTGAGTGCATGTAAACATAGAAGGTGAATTCATGTTTGTTGATCTCAACATCAAGCTCAGCTTCAAGAGCAACATCCATCAGTATTTTTTTTTCTGACCTGCAATGTTCATTGATTGCTTTGTGGTTTGCAGGGTGTTCCTGAACTTTGTAACTGGTTTTATTTGTTTTTGGTATTTCTGCCCATAGTGAAGCCCTGATAACAGCAAACCCATCTAGGGCTGTATACATACTATACATTTAAGGCACATTGGGTGAAATGAAATGTTAGTCCTACTCAGAGTAAACCGATTAAAGTTAATAGACATAACAGGTTCATTCATTTCAATGGCTCTACTCTGAATAGGACTTAGTTGAGTACAACCTATTATTTCCTTCAAAGAATCCTGGGACCTGTAGTTTACCCATCACAGAGCTCAGCACCCTTAACAAACTACAGCTCCCAGGATTCATTGGAAGGAAATAACGTGATTTAAATCTATAGTGTGTACTCAGCCTTAGTAAAGGGATTCTGGTATCCATACACAGAGCTCATCTACTTGCACAGACTTCCCCAAGGAAAGTGATCATCTACAGACGTTCCTTTGCCAGTGAAGTGAATGGGGAGATACCAAGCCATGAGGCAATGTCCATTATTATGTCATTTTTGTGGCAATCCACAAAAATTGTGTCATGAATAAGATACGTACTCTTTTATTTTTTTACCTTTTTTTTTATAGGCAGTTTAAAAAAGGACCTTAAGTCCTTGGTTTAAAAGATCTCTGCAAAATTTCCTGCAGATTTTGTTAGGACGCATCTAAATGAACAGCCCAAAAACCAAATACTGCACTCAGTTGATAACAAATTTTAGGCTATAACTTTCATATTTTTTGCCCAATTTGGATCCCAGAAGAGAGCTGCAGTGTGTTTCACTGATGTACACCTTTTTGCAAGCAATTTCTCCTAATATAATGCAGTTTTGTATGTTATTTTCACTAACATATTCATTTTAATGCAATTTCCCCCCTAATATATGCATTTTTGTAAATACTGTTTGGCTGGAGAATTGCATTGCAAAATTTGGATATGTGCAAATAAAGGAGGATGGCTATGCTTTGGTTCTTTTAAATGCAAACTGGTTTCTCCCTCATTCTTACTGTCAGCTGAGTGATACCATTGGATACAACTCTGTACATAGAAACTGAGGAAACCCAAGCCAGAAAATAATAGGTGCAAAATACATTATTTATCAACAACACTGATGGAAGGAATTTAAAAATGGGGTGGGGATGTTCTTAAAACAAAGGCTGTAATCCTCTACATGCTTATATGGAAGTAAGTCCTATGGAAATCAGTAGGCTTGCTTCTGAGTAAATATGGAGAGGATTTGCCTGCAAAAATACTTGACTTCAGAACATTATTTTTGTTGATAACATTGTGCAATTATCTATCCATGAGCTGAGTGAAATTAACTGAAAAATTAGTCAAATATGTTCTTAAAATGCACTAAAAAGCCCCAAGTGCTGAGGAAAATGCCAGTTTGACATGATGCTTGCAAGATTTATTGAAACCAGTCAAATAGAATAAATGCTAAAATTGTAGTTCTTAATAGATGATCCACAAATGTTAACTTCAACAGAGGCTGCATACACACTATACATTTAAAGCATATTGCTTCTCCTAAAGAATCCTGGGAACTGTAGTTTATCCCTGCACAGAGCTACAATTCACAGCACCTTTAACAAACTGGAGGTCCCAGGATTCTTTCGGGGAAAGTCATGTGCTTTAAATGTATGATAAATACATCACCAGATTTTCGTGCAATACCTTGTCAGATGTTTCCATACAATCTGAGAGTTTACACCATGGTTTTCAATGAGTCATAGTGGTCTACAACTGAGTTGGGACTTCAACCTAAGATGGATTGTACCAGTGGCACCACACTCATTGTTCTTTTTTTGGGAACTCGTTTAAATGGAAAAGATAGAGCAAGCTAGAATGATAAAAAAGGGAGGAGAGAGTGACCAGAGAAATAGAGAATGAGAAAAATAGGCATATTCAGTTAAATATACATTAATAATATTCATGTTGAATACTGGGTTAAAGATTGATCCTAGGTCTGAAAAGAGGTATGTATTATGCAAAGTTTCTTTTTAATGGGGAAGGGCCATAGCTCAGTGGTAGAGCATCTGGTTAGCATGCAGAAAGTCCCAAGTTCAATCCCCAGCATTTCTAGGTAGGGCTGGAAGAGATCCCCTGCCAGTCAGTGCAAACAATACTTATATGCAGTATAAGGCAAATTCATATGTTCGTAATAGCCTGCATCTTTGTTTTGCTTGTTATCTTATTGGTCCTAATTCACAGATCCTCATACACAGCAGCAGTCCTTCAGCTGAACTTCTGGTGAACATTTGATCAACAACATGTAAAACCTGGCATGTTGATTACACATTGGAGGAGTGTGTATGTGAGTGTGTTTGTGTGTGCTTGGATCCAGTCCCTCTGCCCAGGGCCAGCTCCAGGCATGTGGGGGCCCTTGGGCATCAGCTTGCCCTGGCCCCCTGGTGGGTGGGTGTGCACACGTGCACGTACGCGCGTGCATGTGCCCCCCCAAGGCCCCCCACCTGTCTAGTTTTTACCATTGACCTTAATGAAGATGGCGGCCGCAGTTTCCCTAAGGGAAATGAAGCCTCCACCGCCATCTTTGTTGATGGCACACGTGCATGCTATGCACACACATCTCTGTCATCAACAAAGATGGTGGCAGTGGCCTCAGTACCTTAGGGAAGCTGCGGCTGCCATCTTCATTAAGGGCAATGCTAAAAAGCCGGCTGAGAGGTAAGTGGTGGTCGTGGGGGGGCGCGGATCATGGAAGGGGAGCAGAGGGCCCCTCAGGGGCTCCTGTAGCTCCAGGGCCCTTGGGCCAGTGCCCAACCTGGCTGCCCTTTAGAACTGGCCCTGCCTCTACCCCACCTCATCACACCTGTCAGAGGTGACAATGTGGATAATCTGTTCGATTGTAAACACAATATAGTAGCACTACACATTCAATCTACATACAGGATGTTATGTTCAGTTATCAGTTGTATTTTGTAGGGTTTTGTTGTCGTCATATTTGCTGTTTAAGATGGTTAACTTGTGTTGTACACTGTTTAGAGTTTCATTGAAATATAAGCGGTATATAAATTGTCTAAATAAACAAATAAACAATAAAATACAATCCTGAGTTCTGGATGCAGGGTTTTCACTTTAGCATCGTCTGCACTTGAGGCAAGAGATTCAGAAAAGCTATCCAATTGCAGAAACCAAATCCTGCATATGGATCACCCTTGCTGGTTTGGAGAACTATTGATGTGTAGCTCAATTAGTGGTTCTTTAGATGTCGCATACCAGTAGAAATGAATATTGACTCTGATCAAATATGTCTGTGTTCTGGAAGTATTTCTCATTCTATTTATTTTCATGAGACACCATCATACAATTTTGTTAACAATGGCAAAGTGCCTTTTAAAATAAATACATTTGGAAGGTTTAGGAATGAGTGAATGTAGTGCCCTCCAGATGTCGTGGCCTACAATTTTTATCAGCCCCATCTAGCATGGCCAGGAATTATGGGAGATGTAGTTGAAAACATCTGGAGGATACCACATTAGCTGCCCCTGATGTAAGTCATTGAAAAGGGGAAGCTTTGTATAGTTTTTCCATATTGACTTGCCCAAACATTTGAGTTAGTAATGGTCCTGCTGCCATGACATAAAGATTAGCTTGAATGTCTTTGTTCTTATTATACAGCCACAAAAGTGGCTGTATACTATAGCCAGCATGGATTTTTCACATTCCGCAATGTTAAATTGAAAATACCCCCACGTGCCATTCTGATGCTTCCCATAAGCTCATTTCAAAATGAAACATTACAAAACTTATAGTCCTGAACTCAGAAACGCTTGCTTAACAACCCTCTCAATTTTCATGGTGATACACAAAACAGTCAGAGAGAAGAGAGAGTTCAAAGTCTAAAAAGAGAGGGAAAAAACCTCAGAGCCCTTTTGGACTTTTTCTCTCAGAGTTCTCATAATCTGTTGAAATTCATTAAAAATCAGCCATGTTCACAGAGGACCTGTAATCCTAATACTGACCTTGCTCCATACGCTGACCTTCATCTTCTGCAGTTTAAAAGTTTAAAAAATGGTTGGCTGATTTTTAATTAATTTAAGAAAGTTTGGCTGGAAGCCTATGATAACGCAGGGCATGCTCAGTAAGAACCAACTGTCAGAGCTCTAAAAGCCTCACAGCTGTGGGGCTTGGCTAATCAGGGGGCACACCCACACCAGACTTTGATTTCACTTGAGACAGTCATGGCTTCCCTCAGAGAATTCTGGGAAGTGTGGTTTGTGAAGAGTGCTGAGAGGAGACTCCAATTCCACTGAGAGAGCTCCAGTGGCCAGACTAGTTTAACAGTCAGGCACTCTGATTGAAGTCTGTGAGGGGAAACACGGTGTCTCCTAGCAACTCTCAGCACCCTTCGCTAACTACACTTCCCAGGATTCTTTGAGAGAAGCCATGACTGTCCAAAGTGAAATAAAGGCCTGGTGTGGATGTGGCCAGGGACAGCTTTGGTTTAAATTTGGGTGGGAGGCTACATGTGCCTAGAATAAAAAGGTGAGGGAAATGTTGAAAAGCAATGATACTGTTCACAATGTTTTCCTTTTGGAAAGGAAAAGGGATTCCCCTCTGCCCAGTGCCCACCCCCCCAATCTCCTCCCCTCCCCCTCCCCACCCCCTCCCCCTCCTTTCCCCTCCCTTCCCCTCCCCCCAGGTCAGTGTTGGACTACAACCGGGGAGACCAGGGTTCGAATCCCCACACAGCCATGAAGTTCACTGGATGACCTTGGGCCAGTCACTGCCTCTCAGCCTCAGAGGAAGGCAATGGTAAACCACCTCTAAATACCGCTTACCATGAAAACCCTATTCAAAGGGTCACCATAAGTTCGGTCGACTTGAAGGCAGTCCATTTCCATTTTCAAACATGATTGCACAGAAATAAATCCCATTGAACTCAAAAAGTATGCAAATGATTAAACTAGGGTTGCCAGGCCCAGCCTCTAAAAGGTCTTCTGTATCTTTAAAAGTTGTGCAGGGGGAAGGGAGAATTTCACCTTGTGGTTTTTCCCATTACAGTGTTGCAAGAAAACCTGTACTTGGCTGAATTTTCTCTTCTCTTAAAGATACAGAATCATTCTCAGGCCCTCAGCCTGGCAACCCTAGATCAAACCCACCATCCCTTCTCCCTCCTATCCCCTCCCTCTTGCCCCTTCCCTCCCCCTTCCTTTGCCCCCCTGCAATATGCTCCTTCCCCTTTCCCCTCCCCTCCTCCTTCCCCATGGTCAGTTTTTCCTATCCTAATCATGATTGCATAGGAGTAGATCCCATTGTACTCAATAAGCATGCAAATGATCATACCTGGTTTTCCCCTCCTTCCCCTCTCCTCCTCCTTCCTCCTCCCCTTCTTCCTTCTTCCTCCTCCCCTGCCCACTCCAGCCCTCCCCCCTCCCCCCCAGTCTGTTTTACCTATCCTAAGCATGATTGCACAGGAGTAAATCCCACTGAATTCAATAAACATGCAAATCATCAAACCTGTCCTTCTCCTCCCCTCCCCCTCCTGCCTGCTCCCATCCTAGTCCTCCCCTCCCAAGCTACACAGCAAGTGGATTGGACTGTGAAAGACCAACCCAAATTGTGTTTGCATTTTGACAAATTTGTAGGGCAGTACAATATCTTAGAGAGGAGGTCAGGTCTCCTGCTCCCCTGGTGCATTCACTATAGCTGCGCAATTTCCCTGCTTTTTAAAGTTTGATAGAAATATCTGTGGGCTATAGGTACATTCTTAAACTGCAAGGTTTTTTGCCTATTAGTGAATCAAAACCAAGAATCAAACTCATTGTATATAAAGAAACATTAAGGCTGCAATCCTATGCAGACTTTCCTAGGAGTAAGTCCTATTGATCATGCAAGGAATGCACTGTAATCTGCACTTTGATATGTTACATTTCTGCCAAATTTGTTTTTGAAATTCAAGAGGATCTATACTATCTCGGAATATATTCCAATGTATAGTAGTTCTGCCACTTTCCTCTCTACTTAAGGTTATACTGTCTGTCAGAATGTTAAGCTTATTTCATCAGCATTCTTCAGCGTAATGCCACAGATGGTGTCACTCTGTAAGTCAAACAGGGAATTGAGTCCAGCAAGCTAGAAATTGCAAAAGGGGAGACTCCTTCACAGAATCATTGTGCGTGGTGATACCAGGCCCCAAGAGTAATTTAGTACTGGGGCATGCTATCATCCCCCCAATCAAAATGCTCAGGGAGATCTTGGAATGAAGAATGAAATCAAGGAAGCATGCAAATGAGGAAATGCTGTAGTAACAGGTGACTTTCAGCTACCCTCACATAGAGTGGCTACATATGCGTTTGAGTCATGACGAAGAGGTTGTCAAACCAACTAGAAGCAATAACCATAATGCTAATAAACATACATGTAAATGGCCAATTGCCAAGAAAAGCCAACAAGGTCATATTCGACTTCAGAAGAGGACACGTCCCCAAAATGAGGGAACTGGTAACAAATAAATTGAAGGTAAAGTCTCTAGAGGGTCAAATCACTCCAAAATGCTTGGGACTTCATTAAAAACACAATATTAGAAACTCAACCAAAGTTAGGGTTGCCAGGTTCAAGGCCTGAGACTGATCCTGTATCTTTAGGAGAAGAGAAAGTCAGCCAACTGCAGGTGTTCTTGCAACCCTGTAATGGGAAGAACTACAAGATGGAATTCTCTTTTCCCCCTGCACAACTTTTAAAGATACAGAAGACCTCTTGGAGGCTGGGCCTGGCAACCAAGAGGTCTTCTGTATCTTTAAAAGTTGTGCAGGGGGAAGGGAGAATTCCACCTTGTGGGTTTTCTCACAGTGTTGCAAGAACACCTGTGTTACACCAAAAAGGCTCTTTACATCTGGAGGAAGCTCCAATAACACCAGATGGGAAACCAGAAAATATAAAACAACACCTTTATTGATTATCTTTTGCAAAAGAGAGACAAGGTATATTTGGCTTGTGCCAGAAAACCAGTCTAAGCATTATTACACAGTGCCAGTGATATATGCTTTTGAGCCCTCCTAAAACAGCCCCTCCCTCTTGTTAGTAACTTTTCTCAGGCTTCTTCATTGTCTTGCATTAAGCTAACGTCCTGGCCTTGAGCGCTTCATTCGTGCTGTTCCTACCTCCCCCAATGCTGTGCATTCCAGTGAGCCGCTATGTACTTGAACAGTATCTTGTTACATGTGGTGAACAAGCTTAGCAGAACATTCAGCCTTCACAGGCACCTTAAGAATTGTGTTTTTCTCTAGGTCTATGTTAGATCAGGTTAACCCATTCTATGCTGTGTCAAATTAACACTATATACTATAATTTCCAAACTATGCCTGTTAGCATCACAGTCCCCTCTCAAAAGCATTTTGGGGGTTGAAACGTAATCATTTTCCTCTTTTGGGAGGCTATGATAGATCATAAGCATTTGTTTATGTGTTATGCTCTCAACCATGCGCTGTATGATCAAGCGAATACATGGAATAAAGCAAGGCAAAATTAATAAAATCAGCAAGATTACACACAATATCATAAATCCACTTCTTAGCCATCTGAAATTAGGAAGCCAATTCGTTAGCCAGTTCAAATTCCAACCATCCCACTTTTGGGGTTCCACATATGCCACTTCCTCAATCCTCCTAAGATGTTTCTCCAATAATTCCCCATTGTCATCTACAAATACACAACAATCTGAGACATTCAAAAATCCGCAAAGGCCACCCTGCGATGCTAATAAAAAATCCATTCCAAGTTTAATTTGGAGAATACTTTGTTTCAGGGCTTTAATGTCCTCAGCTAGCAGTCTGAAAGCTGCCACAGTTTCATTAGCAACTATTTCCACTACGGCTTGTAGGCGAATAACACGATTGGTCAAATAGTGGGCAGTTCTGCCAGCAACATTGGACTCCCAAGTTGCAGGGCCAACCCAACTTATTATCCTTTGAGCGGTCCATATTTCTTTTCCCCACTTTTGTTGGCCCCCACGTGCTGCTTTAGAGATGACGTCCTCAGCTCCTCTGGCTATTCTTTGGTGTACTGGACCATATATTTTTACATTGGTCCCATTATGAATTGAAATTGGGGGCAGCAATAGGGCCACATAACATGTTCCAGTCCAATTGGCTGGGAGCGCTTTATATGCTCGTGAGCCACAGACAAAATGATGTCCCAACCTGGCTATAATGCCATGGGGAAAAGGTCCCTTATCCCAAGGTCGAGAACCATTAAGGTGTGAAATGGGAGATCCTCTGTGTCTTTTTGGATCATACCATCCACCATAAAAAGGGCTACCATATCCTACCATGTTATTATTCTTCACACAAAGTGCTGGGTGATCTTTGTCTCCCTGACATGACACTCCTTCTCGTGGTTGGGATCGATATGCTGCTCCCACCTCGAGCCATGACTATTTATTTTTTATTTATTTATTTAGACTATTTCTATACTGCTTAATATATAAAAATATCTCTAAGCAGTGTACAAGAAAAAAGAACACAAGAAGTATTATTTGAACCCATCCACCCCTGTACCATTTGACCATACCCAATGAAGGGTTTGGGAATTATCAAAATACATGGTAGTGGACTTGAAATGTCTACACACACATATGCAAGTCATTCCATACGTGTCATAACTCCAACAGTTGTCCCCCTTGGAGTTCTTAGAAATCCTGGTACCATTTATATGGGTCTCATTCCATAATCCTTTGTACTGAGTACAATTGAGGCCTTTATCCCAATATGGAGTTGGATGCCATTTGAGAGTAATAGAACATTTAGAAGTCCCAAAAGAAACACTTGTCTCACCTTGACGTGAGGTTCTTTGGAAACACCAAGTTCCAACGTAGGGACTACCCAATACCAATCTCTTCTGGTGGTAAAATTATATGTTTTCCATGTGTCATTTACATTTTCATACTGCACATGTAGGACAGATTCATTATACACATGTCCATATGCAGTCAGGGCAAGAGGCCTAAAGGGGAGGGGATCTATGCTATTCCCTTCTGCATGCACACACCCCCAGCAACTGGAAAAATTAAATTCCTTCACCACCTTCTGCATCAAATGGAAAACTGAATTTGCTGGTTCTTCTTCTGGATTTTCTGGTTCTTCTGCTCCTGTAAATAGAAGAAGTCCACATATCCACAACAGCCACATCTTCCCCCTTTTTGTTTAAGGCAATCGTTTACAACAAAAGCAATACAAGAATATGAACACAATCACAGCTACCACAAGTCCACTTATTATTCCTTCCCAATTGATTTCCCAAGCCTCTGGAATTAAGGAAGGAAAATCCATTTTACTCTTTTGTCTTCTTGAATCTCATCTTCAGGCTGAGACCTGGCACAATCTCTGACAGCCACTTGTCTTCAGGACTCTTCTCCTGTCCCTCACCTGGCGGGAGGTCCTTGGCTACCTCCACTGGTTTCACTGGTGGTGACGCCGCCTTAAGTCTGCTGACGTGGATCCACTTGGATGTTCCTTGGATCTTGACCGCTGCATGGGTTGTCAACAGGACCTGTTTTGGCTCACTCCACTTGTCTTTAAGAGGTTCCTGCTGCCACTTCCCAACTCGAACTCAGTCTCCAGGCTTATAGGAATGGATTGGTCCCTCCAACGGCAACCTCTGGAACTCTCTTGTGTACCTGTGGAGATCATGTAACACAGACTGCAGGGCAGTTACATATTCAACAACAGAGTTTTCACCTAACAATGTATTTACAGAACTACCTTGTCCCTGCCCCAGCCGTGGTGGTCTGCCATATAAAACCTCATATGGTGTCAATTTAGTCTCTCCCCGGGGACTACAACGAATTCTGGTTAATGCAATTGGTAGTGCATCTGGCCACTTCAATTTAGTTTCTCTGCAGATCTTGGTCAAAGTCTGTTTTGTCGTTCTAACCGAGCGTTCGACCTGTCCAAATGATTGTGGCCTCCATGGAGTGTGTAGTTTCCACTGGATTCCTAAAAAGTCACTTACTTGTTGAACAACCTTGGAAACAAAATGTGGCCCTTGATCTGATTCAATACATTCTGGCAACAAGAAGCATGGTATGATCTCCTTTAATAAAGTCTTTGCCACAGTTTGCGCTGTAGCATGACGACAAGGAAAAGCTTCCACCCATCCAGTGAGTTGATCCACAATAATTAACAAATAGCGCCACCCCATGGTCCTTGGAAGTTCAGCAAAGTCTATTTGAATACGCTGGAAGGGATAGAAAGCCCAAGGGCGGCCTCCCATTGGTGCTGGGGGCTTTGGCCCTGCTGTATTAATGGCTGCGCAAGTAGGACATTGGCTGGCTGCCCTTTGTGTCTCCACATACAGTCCTGGTGCAATAACATAACGAATCATCAAATCTCCCAAGGCTCTTCCTCCCAAATGCGTGGCTTTGTGCACATTGAGCACTACATTTCTTAACAGAGGACGAGGAATAATGATCTGCCCTCCTGGTACTTGCCACCATCGTCCTGGGAGAAATTTAGCATTTGCCTCTTGGGCTCTCTGAATTTCCTCTGGCTAATATATTGCCTGGTAGCTGGATAAGTGAAGTGATGGAATCCAACGCTCCTTCTCTCTCTTGCTCTCCTATCTCTAACACTGCTTCCTTTGAGGCTTGATCTGCCAAACGGTTGCCTGCGCGCAGGATGGGATCTTTGCACCTGCCATGTGCTAGGACATGTATGACAGCCACTTTCCTGGGCTTTAATAATGCAGACAGGAATGCTTTAATTTCACTGCCATTCTGGATGGGTTGTCCATTACTTCCTAAGAATCCTCTTTCCTTCCACAATGCCCCAAAAGCATGCGTTGTGCCAAAAACATATTTAGAGTCAGTATATAAATTGATCTCTTTGTCTACATATAAATCCAAAGCCTTGGTTGCAGCGCACAGTTCTGCCTGCTGTGCTGACCAGCTAGGAGAGAGAGCTTGTTTCCATAAGATCTCTTTGCCTTTAACAACTGCAGCTCCTGTACAATGCTTGCCTTGCACTACTCGGCTAGATCCATCCACGAAGACATTATCTGCCCCCTCTATCAGTATGTCTTTCAGTCCTGGCCTTATGGAGGTGTCTTGATCTAGAACTTCCAGGCAATCATGTAACAACTCCCCTGGTTCAGGGATTAAGGTAGCTGGGTTCAAGGTATTGCAAATTGACAGGGTCAGATTATTACATCCAGTTAGCAAATTCTCATAGGAAGACTGTCTTGAAGGATTGAGAACTTTATCCGCCTTTGTTCCCAATATTCTGGCTATGTCATGTGGGCCTGTTATTTCTAGCTGTGCCCCCATGACAATTTTCTCAGCCTTTTGCAATAAGCACGCTGCTGCCGCTACTGCTCTCAAGCAGGTGGGCCACCCTTTGGCAACAGGATCTAGTACTTTAGAATAGTATCCTATGGGTCGCCACTTATCTCCCCACTTCTGCGTCAGGACTCCTGAAGCTACTCCCTTGTTTTCTCTCACATACAATCGGTATGGCTTCTGTCCATCTGGGAGGGCTAGCACAGGAAGTTTACTTAGGGCTTGTTTCAACTCCCTAAATGCTTTTTCCATTAATTTAGTCCATTTCCAATCTTTTAGGAACTGTTGAATAAGAGGTTGGAGACCTTCTCAAACCTCATGCCTGAGGGGGTATTGTTTCACTGGTTGGGTCTTTGCTCCAGGTTTTAAGGTGACTTTCACATGTTCTGCTTCTAAAGCCCTGGCTGGGTTATTCTTGTGTGCCCATACTATATCTGGAATGCCTTCTGCCTCTGCCTCCCATTCCAAGGCTGGGGCAGGTTTATGTTGCATCACCCCCCTTAGGGCCATCTGGTATGAAGAGCTACAACATTTAGGAATAGTAACTCTCATCTGGTTCCCTTCAAAGGAAATGGAAGCTTTGTTTTGTTAAAATGTCTCTGCCCAGTAAGGCAACAGGGCAATTTGGGGATACCAGAAAATCATGTTGTATATGTCCATCTCCAATTTTGACCAACTGAGGCCATGTGAAGTGAAGATTTTGCTTTATTCCATCAATGCCTTCCACCTTCTTAACGTGGGGGCTTATTTGGTCAGGCTGTGCCCCTGGCAAAATAGAATAAGTTGCCCCGGTGTCAATAAGGGCATTGTACTTTTGTCCTCTAACTCTAAGAGGCACTATTGGCTCTTCTAGCCTCTTAGGGGATAGGCCTGACCACCTTCATTCTGAATCTTCCTCACGCCCCATCATTTCCCTTTCAAGCTGGTGAATTTCCCTTTCAAGTTGGTGAGCTCCAGGCTCCTGCTTTTTAGGCTGACGGGGGCCTGGTGTTTGCTCTTGGTGCCTTTCTCTATTTTGAGGACAGTCCTTTGCCCAGTGGCCCTTTTCATGACATCTTGCACATTCATCTCTCTGCAACCTGCGTCTAGGCCCTCTTGGGGTATTCCCTTTTTGGGTATTCCCTCTTTGAGTATCATCTCTCCGTTCAGTGGCCATCGCCGCTGCCAGAATAACGCATTCTTTTTTCCAACGTTTCTCCCCCTCCTTTTTCTCTACTTGGTCTCTATTCACATACACCTTAAAGGCGATTTCCACCAGTTGGGCTATGGGCATTGCCGGAGCTCCCTCAAGCTTCTGTAGCTTCCTTCTAATATCTGGGGCTGACTGCGCAATATACATAATGTTAAGGAGATGAAGGTTATCAGGGCTGTCTGGATCCTCTTCTGGTTGACTTAAAACTGCAAGGGGGGGTTGGGCTTGGGCTTTTTAACCGTCACAGCTGAGGCAATCATAACTTTACAATAAGCCCCTTGCATTTTTTTATCCAATGTGGATTTGTATTTACCAAATCCTGCCACACATCAATGTAGGGAAATTGATCCCATCTCTCCTCTTTTGTGACTTTTGCACGCACAGCTCCTATGATTCGTTTATCCCAAGTACCCCCCTGAGGCCACCCCAGATCCCACTTAACCCATTCATCACAAAACTTAATCAAACTCCATTTAGTCATAACACCTTTACCATATGCATTTTTAAAATCTTTAAAATTTCTCAAAAAACATCCCAACAGATTCTGCAGCTTTTCTTCCCGCGACGCCCCTGTTCCCATTCTGGGTTTTTCAACTGCCTGCTATAGGTCAGTTCCCTGGGCTTTTCAACAGGCTCTCGTCCCATGGGCCCCTCGTGGAGTCACCCCTACCCCCGATTCTGCCAGAAGATCTTACCGGGCTTCAGTAGGCCTTCTGACTCCACCGCTCAGTCACTGACAGCTTTCCGTTACTCCCCTGAGGTATTGCCTCTCTGGTTTCACTTTTTGGAGTTCCGGTTGAAACTGCTGTGCCCTCTGCTCTCCGCACCCTTGGCCCCCAAGGCAGGTTCAAACAACCTGGAGCGCTCTCCTTGGTCCGGCAGGGGCGACCCAGATGGCCAGCAGGTTAGCCAGACCTCCTGGCTGGCTGCGCCAGAATTGTTACACCAAAAAGGCTCTTTACATCTGGAGGAAGCTCCAATAACACCAGATGGGAAACCAGAAAATAAAAAACAACACCTTTATTGATTATCTTTTGCAAAAGAGAGACAAGGTATATTCGGCTTGTGCCAGAAAACCAGTCTAAGCATTATTACACAGTGCCAGTGATATATGCTTTTGAGCCCTCCTAAAACAGCCCCTCCCTCTTGTTAGTAACTTTTCTCAGGCTTCTTCATTGTCTTGCATTAAGCTAACGTCCTGGCCTTGAGCGCTTCATTCGTGCTGTTCCTACCTCCCCCAACGCTGTGCATTCCAGTGAGCCACTATCTACTTGAACAGTATCTTGTTACATGTGGTGAACAAGCTTAGCAGAACATTCGGCCTTCACAGGCACCTTAATAATTGTGTTTTTCTCTAGGTCTATGTTAGATCAGGTTAACCCATTCTATGCTGTGTCAAATTAACACTATATACTATAATTCCCAAACTATGCCTATTAGCATCACACCTGCACTTGGCTGACTTTCTCTTCTCCTAAAGATACAGGATCAGTCTCAGGCCTTGAACCTGGCAACCCTAACCGGAGTGTATACCACAGATCAGGAAAAGGTATCACCAGGGCCAGGAGGATGCCAGCATGGTCAACAAGCAGAGACAAAAATGCAATGAGAGGCAAGAAGGCTTCCTTAAAAAATGGAAGTCTTGTCCAAATGAGGACAACAAAAAGGAACACAAACTCTGACAAAAGAAATTGAAACAGACAATAAGGGATGCTAAAAAGGATTTGGGATCAGCACCACCTTTTCTTCTAGCTGCCTTTCACAGCTGCATAAAATATATTCAGCAGGTGAAGCATCCTTAATCACAGTTCATTGAAAAACACTGCCTTTTCATTTAGGATCAATGAATGCAACTTATTTACATGTGAGATAAACAGCTACCGGAGTGAACTGCATGAGAGGAAGACATACACTTAATTCTGGGGAGAAATAGATTCCTCTTGAGAATCCTGAAGGTTTTTGAAACTTCTTGAAATAAGCTTAGCTCGAGCGAAGAGGGAAGGTGTGGCAATCCCTTCCTGCTCTCTGCTCCAGGGCACTATGTTTGACTAGGAGCTGGTACCTCCCCAATTCAAAATTCACCTCAAGACATGTACTCACTTTGTGCCCTTTGGCAAGCCGTTCTTTGTCATCCACAGCTCCCTACCTGCAATATCGGAATAACAAGAATACCTACCTTATTACAGAGTTGTTGAAGGCCTGGCCTACACGTGCTACAGAATGAAAAGGCAAGGCTGGATTGTGCTGCTTCAGGCTTAGGTTGGGGGTGCAGTTTTTGAATACTTCCCTGCATTTCGTTTTTCACTTCAGATTACATTAAAAAATGTGATTTCCCCACTTGCAGCCTGAAGTGGTACAGTCCGTTTTGTCAAGTCAGAATTCTGCCACTTGCTGCCGATGTTAACTGGGCGACATAAACTTGTGAACCATTTTAGACACAGTACTATATAAATGCTATTAGAACAGCACTTTTTTTTGCTGGTGAAAGCAAATGGACTCCTGGCTGTGTAGACCTGCTTGGGAAGGTGATGCACAATTTGCTCTTCAGGATCTGGCATCTGTTTGTTGCTTCTAGTCTGCTGAAAGTCACTAGCATATCCCCATCATCAAACTAAACCCTGGAACATCTCATGTTCAGGGAAGCATGGGCATACTCCAATATCTAACCTTGTTTTCCTTTTATTAATTAATTAATTTATTAGATTTATATCCCACCCTTCCTCCCAGTAGGAGTCATTTTAATGTAGGTCAAATGGTTGGGACAAGTAATTTTAGAATATTTTTAACCAGAAATTTGATCTGGAAGCTTCTACAAAATGTCTCTATTACCTTTCACCCTCGTCCTTGGAACTGGTCACTCACTGACCAGTGCAACCAGAATATATGAGGTTATGGTTTACCCAGCTTTATTTTAAAGATACATGCACACAGCTTCACACAAGCATATAAAGCAGAATCAAAGGACACATTTCTTACATGCCCAGTGTAGTAGAGATTAAAGGCAGCAGTAGTGACCTGTCAGCCAAGGATCCCATAGTCCTCAGCTCATAGCCCACAGGGTTGGTGGTCCAAGTCTAAACGAATCGCATTCACACATGCACCCCCAAGCTGATGTACTTAGCCCTTTTTACCCAGTTCTTAAACCCTGGATTCCATACAAGGTGGTGTCCTTCAAATGCAGTACCCCATTGGCTCTCTGACCATCCCTCTTTCTCCACATGTGACTTTGACCTACACTTCAAAGTCAAGCACATGTTCTGTCCATGAAACAAATGTCCCAACAAGTTTCTAGGTGTTTAGTTCATATTTCTTTAGGACACAGGTATGCACAGAGTGCCTCTAACCTTTGTTCTGTTTGTTCCTCTTTTCCATTCTCATTCAACTCTAACCATAAGCTATATTTCCTGTTCTTACTAACTACTTGAAACTGTTTTAGATAAGCTCACACTAAGCTGCGTAGCTCATGCTAAAAGATGACTCCAACTCCCAAGTGCATATATGATATAGGATATAATGCATACAGATGTAGCGAAAACCATTATTGATTAATTTTTTTATATATATATAACACAAGAGATGGAGGATTCTGGGGACTAGATATTCCCATCTTATTTTACTGGCAAATTAGCATAGGGTAGCTATGCCTATCTGTTGTGGAGACGTAGGATAGAGAGTGTCTGCCTGATAAAGCTGTAGAATCTGAGCCAGCCTTTACCAACCTGGTGCCCTTCAGATGTTTTAGAATCTAGACTATAACTCCCATCAACCCCAGCCAGCAAGTGTTCATTAATGGGAGTTATAGTCCAAAACATCTTGAAGGCATTAGGTTGGCAAAGTTTGATCTAAGCAATCTAAAAAACAACTCTTATCATTTGCTTGCTTGTAACAAGCCATGTACACCTGAAATATGGCTAAATTAACACACACATAATTTAAAAACATGACAAATTTCAAAGCTTAATAATAATACTAATGATATAATAACAATACTTTTCTATGCAGTCAGCTCATTTTACTTATTTTTATCACATAGATAAACTATTTGAGAGAGTAGGGTACAGCATGTGTGCTTTTGGTTCCTTCTTCTCTAGCAGATTGCTCAATATGTTTTCAAACACAGTTGAAGTATATGCCTGAAGCAGGCCAAGTAAAGTCACATGATTCCTCTTGGTTGTAATGTGGTAGAATATAATCTTGACTTTGCTGAACAGAAGTAAACATACATCATTCATTTTTAGCCAGCCAAATTTATCTATTTATTTTTCATTTGCCATTGTGGTATGAAGGCATGGTATTCGTCTAGAAAACAGCACATGCCTTGGTTGAGTCATAGTGAATGTGCTCTATTTATTTCAAAAGCAACCATTATCCAAATACAAGAATTCCAGCTTGGTGAAAATTATAGGAGTATTACTGGCTTGATATGCAAAGGGCAAATTGACTGTTTGTGGACAAGGAGCAAAGCATTTCTAAGACACACAAAAAGAATGAAATCATTTCATGGATATAGTTAAATCAAATATTCCATCAAAGGTCGCAAAAATATAAATAATAAGACCTTCAAGTGGAATGCAAATGTTTAAATACACAAGGTTTTTTAATCACTGAAGGTACATCTAACATATTTAGAGCAGGAAGACCTTCACCACTTTTAGTTCAAACCTTCCTGTTTTCCAGTATTGATCTCTAAAAAAACCCCAACACTTGGATCTGCAAGTTACAAACCATATTAATTGGCTGGCTGAGTGGTCACCTTCCCATGATCCCTAGTGCAGTTTTGCACTTTAAAAACAGTTTAAGAAATTAATATGGGGGTGAGTGAATGAATAAATACATAAATGGTTATGCAGCCCTTGAAAAGTAAAAAGGTAAACACTCCACCTGGAACATGGCAGAAGGAGCTAGTATGGCAGCTGAGCCAGAATTTGATTTCCTGATACATACATGTGAGGTACCCAGGACTAAGCAATGATTTTTGCCAACCTCAAAGCCTGGCACTCTTAGAATCATAAAGTTGGAAGGGGCCTATAAAGCCATTGAGTCCAACCCCCTGCTCAATGCAGGAATCCAAATTAAAGCATACCCGAAAGGTGGCTGTCCAGCTGCCTCTTAAATGCCTTTAGTGTGGAAAGCCCACCACTTGCCTAGGTAATAGATTCCATTGTTGTACCGCTGAAACAATTAGGAAGTTTTTCCTGATGTTCAGTCAAAATCTGGCTTCCTGCAACTTGAGCCCACTATTCCGTGCCCTGCACTCTGGGACAATCCAAAAGAGATCCTGGCCCTCCGGTGTGTGGCACCCTTTCAAGTATTTGAGAAGTGCTATCATATCTTTGCTCAGTCTTGTCTTCTCAAGGCTAAACATACCCATTTATTTCATCCTCATACGGCTTTGTTTCTAGTCCCCCGATCATCCTCGTTGCCCTCCTCTAAATTCGTTCCAGTTTGTCTGCATCCTTATTGAAGTGCAGTGCCCAGAACTGGACACAGTATTCAAGATGAGGCCTAACCAGTGCTGAATAGAAGGAAACCAATTCTTCACATGATTTGGAATTTATACTTCTGTTAATGCAGCCTAAAATATCATTTCCCTTTTTTGCAGTCACATCACGTTGTTGGCTAATATTCAGCTTGTGATCAACAACAATCCCAAGATACTTCTCGCATATAGTATTGCTGAACCAAGTATCCCCCATCTTATCTGTGCATTTTGTTTCTTTTTCCTGTGTGTAGAATTTTGCACTTATCCCTGTTAAATTTTATTCTGTTGTTTTCAGCCCAATGCTCCAACCTATCAAGATCCCTTTGAATTTTGTTTCTGTCTTCCAGGGTATTAGCTATCCCTCCCAATGTTGTATCATCTGCAAATTTGATAAGCATTCCCTGCACCTCCTCATCCAATTCACTAATAAAAATGTTGAAGAGCACTGGGCCAAGGACCGAGCCCTATGGTACTCTGCTTGTTGTCCATACTTGAATCTGTTATAGAGTCTAAGAATCAAAGTCTATTCTGGAAGCTGGAAGCAAGGGCCTAGGAGGCAGATGGCCAGACCCAAAAGTAATACGATTAGAAGATTGAAGAGTACGACTAGAAAGCATAGAAATAAGGCATGAGATCAAGAAGTGCAGCAGTTCAGATATCTCTTCAGTTGCTAAGGGCAAAAGAAGATGCTATTCACTGAAGTCTTCATAGATATGAGAAATAGGGAACCAATCAGGAGACTGTACAATCCTATTCATGTGTATTCAGAAGTCCATTCTGCTGAGTTCCTGAGTATAGGATTGAAGCCTGAATGGTTTAACCACTGCCACCTCAGGATGAAGTGAGGTCTGGCCCACTTCCAAAGAACCTGTGGCCATGAGGTTATCACAAAGGAGTTGGGCCTCATATACATCAGTATTGCTAGTCCCCAGAGATGGCTAGAATTGTAGCTCTGTCCCAAAATTTTGTTACCGTATTTGTAAAATTGTGTTGTAGTAGTGCTTTGTTCCTTCCTTACACATTAGGACCTTAGTTGAAAGAAACAGAGCAGTGAAACATGACCCAGTCAGGAGCTTATTGATTCAAATTTCAAATACTTCCCCCCCCCACCTGTTATCAAAAGAGAACACAGTTCTTTTACTATATCAAATTTTCCCCTCCTCCCCAATGTGCGAGACACCGTCTGAGCTAATTTACAGCTTGACTCTCATGCTTGAAGGGTCTGTTTTTGATTTGGATGTTAATCTGGGGGCAAAATGCCAAAAGCCTTCAATTTCCATTTCACTTTTAATTGGATGCTCAATGTGGGAGAGATAATGACTCGGTTTGGACACTTGGAAGTTAGCAGCCAAACCGATTCCCATTAACAATTAATCAAACAAATACTGGGCAAGGGACTTCAGATGATTTTTTTTACAGGTTAAAATATATGCCGTTTTTGAGGAAACCATAACTCAGTGGCAGAGCCCGTAACTTTGCAGGCAGAATTCCCCAGGTTGAATCTGTGGCAGCTGCAGTGGAAAGTATCAAGTTGGAGGTGATGAAAAAGACCTTTGCCAGTGTGCCTGGAAAGCTGTTGCCAGTCAGAACAAAATACTACTGAGAAAGAGGGATACATAGTTTGACTTTGCCTAAAGACAGCTTCCCATGGATTCTAGAATGACCTCACATATGAAACAGACAATCGTTTGTAAACCATGGATGCCTCTTCTTCTCTGCTTTTTCAGAAGTGCAACAGCATTTTCTTGAAAACCAACCATCTGTCCATACTCCTATGTTCTAGGACAGATATTGTCCTATGTTCTAGGACAGATGTTTTGGTCAGGTAACGTGGTGTGGAATGTGGACATTCAGTTGGTTTCAGCTTTGCACCTTCAAGAAGTCCTCTCCACCTTGACTGGTCTAGCATGGAACCCCTGTGCTATCAAGCCTACTAACCGTGATGGCTATGCTCTGCCTCCATGGTGGGAGGCCATAGGCTTCTGAATACCAGTTGCTGGAAAGTGCAGGAGGGGAGAACGCTCGTGTGCTCAGGTCCTCCTTGTGGGCTTCCCACAGACATCTGGCCTGATCTAGCAGGCCCTTCTTATGTTCTTATGCACTGCAGAAGATCCTGATGAATCTTATAGGACACATTTGGTTCATGTTAGGGTTGTGCACAAACTCCAACAGTTTTGTTGGGCTGAAGCTCACTATTAGGAATAACCATCACTTCTTTCTTTTTTCCCAATGTGTGTGTGTGTGTGTATTGCAAATGGCAGCAGCAGAAACTGCGTTGGCAGCCTGGCCACCATTTTGCATGCTGCTTAATGCCTTAGACCTAGGGTTATTCTGATGCAGTGGTGGAGTGGAATGGCAGCTGCCACAAAATAAAAATAGTGGAGAAAATCAGAGAAAATGTTGCAAAATGGCCTTCTTTTTCAAGGAAGGGTGAGAATAAGAAAAACCTTAAACGTTTTGGCTCACCTTTAGTTCATATGGAGTGCTGGCCAGGTCTGCTGGGCCTTTTTACTGTCATCACTAGAGGAGAATACATCTGAAAACATAACTGTTGTGTGACTGCACTCTGCAGGTCAGTGGTGGAGCAAAGATGTCCTCTCAGGGAAGCCTGCCTACCACTACTGATCTTCCCACTGACACATCTCTGAAAAGCTTGATAAGCTTTGAAGGAAATACAGGGTTCCCTGGAGCACAGCATGAGTACTAATTTATAGGGAGAATCAAAGTTTTTGTTAAAATTATTTTTATTAAGTACACTACATAGAAATGAATGTGAAAAAAGCTCTAGAAAACAGAGAGGTACCGTCACTGCTTACTGCGTAATGTCTAGCAATAGTTTTAAGGTCTGCATTCATACATGTTTTTCTTCTCCATCCTGTTTCTCCAGCATCAGGGAATCAAAGTTAACTTGCAATTGTTTCCAGGAAACACTTTTCCCCCCACAGCTCAGTGATAGACTATCTGCTTTATATGCAGAACATCACAGAATAGTAAACACACACATGAATGTTTGCTCTTTTCACTCAGTACCTAATTGAGTAAAGTGTGTGCACCAACCTTTCTACTCCTTTTCACCTAAAGGGTTACATTCTCAAATACCACCTTGGGTGGAAAAAAAACCCTGAAGTTGCTTGCAGTTGTTCATGATTTTGGATGCTGAACATGGATCAACATCTGCATAAAAAGAGATTAATATTGGATTCATTCAGGTTTCATGCAATCCAGTTAGGAGCATTAGGCAGCTTCCTGCCTAAATGAATATTTCAGACCATGTGTTTCAATTGAGATTTATGTCAAGCTCATCCAACTTGTGCTAATCACCAGCATTCATGCTACAAAATCTCCTTTTGAAAGTCTGTTCAGGTTTCTTGGAGTCCCATTTGCAGAATATGACACAAGAGAGCAGGAGCTTATTGAAGGAAAGAAGGTAGTGAGGAAGCGAAATAAACTGCAAGCAGTCTCTAAATATGAGGGCAGTTTCCACAATAAATTATTTCCCCATTTCTCACATTTAGCTGAAATGCAGGGATCAACTCATGTTGCTTTGCCTTGCTCGGCCAGCCCTTACTTGTGGTAGCCCCCAACCCCCCTCTCCCACATCCTCTGGCATGCACAGAAGGTTTGGGAAAGAAGCAGGGCATTCTCGTATTTGTGCAGGATATGGAGAAGATAACAAAGCTTCCCGTTTCTTACCTGCTTGCAAAATTCAGTCGAAATGAGACCTTCAGGATGGGAATCTGTATTCTGTGCTGGTGTCCTCACAGAGGACACACGCTCCTGGCAAGCTAGCAAATGGATTTGTGGGTGCCTGCTCAAATGTAATATCTATGCTGGCCAAAGCATATATTTGATTTAAAAGCAGTGGTGCCATCAGGGCGGGACTTTGGGGCAGAAGCCCAGGGTCCCACTCAACAGAATGAGCAGGAGGGCCATCAAACGCGGCAGTGCCAGCTTACCACATTTTGAAGTAAGTTACATAATACATATTTCCATTTAAAGAGGGGAGAAGGAGGCCATTAAGTACTGAATCTAAAATGACCTAACAACTATATATACATATACATACATACATACATACATATATATATATACACACACACATCTCTCTCTACCATGGTTTATCCCATCAAAATAACACTCACATATCCCTATAATAGCAGGCTGGCTTTAGTATCTTTTGCCTTTAGTGCTTTTAGTATCATTTGCAGAAACATCTTTAGAGAATAAAAATAAATGAAGGCAATATATGGGAGGAGATAAAGGTTACCAGGGGTGCCTTTTATCAGCGTCAACTGATTTGCTAGTGGTATGTCTATCTGAGGAAAGTAGACCTTGGTACCACCATTAACGCCCTGGCTTCATCCAGACTAGGCTACTGTAATGTGTTTTATGTGGGGCTGCCTTTAAAGATCATTTGGAAGCTTCACTCAGTGTAGAATGCAGCCACTCAGTGAACAGGCAATCAGAACATATAACATTCATGCTGCTTTGGCTACTAGTGGATTTCCAGGCCTAAATTAAAGTGCTAGTGATTAGTTTTAAAGCTCTAAACAGCTTGGGACCAGGTTATTTCAAGGACTGCCTGCACCTGTATGTACCTTTCTCAACTCAATAGCTGAAACAAATAGTACAAATAGTTCATAGGGCATGGATGCAGGGTGGCCACTTGTGCACTGCAAAAAAAGAGGTAGTGCATTATCAAAAGAAGACAAGAGAGACACAGGTTTGCATATGTATAGATGCAGATTTAGAAAAGGTTACTTTAATTGAAATAGAAATACAGTATATCTGTTGTCGTGTAAATTTGTATATTTGTTAAGCAGAGAATAACAGTGGTCTGAAATGCGTGTGTGCCAGTGTGCGCGCGTTTACCTAATAAAGCAGGTTTTTACCCTGCATTAGGATCACTGAGACTTAAGACTTAGTAAAATAAGAAAAGCGTCTTTATTTATAGAAGTACATTGTAGATAGAAAGGCATACCTAGTTCCAACTAACTACCTAAGTTGGAGGCTCAACGCCCAGGCTTGAGAGTTACCCTCATGGCTAGGAGAGAGAGAGCAGAGACAAAGGTGTTTCCTCTCTCCTGGACAGCTGGAGAAGAGAAGAGTGGAAAGGGATGAAGGAGGAGGGGCAGATAAGCTTCCCTTAAGATGTATCAGTCTAGCGACAGAAGGAAGTCAGTCAGAGCATCACAGGTAAAGGTAATCAAGCCTATCCATCTGGAGGACCCTAACTCTATCTCCCTTCTGGAACATAAACAAAAGAACAAAACAGGAGTTGCTCTTGCCCCACTTCCAACAATATCTTCCCACAGTGGGGAAGACTGTGACCAGGTTACCTGTGTGTCTGCTTAGTATGCTATCTAAATGCTGTTGATGGGGAATTTCAAGGCCCCTGCTGTCCCTTCCTTTCTTTATCTTTAAACTGGACATGGACTGGACAATCCTTTAAAGAGAGGATTGTCCTCTGTAAAGCCGGACACATGCCCACCCTATATGGATGGATGCAAATTTACGTATTGAAATGTGCACATGTATTGTTATATGACAAGGATAAATCATGCATGCAAATTGTGCATCAATGCTGTTAAATGATTTACAAATGCTAGACAAGACCAGTTATTCCTTAGATCAATAATTGGAGGGAGCCCCAAGGATGCTCCCTGCTTGAGCACCCACATGGTCTAGAGACGGACCTGAAGATAGACAAAGAGCGTATGTAGACATTGCACTCCACACTGGATTTCTCTGCAGCATCTTCCCCATCCAAAATTTTGGCACAGCAAAGGCAGATTTTAATGATCTTCCCAATCATTTTGTTATATGCAAGAAGAAAATAAACTTCTGCAATATGACTGTTCTTTTTTCCTAGTAAGTTACCTTAATGAGTAGCTTACTAGGCAAATTGTTTTTTTTTGTCAGGACTATGTTTACAGAGCACAGCTCTGTTGCTCTCTAATAACTGCTCTTAGGTATGCCTCACTTTAACTAAGTAGGTTGCAATTGATTGAGAACTAAAATGCAAGATAAGCAGGTGTGAAATGCTTTAATAAAAGTACTTTTCATCTCCAACCTTCTCAAATGTCACATTAGTCTATGACAAGACTGAAACAAAAACCTCCTTATTCTGGCTGTTTGTAGAAAAATTCTACCAGGCTCATCAACAGGAAAAAAGGGTCTTTAAAAAAATTTGATGAGTTTTTCATAATAGATATGATGAGAAATAATAACATGTTGGGGACTTTGTAACATGTAGTTTGTGTCCTTAGACTCAAATGTATAACTTTAACAATAAACTGTGCTTGGTTCCTCATTGTCTGTGTACCCAACATATATTGAAAACACATTTTAAATAATCCTGGGAGCTGTATTACATAGCCACGAGAGTGGCTGTATACTATTGCCGGAATCGATTTTTCACATTATGCAATGTTAAATTGAAAATACCATTTTCATGCCATTCTGATGCTTCCCATAAGCTCATTTTAAAACAAAACCTTACAATACATATAGTTCTCAACTCAGAAACACTTGTTTAACAACCCTCTAAATTTTCATGGTGATATAGAAACAATCAGAAAGAATCGAGACTTCAAAGTGTAAAAAGAGAGAGAAAACCTGACCTCTTTTGGACTTTTTTTCTGTCAGAGTTCTCATAATCTGTTGAAATTAATTAAAAATCAACCATGTTCACAGAGTACCTGTAAATCTATTACTGACCTTGCCCCATACTCTGATCTTCATCTTCTGCAGTTTAAAAGTTAAAAAAATGCCTAGCTGATTTTTAATTAATTTAATATATTTAGCATTGAACTCAATCATAAGGCTGGGCATGCTCAGTAAGAACCAACTGTCAGTGTTCTAACAGCCAGACTCACAGCTGCTGGGCTTAGCTAATCAGGGGGTCACACCCATACCAGACTTTGATTTCACTTTAGACAACCATGGCTTCCCCCAAAGAATCCTGGGAAGTGTAGTTTGTGAAGGGTGCTGAGAGGAGACTCCTATTCCACTGACAGAGCTCCAGTGGCCAGAGCGGTTTAACAGTCAGCTGCTCTGATTGAAGCTCTGTGAGGGGAACAGGGCCTCTCTTAGCAACTCTCAGCACCCTTCACTAACTACACTTCCCAGGATTCTTTGGGGGAAGCCATGGCTGTCTAAAGTGAAATAAAGGTCTGGTGTGCATGCGGCCAGTGAAAGCTTGGTTTATATTTGGGTGGGAGACTACATGTGCCTCCTGATTGCACAGGAGTAAATCTCACTGAACTCAAAAAACATGCAAATGATCAAACCTGCCCTCCTCTTCTCCTCCCACCTATCCCTTCTCTTGCCCCTCCGTTTCATTATCCAATGTATGTTTGCAATATGATCTCTGGTGCCTCTTCCCTTTCTAAATCCATCTGGGACATTTGGCATTTCTAGCTCCATATGTTAAGAACCTTTGTTGTAGAATCTTGAGCATTACTTTAGTTTCATGAGATATGAAGGCAATAGTTTGATAATTACTGCATTCCCTGGGATCCCCTTTCTTTAGAATTGGGATGTATATGGAACGCTTCCAGTCTGTGGGCCATTGCTTTATTTTCCATATTTGTTGACAAATTTTTGTCAAAATTTAGACAGATTCAGTCTCAGTAGCTTGTAGCAACTCTAGTGGTATGCCATCTGTTCCTGGTGATTTGTTTCTTCCAAGTATTTTAAGTGAACCTTTCACCTCACATTCTAACATTTCTGGTTCTTCATCATACAGTTCCTCTGTGAATGAATCTGTCATCCTTGCATCTCTTTTATCTAGTTCTTCAGTGTATTGCTTTCATCTTCCTTTTATTTCATCTCGGTCAGTCAGTGTATTCCTCTGTTGATTATTCAACATCTCTACTCTTGGTTTAAATTTCCCTTTCATTTCTCTAATCCTGATTTCAGGAATCCCTTTGGTTTCGCCTACTCCATACTGTATGGGTTGATTCAATCAGCTTCTGGGAGGGTTGTGGTTGTCTAGCTTTGACTGGCATGGAATTCGGGCAGGTGAGGAAGCAGGCAGTAAAATTAGAAGACTGAGGCATTTTGGTAAAGGGCACTCGCCAGGGAACCATCAGTGCTGCATGTCTGATGGTGATCTGGGGAGTGTCCTTGTGGGACCAGCTTGCGCATCATGGTGAACGCCTGTACAGTGGGGCTAGGCTGCAGAGGTTGGAAACACATACTTGGCTCTACTAGCAAGGAGGGACAAGTTTTCCCACATCCTTGATTGGTGGGTTATAGTCCGCGCTGACTGACATGCCCAAAGGAATGGAGGGAATACTCCCTCACAGTTAGGTTGATCCTCACCTGCCCGAAGCAGTTCAATCCGGTTAATTGGTTGGAATTGGCTAAGGTTTAATATTTGTTATATTATAATAAATATAACATTATTCCACATTTGTGTCATGAGTCTTCTTTGGTGTGGCAGCAATGCACTGTACAAAGTGGGACAATATTTTATTGATGCAATATAATCAAGGGCAATTCCAGACTGTTGCTATTGGGGGGGGGATTCAGTCACATGCTGACACATTCAGGTAAACACAATGGAAGTTGAGGAGGTTTTACACAACAAACCCACTTCCCCAAAAATTAGGGTTTTTTTGTGGTATGGAAAGTGATGGGAAAATGCACTGGAAAGTGTAGGACAACACTTGCTCAGCACAACATCATCTATCCTCTCACAAACAAATCAGAACAATTGCTCATTAAATAGCTGAAGTTGTGTAACCTCCATGCAAAGTTTGTGCAAATCAGGATGAATACTCTATGCAAGCGACCCAACTTACTTTTGAAAGTGCTCCATGTTGAAATAAGGCAAGCTTCTTAAGGGACCCTTTTTAGCGAGAACACAAAAGATGAGGCCAGAGTGCAGTTGAAGTTTAATTTTTGAAATGTATATGCCAGGTAGGGTGAGTGAATGATCTAATGCTCTCAGGAATTCTACAGCCTTTGTCCCTTTGCATATTAAATATATTAATCCAAATCTGGTTCAGTTCAGATTATTGTAGGAAACAACTTTTGTTTCTCCATTGAACGATGAGAATCCAGCAGCATTAATCTGCCTAAAGAGGTTCAGCACTGGATACATTTACTTTATTGCTTTCAGAATAGGTCTTCTCCATAAGACGAAAGAACAGGCACTATCGGGAATGCCAGCACTGTTGATACCTTGCATGGTTTACTTTTGTTAAGTGGATATTTTTGCTCTTGTGCCCTTGTTTTTCCTGATGCAGAAATCAGTACCCTCAAGTTTTCTTTCTTTCTTTCTTTCTTTCTTTCTTTCTTTCTTTCTTTCTTTCTTTCTTTCTTTCTTTCTTTCTTTCTTTCTTTCTTTCTCAGGCTTTTAGAAAAGTTTCCCAAAGGTCTGTGATATCAACACTGAAGCATACCATTGGTTCTCCATTTGGTAAAATTAATTAGTGTGGACTTTTGTACACAAAGCAGGCAAATTTATGACAAAGCAGACTGCACTGCAGGGTTTCCTTTTGACAGACTTTCCATTAAGAAAGATGACCAAAACTGGTTACATGAAATAACACTTAAAATTGACCTGATTCTACTTTAACAGTGATAACATGGTTATTATCAGGCATGAGGCACACAAGAAATAAAATCACAGATCTTGTCTCAGGTTCAGAGGGGTTTCTCTTTACTGGGGACAGCTGAAGTGAAGGAAATTGACTCGATGTTTTCTAGGACTCCATCAATTCTTGCTACTGGGTGACATTCCATGATGTCCACCTGCTTGCTCAGTGGAAACTCACTTACATTACAGATCTTCCAGTTTCTCTTCTCACCCTTCCAGCCTTCAATACTTCCCCAAAATCTGCTCTGGGGGCTTCTCCAAACCTCAAAAACAGATTTTGGGGGTGGGAAGGGGGCTTCAGGGAGAAGGAGGGGAAGAAGAAGCCCTGTTGTGCAAGTGGATGCCTGATTGTGCTATGTTGGATCTCATCCAATGATTCTCCCAGTGGCACAAAATTTAAACACAGTCTTTGTATTTGTCAGCACCTTGCTTGGAGGAATTGTTTAGCTCAAGAGAGAACATAATTGATTTTGTATTTTCTGAATGCAGGACAAAGGGACAAAAGGAAAAGCTTCATTATTGCTAGAAAAATGACAGCAGGACAATAGTGATAGCTCATTTTTGTTAATTTAACAACAAGCTGGCTGTAAAATGAAAGATTTCTCCTGAAAGTTTCCATTTGTAATGTGCAGATAAATGATGGGCTTAACATTTGCATGAGACTTAGCAACATTGTTTATGCTGGTATCAAGTCCCCCCCCCCCGATTATCCCTTAATTTGAAGGGCTTCATGGATTGGTGGCCTCTGTTTTCATGTTGTGCTGTGCTGTTGTTTTTAATGGATTTTTTTTTTATAATTGGTTTTCATGTTTATTGTAAGTTGCTTTGGGCTGCTTTGCAAGAAAAGTGACTAATATATATAAACAATAATAATAATTTTAAGGACCCTGCCATTTATTTTATTGATTTATTTTTAAAGATAGCATCATAAATGGGAATTCTGTTTGATTTCCTTGTGTGGAAAATGCATGTTCAGATTTCAGAACAAGTTGAATTTTGACAAGCATTGGGCACTGACCAATTAACAGTAGTTGGGGTAATTTTATTTGTTTAGCTATAAGCCATAGCAAATATAAAAAGACATTCAGAATTGAGCCACAAATTTAGCTCTTAATTTCTTGGCTGCCAGCACAGATAAAGAAGCACACAATGAAACATAATTTTCCTCGTCTAGTAACAAAAAAGCACACAAGCTCACTTCATGGAACAAAATTCTTCCTGTAGCTAAACACAGACAGATATTTCTCATAAAGAACTTTATATAGAAGACACTGAGTAATATAGTGGATAATGCCCTGTATAGCTGTTTTACAAAACACACAGAAATGCTGTTCCAGGGCCAATTAATAGACATTCCCTATTGAGGCAATGCAGACCAGTGTATTTCAGGACGGAAGCTTTGGCTCATGGTTGCATTTGCAATTAGCTAAACAACTTCATTGGTGCAGTAAGTTGCAAGCTTTGGAGAGTCAGAAATATCTTTGCCATGAGGCACCCATCCTCTTCCTGTTCCTCACCCTCAGAGCACCACTGATTATGGATGCTTGCCAAGTGTGGGTGGTAATGCAAAATCCAAGCCTATGTGGGACCCACTCACAAAACTGATTCTCCTCCACATGGAGCTTGGAATAAACTGAAGGCATGCATTTCACAGAAGGAAGTTGATGCATAAACCTACACTTGAAGAGACAGCAGGAAGACTAGGCCAGCTACAATATCATTTTTTTAAGTTAACAATCTCTTTCCACTCTTTCAAGCGAGTGTAACCAGATGGTGATGTGTTCTGTAACCTTCACATAATTGAACATAATTGTTTGCACACAAGTCATATTTCTATTCGTCCATTTGTATCTAAATGCTATTTATGCTATCTATAGCCTATGATTCTTTTATTATAGCTGCTTTAAGAGGTATGGCTGTCTCCAATTTACAATCAGAACATTGTAAAGATCAATTTGATTTCAACATACCATGCCTCAAATTATAGTAAATTTGCTGGCTAGCAATCATGCTTGAAATAGTTTTGTAGGATCATTAAAACAGTACTGCAGTCCAAAGCCATAATATTTTTGCTATAATTTCTGGTGCTTTCGTTGCCGAATGGAAGCAGTCCACATGACAAAGATGGAATTCCACCGCTATTATATGTTAGGCAGCATGGATCCTTATCTTCATTTTGCTGCCTAGTATGTTCATATTAGTTCCCCGACAGTAGCTTAATCCATGCCATGCAAAGATGTAACCTTGAAAATGACCTTTAAGGTAATTTATTTATTTATAAACATATTTGTATAACACTATTTCATTTCAAAAAACAACAAAGTGGTTTAGAACAAATAAAAACCGTATAATAAAAACCAGTAAAAATACAGTAAAAACAAGATCAGCTATTGCAAAGAGAACATCTTCTTGACTGCCTGCATAAACTTGGCAGAAGGGAAAGGTTTTCAGCAGGCATTTAAGCATTTAAAGGTCAAAACAGAAGGTGCCTGTTGAATCTCTGTTGGCAGAGCATTCCACAGAACTGGGCTGATAATCCAGTTGATATGAAATAAATACTCAATTTCATGTCGATGTTAGATGAGCCTCAGCAACTCATTATTTTTGTTGAAGATGGTGTCCACTCACATTTTCTTTGTCAATGTGTCAGGCATGGCTGCTTGCTTTTAACACACCAGCACGGTAACTTAATTTCTAAGGCATTTTAAAAATGTGTGTTCTGGTCCAATACTCTCTTGATAGAGAGGGATTTGCATTACTATCACCAAGGCTGGCACCAGATTTGATGGGGCCTTATCTGGGTTTGCCCCCCAACACCTCCCTATGCGCTGTAATTCACATTAAATACAGTAATGTGGGGTTGCTCTTGAAGTTGGTCCGGAAGCTGCACCTGATGCAAAACGCAGCAGTGAGACTGCTCACTGGGGCAGGGTATTGCCTACATGTCACCCCGCTGCTGAAAGAACTGCACTGGCTGCCCATTTGCTACTGGACCAAGTTCAAGGTTCTACTTTTGGCGTACAAAGCCCTATACAGCTTGGGACCAGGATACCTGAAAGACTGTCTTATCCCCTATATACCCGGTAGATCACTGCCCTCTGCAGGTGAGGGTCTCCTGCAGATACCATCTTATCAGGAGGTCCGTTCTGCACAACATAGGAAACGGACCTTTAGTGTGGTGGCACCTACCCTGTGGAATTCCCTTAAATATTAGACAGGCGCCATCTCTGTTATCTTTTCAGCTCCTATTGAAGACCTTCCTCTTTCAACGAGCCTTTTAAGTTGAGACGTTATCCTAGTCCGTGTGTTGGAATTGCTTTTAATATGTTTGTAAAGCTTTTTTTAAAAAAACCAATGTTTTTAACCTTTTTTTAAGATGTCTTCAAAGCTTTTAAAAAAATGTTTTTAAAGATGTTTTATTTTAATGTATTTTAAAGTCTGTTTTTATGATGTTTTAAAGTGTTTTTAGTGCTTTTGTTTGCCGCCCTGGGCTCCTGCTACGAGGAAGGGCAAGGAGATTAATAATAATAATAATAATAATAATAATACCCCCCAAGCTTACTGGGGTGGATGGAGAGTGACAGTGGCAAGTAGCAAATGGGATCACCAGTGGCAGTAAGCAGCAGCCTAGCCTTCTCCTGGTGCCAGACACAAAGTCCTCAGAGGACGAACCAGACACTCCACAGGTCAAGAACCATGTAGATCAGAGGATGTTGTCAGGCTTCCAAGGACCAAACAGCCACAGAGGAGTCTAGGGTGGAGGTTTGGCCTTGGGAAACAAATATGGGGGATGCAGCAACAACAGTAGTTGGTGTGGAAATGACTCTGGAGTGACTCTGCTCTTGCTTAAAGAGATGCAACAACAGTTTTCACAACTAAAAAGATATCTTACAGTAGAATGGTCTGTAGAACTCAAGCCTTTAGAAAGCATAACTATGCTGACTTATAAAACAAAGATAATAGAAGGTACTGCTAAGCAAGTTCTGGAAGTGGATCTGCAGCATGGTGGGGAAAAAATGAAAAGCTGGTGGCTTCCAATAGGGTCCTACAACTTAAGCTGGAGGATATTGAAAATAGGGCTTATTATAAAACATTAGGATCTGCAAGATCCCAGAATCTTCTGAAGGAGAGGGTATGGTGGGTTTTATTTAGCGCAGTAGTGGTAAGTGCTACTTGCCAATTTAGATATTAAGTGCAATTTAGATATTAACTACAGGCCTGGGTCCACAATCTGCCATCTTTCGCAAACCCTGTGATATAATACATTCTGAGCATTAATCAACAAAAGAGTCTCTTCTAAAAAGTCTCAAATCTCCAGCAAGTAGAATTCTAAAGGTATCCATGTCATGATTTTCCAGCAGTTCTGCAGTGAAATGCTATGCAAGAGAAGGGCACAGAAGCCAGACACAGAAAAACACCAAGTGGTCTAAATCCCATATTGGTGACCATACCCTTTTAGGCTAATTCAGGGGTGTAGAACCTTTGTCACTACAAATATTTCTTCAACAGAGCCCTGCAACCATAGTGAATTACTCAGTTTAACGCTTCACTAGGAAGCACAGTATGACTTTGGTTGGCTTCAACTGATTCTGCAAAATTGTGTGGACCCTTTATTGGCTCATTAGATACAGGTAGATGCAGATGATACATTTAGCTTCTCTTGCAACCTCCCATAAAACTGAGAGCAGAATAACACCATATTCTGCATAGTAGCATGACTAACCCAGTGTATTAAACCAGTTCATCAGTCCAGCAGGGGTTCAATAAACATTCTGGTATTGCTGCAAAAATAACACAGTTGTCAAGCACGTAATATGCAAAAGTACATGGATGGTTGGTTGCATTTGATTTGTTGGGACATGCATTGTGCAGGCTTGACCTATAGAAATAAGATCACCACCATCGTGACTTGGCAGTATTATAAACAAGTGCCAATTCACTCTCCCCAAATCCCTAAAGTATTCAGCTGAACACAGAGACTCCTTGGAGACTCAGAAACCCTGCAGTTCTTAAATAAAAGGAATAACATGGAAGCAGCAGCTCAGATGAAATCCAGTCAAAAGGGGTTTCAGCCAGCTGTGTTCATAGTTCTACAACAATTGTCAAATCAAATCAAAATTCCTGCAGGCAGAAGCACCAAACAAAGAACACACACTTTACAGTTTGATAAATAATAGATTTGCAAAACAGCTGAAAACTTCCTGTCTCCTTTTCCATTCTGCAAATATGCACAAATCTCTAGTAGCAAGGCCTTTGTCAATGCTGCCCTCTTTTACACGACCTTCTCCAGTAAGCTAAATCTCAACTTTCTTATTATAGATTCTGCTGAACATATAACAGCCACTGAGTGATGATAACTCAGAATATTCACCACTGTACAAGAGGCTCCAAGCTTCATGCCAAGAGCTATAAAAACCAGAATTGCTCATTACAAAAATTGTCACAAGCCATTCCTCACAATACACCCAAAGTCTTCTTCTTCTTTTTGGTAATGCTGAATGTATTTATTATATTTCTTTTCAAAATTGGCTAAAATACATTTACTCTCAATCTCCACTCTTCTACAGTGCCTCCTTTAACATTTGTATGTGAGGAAGAAAGACAGTAGTGAAGGCCTAGGTCTCTGCAGGACTCAGGGACCTGGCTGGCATGGGCTTCTCTGCAAGGGGGAAAGACATGGCCCAGCAGAAGCTTTTTGTTTATAGTTTGGCACAGTGACATCTGTGGCCATGACCACAAAAACTATGAAAAGAAATTGGGCGAAATGTTATGATGGAACTGAAAATTCATTCATTCTACTCTGCTGAAACTCTGGAATGAATATTTTTGTGTTGAACATATTCTTAGCTCAGTAGTTAGGGTCCATGCTTTTTCATAAAAAATGACAAAAGTGCCATGGGTGTCAGCACAAAATGGCTGCCATGGGCAGCAAAAAAAGGGGTGCCACTACTCTATATAGATGAGTACTGTCGCAAAAAAAAGTCCTTGTTAGGGTGACTATGTATCCTACTTTACAGTCCTCTGTATGAAGATCTGTCCAATATACAAAGGCCTTCACGTCTGAGAGACAAGGCCTACTGGTTACTGAGACAAGGGCACAGTGCCTGCAGGAAGAAGGAGAACATCGCCACCCAGGGAAGGAGAGCCTGCTGTTGCTACTGCTGTTGGAACACCACCTCCACAACCCTTCCCAGTGGGACTGCTGTCTGGCAGATGTGCCTCCTGCAGGACCAGGTCCCAGGTACCCAGCCAGCTGTGACTAATTTCCATCACCTGTTCCTCTTGGGAGGGATACATAAGCCGGCTGGCTGAGGTGGCCTGGGAGACCCAGTGCCTGCAGGAAGAAGGAGAACATTGCCACCCAGGGAAGGAGAGCCTGCTGTTGCTGCTGCTGTTGGAACACCACCTCCACCACCCTTCCCAGTGGGACTGCTGCCTGGCAGATGTGCCTCCTGCAGGACCAGGTCCCAGGTACCCAGCCAGCTGTGACTAATTTCCATCACCTATCTGTCTTGGGAGGGATACATAAGCTGGCTGGCTGAGGTGGCCTGGGTTTTTGTCTTTTGTTTTGTTTTTGTTTTGCTGCTTTTTTTTTTTTTTGGGTGCCATTGGTTTTAGCTATGGGTGGGTTCGGTTTCGTTTTATATTGTAGTTCTTGGGTTTTTATGTAGTTTGTATGTTGTATTTTACTTTATCTTGTACGCTGCCTAGAGTGGCCGCTTGTGCGGCCAGATAGGCGGCCTAGAAATAAAATTTATTTATTATTATTATTATTACAGTGTCATCATTCCATATTAGGGATCAGTGTGTTGGCAAAAAGATTCATAGCATCAAGTAGAGAAAATCTGCTGAAATACTGAAGAAAAACAACCAGGGTAGGATTGTGGGATCCTCTCATGCACCAATGATCACATGCTGCACCAAGGAGCATATCAACAATTTTGTTCTAGAAGCCTTTGGAAACGGCAGCCAGGATTAGATGTAAAAGTACATGCCTAAATACTGATGGAAGCTTCTGAGTTGTTAGTGACTTATCTTCTGGGGGCAATAAGAGTGATAAATTATAAAGGCATTTAAAAGCATATTGCTTTGATGATAAATGGGAACTCTGATCTGACAACCTAAACCCTGGGTATAGAAAACTATATAAATCTGAAGCTGAAAAGTAGGTGGCATTATATTTTTTACAAAGAGAAGGTGCAGGACCAAGTCAAAACCTTTCTATTTAAATACAATTTCTCTGTGTCATGCTGCCTCGTCTGATTTTCTTAGTCATATTTCTAATATAAAGAGAGATAATGTATAGAGCAGATCAAAAATTTCAAGTGAAGCATGACGACTCTTGATTTTGAACACTGGCCCCATTAATTAATGACAGCTATCAGACATGGACTGTAACAAGCTTGATTCACTAGAACTGGATTTATTGGCCAGCTCAGACAATGAGCCAGGCTGCATTTGTATCATTAAAAGGTATCCTGTAGTTAAAAGAAGAAAGCATGTCAAATTAAATCTTTGTTAGCAACTTCCTATCTATAGAGGAAGAACTATAAAACTTTAAAATTCAAGCTACTTACTTGTGACATGATCAGCCTCACTGAAGGTTCTTATGGAGACAATATTTTGAATTGATTTATTTAAAACCATTTCTAAACCAATTCATATTTAGAAATCTCTATGCAGAATAGAAATCTTGGCTGGTCCATGACCGAAATAAATTCATTCATTCATTCAGAATAGAAATCCATGGCCAGACCTAAATCCAGAATTTGTGTCCAGCTATATTCCTACAAGTCTCTCATGAACAAAATTCAACAGCAGAAGTGGCTTGCCAGGTGGGGCAGAGCCTCTACCCTAGGTTTCTGGCAGGGGTGTCGTTGTTACTTACCAGGATGGAGAGGGGCAAGGTGGTGGGGAGATCAGTGGGGTGAAAATGCACTTGCAGGAGTGCCAGGATGGCGCTTCCGCTGCATTTGCACAATGCCAATATCTCTACTACCTCGTTCCTCCCAGGAAGCAAAAGTGAGACACCTGCTGGGAACCCAGCATAAAAGCCCTACCTCAACTAGTGAGCTGCTTCTGAGAGATTGGTTGAAAGAGCTGGTTGTGTTTAGCCTGGAGACATGATAGCTGTCTTCAAACACCCAAAGGGCTGTCCTGTTGAAGACTTGGAGCAGACTTATTCTCTGTTGCACCAGAAGGCAGAACTAGCATCAACAGGTGGACTTTGCAGGGAAGCAGATTTCAGCTAAACAGGTGGAGAAACATCCTAACAGTACACGTTTTTCAGCAGTGGAACAGACGGCCTTGGAAGGTCACAGACACTTTTTGCTGGAGGTGTTTAAGCAGAGGCAGGATGGACATTTGCCAGGAAAGTTGTAGTTGACAGATTCCATACTGACTAGATGACCTCTAAGGTCCCTTCCAGCTATAACATTCTACGCTTCTATTCCTTTGTATAATCTCCCAGTCCACTCCAAAATTCCAGGTAAATAGCAATGTGATATTATGATTACTTCAACCTCACTTTAAGCTACATGACCACAATGACTATTCATGACTGTAGGAAAAACAACAGGGCAAAGCAGCTATTGTTATTTGGGCATGTTCTTTTGCATATAACTGAGATCTAAGTATCATTACCAAATATGTCTAGCATTTTCTTAAAAAAGTAATCTCACTCAATGCAATTACAAATATTAAAGCAAGGGAGGGTGAGATTTAACTCAAGGAATTACCAACATATTCTAGCAGAGAATGGTTATGTGTTTCAAAGATCTAACATACATAAATTCCACCCAGAAGGAAAACTTCTTCAAATTCTCATATCCACAGGTGTGTTGTTGTTGTTGTTGTTGTTTGGACAGGAAAAGAAGTATTGCTGGTGTTCAGACATCTGCTGGCAATATAACTAAATCTGTATACATAGAAGCCTTACAAATGAGTTAAAGAAAGAAATAAGAGGTGCAATACTATACAGACTTACTTGGGAGGAAGCCCAACTGAACGCAACAAGGAACTTGTTTCTGAGTAGTCATGTATGGGATTACACTGTAAACAATATTGTTGCACACCACCCCTACCTCCAAACAGTACAAGACTTCCTGGGGTTCCTGCACTTACCCAGGGTTTGGTTTCCTTGAAAGAAGGTCAGCAGAGACAATGGTGTTTTTTAGGATATATGGTTTTTATTTACAGATATTCACAACCTGAGCTGGAGATGGAGTGGTTCTCAGCATTAACAGTCCAAAAGTTCTTGCTTTTCCATCAGGCTCGTACGAAGGCACCCCAAAGCCATGTTGCAGAGAGCAGGCTTCCCTGTGTGTCTCCAGTTCTCAGCTTTTCCTCAGACTAGACTAAAAAATACAAGCCCCTTCTTGGTTCCAGGATAGGAGGGGGGAAGAGCCTCTCTGCTTAAAAGAGTGTCAATCACAACAGGATCTTTCTGGCCTAAACTCTATTCACCTACTAATGGGCACTTGACAGACCCATTAGCTCACTTGGCTGACTTGGCCACTCTGTTAGATTAACAAAGGAAACTAGTCTGACCAGTGGAGCAGGTTTCTTTTTTGCATATCCCAACTTCAAGATACAAGATCATAGGCTTGAAGGGGACCCAAAGAAATCATCTATCTCAACCCCCAATCCCATAACAATATTATATGCTATACAGTATTACCTCTTCTTTTCTTTGGTAATGTTGTTAGAATTACCCCGCCACCTCCCCCTCTCAGTCAGCAGTAGCAACTTCCATGTTGGGAAGCCAAGTGAGCACCACTACCCCACCCTGCTGTGCCCCAAGGGAGCTACTGGCATACCTATAATCTCTCCTCCCACCTCATAAACTTTACATTAATTGCATTAATAGTATCAAATCAAACAGAAAAGAGGAACATATTATTTCTATGTTATGAATGGTATTATTGTATTTTTATGCAAAGATATAACTCGTGCATTGCACATTGGGAAACTCCAGGGAATTAAAGTTAAGCATGGTGTGGCTTCTAGTGTCCTGTTCTCTAGAATACTTAGTGTAATGTTTGATCCAGCCCTGCATAGCACTTAACTTTGAAGTTGTTTATTAACTATCCTTCATTGAGATGTCTTTCTGGGAATTTAATATAAGCACCACAAGAGAGCCAGTGTGGTGTAATGGTTAGTGTTAGACTATGAGCTGGGAGACCAGAGTTTGACTCCCTACTCATCCATGAAGCTCACTGGGTGACCTTGGGCCAGTCTCCCTCTCTCAGCCTAACCTACTTCACAGAGTTGTTGTAAGGATAAAATGCATAATCATATATACCATTTTGAGCTCCTTGGAGAAGTTCTGGATTGAGGACTGATAATTGTGACACAGAAGGGACACAGCCAAGAAGATAGGCCTAAATGTCATGACCCTAGAATCCAGCACCAATCAAGCCTCTCAGTCAGAAGCTGCAGAGTCACCAGCTAAGGAGCTAGACTAGGCGGAGGGCTCTAAACCTGCTGCTGGAGATCAGAAGATCCTGAGGCTAATGAACATAAGCCCCCAGAAGAGTCTGCTGTACCTGCTGAGCTGGATCCCAACCCTCATGCGCACCTTCCCCAAGCCTGAGGAGCCAAATATCTATCAAATGACTTCACTGGATCTCACTGGTCCAGTGGCACAGGAATTACACCCTGTTGGAGGCTATGGAATGGAGGAGGAGTGCCTATCTTTGGGCCAAAGGGTTGGTCCTCTAAGAATCCACAGTTAGCCACAGTGAGTGGAACCTAGGAGAGGCAGTCTGGGGAGAGGCTTAAAAAAGCTCAGTCTGCTCTCAAAATTGTTGGCCCAAGTTGCTCACCTGGAGCTATCCATGGTCCTACATCCTCTGAACTGCTTTGCTCTGTGGGTTCTGGTATCAGACCTGAACATGACATTAAAGTTTGGCATGGATTCTGTCAATATATGCACACTGAGAGAAATAGATTTTGGCTAGGGTGAGCAACTGGACCCGGCCAGATCCGAAAAAAACCACCCCCACGGGCCACTTTGAAGGTAAATGGGGTTGCCCACCTGTCAATCCCTTGACATCACATGATGTCAAGTGATTCAGGTTCAATGAAAGAATCAGGAGTACACTTGAGTTTTCCTTTGTAGCCACAGCTTAAATTCAAGCCAAGCCGCAAAGGAAGAACAAGGTGTTCACTGATATTTCCTTTGAAGTTGATTTACCTGAGGTCATGTGATTGCAAAATAGCCTATGGGGTGGGGGATTTCTGTCTGGATCAGGCCCACAGGCTGGATCCAGTTCCCTGCCTCAGGCCTAAACCTATTTGTGTAAATCTGTGTATATATCTCCATGCTGAAGCTAGTCCTCACAGTGTAGTTAGTAATAGAATGCAGTGTTAAAGCAGCAGGCGTACATCCCTACCCTTTGAAGACAGCACAATATTAAATCAAAAAGTGCTATTAAAATATTTCCAGATGCTTGCTTATATTTATTACAAATATTTGTACCATTCAGTCCAGAGATTTTCAGAGCAGCTTACAATTTAAAAGAATAAAAGCATAAGTAACATTCGTAGTGGTTTAAAAACAGCAGCATCACTACAATCACAGTAAAAATGGTTGATTTTTGTATTTTAATATTTTATTGATGTTATAAGCCACCCAGAGAATGTTGTGATCGACTCAATCCCTGAAGATGGCTTCTATCCCTGTTCCATTAATGGAAGGCTCCGTTGGATTCACAGAGCCTTGGGTTAGCAGAGGGACAACCAGTGGGATAAAGCCAAAGGGTTCAACACACATTTTAGGTTCTGGCTTGGTTTGACTCTGTAGCAATTGGTTATTTTCTATGCTTGTCAGATGGTGAAAGAAGCCATTCTTGATGTGTGACCAGTTAATCAATGAATTAAATTGTCATATGGGTAAAAACAATAGCTTTGAAGTGAACTTTCTTTGTTTTTTCATGATGTATGCAAATCCCCTGCCCCGTGCGTGGGGAAAAGGAGAATGCCCCCTTTTAACAGCAATGTCTCCCTCTCTGTCTATCTAAACATACCCTTGATTAATCAGGGGCACTTTTTAAGTCGAACATTTGATCAATGTAAAAGTTTAATATATTAAACACTGATATAACACTGATTAATGTAATATATTAATTGCATTGCAGGCCTAGTATTTTCACGTCCTGTGTTAGGCTGTTATCTTCTCCCAGTGTACCTAGAAATACATCACATTGAACTTAATAGGGCTTAGTTCTGAGTAGACACATATAGGCTTGCACTGTTATTCTGGTTTATGCACTACTCCTTTAATATGTTCACAATGATGCAGCTAGCTGGAAAACATTTAATGTGTCCTGCTGTTGCATTTCTTCATGGAAGAAAGTCAAAGTTGCTATACCTGAACAAAAATGCTGTGAGTTGAGTGGAGCCATACCATGTTCAGCTTCCATGGACATGATCCTAAGCTTGCTTCAGAATATGCCCAATTCACAGATTGACCTATATCTACCAATTTCAAAGCTGCTAGAAATAGATGATAGAGTGGCAAATGTGCATTGAGCTGCATATTAGTTACTTACACATTGAGACAATGACAGGGACTTTTTCAGTGCATGTTGAATGCTACATAGATCCACTGACGCCATATTTGCATTATCCTATTAGTATTATGGAATACTAATGCATTATGGAATTAGTATCAACAGGCAAGTTTGATTAATTTCTTTAGAATTTTGGAGCTGTGTTTATTACAAATGGCATGAGAGACAGCACACTTGAATGCTTCAGCATAAATTATCAGCATAACCTGCAACATATCTCCTGTCTTTAAGGCACTGCTATATCATGAAATTAAAATTCTGGGGAGTTTTTAGAATAGTAACATACCAGCTCTAGGCCATCAGATAGTATAAACCACTGTGGTGCTCTTTGCTTTAAATGGGTGTGTGTGTGTGTGTGTGTGTTTGCTATCACCTTATCTTTGTCTTCAGCTCTGCAAGGAAGATATTTATATAACTTCTTCATAGGTACAGATCTGAGTTTGTGAGTTATGGGCTCAAAGAACAATAGAAGTTCCATTAAACTTTGGTTAACGACTAAGAACTTTCATCAATTAAATGTACTATGCTTTGACATTATGGTGGCTTACATTTCTTGCCTTCTTTCCACTTCAGTGATTCTAACTTTTTCTTTTATGCTGCATTGCTAGAGGCCAAAATAAAAGTCATGATATAATCTGCAACATGCAGTTTATGTTCCAGCCAGCCCTTTGCCCCAGCATAATAAGATATTGAAAACAGCTGTAGACCCTTGGAAAACATTTTTTTAACTAATCAAAAGCTTGTGAATTCTTATGGATGTAAATTTCACATCACCTCTTCTGTTGCTTTGGATTCAACAGAAAAGAAATATGCAATGACTTAAATCATATGTGGGTGAAGGAACAAAGAGCAGCTAGATGAACCTTTGTTCTCCAGATGAATATCAGTTCTTTTGCAGCTGTAGCTACATATAAAATAATCAAACAAAACATATTGGTATTTGTTTTAAGCACTTAAGATCTGCCTTTTAATTAAAAATGTCCAAGGGAGCTTAAAAGAAAATAAAAGATTCATTAAAACAGTGAAATACAACCAAGAAAGCGGAAGCACAACAAAGCCCAAAGATCTAAAACGGAAAGCAATTAAAAACTCCCATGGTTTTTTAGGCAGGCATTCGAGACCTCTGTCTAATTTAGTTTAAATTTTTGTATGATGGGGGTAGGTTTGGATTGAGTATACTTATTGTTGTTTTGTATTATATGTTATATTTTACTCTATGTTATATTTTAGTCTATGTACGCCGCCTAGAGTGGCCGTTAATTCGGCCAGATAGGCGGCCTAGAAATAAAATTTTATTATTATTATTATTATAATTTACTGTTCTTTAAAAGGCTGGGTAAATTTTAATTTTTTTAAAAAATGTGTCAACTTGTTTTTGTCAACTGTTCTGGACGCTCCACTGAAGGGGATTATATAAATCTCTTAATTTAAAAAAAACCTCATTTCAGATGGTGCCCAAAGAAGTTTATCCTAAAACCATGGTGCCACTGCTGAAAAGACTATACGTAGTGCAGGGCTTCCAATGATAACTTCAAGGAGTGGGAAGGTTCTTCATATGGGTCCTTTAGATAGAGGATGGAGAACCTGTGATCCCCTCAATGTTGCTGGATTACAATTCCCATCAACCCTGACTGTTGACCATGCTAGCCAGGACTAATGAGAGTTGAAATCCAACAACATTTGATTTAGACATTAGTTGGTTTAAACCAGCCTTGCCTTCCCCAGCCTGGTGCCCCCACATGTTTTGGACAAGTCTCATCAGCCACAGCCAGCATGGGCATCTGTCAGGGATGATGAGAATTGTAGTTCAAAACATCTGGAGGGCACCAGGTTGGCAAAGGCTGGCTTAAACTAATATGACTGAGATGGACACCCACTGTTGTCTCTACTGCTGTTAATTAATTGGACATTTCATAAAAGCAAAAGGTGCTCTGTATTTAAGAAGTCTTCTGTGTCTTTCTAGTTCATGTGATTTTATTCTAGAGGTTTTTGCTACCCAGAAATAGATCAAAATTAGATATGCCTGCACCAAATATTCACCACTTTAGATTCAGATAGACTAGAAATTTCAGTTGTGTAGGGGAAAAACCCTCCCTGAAACTCAAATAGTGTGAATATTCACTTTTAAATCCTGTTTGGCACAATAATTTTATTGGTTTTACCATGCAATTACCCACACCTGAATTCTTTCTTCTTTCTGGATTATTCGCATGATCCCACTGAGACAGGAATCATAGCATTACAATACTTAGTATTCACTAATAGGCAAAATCCTTGCGGTTTAAGAACGTACCTATAGCCCACAGATATTTCTATCAAACTTTAAAAAGCAGGGAAATTGGGCAGCTATAGTGAATGCACCAGGGGAGCAGGAGACCTGACCTCCTCTCTGAGATATTGGACTGCCCTACAAGTTCTTCTAGTTTTGGTGTACAAAGCCCTATACAGCTTGGCACCAGGATACCTGAAAGACTGTCTTATTCCTTATATACCCAGTTGATCACTGCTCTCTGGAGGTGAGAGCCTCCTGCAGATACCATCTTATCAGGAGGTCCATTCTGCACAACATAGGAAACGGACCTTTAATGTAGTGGCACCGACCTTTTGGAATTCCCTCCCCTTAAATATTAGACAGGTGCCATCTCTGTTATCTTTTTGGTGCCTACTGAAGACCTTTCTCTTTCAACAAGCCTTTTAAGTAAAGATCTTATCCCAGTCTGCATCTGTGTTGGAATTGCGTTTTAATATGTTTTTCAACCTTTTTTTTAAAAAAGAAGATGTTTTTAAACCTTTTGTAAAGTTGTTTTTAAAGATTTTTAAAAAATATTTTAAAGATGTTTAAAATATATTAAAACAAAGTCTGTTTTTATGATGTTTTATAAAATTAAACCAGAACTATCATTAGAAGCTAAAATGATGAAACTGACATCATACTTTGGACACATAATGAGAAAGCATTAGAAAAGACACTAATGCTGGGAAAAACAAAAGGGAGTAGAATAAGAGGAAGACCAAACAAGAGATGGATTGATTCCATAAAGGAAGCTACAGACAAGAACTTACAAGATCTGAACAGGGTGGTTTATAACAGATGCTATCGGAGGTTGCTGATCCATACGTTGTAATTGACTTGAAGGCACATAACAACAACAAAAGTGTTTTTAGTGCTTTTGTTTGCCGCACTGGGTTCCTACTGGGAGGAAGGGTGGGATATAAATCAAATAATAAATAAATAAATAGACATGTTAGTGTTGCTCCTGTCGGGACAGAGGCCCTGTGGTCTCTGCTTAAAGTAGCAAAATAGTTTGGGCTGACACTATAGTCTAGCACTACAACCAGCTTCTTTGTCTGTCACTGGAGGGTCCATTCTGTACCTTTAGAAAGTTCTCTGAGGCAGTTGTGCATACCTTCAGTGCTCCAAAAGAACTATAGAGCCTTAGTGAACAGAAGTTTGGCAAGATGTGTCACAGGCACAGTCTGCCTTTAAGATGCTGGAGCCAAGTGTCCCATCGTCTTTGGGCCTCTCTCTATGCTCCTTAATCCCAGCTGGGCTTGAATTGTCCACTGCCTCTTCCAGCTACAGCTTACTAGGGCTGTGCATCAGCTCTGTGTGTACCCCAAGTAATGAGGTGAATCAGAATGATTTGGGGGTAGACCTTCACATTCCCGAGCTGGACAGTGCCATGAACAAGGCACTTTAAGACAGCTGGGGACTCCCTGACTAGTTCTGTTCTGAGTAGCTCTGTTGCCTCATTCCCCCCCCTCCAAAGGTTAAATGGATGATCTTGCCCACCGCCCTTTTATTTTCTGGGAAACAAAACTAAGCCGATGGGAGAAAGGCCTAGAGCTCGAGTGAGGAGGGGGTGGAGAGGTGGGGAGTATCATTCATTTTGACAGCAGGTCTAGTTTTTAATAACAGGGCACTCCAGCCACAGTGATTTGGGAGAAGAATTTTGAAGTAAACAGAATTGTTCTTCATTCTCAGAGTTTTGGTTGTGAAAGCAGGGTGTAAGCAGGCTTAATCCACTCTGAAATTTGGCAAGCTTCATCTACTGATGCTTTGCCTACACATTTCATCCACTTATGCGGAAAAGCAAAAAGATACAACTGTGTTTAGTTTCCCCATTATAATCAGTGAGGGTGAAACAAAGTCTCTGATTTAACTGATCAGATGTGGACCTGAATAACTAATTGAATCAGAACAACACAGAGGGGACCTGAAACAGATCAGGCTGCTTCCAAACACTACAGATACAGAAACAAAGCAAATCATGTAGTCACTGCACACCCCTACAGATTATCAGCCGTGATTCTGTTCCCTATTGACTTTAAAACCTTTTAATGCCCCAAGCAGAAGCTTTCTTTGAAACAATAGGTATCACTAATCTGCATAGCACTTGGGGTGGCGGCGGCAGGGAAGAAATATATTTTCCAGCTTTCCATTCTCGTTCCAGGATTATTTTCATTCCTATTTTATGACTTCATATGGTTTTTTATATAGCTGCTCTAGATAAAAATCTTTTTGCCCACAAAATTGGAAAGAATTTATTATAGATTGCAGGGATTTTTGGTATCATTTGTATCACCATTTCATGCAGTCAACAGAAAGCTATCTTTGTCTAAACTGTATGTTGAAAGGCACTGTGTAATTTAAATTTTGATTGGATGTTTCAAGCACTCCAAGAAGGTGATAGTTTTTCTGTTCCAGGGGCAGGGGAGGCATTGCCAGCATACAGTTAGATTTATGATTGTTTGATTGTTATTCTCTGTTCCCCACACTATAAAAGCTTTATCAGAACAGTCCCTTTTCCACAGAATATATTCTGCTTAATTTTATTCATTCTGTGACAGAGATGGGGGAGAAATTTGATTCAGTTCACATTTAAAGCTGTATCTATCAAATTCGGACTTTCTGATTTGGTGTGTATTCTCGAGACCTGGGTGGGTGAGCTGGGAGGAGTTGACCTGACCCAGCTTTGCCCACCTGGATATTTGGTGCAACACCAGCACAGGCTGTAGGGATGGATGGGGGAGAGTGGTTCAAAGAATTTGCTGTGGTCCACGGTGTCAAGGATGCCTGAGTTCTAAAATGGCTCAGAGGCAAAGAATTGTGGGAAAACCATCTTGCTTGAAATGGCTATGACTTGGCAGTTTTCACAGCTGAAGCTAGTTAATTAGGCCCACACAAGAACACCTGCTTATCAGTGGAGACTGGTACATCAAGGCCACAGGCCTGGGAAGGTTTGGGGAATACATGACCGTTAGGCACAAAAACTCCAAAAGCATTTCATCATCTGAAAGCCCCCTGATTGGCTAATTAATTCCTGGCTGTTGCTGGGGATTTTCCCATAAAAATAGGATTCAGAGTTTAGGTCTTTGTTCCCCAATGCCCCTCAAGTCCCTTTTGGACTTGAGAAAACCTTTACAACATGTTCATTTCTTCCCCTGTTGTAAAGGTTTTCTCAAGTCCAAAAATTTTTTTTTACTCACAAGTATTCTACAGGTGTTTTCTATTACACTTCTAAAAGGTTAAGAAAATTATCCTTCTGGTCATATGGTAGTTCAATGAAAGAAAGATTTAAACAAGGGTTTTCATTGATTTGAAATAGTCATAAAGACATTGATACCATCCATAGTAAAAGTGAGAAGAAGTACTCTATTGAATAAAGCTTTTCAACAACATAAATGTAAGTGTTTCTGACAATATAAAATCTTTCAGGTACTGTATAGAAAGATAAGGTATCTTATATGGATTTGTGCACCTAGATATACATAAAGTCTATAGGTATACAAAATGATATTTTTAAGGAGCTGTTTATAACAAAAAAATTATTTGTACATATATAACATTTATAAGTGTATCAAATGAAGAATGTTTTTTCAAGATATTTTAACGAACATTTATACCTGTATATGTCTGTTAAAATGATGTTCTTTTTATTTGATTTGTAGCCCCTGATGAAAGCCTAGTTATAAGGCTGAAACGCGTTGGGTATTACAAGAGGAATTTTTTTCTCTTTTAAAGAAAATAAATAAATCTACACAGTTTGGAACTTCCCTCCTTGACATTCTGGGGACATCCCCTCTTTTTTTTTGAGATACCAAAGGAGGCTGAGGGTGGAGCTACCAGGAAGAAGAGGGGATTACTAGCACTGATTCCTGTCTCGTTGCACTGCCGGTACTGGCAACGCCCTTACTTAGAATGAGAGGAGAGGGCTTCTTGTGAAGCAAAAGGAAGCAAGGCTGCAAAGAAAGGCTGCTTTCCCCCTTCCTTCCTGGCAGCCAGCCTGCCTCCCTGGGGGGAGGGGGTCACAAAACATTTTCAGCTTATAAAGGGGGTCCCATGCTCATAAAGGTTGGGAACCACTGGGCTACACAGTTTTGTTATTTTTGTCTTTGAGGGTAAGGTTGCTCGTCTGTAGCAATTCTCTGTATTTTACCTGGCCCTCGGATTGGTTTTAAGGAACCAATTTGCTGCTATAATTGTACACTAACAGCTGGTATAGCACAGTGGGGAGGAGAGCCTGGCTGGGAGTCCAGAGTCTGTGAGTTCAAATCTCCGCTCATGCCTCTTGGGTGTCAAGGGCCAGCTAAAGATCACCCCCACAGTGAGTGGCTCAGGGGTTACTTGCCCTGCCACCTGTGCAGGAGCCCAGTTGCTCCCCAGCTGGCAGTTGTGGACAAGGAAGGGGCCGGCTTGTGCAGCTGCCCTAGTCAGCTGGGGAGGACTAACCTCAGAGGGAGGCAACGGTAAACCCCCTCTGAATACTGCTTACCATGAAAACCCTATTCATAGGTCGCCATGAGTCAGGATCGACTTGAAGGCAGTCCATTTCCATTTTCATATTCTGTTTAATAAAGCTACTTCTTATTTACCAGTGTGTGTTCATTGCAGGAGTAGTGTAGCTCTGAATCCAATACCTTGGCTACTTAACCATAGACCACCATATAATTGGATATTTTGCCTATGTGTACCTTTGGCTTTAGTCTGTTGGAATCCTTGGCAGGTCACCCACAATGGGTGACCAGGTTAAGGGTTTGTGGCAGTCTACCTATCTAACAGGGTTGTTGTTGGTTTACAGGTTTGTGCCTTGCCAGGGTCAATTGCCCTGGGTTTGGGAACTGAGTCCTGGGACTGAACCGGAGCTGGTTCATGACACACAAAATTTTCATCTCTGTCACCAGGAAACCACTCTGTCTTGGAGCTGGCTGTGAGGACCTGCACCTGATGTCAGGCCAAGGAGACAGTAAACTAGGGTTGCTGCTGGTGTACTGTTCACTCTGCTGCCCAGCAGCTTCTCTGACTAAGGTAGCAGAGGCTGTCTCATCTATGGTACTGCAGGAGCCCAGAACAATAGTCCTCGATGGTTTTAATGTCCATGCTGAGGCTACCTCTAGTGTTCCGGCTCAGGGCTTCATGGCCTCCATGATAACCATGGGGCTATCTCAAGTTGTTACCTGTTTGACTCAAAGGACAGGGCACACCCTTAACCTGGTTTTTGCTCCAGATGGAAGAAGGGGTGGTTTGGAGATGAAAGGTGGTGTCATCCCATTGTCATGCTCAGACCACTTCCTGGTGAAATTTAGACATACGGCTCCAATCCTTTCCTGCAGGGGTGGTGGACAGATTAAGATGGTCTGCCCCTGGAGATTAATAGAATCCTCTGGATTCCTGAATGCCCTGGGGAAGTAGACAGAGCAGGCAACCCTGTTGAAGTCCTTGTCATGCTGTAGAAAGCAAGACGTGTTGGGCTCTTAAGATGGTTGCACCTGAGTGCCCTCACTGGCATTGTGGAGCTCGGTTTGTACTTTGGTACATCAGAGACTAAGGGCAATGAAACAGGCTGGATGGCAGCTAAAGTACAAAAGATAAAAGATGTGTGAGGCTGATCGGGCATGAGTAAAATATCATAGCCATACCTACTGTGTGATGGTGAGGGCAGTGAAAAAGGCCCACTTCTCTGCCACCATCGCATCCTCAAGTAGCTGTCCAGTCGAGCTTTTTCATATTGTCAGGGTTATTGACTCCAAGAAATGGAGTTTTAGACCTTTCGGAAGCCCACTGTGAACTGTTTGCAAGGTACTTTGAGGGTAAGGTTGCTCGTCTGTAGCAATCTTGATGTTCAAGCCACATCTACTGTAGTCCCCAGTGAGGTGTCCAGTGCAACATCTGCTGCAACTTCTTGGGATCAGTTTCAGTTGATGCAGCCTGATGATGAGGACAAGGTGCTTGCAACAATACAGACAGCAACATGTCGTCTTGGCCCTTGCCCTTCTTGGCTTATTAAAGCTTGCCAAGGGGGTATGACCAAGTGGATCCAGGGTGTGGTCAACACATCTTTGTGGGAGGGAGTGGTTCCAGCCACCCTGAAAGAGGTGGTGATTCGGCCATTCCTGAAAACCCCCACCTTGGACCCATTGGTTTATGACAACTACCACCCAGTTGCAAATTCCCTCTTTTTAGGGAAGCTGATTAAGAGGGTTGTGAGGCAGCAATTGCAAATACTCTTGGATGAAACAGATTATCTTGACGCCTTCCAATCTGGGTTCAGTTATGGGACTGAATCAGCCTTGGTTGTCTGGATGGATGACCCTGTTATTCTTACTTGATCTCTCAGTGGCTTTTGATACCATTGACAATGGTATCCTTCTGAGCCGATTTGATGAGATGGGTATTGGAGGCACTGTTTTACAGTGGTTCCGATCCTATCTCCAGGAGCATTTTCAGAGAATAGTATTGGGTGATTGTGTTTTGGCCCCCCGGCAGTTGTTCTGTGAGGTGGCACAGGGTACCATATTGTCCCCAAGGCTGTTTAACATCTATATGAAGCCTTTGGAAGGCCTTGGGAGTGGTCATCAGGAGATTTGGGGCAAGGTGTCAGCTGTACGCTGATGATACCCAGCTCTATTTCTGTGTAACATCTGACAGAGAGGCTTTGCCAGCCCTGGTCTAGTGCCTGGACTCGGTGATAGGCTGGATGTGTGCCAATAAACTGAATCTGAATTCTAGCAAGATGGAGGCTCTGTGGGTTGGAGGTTCCTGAGTTCAGATAATTGGTCTATTTCCTGCTTCTGGATGGGGTGATACACCCTCTGAAAGAGCAAGTTCATAGTCTCCTGGATCCATCTTTGTCGCTAGAGGCCCAGGTGTCCTCAGAGGCTAGGAATACCTTTACCAGCTTCAACTGATAAGACAGCTGTGGCCATTTCTGAACTGGGATAACCTGACCACTATTGTCCATGCACTGGTAACCTCCAGGCTTGATTGCTGTAATGCGCTCTCTGTGGACTGACCCTGAGGTTGGTCCAGAAGCTGCAGCTGGTGAAAAATCTGGCAACGTGGCTACTCATTAGGGCAGGGTATTGCCAAGATGGTACTCCACTGCTGGAAAAAAAATGGCATTGGCTGCCCATTAGCTACCAGGAGAAGTTCAAGGTTCTGCTTTTGGTGTACAAAGCCCTGTGCAGCTTGGGACCAGGATACCTGAAGGATTGCCTTATCCCTTATAAACCCAGTTGATCACTGCATTCTGCAGGTGAAGGCCTGCTGCAGATACCATCTTATCAGAAGGTCCATTCTGTACAACATAGGAAATGGACCTTTAGTGTAGTGGCACCTACATTTTGGAGTTCCCTCCCCTTAAATATTCGACAGGAATTATCTCTGTTATCTTTTCAGGGCCTGTTGAAGACCTTCCTCTTTCAACAAGCCTTTTAAGTAGAAATCTTATCCCAGTCTGTGTCTGTGCTGGAATTGCTTTTTATGATGTTTTTAAGATGTTTTGTTTTAATATGTTTTTAAAGACGTTTTGTTTTATTATGTTTTAAAGTATTTTGTTTTAAGATGTTCAAGAGTGCTTTTAGTGTTTTGTTTGCTGCCCTGGGCTCCTACTGGGAGGAATGGTGGGATATAAAATAAATAAATAAATAAATAAATATGAGTAGCAAAATACAGCTGTCCTTCAAACTCAACACTTATCTGAATTCGCCAACCGAATGATGTCTACAAAAATGCATATAATACAAAAAGTGTGCATAAAATGTATTGGTGAAAATAACATATAAAATGCATTAAATTAAGAGAAATTGCTTGCAAAACTGTGTACATTAGTGTACAACTGCATGCAAAAATGTGTTTATTAGGAGAAGTTTGCACTAAAATGCTATAGAATTTTCATGAGGATTTTTCTTTTTTAGAAAAAAGCAAGTGAATGCAGAATGTGGAGAACTGAATTTCAGATTGGAAAAAACAGAGAACCAAAATTGACAGATCTTTCTGTCTTTACTCTATGATCATACATCTGAGTGATGTGACATCACCAGGAAACAGCAGCTTTTAAAATAATAAAAGTAACTCTGGGAGCTGGAGCTTAGAAAGCAGGAACAACTGTTAAGGATTCAATTTTCAGTCTACAACAGATACTCAGTATGAAGAGAGACACTGAACATAGTATTCAAATTAAAACAGTGATTAGATATATGCACATCTATTTTTCTTTACGTAGCTCCTAACATGATTTGTTCATTTTAAAAAATATTACTAAATCAATTTTAACTCAACTGGGCTTTTCTTCCTTTTCTCTGATTTCAAGCTGATATGGACTAAAATTAATTCTTTCTTTCTCCCCAAGTCTAGATACAGGTGTAGATAGGAAGAGATTTATGTACAAATGGCAGCTGTAGCATCTGATTGTCACAAATTCCAAATACAAGGTACCTAATTGCTTTTTGTGAACTTGACAGCGCCCTTCATATGAACAATTACCACAGCTACTCTGTGTGAAATCTTCATTGGATTATGAAATATTAATCATCAGAGAGATTTAAAGCACCTTAGGCTTCACGTTTTGTCTCTTCAGAGGTTGTTGTGTATTTAAATAGATTAGGACCATTAGAACTCATCCTCCTCATCAACATCTCCATTAATCTTACCATATTTAAAATTTGTTTTGCTTCTCAACAAACCTTTACATCTCATCAATCTTCACTTTTCTTTACTCCCTGGAGGTTGCTGATGATCAATAGAAAATTTGGCACTTTCCCCCTTAAGCATGCTTGAAACCTGGTCCTGCCAGTGTCCACACCCTGGAGGAGGAGGTCTAAGGCAGATACCCTACTCTATACAAGTAGGATCCCCCGATCATCTAGAATCCTGGTGACACAGGGTTCTAAATCACATGGTGAGTCTACATACATAGAGCAGACTTCCCACTCCAGGCCTTCCCCTCCAATATGTAGAGAGTGGCGGTTCCAGCAACACAGCTCTGTTGTTCCCCTCAGATAATTCTCATTGTCCACAGAAGGCTAAGGTAGTCCATGCATGGGGACAGACATGGGACGAAGAGACCATGGCACATGTTCTGCATGCAGAAGATCCCAAGTTCAGTGTCTGGCATCTCCAGGAAGGGCTGGAAAAGATTCTTGGCTGAAACTCTGGAAAGCCACTATTGCTCACCCTAGACAATACCAAACATGATGTACTATTGGTCTAACTCAGTAGATTCCTATGTTCCTGTGTGAGATGATCACATATTTTGGTTGACACAGTAGAACAATCCTAAACCTATTTACTCAATCATACTCAAGGTGGACCCATTGAAATCAATGGACTGCCCATTGATTTCTACAGGTCTACTCTGAGTATGGCTTAGTTAGACATCACCCTTAGTTCTAATGAGTAAGACCCATTAAACTCAGGTGTACTTAATTCTACCTGAGGTTAATGGGACTTACTAATTAATAAGCATGCATAGGATTGCAGCCAGGGTTCCACATGTACAAAAACAAAATAAAACACCAAACCTTGCATCTAGCACCAACGTGTGCATATTTGGTGTACCTGCAAAAGGCTGGACTAATCATATGTTGAGAATGAATGAATCCATTCCCAGTTTATCCGCTCCGTTCAGTATGTGATCAGTACTGATGATAGCCCTTTAGATGTTCTAGGCATGTAACAGAATGAATGTGCATATGGAGGGGGCCAGCATCACAGCCCCAGGGTTCACCATCTGTGTTTTTAGGCTCATCTTACATGGTAAGGGAAGTATGTAGGTTGTGGATAGAGAGTGCTGCCATGTTGCTGGTCTCACACTTAGATGCGTTCATTCTACACACTTAAAAGAATGTCTGTTAGGGGCTGAATATCTTTGGATATGTTTTAGACTGAGGTTTTATGTGCAACAGTGCATGACAGCTCCTCTCACAGCCAAGGATTTCCAGAAGAGGGTATTCATGTATATTATTACTATTAATAACTGGTGCAATTCGACTTCCGGGAAGGGTGACTTCGCTTGTGCCTGCTTTTGAGACGGGCTCCCGCCTCAGAAGAAGCTTATTCAGATATAAATCAGTCAGAACATTTTTTTTTTGACTGACGAAATTTCTCCCGGGCAGGGAGAAACGTAGAGATCAACCTCAAAAGCCTGTTTTTGTTGGGAGGACTGGATTTCATTAATTTATGAGAAAAGGTCCAGCCAGCAATGCCGGACGGACTTCCGAACAAGCTCTATCTGATTAATGCGATACGTTTATCTTATCTTCAAAGAGAAAACGGACTAACAGGCAAGCACCCTTCTTTCTATTTTTTTTTTACTTGGTTTAAATTGTTGCAGCAAAAAGAGATTTGTCAAATGAATCAGCTTTAAAGAACTTCTGGGTGAGCTATAACTCTTCTCTGTTATTCACAAAATTAACAGCTTATCTCTGTTTCTATTGCAAAAAGCTGACCTGGAAGTGCATTCTAAAGATATAAACAGAAGAGGGATTTCTATTCCGAGGAGAAAAAAATAAAAAATATGAACTTTGGCACATTATATTGTCTGGGACTATTCTCTTTTTGGTCTATTTTATTTTGACGAATCTGCTTCTTCACGACGCCACTAACTGTTTTGATGCTGGGAACTAAATTTGTTTTGTATTCTTGAACATAGAGACATAAGGCAGGCTGCTCTGTTTATACTGTGATGTCATCAAGCCTGGAATATTAACCCAATTGTTGCTGAAATAAGAAGTGGTTCTTCTTTATTTTTGTTTTGTTTTGTTTTCGTGGTTTTAAAAATGGCAATCAAGAAAGTGGCTGAGAATCTGGAAGTAATTATGTTTCAGAAAATAATGGATGAGATTGAGATAATGAAACAAACCCTGCGACAGGGCAGTAAGGAGCTGAAAATTGAACTGAGCAAAATGACGCAGGAGCTTAAAGAAATAGGGGATCCTGTGAGAGAGGAGAATGAGATCAGAGATGAGAAAAGAAAAAATAAAGGGAAGATACAAGCCCTGGAGATTGGAACAAATGTGGAATTGGAAAAAGATCTGGAGTTTATGGATATTAGAAATAAAATCTACTGTTTGGAATTTAACGTTATCTCTGAAGAAATTAATGAAGATATTAGAGATAAAGTTATCAATGGCTTGGATAATTTTCTGGACTGGAATGACGTGATGGAGCTTGATATAGAGAAAATCTATGGAATTAACTGCAGCCATGTGACAATGGAAAAACTCTTAAGAGATGAGCCAGTGCATCTTGTAAAAAAGAAGAACAGAGATATGACTTTACAACAATATTTCAGCAACTTATTCAGAATCGATGGCAAGAAAATATTTGGGATAGAGGAAATTCCCATCAGACTCTTATTATATGACTATGGCTATGACAGCAAGATTATTATGGAATACTGATAATGGAAGATTGGACACTGAAATTACTGGACTTAACAGGACTATTGAAGATGGAAGATGGAATTAATATGGATAATGGAATAATGGCTATTGAAATTATTGGACTTAACAGATTTGATGAGATGGATTAATCGATATGTTTATTTGGACTATGGTTATGACAATAAGATTATTATTATTATTGAGATGGATTAATCGACATGTTTATTTGGAGAAAAATTGATAGATATATTTCTTAAAGAATTGAAACCTCTCTTTGACTTTTTGTGGAAAGAATAAAGTAATGTCTATGAGATTTGATGATTAATTAAGATAACTACTGGAGAAAAGTGATTTTATAATATAATTTAAGAGACAGGATTGTTATATATTGTAGACCTATAACTGATCTGCGACAAATGGGAAGTCAACATTTTATTTTTTTGTTTAATCATTTTTGTTTTGTTTTGTTTTTTGTCTTTGAATGTTTTATGATTTTGTTTTGTTCGTTTTATGAAAATTTGAATAAAAATTATTGTAAAAAAATATTTTGAAGTAAGTGATGTAATATACATTACAATAAAAAAGGGGTGAAGATGAAAAAAAAAATAACTGGTGCAATTCAAGTAGACCACACTTAGTCATAGGAGGTTAGGATATTACTCTCCAGCAAGGTCTATAGTGAAGGTCAGCCATGGAAATGATATGATATCCTCCTCCGGCATGTAATTATGTAAATTTCAGAATAATTTGCTTTCAAATAATGATCTACTTATGGTTGCTGTGTATGATGAGTCGCTGTGCATTAACTGAGCCAAGTAATGTTGTCTGCAACTGGGAGAATGAAACCCTTTTATAATACATTTAGAACTACTGAAACCTGCTCTCACCAAGAATAGTAAAAAAAGAATGTTATTGCTTATGATTTATTTCCTTGCTTACAGCACTTCTATGCTACCCAATAACTAACATTCTCTGAACAGTGTTCTGTAAAGGTTAAAACACTGTCCTTCAACCTTGGGTCCCCAGATGTTGGACTACAACTCCCATTGTCCTTGGCCATTGGCTGAGCTGGTTGGGGTTGATGGGAGTTATAATCTGACAACATCTGGGGATCCAAGGTTGAAGAACAGTGAGATAAAACAATAAAACAGAACAATACCTAAATCTAATCAAGCCAGCACGTTACAAAAACAGGGCAGAGGATAGCAGCAGTTTAAAAGATCTAAGGAAGATTAAAACACTTTCTAAAAGGCCTGAAAGAATAAAAATATTTCACCAGGCACCAATAAGGCCACAATGTGGGGGCCAGATGAGCAGGGCCATCCCTACCATTTGGTGGTGCAGAGTGAAACAACTGCCTCAGGTGGCAAATGCTGAGGGGCAGGGAGTATTGGTGAAACCTCAAGGCTGTGCGTACACCCTCTAACCCTGCTGACCTCAGGTGTCTGCTGACCTGTGTGTGCTTGTTGAATTGCTTCAGTGCAGTGGGAGGTATCAAGAAGGCACAAACAGCAAAGTTGTTAACTACCCAAAAGCAATTTCTTTGGCAAGGAGGTTCTGCTGAGCCACGTTTGGAAACAGAAAATGAATCTTCACTAAGCTTAGCAATCACTCAGGCAGTCTTGGCAAAGTAGCTCTCGGTGCAATCCGAGAGACTGATGATTGTTGGGTTGTTGGCTTTTTTAGTGCTGAATGAATAAATCAAGACACGAAATTGTGCTTTAAAGGGTGATACCATAAGGTTAGCATAAAAAGCTGAATATTTGCTCCTCTCATTCTTCTTTGAAGAAAATGCAAGTGAATTGAATATTGCTGTTCCTGCCTTTGTGTAGTGGACTGCAGCCTCTGTCTTGAAACAAAGGAGGAAAGTGGATGAGTATGCTTCCCAAACATTCTTGATATATGTTCTTCTTCCCATGCAATCCAACTTTTCTTGGCATGTTTGTTTCTGGTAGGGCATTTCAAAAACCCATTCCCCAAATGATTCCATTAGCCTTAAAATCAGTTGAACTGGAGGGGCACCTGGAGCTCCATCCTCCCACCCCCCATTTACTGTCATGTTTATGTTCTATAATGGATAATATGCTGATGAATAGTGTCAGGTGGGGTATATTCTTCCACACCTCCTAGTGATTGACAAGGCTTTAAGAAGACTTTCTAGTTTTGAAACTACTCTTCCCCCATCATGTCTCCAACCAACCAACCAACCAATTCTGCAACTAGATAAGCAAATTCTCTGATGAAAACATTTACTTTTATATTATATTATATTAATTATATTATATTATATTAGTTATATTATATTAAATTATATCTCACATTTCCTCCAAGGAGCATACCCTCCCTTGTTATCCTCACAACAACCCTGTGAAGCAGGTTAGGTTGAGAAAGGGTGACAGCCCAAGGTCATCCAGTGAGCTCCGTGGCCGAGTGGAGATTTGAATCCTGGTCTCCCAGGTCCTGTCGCTGTAATCCCTACACCATATCAATTGAAGAGAAAGAAAGTGCAGGTGTACATAGGGGCAATGCTCAAATTACAAGGGATCAGAGAGGGCTTGCCCCTACTTTTTGTGAATGGGCCCTTGGCTGCACTCTTTAGTAGGACTATGAGAAGAGCCTCCTGACAGATCTCAAGATCTGGGCTGGCAGATATGTGAAGGTTGGCAGAATGTGTGAAGGTTGAGGTGTGAGGTTTGGGATGGAGAAGCAGGGAAGAGGATGTGGGGTTATGGCCACCTCACCTGCCTCCCCAAGCATTCTTTGAACACATGAATAATTGCTGAAGGGGACCTGAGAGGAATCAGGGATGAGACTTGTGGCTTTTATTCAGGGCCCCCTATATTGTCCCCTATTCAATTACTACAAAGGGGGACATATACAAAACAGTGGACAGCTACTTGTGTTGGGGGGAGCCCCTGTATGCATAAGTTTTTAAAATATATATTTAATCTTTTGTGGGGTGGCTGTAGAGGCGTAATGACAGAGGTGAAGGAGGGGGTCTTGCTATATTGTTTTGATCCATTTTTTGTCCCTCTGAACACTTTTTTTGTGTGTGGGAAAGTTGCATATGCATTAAATCTAATTTGGGATCTGTCTTGGCTGTGTGCTGGCATTCCTGTTTTTTTTTTTACCACCATCCTTTTGTCGGTTGTTAACTACTGCCTCCTTCACCTGAAGGAACATGATGCAACCACCTTTTTGAAGCTAAACAGGTTTAGTCTGGTCAGCACCTCGATAGGATAGTACTTGGGAACTGCATGTATACCCTCTTGAGTTCCATGACAGAGAAAAGGCAGAATATAAATGTACTGACTAACTAGATAAGATCACTAAATAAAAAAACTACATGGGACAAGGTCTATAAAGTCAATCCAAACTTGGTTTGCAAAATCCTCTTGGTGGCCTACCAGCTCAAGAGCATTTCATGAAAGCACCTCTGATAGGTAATATAATGGACATTAAGGAACTGTTTTAAGCATGACTTTCTTCAAGTTCAAATAAATGGTCTCTGGACCTCCTTCCATTCAGAAATGCTACCTTCCCATCACCACTGCTTCCCATGACTCCACTGGATGCTTTCTGAAGATGTCACCAAGAAGAAAGTGGCGTGTGGAAGAGTCTAGTCTCCCCCGTGAATTATAAAGTATGCATCACTGAGCTCATGCAATAAATGTGATCTTATTTGCTAGTGCTGCTTTTTAAAAAAAAACTTATCAGAAAAGTTCCATCTAGGCTGGGAAGAAAATAAATCTAACATGCTTGAGTACCATCATCTTTAAATTCACAGAGCATGTCTACTCATATGCAGAGCAGACATACTCCCAGGTAAGTGTGTAAAGAACTGCGGCCTTAACATCAAAAGGAAATTGTGGGGAAATCTAGTGATCTATATGTGACTCTTTTAGGTTCTTGGTGGTTTTTCCCATTACAGGGTTGCAAGAACACCTGCACTTGGCTGACTTTCTTTTCTCCTAAAAATACAGGATCAGTCTCAGGGATTGAACCTGGCAACCCTAAGGTGGGTGAAGGCTGTCATGTCACAACCTGGCAGATCCTTTTGTCCCTTGAAACAGCCCTGACTCTTCCACCCTATTGCTAGCCCACTCTGATCTTGTAAAACTCGTATGCATACCTGCTGAGGTATAAAATGAAAGTTCTGTTTGCTCCAGAGGCCAGGAGTAGAGGGTGGACTTTAGGACTGGGGGAGAAGTGGCAATGGGGAAGCCACACTCGCATCTGTCCTCCCCTGAAGAGATGGGAGCGCCCTCTGCATGTGACTTGTTAGCCTTAGGAGAGAGTACTGCACAATCCTTATGTAGTGCACACTGAAAATTGCCAATTGCAATTAAATTGCATTGCGTATGTGGAAGAGATCCCACCAGAGTAGTTTAAAAATATGCATCTATCAAACCACAACCCTGTTAAACACAACTAAAAATAAAAGCTCCTTTGCTGCAGACGATGTATGCCTGCCAATCAGACAAAAAATCTCTGACTACACTAAGGGCCCCTTCAGACATCCTGGGCTCCTTTGGGAGGGTGGGATATAAATTCAATGAAATAAATAAATGAAAATATTTTTTTATTGTGCATTTGTGATGATTTGCACTCACAGTGGCATCAGGGTGGTTGCAAGCGATCCTGCTTTCAATACTGTCTGCGCCTGCAAGAATCAAGAAGGGGCATCCTCAAAAGCAACACCCCTATTCAATTATTTGGGGAGTAGGATGGGCCGATCAGGTCACTGTTTGGCGAAGTGGCCCACTCTTCAAGTGCTTTCAGCCCTTTCCCTGTCTAGGGTCCACAAAGCTTAGCTAAAGCAGGAGGAAGGAAGGTAGAAGTGGCAGCTCAAAACATTCATCTCCCACAAAGTGGAAAGACTGACACTAAACAACCTATCATTCCCTACAGGAACATGATGCTGCTTGCATCGATTTCCACCAGAGTGCATAGGGAGGTGATGGGCATTTTGAGTGCCTGCCAATGTTTTGCATGAGCTCACTTGGAACACCCAAAAAGGATTGATCTTTGGCATGTGCTCACTTTGGTGTGTGTGCAAAGGATCAGACCCCTTTCAGGGCAAACAGAAGGATTACTTGCCAGTCTGTGATCCCTGAAACTTGCAGCAGTCTCTTTGGATCTATGGAACTACTCTTCCTGAAATATAAGGGGCAAGAAGGGTAGCCACAGTGTGCAGAATGCCTATGGCCTTGTTAGAAGCTGTTAGAGCCACAGTTCCAATCATTCATCCAGGAAGAGTGTATTGCCATTGATTGCCAACTCCTCAGAACTCTCATTAGCCATGGGAGATCTTTTCTCTGCAGACTTTTATGACATACTTTATAGCTTGTTGACATTACAAAATATCACAGCAGCCAAACCCGTACTGAAAAGTTCCTAAGACATTGCTGTTGCTAGATAGTTTGAAAAAAATAAATCCAGAAATCGTTAAAATGCTCCAAGAATGTCAGTACAGGAACCCGCACATACAGTAATTGGTACTGGCATCTGAAGAGAAATAAAAGTTGAACGGATGCCTCAAAAGCCATTTGGTTTCTACATGATGGATTTGAAGCACATGACTGTTCCTTCATGATTTTCTGAAAAGCACTAAGCCTGTCCTTTCTCAATTTTAGCACGATCCCTATTAGCTGTGATGCTTTCACCTGCTGTTTGCTTGGTATTATTTGTACATAACGTCATTCTTTGAAATGCTAGATGCCATGCTGGAGATTTTAGATTGCATGTGGAAAATGAGGTGTCATTATCTGCTGCTTTTACTGTTGAGTGGGCTATATCTAATACCCAGTCATTTGTAAAGAGCACCTCTTTGCATAAGAGCTTTAAGAAGTTTTGTTGATGGGAGGAAAAGATGTCAAGCATTATTCACAGTGGAGGTTACCTTTCCTTACTTTTTCACATAGCCCATAAGGCGGCCATCTTATGCTTACTTACTTGGGCATAAGAGCAAGCTGTTCATCATCCTAGATGGGTCAAAATGTGATCTTCCTTCCCCTCACTCTTTGACTATAGAGAGGACACTTTTAGTTAAGGCACGTGGCAAACGAAAACCCTCAACACACCTCAACAGTCTATAGCTAATAAAAATGGTCCCTGTTGAGCTGATTACTTGAAACTTGCCATACATTATCCACCTGATGAGGTCTATGAATGTGCCAAATTGAAACTGATCCAATAAAAACTGTTACAGCAACAGCAAGATAGAAAGGGTTGTATCCAACAGAGTCGTCTCATTAGCGCAGAGTTCTGCCTGTGCAATGAGACTTCCTCTTCCACTTCTCTTCCCATGTACTTCCTGTGCCCCAAATCTATTCTGTGGGTTTCCTCTACCCCCGGAGCATATTTTGGGGGTGCACAGGGAGAAGAGAGGAAGAGGAAGTCCAATTGCACAGGTGGAAGTCATCACGCTAACAGGACAACTTTGTTGAATACAACCCAAAGTGCTGAAAACTGACATATTAAACTTAGTTTTAAACGTAGCAATGTTAAAGGGGGGGGAACAGATCAGTGGTGAAGCGTATATTTTACATCCAGAAAGTTCTGGTTTCAACTCTAAGCATCTTTAGTTAAAAGGATCAGGTTTTAAGTGATCTTTCAGAGAGGTCCTTATTCACTAATAGCCTGAGCAAATATAAAGAATTTTCCTGTAGATTTATCTGCATTTTAAACTTTCAGAAAATAGCCAGGCAATGATAGTTAATTAAATTGTTTTTCAAACAGCTCCCTCTACAGATCCATGGTGTCCTTCATCCTGCTTCCATAAAAGCAACTGAGGGATTCTTATTTGAGCTTCAAGAATTCAGCTACCTTGAATAATTTGCATTAGATTTAAAAAGAAAGATGAGGTTTCTTTTTCCTCAGTGTACTCCCTTAATTTCTACATAATCCATTCTTATTTTTTTACCCACAATTTTCCTGACAACAAGGAAAAGCTACTTCCTACTAGCAATAGGCAAACTCTCCGTAGTTTGATTCAGATTTTGGTTTGACAAACGGTTTGACAAACGCAGCCCCAAAATGGAGAATAACTACTGTTTTATTCCAAGTCCAATTTCAAATTCAAACACCATCATGCTCCCAGTGATGTAATCTGCAGCACAACAGGGTATGAAAATTTTCCCCTATCAGCCCCTAACCTCTTCCCTATAATCTCCTTCTGTGGCCTTCAGATGTTGTAAGATTCCAACTCCCATCAGCCCGTCATTGTGAACAATGGTCATGGATGATGGCAGTTGTTGTCCAGCAACATCTAGAGGACTACAAGGTCCCCACCCCTGACCTGGAAAGGCTGAGAAGCCTCACTGGAGGCACCTGTGAGGGAACTCGGTTGGGCACCTAGAGTACGGTGCCCTGTAAATTTGTCACAGGACTCCTTAAAGACACATCTCTCAGGATTCTCAATGTTCCAGGAGGCAGGAAGGGAGAAGTTGTTTGCGCCTCCACATCTCCCATTCTGCTTCAGCTGAAAAAGCATCTACCAGTCAAGTGGGAAGGGGATAGTATAGCATGCCCAGGGAATTCTTTTCCATTTCTTATCACAATAGAAAAAGAACCTGTGGCGATGGTGCATAGTTAAGGGTAAGACTGAGCATTATGGGGCGGTCAAATTCACATCCTGAACCGCACCTCCAAATTAGACATCAATAGCATTAATACTGAAATCACCCATGAAACAATTCATTTTTACTTATTAACAGTATGGCCAGAAATAAAAAAGTAGATTAAAGGAAAAGAGTCTAGCGTCCTATCTATCTTTAAGCATTAATTGGCCTTATGCCAGTTTAACTGTCTAGAGTCCTCCCTAATAATCCTGGAAATGGATGTTTGAGTTTCTAATTGAGAATTCTATTCTCATCTTCAAACTCAGAGAATGACATTTTGCCAAGGGAGAAGGAATGGCAGTTAAAGCAGTTTAGATCTGTAGTGTAGATATGCATTCTGAGTCTTGCTTAATGTGAAATCTGCTCAAAATGAACCTGAGTGTTGGGGCAATCTAGAGTAGGGTTGTAGTGCAAGAATATAGTGTTTGCAGTGACAGTGGACAAAGGCAGATTGTTGGAAGAATTAGAAATGATGGGATCTGGAGGCTGAAGAATTGGGCAGGGGGAGGTTGTCTTGGGCATTAGTGATCTTTGAATCTTTTTGCCACTCATCCAAGCCTGTCCCCGTCCCTTCACTGCATATGGCCACCTCCCCAACATCTAGGTCAGCCTTTCCCAACTAGTGGGCCACCAGATGTTGTTGAACCACAATTCCCATCTTTCCTGACCATTGGCAATGCTGGCTGAGGCTGATGGGAGTTGTGGTCCAGCAACACCTGGTGGCCCACTAGTTGGGAAAGGCTGCTCTAGGTGAATCCTCATCCAGCCACACTCATTTTCTGTTTGTATCAAATATAAATATGGATTTCACTGGATTTACTGCAAAAAAAACCCCAGATAGTCTTAGACAGGGCTGGGGAACCTGTGGCCCTCCAGATGTTGTTGGACGTCAACTCCCAACAGCCCCAGCCAGCATAGCCAATGGTCAGGGATGATGGGAACTGTATAGCCTGACAGTATCTGGAGGGCTACAGGTTCCCCCCCCCAGTCAAAAAGCAAGACCTTCATTAGGGTTCATTCTATCCAGGGCTAAATAAAACCACATTCTTGGTACCAAAATAGAGTTTATTACATATAAAAATATCTTCAAAATGCATTGAGCAATAAATATATTCACAGCATATGCTTAAAGAAAAATTAATTTTGTTCAAATAAATAAAATAAACAACATAAATTGAAAAAACATCAATGTACAGTAAGTATACACAATGCAGTTAAAATAGTTTCACAACTACCAGACATTTTTATGTGGCTGCAATTTTGCTTGCCAGATTGAAAAACAAGAAAACACAGGCACAATGTCATTTTAACTTCATTTTTCTTAAACCATTCTCTTATGGCTGCCAAAGACTGGCATTGTTGATTTTTTTAATATGCTAGATTCCGGTATATTTTGTCATCCCTTCTGAGTCACCAGCTGCAATAATTTCCTGTATAAATACAACCCTTAAAAGTGCCTTTCTAATTAAAAATGAAAAGCAAATTATCAAGATCCTAATCTAAATGGGAAGCTGAGAAATATTTAGACTGAATAGCTGAGAGATACTAAAAATTGCAAATTGGTACTTTGGAAAAACAACTTCCCTTTACTTTTGTGTACAAGTTGGTTTTAGAACCACAGTCCCAAATTGTGAGGAAAATCTCCATGCAGAACTGCAGACAGTTGCTGAAAGAATAAGCATGAACAAAGTAGAGAACAGAGAATATTGAAAGAACCCAATATACGTTGGAGGGAGAGCAATTCTGAAGACCCAAGAACATTTCTTGAAGTTGACCCTCGTTATTAAAAGTGCCATCACATCCAACCTCATGTCAAGAAACTGGTATATTACTGATCTTTTATTCTATGAGGAGAGGGATATTTGCCTTGAAATAATGAATTCTGGTACCTAGATGGGACCCTGGAGTGTACCCAGAGGTGGAGCCCACGTGCATCTGAGGGTGAAGCTCACCAAAAATGCTCTCTTTATCTAAGGTGTAGAGAGCCACTATGTGCTTAAAAGTCTCTTAACACCTAGCAATACACCCATGCGCTGTGACTCAGAGTATAACTGTGTCATAACTAAAGAACTTGAAATAATAATTTGCAGAGCAAACACGTTAAACCACAAACTGCCAAATCATACGTGGGTTGTATGATCAAGGGATTTAGAATGAAGAATCTGGCTACCCATTTTACACATGGGAACACACATGTTAAGACTAGTCCCAAGGATGATCACTGCATCCAGGGTCAGAAGTGGGCAGGTGGTGGCATGGGGAAGCAGCTTCTACTGCTGAATTGGCTGTCCTGACTTCCACCAAACAGGAGGTGTGGAAGTGGCAGCCACATATGGCCACCAGTGATTGGTGGAGGTGCACCATCATGAGCAGAGTAATGAAGAGTGGCTTTGACTAGGCAGGCTCCTTATTAACTTCCTGCCAATGCTCAAACAATTAATTGTATGTGCTTTCCAGGTAGAAAATTAGCCTCATTTGAAGGAGCCCTTTATTTCAGCTAAATAACATTTTGCATAGCTAATCTGTTTATCTTATGCTTGAAGGCCTAGGCTGACAGCCTAACAGGGTGCCTACAACGATTCCAACTTTAATGAGCTGGAAAGGTTTCTTAAAAATCTAAAAAAGAAGAGAAAAAGAAAACAAGACAGTGTATTTAAAACAGTTGCAAGTAGTGTGTTTAAAGTGTATTATCTCTGCAAAGCAATCTGCCATATCTTTTTAATCAACAGCCCAAATCTAAAAAGTAGAGGACAGCAGCCACAATAGCCCCTTTAAAATACTACTGGTTTATTTTTATAATTGTTCTCAAAGCTGAGAAGACTAAGCCAAAAGAAAAGCAGTAGCAATTTTAATGGCTTACTATTGTAACTAACTGTCAGAAGAGTTATGATGAAATGAGTTTCTCATGATTTCTATTTTGATTCTGCCAAGACAACCTCAAAAGAATCTGTGTACAAAGTCCCTGGAACAGTTTCTGAAGTCCAAAGAGAATGTAGTTCTTTACAGAATAAAAACAACATACCATTGCCTACCAGGATCTCTAACACAATTATACATATTGCAAAGTTTGGCACAACAAAGCAAGCTTTTGAGATGCCTGCCTCTGCTAAAAGGCAGAAAACAATCCACAAAGAGTTTAGTTGAAATTAATTGCCCTTTTTATTTTTATTGATTCCTTCTCCTTTTTATAGATAATCATCTTTCATTGGGCCAATATCAATAAAATGACAGTACTGATGGTCCCATAGACACACACTTGCAAGAACAAGTGGAGACCTGTGAAAATTTGCAGTGGGTGGGATTAGGTTACAGGAAAGGAAGGAAGCTGTTCTTCCCAAACGCTTTCCTTAGTTAAATGGCGGTCACTAGCAAAAGTACCAAGAGAAGCTGCTACCTGCCAATCCAATCGATTCTGCATCTCTCTAAGGCAGTGGTTCTCAAACTTTTTTGGTTCGCGGCGCACTGTAAAACATAAAAATTTTCTGGCGCACTTCGTGTACAAAATTAAAAATATATTAATATATTTTAAACTATGAATAAAAATAACAAACTATAGAAAACTATTACTTACCCTATACAAATGGGTTTCTTCTCATTTTTAAGATATACTTTCATAATATTTGAGGCACACCTAGCCACCTCTTAGGGCGCACCAGTGTGCCTGGGCGCACAGTTTGAGAATCACTGCTCTAGGGTGAGTGGGCTAGAGTGAACAGCTGTTCTCTGTGCTTAGCCCCTACAATGAGAAGGTGTGCACAGAGAGCCTGGGTTGGACTGGGAAGGGACAGGTAGCCCAATCCACTCCCTAGACAAGGGGCTAGGCACCTATTTCACCCCAAGGGTTGCATTCCCTTCTGGGTAAACTTCTGAGGGCCACATGCCTGTGGTGGGTGGGGCCAAAGGTGGGTGGAAAAATGAATGTAAATTTTACCTTTGTGCAGTAGGCTAGTTTCTACACCCTCTCTATCCCCCATGTTCAAGGAGGGTGCAAAACAGGGCCAGTGAGGGGTGTGGCCTGAGAGAGTTCTGAGGGTTAGACAGAGAAAGGCCTGGAGGGCCACATTTGGCCTTTGGACCAGAGGTTCCCCACCTGAGGCATGTTAATGTTTTGTTTGAGGATTTGCCACAACAGACTACAACTCCAACACCCCAACATTCAACAAAACTAATTGCACTAGTGGTGCCAATGCAAACCAAATTTTCTCCGTAAAAGCAAATGGACACAAGAAAGCTTAATTCTGCGAACTGGAGCTGGTGAGCAAACTTTACCAGTGAGTCAGGGCTCACAATCATTTCACCATTCCCTTTTGAAGTCTGCAGAAGGTGCAGTTACTTCCAGGTGATTAAAAGCATGATGACACCAATTCTAAAATAATTGCAGACACAATGGTATGACTAATTTTCACAGGTGCCACAATTGTGTACCAATTAAATAGGCTTTATCATTATCATTAAAACCAAAAGCCAAAAAGAGCCATGGTTCTTGAACTGCTTTAATCATGATTCAATGGTTTCATTAAATTGATGTAAGAAGCCCAAATGCACTGTTGTTTACCAACAATGTTTTCTGACAGAATAAAGTGACTATTTACATAACAGTATCTGAAGTAGGATTTTGGTCTGTTAGAAATGGGGCATCCATTTTTTTGAAAATTCAGCTCTTGAACCCCCATTGATCTGAAAAACCATTTGCCACATATGACAGCTGAGGGTGTGTACACACATGCAAGCACCTATTTTTAATTCCATGCCATAATGCCATGGAAACACAGCCTCATGGAGAAACATTTCTGTGAGTCATGGAGGGGCTGGTGAGTTGGGAAGAACAGCAGGGAAAGAGAGAGATTTCCATGATCATGGATGCTGGGTACATGTGCTCAATCACATATGGAGAAAAAAATATCTACCCTAAAGCTACTTATTGCTAACAGTGATCTTCTTGTTTTGGCCAACACATGGAATGCAAACTTCAGTATGTAAGTGTAAACATGTTCATGACCTTCAGATGCACTGGGCAACTACTCACAGAATTCTTTATTTTCCCCTATATACATTTATTCTGTTTTTTTTAATCACTCCTCCCTGCTTCAAATGTTACCTCTACAATTCTTGTAACCTATTGCTTCTTTTTGGATGAAAAGAAACCCCATATCAGCTTGTTTCTAAAATGCCAGAAGACAATGCCCCAACTTTATCTGAATAGATTAGCCAGCAGTAACCTGAGATAGGGCCTTCTGGGTGGCAACACCCTAGTTGTGGAATTCTCATAAAGGGCATAAGAAAAGCCCTATTGGATCAGATCACAGGCACATCTAGGCCAGCATTCGGTTCCCATGGTGATGAACGGGAAGTTCACAAGCAGGACATGCGTGCAATAGTAATCGGTTTTGAGAGAGATACTGCTTCTAATACTAAAGGTAATGTAGTCATCATGACTAGTAAATACCAATAGCCTGTTCAATCCCCTTTTAAAGCTGTCCACATTGGTGACCATCATTACATCTTGTGATAGCAGATTCCTTCGTTTAATTATGTGCTGTCTGAAAAAACGTGCTCCTTTTATCTTTCCTGAGTCTCCCACCATTCAGCTTAACTGGATGACCTGGGATTCCAGTCCTGATCCCCCTTTTCCACACCATGCAATTTTATTCACCTCTATATTACTTGCCTTTTTTTCTGAAAAGCCCCAAATTTTGTAGCCTTTCTTATTAAGAGATTTGCTCCATCTCCTGGATCATTTTGGTTTCCCTTTCCTGTTCATTGTATACCAAATAGGGTTACACATATGTTTGTATAAAGGCACAATAGTATTGGGAGTTTTATTTGTTGTTCCTTTCCTAATGATCCCCAACATGGAGTTCACAGTTTTCACTCCAGCTACACACTGGGCGCCCATTAATGTGGGTTCTCCCCAAGAAAGAGTCCTTTCAGGAGAAGTTTAACTGGCCCTTCATTGATGGATTTTAGGAAAGGAGTCCAGAATTTTTTGATTTTGCAAGGAGTTTGAATGAGTTTTAGCTGTATGTTAACTTTTCTGGCTATTGTTTTTATAGTGGTTGTAGTGTTCTTAAGTTTTATTCTATCAGGCATGTGTTTTTATTGTTGTAAGCAACATTTGGGGCCCTTATGGCGTTATACAATAGAAGAATAAATAAGAAAATAAAAATATTACATCACAAAGTATCAGAGGAGTTCACTGTAATTTAAGAGGATCCACTAATGTTTTAAGAAGCACTTTGGGGACAAAACACAGCTGTTTCTGCTGCTCCCCTTTAATTTAAAAGGATTGCTCTTTCAATACTCCAAGTATCTTTTCATTAACAATGGTGTACTACAGCTTGTATTAACTGCTGCACACTGTATTGTTAATTTGCTGGTAGCTTTGATGAAATAAATGGGAAAAACCCTATGCCCTACTTAGCATAGTGCTATGAACTGTGCAGCTTGTTTTCTGGGAAATTTTGAACTCCACACTGAGTACCATGGATTTAGGGCATGTGGTGTTCCCATACCAAAGAGCCAAACCACCACCTACAAAGAAAGTATTAAAGAGCCAATTTCAATTCATGTTAAAATCAGATGTTGTGCAATAAAGGATGATTAGAGGATGGCAGAAGGTTGGAACTTTCCTCATGGCACTGGGCATCTCAATACCTTCTTGAGGACACAGCTTTGCCAGGTGGGCTCCATGGAGGTGCAGTTTCATCTTCAAGGATAACCTGGAGCTTCTTTTGCTTTGCCTGAATCCTTTGGTTCATCTCTTTCTTTTCCTGTTTACAAGGAAGCCGATTGTAACAGTTAGCTGCATATTGCTTAGATAAATGCTAGATTAGTTTGTAATTTGTAGTCTACAAGACAACCGTAGCTTCCTTTACAAAATTACAGATGCACCAGATGCCTATTTCTATGTACTCATCTTTTAACTATTATTTAGCTTGGCAGAGTTCTATGTTTATTTGCAGTGGCATACATTGCTAAGAAACTGGATTTCAACAATTTAGTGGAAATAAATCCAGCATCTTAACGTCACACTAACAATTCCATAAGGTCCTAATGGCTTTGTTATAGCTTCAAATATAGCACCAGGCAATTAAAATAAGTACTAGAATGCTTCCAGAGACTATTTTTAAAAATTAACATTTTTAATCAGTTCTCTCATTAAAGCAAAATCTTGATGGCACAAGAGAAAAAAATCTAGTTTGCGCTAATTATAAATACTTTCAAATGTACTGTTTGATGGAGAAAAAACACTATTTATCAATTTTGTAACTGCATTTACTGAACATCAGCAGTTAGTATAATACTCTTTATAAAGATGGCTGCCCTTAAAGAATTCTATATTTATCACAATCTCAAATATTTCAAATACATCAATTCAAAACCAACACAACAATTTATTCAATGTTACTGAACAGTTGCTGTTCTCACAAAGCATTTAATTCTGAGGTCCATTCTAGCTTGTTCCTCAATTTTATCATTTGACAATATGCAAGCTGTAAAGGAATGGCAAAGCTAACAACGATCAGCCTCTACCAGGAAATCAGAATTTTAGAGAAGGACTGATTTGGAGCTTGACCTTATTTTAGTTAACCTCTGAAGTTTAAGGTGAATTCAACCAATTCTTTCCATCAGTGACTTTGACCAAGTCTGCTTTTTGACACTGCCCTAGCAATTGATTTCTTGAATGAATGGACAGAAAACCTGTACGTTAAACAGAAGATCCCTGAGGCACCTTGAGGTTTTCAACCAAGAGTTATGGATGGAATCAGTTAGTTCTTTCCAAGGTTATCTTCTTTCCAAGGAAAAAATACCCAGAGAGGATATTCTGTAATAAACTGTCTCTTCATATACACCTCCAAGATAAATGGGAAGACTGAAGAAATCATGATTTGATTGAAAAAGTAGTGACAGTTCACATGAAATTGTTACACAAAAGCCTTCCAGATTATAGCAGCACTCTTTTGCATTGGGAATCTGGCAGTGTATGTACACTTCTCAAGGGGCAATTCTGGGAATGACTAGCACATTAGTTTGCCATGTCTCTAAGCCTATATAGTATTTCAATCCTGGTAAAGATCATTTGTAAACTAATTGCTTTCCATTAAAATAATGTTAGATTCAACAGGGTTACGTACTCCACTGTTCAAAACCTCCACTTAATTCAGCTTTTTGGATCAAATTAAATCAGCTAGAGTTTCGAAATGAAGAATAAGAGCTAAAAAGTACAATCATGTGCCTGCTTATTCAGAAGCCTCATTAAGCATAATGGGAATTACTCCCAAATAAGCATGCACAGAATTACAGCTAAATGTAGCTGTGACCATTACAGAAGTTCAGTAAGAAATTGGACATCTGCTTTAATTTGTAAAAAGAGAGTGTAAAATAATTGTTCACTTGAAGATATGACATTCATTTTTTCTGCATGTCTGAACTTATTGAAAAAGCAAGACACGATTTCAGGTATGTTGGAAACATAGAATATGAGCTTTAAGAAACAGGAAATATTGTCTCATGCTGAAGATTCACTCACAGAATTTTGCTAAGTGCTTTAGCAATACCGAGCTTTTGTTTCAGCGTCAGCTAATAACAACATCTTATTTATTTCAGCCCATACTGTTGCTGTTATGTGCCTTCAAGTCGATTATGACTTATGGCAACCCTATGAATCAGTGACCTCCAATAGCATCTGTCATGAACCAGCCCATATAACACCTGTTAAGTATTAATCAGAAGCACAATACGCTTATGCAATAAGAGTGTGATCAGTATGCTTGACAGGACTTGAATATCCTTTTTTTACTTTAAAGTTATATAAAGCTATGACGTACATATCTGAAACATGCACAATGCTGAAAGTACACTTAACAGATGCACCGTTGACATACTGACCCTAAAGATGTTAATCTTAATACATGTATTTCCAGATCACTAAAACACACCAAGCTGATGTATGCATAAGATAAAGTTAACACCAACAAAGCAAGCTGTAAATAGCCTAGATGCTTTGAACATTAATACTAACTAAGAAGATGATCTGGTCTGATCTGAAGCACAATGCATGGAGCATCCTCACAGGTCTCAGCAAGAATCCTGTTTTCTTCATTTCCCACCACCCACTCAGTGCACACACAGGCAAAATAGCCCATTACAGGGAAAGGGAGATCTGCATGGTGGTGGTGGTGGTGGTGATTACCATCATCATCATGTTCCCTCAGGGCCTACATGGTTCCTCTCCCCCCTAATTTTATTCCCACATCTATCTAATGGAATATTTATTTATTTGTCAGTTTCTAAACCAGCCTTCATCAGTTTTGAACCGAGGGTGGTTTACATCAATAACAGTAAAACAATAAATACAATGTCTCATATTAAAACTCCCAAATAACAAATAAACTGTAGCATTACTGCAAGGAGATAACTGGGGAGACAGAGAGAAATTGTACAGGCTGTATAACCCTTTTAGGCCTATGGACACATTTGGATTTCTGAGAGGTTCCATAGGTGCCACATGCTCTGATTGCTTCTCTTCCCCGGATCAGTTCCTGCCTCCCACCCACAAGACAGAAAAAGAGAACACATGCACACACACACTTTTCCGAGGAATCTGGGTAAAAGTCAGATCTAGTAGAATTAATCTGAGCATTGAAAAGCAGAGACAGCTGAAAGTGGAAGTGGGAAAAAGTGACACACTTCCATATTCCTCCTTCAGCTCTCTGCACAATTCAAGAGAGAAAAAACTGAAGGTGTCAGAGGCTTCGTGGTCACCAGGAAGCCTCAAGAATGCCATGGGCGCTACATTTATGACCTCTTGTGTACATCAAATGAGACACACATAAGTGCATATGTATCAATTGCACAATAAGATTGGTAGCATCTCCTTAAGGGCATAACTGTCATACCCATACTGATTCATGCTCTGATCCATATGAAAGTATATTATAGGTTTTCCCCATCTGCAAAGAAAAGAAACTCAAGGAAAAACCAACAAAAACATTAAGGGCTGTATCCAAAAATGTCACTCAGCTGACACTAAGGTTTTCATCAGTGGAACACAACAGGAAGCAATTTTAAGAGATTTTGCCTATCCCCCGACACCTCCCTGTCCCAGCTAAAAAATATATCTTTTGGGAAAATCACTGAAAATTGCTGATAGGAAGCCTTACCTTCAGCTGAGCGACACCATTGGATACAACCCCAAGTCATTTTATTTAATCATGTAATAATCATTCAAATAAGTGTAACATAAAGCACACTGGGGTTTTTTTGCTTCTCCAAGAAAGAGCAAATGGCTCTGGCCATATTATATAAGTCAGGGCTTCTCTTTGCATGCCAGTATTGTATACTGTGGCTCCTGTTAACAGTACAGTAATAGCAGCCTTCATCCACCTGGTGCCCTCTAGATGCTTCATACTACAACTCCCATCGGCCCCAGCTTAGCATCTGGAGGCACCAGCTTGGTAAAGGCTGACTTAGAGTGAACTTCCAGTAACTATCCAGGATCCTCCAATTTCAATACACGTTTATGCCAAAACATATATTTATACACATGTACGTATAAAACATAAGTACTGAGCATAACTATTCTAAGAACTCTGAATAATGAAAATTTTAATCTATGAAACCATTTCCTTGTATCTACATTCACTCACTTGTGCAGCTGCTGCTGCTGCTATGCTTTGCTGGCTCTGGGCTGTGCTGACATGGCTTTGCAGAAGCGGCTCTTCCTGACAGTGAACAGGGGAAGAGAAGACTCTACTGTCACTGGCTATAGTATTGGGACTCAAAACTGCTAGTAAGGCAGTGATATACAATCTTTGTGAGGCAACTACTGTGTTCTACAGAAACAACTAGATTTTCCTTGTATTAAAAAAAAGCAGCAAATCTAGAACTATCATTAGTGGGAAAAGACCCAAAAAGAGTGAACCAGCTAATGATGTGCCAAACGCAGATACAGATGTCTTTTTGGTGTTGCATGTGTCTTTTTTTTTTAACTAACTACCTGTAAATAGTAGCCACTGGGGGACCAATCAGAATTGGGATTGTGGCATATGAGTGGAGAGGTTAACTATTTCCACTGCACCTCCATCCTGCCAAATATTCAGCACAGGAGGAAAGCTCCTGTTGGTCGCAATAGAAACTTTCATCCCATGGCAAACAGCAATCTTAGGGAATTAATTTTTTTGTTAGGACCACAGGGAAATGGTAGATGGAAGGGCTAATCTGCCCACACACAGGCACAGTCTTGACCAACATCTGCTACTTACAGTTTTAAAATGATACACATAATGCCAAACTATACTTTAAATGTCATGCAGTTTGGTCTTTAGATCAGGGGTGGCTAACCTGGTGCCTCCCAAATGCTAACTCCTATCACCCTTGACCGCTAGCCATGCTGTGTGGGGCTGATGGGAGCTACAGTTCAGCAACATCTAGAGGGCCACAGGTTAACCATCCCAGCCTTAGGTTATTATTATTCATATCTACAGTATCAGGAGATATATAAAATAAACCTTGTTTCATTTTCACAATGAAAAGGGTCACCTGTCCATACAATGTCGAGCAGGTGCTCTCTTAAATCTAGTAGCTACCCTAGGTAGTCCCCTCTCAAGGAAAAAGCATGTCACTCCACTCTAGTGGAACATACAAGCACATTTCTGTATTGTACAATTCCAAGAAATTTTACAAAACATGGAAATTAGCATTTTCTCTCTACATCATCTACACAGCATCCTGCTTTCATGGGTAGAAATCTACAACATGTCTGTAGAATGCATTATATTACATATACCCCTGACAGTTTTCTAGATGCACCAGTAAGAGGAAATTAATAAAAGAGATTATAGTGCCACCATGTGGTCATTTTTACAATCCATATTAACACAAAAAACATCAAAGCACATTTTTGTTGATCAAAGTTTGTATATTATCACAAGTGCAGACACTTACCAGCCATTTTTCATACTCTTCTATCGCTCTTTTATCTTTTTCTTCCTTCTCAACGTCTTGTTCTACCTGTTTTTTTCTTTCTTGGATTTTTTCTTTTTTCTTTTGCTTCAGGAATTCTTCTTTTTTCTCATTCCTAAGGGATGAGGAGAAAAATGTTTAATACATAAAGCAAATTTATGCATCCTTATCAAATATCACAAATAATAACAATATTGTAACACAAAGCTACATACCAAACAGAACGGCTCATCCTTGTACTTAAAATTGCTAGATTCAGGCGATTGCCTGCTAACCATAACTGTATAAAATCCAAAGGGAGGCATACTCTGGTCTCTGCCATTGGCCAGAGCATCAAGGGTCACTGGAAAGCTGCACCCCCTGCCTCCCAGGAAGATCATCATAGCAAAGGGCCACCCAACCTGGCCACGTCCATTGGCCAGAGAAGGAGCTGGAAGGACTCACCCCTCAAGAACAAACATTCCTAATGCAGAAATTCATGCAGACTGCAGAAATTACTTTGGTCTCTGCCACGAGCCAGATGACCTAGAGCCATAGGGCCTTGCCTCCTAGGAAGAACATCATGGCCAGGAAGAAACCAGCTTGGCTGCATTCATCCATCGGTCAGAGAAGAAGCAGTTACTCCAATGCTTGCTTTCCAATGCTGTCCAGATTCCTTTCCCTCTTTGTATCATGGGTACTAGACTGTGAGTCTGCAGGAAGGGACTGTTTCATCTTTTAATATACGGATGATACTCAGAAAACTGAAGATGCTTTATACATGTTAAATACTACTACTACCACTGACAATAATGATAACAAGTACCATTTTTCAACAGCAGACCTGCTGTCTTTCTTCTTCTCTGCAACAACCTCCTCTTCTTTCTTCTTTTTTAATCTTTCAACTCTTTTCTCCCTTTTTATTTGCTGTTTTAAATATTCAGCTTTCTTTTCTTTCCATTTCTCAAAAGCCTAAAGAAAACAATAAGCATGTGTACTTATGAGTTCTTATTAGGGTTGTTGAGCAATTGAAGAATTTCTCCTTAATAATCTGCTTTAAATTAATTATTTGATTATATGTGCATAGTACTAAAACTCCAATGGTGGTGGGAAATAATTTAACAAGCAAACCCAACATTAACAGTGAGAAGTTAAAGACACCTGCACTTTATATATATATACTTATATATATATAAAGTAATCTGAACAATTTATTAGCTGCTTTTCAGCATGGCTCTCGAAGCACCTTACGAGATAAAACTGTTAAAATAAAATTAAAGAAATTAGAGCAATCCATTAAACATCTAGCCAAAAAACTGAAACAAAAATAAAAGGCCTGGACAAATGAAAGAGTTTTTAACTAGTGCCAAGAAGGCGGCACCACCCACCTGACTTCACATGGCAAGGGGTGAGGCATGTGAACACGGGGCAGAGCTTCTGTGGTTGATCGTAATGTCTGGACACATTAAGTCCTGTTTAGGGCTTTATAGGTTAAACGTGCACAATGAGTTGTGCCAGGAAATATACTGACAGCCAGTGCAGTTGTTCCAAATTGTCATAATATGCTTTGTGTGTGTGCTGTATTTTGCACTAACTATAATTTCCATACAGTCTTCAGGCTGCCCCATGTCTTTAATATTTTCTTTTATTCATTACAGTAACACACCAGAAACAAACCAGGCTAAAAGCTAACATGTCCTTAACTGTCAGCCTCACAGATTAAAATTGGCCCGACAATTAATCCATTAAAGTTTTATTGATTAATCTACTGATTAAAGTTTGCAGTCCTATGTGTTATAGATTTTCTCCAATTACTAGGCCTCACAAATTGCAAAATCTAATTGGAAAATTCTTTTGTTAATGCTGTAGTGTATGTTGCCATGAAGACCAAGAAAATGAAGGTTACCATACTGCAAGTGTGCTATTCAGTAGGTTGGTTTACATATGTAATTTGTTTACAGAATTCTACACTTATTAAGATTAATTGAAAATGTACACAAGCATAATTAACAATACAGTGTTCATTTGTTTGCATAGCCCTGTCGCTAGTTTAACGCTTGCAAGACAGAAATTTCTCACTGCCTTCTGTGCCTCTTCCTTTTTCTTCTCGTTTAATTCTGCTTCTTTCCTTTTATTTGCCTCTTCCAACCGTTTTTTCTCAGCCAGTTTCTTTGCCTCTTTTTCTTTCATGGCCTTCCAGGCTTCAAAGGATGCAAGCGCTTCTTCTCTCTTAGCAGCTTCTTTCTGTGTGGGAGACAAAAATATGTTGTAAAAAATGTCTATGAAGATTTCAGTTCCCTTAAGTTTAGGCTTAACTGGAAATATTAAAGACCAAGCAAATATATGTACCGTAACAATTTTGTATGCCCTGATAATTAATGTTCTTGTAAGACCAAATCTGCCTCATAATACATGGAAATTTATTATAGCATCATATGTACTGACTATTTCTTAATTTTGCTTAAATAGGAAACACAGTAACACTATCTTGTGGTTAATTAAAGTTATTTCAAAACTATTTGCCCAAAATATGGCAAATAATGTATAGGTATTAATATAGATGTATGACTGTTGTGAGAAATGGCTGTGTCTCTCTTAATTTGCTTTTGTCCATCTTAAAGAAAACTTTCCACATTTTCTGGGAACGTTCTGTAAGTTTCCCTCAACCAGCACCCACTGCTGTGCTGCTCTTTGTCCTATCTCACTGTCCCTTCAGATCAGTCTGTGTCCGTGGGATGTTTTGGATTACAACTCCTATCAGCCCCAACCAGCGAAGCCCACAAGAACAGCCAGCAGGGTGTTACTGAAGATCGGGCCTTCTGGCAGCGGGGTTACTGCTACTTACTGGAAGGTGAAAGGGCAAGGTTGGGATGGTGCAGAAACACTGGTATATGCACCAGATTGGCTTTGACAGTGCACCTATCCCGACCTAGGCAGCTGCCCTGCTCTGCCCACACACTGTATCAGTAAGCAGCAATGATGCTGCTACTGGGAGGCTGGCACTGCCTTGCAGTTCCTGATGGCCAGGGATGAAGGGAATTGCCCAAAGCATCTGGAGGGCATCAGGTTGGGGAACGTTGCTTCAGAATCAGATGCCAACGCAACCCTTCGTAGTCAAGGAAATTTCTGCATTTGTATATATGAACTAATAAATTAGAAAAGCTTTGGCATGATGGAGATATTGCACTCTTTTATCCAAACATGATCACTAAACATAATTTATAAATACATTAGTTTGATTGCTAGAAACAACAGCTCAGTTATGCAGGCACAGTTCTCTAGTTTCTCCAGTGTGGTCAACAGAATAGACACAAAAATTATTTTAATCTAGGAGACTTATATTCATCTGTCATTTGTGGCATGGATTCATTGTATCCTGCTTCACAGGGTTGTTGCGAAACAAAAAAGATAATCTAAATAATCTCCCCCCCCTCAGCCCTCCCAAATCTGCTCTGGAGGGTTCTCTAATCCTCTGGAGTGGATGTATTTGTGTGTATGTGTGTGTGTGTGCGTACATGTGTGTGTGCATGTGTGGAGAAAAGTAGTTCCTCTGCAACAGTGGATGCCTACTTGCACTGTGATGGATCTTGCTCACAATATTTAGCATGTGGAAAATGTGTGCAATAGTAAATTTCTCTTAGATCAGTTATTTTCAATACAAACCTTTTCATTTTTATCCCGCAAGTTCTCAGCTTTGTTTCTTTTTATTCTTTGTAGCTCCAACAGAAAGATTCTTTTCTTTTCCAACCAGTCCTACGGAACAAATGAAAAAGAAAAAAAGGTGTATCATAAGTTATATCGGCAATTTTTAGACCTACCTTGATGAAATTATGTTTTAACAGAGGGATCATCTGTTTTCTAAGCTCAGGATATCTAGGTTGTTCTCATAATTTGGTATATGCCAGAGCAGGACTTTTGTTCTAACATCAAAAAAATTCCTAGGCATGCACAAGTCTTTTTTTTTTTTTCATTTATCAGGCAATCCCCTACATTTCCAGATCACAACTCCTCATGCAAAGTTGAAGGATGGTCTTTTGGTTGCTCCAGCTTTTGGGAATTACTGGTTCAGAGAGGAAGTGGGATGCATGTTACAGACCAGAGACTTCACATTCAAATAAATGCAGTATCTTTCAGTGAAACATGCCTCTTTTTATCCATAAAGTAAGGCGAGTATGAGCTCAAGAGCCACTCCCAATTATATCCCACACAGAATCCCAGGGATAATTTAACATCTGAACTGGCTGCTTGAATAAAGGTTAGCATAAAACCCTCCCCTGTAAATTGAGCTAAATGAAGTAGATTCAATGAAATACAGTATAAAATAACTCTTCAATTTACTTTTAAAATGACAAAAACTTTTTTAAAATGACAAATGTATGTAACTAATTTTCAGCAAAGTGAACTACGGATTATTATTTTCACATCTTTTCTGAGTAAGTTATCTGTAAATCTAAGAAGTTCTCTAAGGCAAATCAGGAAACAGTCTCAATGGCAGGAAACCCTCATTAAAATGTTTTAAAGATTTACCTGGTAAACAGCTGCACGTAAACTATCTGCTTTATCAAGTTCAGCACTGTATTTTTGCAAATGCTTGTTATCCAAGACCTTTAATGTTCCTAAATACTGAGAAGATGTACTTATTGGGATAGGAAAGTGCTTCACAGGTTTCTTCAAGTATGTAGAGCTGAAAGATCTGTAAAAAAAAACCACCACACCAAACTTTGAAAGATTTGCAAATGCAGATAGGTCTCCCCTTTTGCTGAGAAAATATACCTATTCTCAGGTGTATTATGTTCTCAAAAAGTATTTCCTTTTGGCTGGGCCAAGTCTGACTGCAGGGCTCAAATATCCAAAGCATCACATGAGCCTACTGTACCTTGTAGAGAGAAACTTACTCATGAACTTGTTTGGAAGAATAAAAAGGTTTCCCAAAGTTTCCAGGTTCAGAGAACTACCATATCTCTGTGAGCTGGAAACTGGCATTAGAGTCCCTTGGCCTACACAGTCAAGGGCAGTTGTTTTTCTGCAGCTAATGAGTTTTTAGTCTGGGGTTAATCTGCAGGAATGGGATCCCCAAAGTTTCTTCCTAGTCTTTTATGTGTATTAGCATAGGCCGCCTTTTAACCCATTCCTGATGTTCAGATGTTTTCCTTCAGCAAACCATCTGTTTGATCCTTTTGTTAATAAGTCAAGAATTTTAGAAAAGATGAAACATAAAATAACTTCAGATGCTTTAGACCCTTTAAGGAAAATTATGCTTGATATACAATCAGAAGTGTGAAAAAGTGAACAATGACATTTTGAATTATTCTTTGGTGCCCAAAATTCTATCGGGCGGGGTTTTAAAGGGACTCAACTGTTAAATGTTCCTGCCAGAGAAAATTGTAAAGACAATAGCCCTTCACATGGCTAATCTAAAGTGAGAAAGTTAATCAAGTTCTGTTGGTTAATGAGAACAATGCGGGTTTCAGTAAGAACAATAACTTCAATTAATCTGATGTTAAAGCTTTACATATTTCAGGATGTGGGGTCTGACAACTGAAACTGCCTCATGTGCCAGTTGACTCACAAATTTGCTTACCGAAATGTAAGATCATGAAATTTTCTATTTGTGGCTTGCATATCAGAAGGTTTTGTGAACTTTTAAAATTTATGCCACCTTCCACAGTAGTCCTGTTCAGTATTGTCAACAATGAAGAAAACCACCAATGGGGCTTGTCAAATGAATTTTTGGAATATAAATTACCAACATACCCCATACTTCTGAAGACCTTACTCCTCAAGTCTGAATTTCCTACCTGCTTATTGAAGATTTTGCTTTTTGTGGAATTGGCTCTCTTTCTTCACCTTCTTCCTAATAAAACCAGACAAAGAAAATTGGTTGTGTAGCCTGGAAAATAATAGTACTACCTATGCAGCACCTGTGTTGAGATCTTGCATGTGCCAAATCAAAAGCCTTTCAAAACTCAAACTTGTGAAATCCTGTGAAGCTTGTGAAACTCTCTAGAGCAGCTTTTGTATAGGGGATGAGGGGTGGGGAGGGTTCAGGGACTACTGACCATGTTTGTCTGTAAGCAAATCAGTGACCTCTCCCTGAACAAGCAGAAGAACCTTCCACTTGTGCAGCAGGATCTTTGGATCTATGTCTGCTGGTGCTATTAGCAATGGATCTTTATCCTGTAGTATTGATTTTGTTCTATCAAATGTCAATTTTGAATGGGACAAGAGGAAACAAAGGTTAACTCCAAATGAAATAGACAATAAATGTTTCACACTAGTAAAACAAAGTCCCAAGTCATAAACCGGCAGCAGCCAACCTAGCTTTTTAAACATGAATATGTATGCATGTATGACTTCCGGGAAGGGTGACTTAGCCTGTGCCTGCTTTTGGGACGGGCTCCCGCCGCAAAAGAAGCTTATTCAGATATAAATCAGTCAAAACATTTTTTTTTTTTTTTTTTTTTTTTGACTGATGAAACTTCTCCCGGGCAGGGAGAAACGAAGAGATTAACCTCAAAGCCTATTTTTGTTGGGAGGACTAGATTTCATTGATTTATGAGACGAGGTCCAGCCAACAAGGAAGGACGGATTTTCAACAAGCTCTATCTGATAAAGCGACACGTTCATCTTTTCTTTAGAGAGAGAACGGACTAACAGGCAAGCACCCTTCTTTCTATATTTTTTTACTTGACTTAAACTGTTGCAGTAAAAGGAGATTTGCCAGATGGATCGGCTTTGGACATCTTTTCGGTGAGCTATAACTCTTCTCTGCTATGCACTAATTAACAGCTTATCTCTGTTTTTGTTGCAAAAAGCTGTCCTGGATTTGCATTCTAAAGATATACACAGAAGAGAGATTTCTATTCCTGATTTCTATTCTGAAGAATATTATATTGTCTGAGATTACTCTCTTTTTGGTTTATTTTATTTTGACGAATCTGTTTCCTGACGACGCCATTAATTGTTTCGATCCTGGGAACTACATTTTGTTTTCCTAAGCATAGTGAGATAAGGCTGGCTGTTCTGTTTATACTGTGATGTCATCAAGTTTGGAGTATTAACCCAATTGTTGCTGAAATAAGAAGTGGTTCTCTTATATTTTTCTTTTAAAATGGCAATCAAGAAAGTGGCTGAGAATCTGGAAGTAACTAGGTTTCAGAAAATAATGGATGAGATTGAGATAACGAAACGAACCCTGCGACAGGGTTGTAAGGAGCTGAAAATTGAATTGTGCAAAATGATCCAGGAGTTTAAAGAAATAGGGGTCCCTGTGAGAGAGGAGACCCTGGAGCCTGGAACAAACGTGGAACAGGAAAAAGATTTGGAATTTATGGATTTTAGAAATAAAATCTACTGTTTGGAATTCAATGTTATCTCTGAAGAAATTAATGAAGATATTGGAGATAAGGTTGTCAATGGCATGGATAATCTTCTGGACTGGAATGATGTGATGGAGCCTAATATGGAGAAGACCTATGGAATTAACTGCAGCCATGTGACAAGGGAAAAACTTTCAAGAGATGAGCCAGTACATTTTGTAAAAAAGAACAGAGATATGTTTTTACTGCAGTATTCCAGCAACCTATTCAGAATGGATGGCAAGAAAATATTTGGGATAGAGGAAATTCCCATTAGACTCTTACTATATGACTATGGTTATGACAGCAAGATTATTACGGAATACTGATAATGGAAGATTGGACACTGAAATTACTGGAGTTAACAAGACTATTGAAGATGGAAGATGGAAGATGGAACTAATAGGGATAATAGAATAATGGCTATTGAAATTATTGAACCTAATAGACTCTGATGAGGTGGATTAATCGAAATGTTTATTTTGACTATGGTTATGACAATAAGATTATTATAATTATTAATGAGATGGATTAATCGACATGCTTATCTGGAGAAAAATTGATAGATATATTTCTTAAAGAATTGAAACCTCTCTTTGACTTTTTGTGGAAAGAATAAAGTAATGTTTATGAGATTTGATGATTAAGTAAGATAACTACTGGAGGAAAGTGATTTTATAATATGATTTAAGAGACAGGATTGTTATACATTGTAGACCTATAACTGATTTGATCTGTGACAAATGGGAAGTTAATATTTCTATGGTTATGACAGCAAGATTATTACGGAATACTGATAATGGAAGATTGGACACTGAAATTACTGGACTTAACAAGACTATTGAAGATGGAAGATGGAAGATGGAACTAATAGGGATAATAGAATAATGGCTATTGAAATTATTGAACCTAACAGATTCTGATGAGATGGATTAATCGAAATGTTTATTTTGACTATGGTTATGACAATAAGATTATTATAATTATTAATGAGATGGATTAATCGACATGCTTTTCTGGAGAAAAATTGATAGATATATTTCTTAAAGAATTGAAACCTCTCTTTGACTTTTTGTGGAAAGAATAAAGTAATGTTTATGAGATTTGATGATTAAGTAAGATAACTACTGGAGGAAAGTGATTTTATAATATGATTTAAGAGACAGGATTGTTATACATTGTAGACTTATAACTGATTTGATCTGTGACAAATGGGAAGTCAATATTTTACTTTTTTTTTTTTTTGTCTAACTATTTTTGATTTTGTTTTTTGTCTTTGAATGTTTTATGGTTTTGTTTTGTATGTTTTATGAAAATCTGAATAAAAATTATTGTAAAAAAAAAAATGAATATGTATGCATGTATATATGCATATATATCAGCTTAAGATTTCTACTGCTAGTGTATCACAGTGGTAACATCACACCTTTACCGAATCCTTTGAAGCACCCAGCATAGCCTTTGAAGTATTTAGTGCTACCTTCTGTTTGGATTTATCATCCTTTGTTGTCTCATTTGCTCCATCCTCAGTGGCACTGAGTTCTAATGTTTGCAGCTTTCCTTCCAGATAATCTTCAGTTGATTTCTGCAGTTTCTTAGTTTTCTCATAAACTGTTGTCATCATTAGTTCTATCACAGAAGGGGATTCTCTGCCACTCTCCAACAGTTTCAGATCATTGCAGTTGTCCATTTCTTTTTGTTCATCATCTAATGTGAAAAGAAAAGAAGCCTCGCAGACGTTAATAATCAGACATTGGACAGAGCTGGGGAAGGGAAGAGACAGGATAACGCATCTGGAGCTTTGCAAGCTTTTCTCAGAATTAATTTTATACAAGACAAACGTATTTTAAACAGTGACTTGAGAGGAACAAAATTAAGTATATCTCAAACTTTCACCTGAATTCATTCTAAAAACGTGGAATGTGTTATCGTATTCCATGGTTTGTCCATCTTATGATGAAAATACACTGTTACAGCTGGTGTCACTCGATGTATATTTAGAAAAAACCTGACACACCAGCTGGAGCATTTCACACTACTGAATACAAATGAGCTTATTTGGGTACAGTTTTCTTGTTTCACTCACAATGAACATGTGGCACAATGTTGACCTGTGCAGGTACAGTGGCCACACGCTGAGAGAACTACATAGGGCTTAGAAGAAGCCCTGTTCCTCACCCTTTCCTTAGCACATATGTACCAGAGTACTCCAGGAAAAGGGAGCTCTGGAAGCCAAAGGAAAAGGGCTAGAAGGAGATATGGTTGGCAAAGAGACAGCCAAGAGCTTACCAATTCAGGACAAGAGAAGATATAAGGTTAGGTAGAACACTAGGTAGGAACAATTTTGTGAAATGGATAATTAAAAAGACTAATTTGCAGTAGGGTACATGCATAGCACAAATGTGTTAAAACAACAAGACACATACCCCCCCAAAGGCACAGGAACAACCCCCAAATAAATGTAAATGTACTGCCTTCAAGTCGATTCCGACTTATGGCAACCCTATGAATAGGGTTTTCATGAGGCTGAGAGGCAGTGACTGGCCCAAGGTCACCCAGTGAGCTTCTTGGCTATGTGGGGATTCGAACCCTGGTCTCCCAGGTCATAGTATAACACCTTAACCGCTACACGACACTGGCTCTCTAACACCCACTTGCAATTAATTAAGCTCATATACGACATGCTCTTTCCCTACCCAGACCTGATACTAATGAATAATTATTATTTCAGCATGTTAGCAAAACTTCTCCAAAGCCCTCTTAAGATGATGGAAGATTAAGGAACAACCAAAGTAGATCATCATTAACTGCTTATTTCAAACATTTCCCATCAATCTGAAATTACTTCAAGGCAATTTGCATTTAGGTTCTTAAAGGTGACTTAGACACAAGCAGCTAAACATTATAAAATCATATTCTCTCAGTTATAATCATTTTAATATTGTTTACCTTTTGAAGATTCTTCCCCAGATATTGTCAAATTGGAATCTCCAGTTCTCTCATCCACTGATGAAAAATGAATAGGGAATGGGGATGAGGAGCTTGCAATCCAGGGGCCCTAGAATACAAAGTGACAGTAGAAACAATCGCATAAATACTTGTAAATAATTCACAATTTTTCAGATGAAATCTAAAAAGAAATCCCAACAATTATCTCCTCTGGCAAACATGCCACATGCTACACAAAGAAAGAAGCAAAACAAGTATTTTCCCCCAAATAAATGTTAACAGCGACTAAGATTTAGCCTGCCTCAAGTCAATAGAAACTCCCAGAATTTAAAAGCAAGTTTCTTTATCCAAAACCATGCTGTTTCTTAGGCTGCAATCCTAGCTATGTCTACTCAGAAGTAAGTCCTCTTGACTTCAATGGGGCTTATCCTCCAGAAAATGGGGTTAGGGTTGCAGCCTTAGTGAGTAAATAGAGCCTTTTCTCAGAGCCGGTTTTAACAATATAAGGCTTCATTGTGTTCCTATCCTGAATTCCATTCCCCTTGGCTACTGAACAGCCATAAACACTAGAACATCTGGGAATGCACAAACACCATTCTGTTATTTTGTTGCACATCTGAGCAACATTTCTCCCCTGGAAATATATACTCACATCCTTTTCCAGCTTGTTTATGTTAAGTTAAAATTTTCTCACTGATGAAAAGCTAAGGCATGAATATATAATACTAATTGTAAATAACTTAGGGGAGGATCCAACAACAAGTCACAGTTATGTCAACAGAAGAGAGTTCAGCACGTGTTTATTTCTCCCAAAGACAGCAATGGGACTTTGGTTGTCTTGTGCCTTTTGTTTGTATAGAATAGATCAGAATCATTTTCTGACCTCAGGACCAGGACTTTCAGAGAGTACTCTTTTTTCAGATTTCATCACTTGATCATTTAGCCTTGTTTCAGAAGATGGTGCAGACAATGAAAACAATCTGTGGCTGTAAGATGTTCTGTCCTCTGCCTTCGTTCCTTCATAATCCTCCACGTGGCTACTTTTTCTCAAAACACTCCTAGGTTGAGAAGATGGCTTTGCATAATCATGTCGCGCAGGAATACTGATATTCTCAGCTGAGAAAAATACAAAGAAAGTAATTGTCAATTGGCATTTTAAATTTGTCTTGGTCCATTAGACTGAATTAAACACTCTCCCAAAATTATTTTTTTATTGTCAATTGCTGTCAGGTACTTCAAACATCCATGAGAAAAAGTACATTCCAGTTGTTCATTTAAAATAAAATCAAGATATCACCACGACCTAATACTGACAAGTGAGGTTTTTTCAGAAACTAGCGTAGTATTAGCCAATGTGGTGCCCTCCCAACTCCCATAGCTCCAGTATGCATGATCAAATCAAGGACAATGAGAGTTGTAATCCAACATCTAGAGAGCACCACGTTGACCGCTCCTACTCTAGCAGAAACACTCTTATAAATTACACATGAGAAGTTAGCCAAATCCTTGGCAATATCCATTTATTCAAAAGTTTTTAATGAGGAGTTTATTGGGAAATGGGAAATAGGATTCTGCAGTCCAATCGAAGCTTGTGTTTAGGTTCAGTAGTTAATGCACTCTGAAAAATAACCATATGGTAAGCACCATGAAGCATGATTATTTTTTTCTCTTGAGACACATACTGTAGTTAATGGTGTGTCTTGCTCAAGGCTTAGTGGCAGTATGTACAATTTGTTGCAGTGATAGATGTTGACTAATGATAATATCAGCAATTTCCCGTTAATGGGGAACTGTTTCCATGAGGGTCGAAACCTGCTTCCCATCTTCAGTATGGGAAACCTGTGAAGGTGTCGCAATGTGTCTCTACATGCAGCACAGTACACCCAGAGCTCTGGGGTCTTTACATTAAAGCTGTCCTCCTCCAAACACATTATACCTATCTAAAGGTTGAGTCCTAAACACACTTGCTAGAGAGTAAACCTAGAGATGTGAAGGCCCAGGGGGGAAAAAGTCTCCCCTCCCGCTATTTTTTTCAAAGCCTTTTTTTGTTCTCCCCCCCCCTCCATTGGAAAAATTGAACGTTTTGGATTGTGAAACATTTTCTGTTTAGAATAAAATGTCTAAGACAAGGTATTTATTTGCTCCCCCCAAATTAGGTCTAAAAGCTGTGTAACAAGAAGACTATGTACAATATCAAATAATTACAATTCCTGTACACTGAGGACAAGCAAGTCCTGAGTTGTACTCCGAGAGTACAGCTCTCAACTGCAAGAGCGAGATGCATTTCTGCCTATAGGAGGCACTGCCTTTGACACGAGAAGGAAGGAGGGTTCTCTGCTTTCTCTGCCTGTGAGATTCCTGTTATTGGCATAGCTGGTGGATCTGTTGCTGTCCTCTTGACTAGGCATGAAAGGATGGAGAGTGGAAGAAAGTAGAGCATCACAAAAAAACAGAAACTGGTAGTGATAAAGAAAATGAGCCTGTTTAAATTTCATGAGTCTTGGTCCCTCTGCCCCATTTTTCTCAGCTCTTTCTATGGAAATAAGTACTTTATGTCTGCTTGACACTACGGAGGACTGGGGTGGTCTTAATAATTTTCAAACATAGTAATTTCCTCTTTTTTTACTTTTTAAAGATATTTTTAGATATTTTGTTGCTTGTGTGTTTGCCACCCAGGGCTCATTTTGGGAGGAAGGACTGGATATTAATTTAATAAACAACTAAATATGTTGATGGTTTATCTTGTTTTTATTATTTTTTACCTGCTCCTCATAAACTGGCAAAACCAAAGAGATGCTGGGTTCCTTACAGTCTGGCAGCTTGTAGCTCCATTTGTAACATTTTTAAAAATTCAATTTGTAATTATTGTCTGAATAAACTGTACTTTGAATATAGCAAATATGGTAATTTTATGACAAACTAAGTTATACATAATACCTTGTAATGGGTCCAGCCCTATGTAGGCTTAATACTAGCTTAAAATGGCTTAAAGCAAGGATAATATTGATTGATTGCTTCCATAGATTGCTAGTTATATTATATCCACATTTATATCCACAGTCTGTCTGCTGCTTCATTATAAACTGGTCTCTGAAATGGTTTCTTTTCCCCTCTCTTGTATAAGGTGGTGAATGCTACCAGAATCCTTTAGCAGGGTACACAGAAATAATATTTCTGGGATGGTAGCCAATGCTCATGTAATGTTCGTAAACACATGATAACAGTTCTGGCAGTGAATGGAATTCCATATAAGGCATTATTATTGGTGACAGGTGTCAGAATCAGAACCAGAGCCAGAGTTCGATTCTGGCAAGACCTAGAAGCAAGGTAAGGCACCCCCTCTGTCTGATAAGAAAGTGTATAAAAAGCCAAACCACTTGATATACTGGACCCATCTCTTGCAGATGTGATTGAAGACCTGCAGGAGTGATATATTCCATCTATATCATCTAATGGATGAGATGTATTCTTGTATGTATTTCCATCTGCTTTGTACCTTTGGCTCTGTAGTAAGACTTTGAGTTTTAACTCTGTCCGTTGATATATTTGTAACCTAAGTGATTTTACACCTTCAAAGTTTTAGACTTTAATGTTAAACGAGTATATACAACAACTTCTTTTCTGCTGATTTGTGTTCTATCTTTCTGTTTCTGATATGATGGCTAAAGCCAGAGTGCATTTAATAGCTGTAGTGTGCAAGACATGAATAAATAGTATATTATAAGGACATTTTACTGTCTAATATCTGACTCCCTTAGTTAAATATTTCTGGTCCCTCCCAAGACCCAAGAATCCTTGGGGTGAGGTATCTATTATCCGCCTACCACAGATGCCTGCTGTTGGAAACCTATGAGGTTAGGTTCAACATATAAGGACTCCTGAGTAGATACGGGTAAAGGAAGAAAGCAAGAACTTTCCATCCTGTGCATTCATGAGAAAGGGGGCTGCCTTGTTGATATCAACCTTTTATGCTCCTATGTTTTGCATTTCCCCAAAAAAATTATGTTCAAAAAGAAAAAACCAGAAAAAAACATTCCCCCCCTCCATGGCTTCAAAATTTCTGGAAATTTTACATCCAAGTAAGTATGCCTAGGTTTGTGTTATTATTTATTTATTTGTTAAAATAATTTATAGACCACTTTCCAAACAAAGATCTGAAAGTGGTTTATATAATAAAATTCAAGCATTAATATGTTAAAAATTTATTAAGTCAAGTGTTAAAATATACATAAAATCTAATGACAGTCATTTTGTTAGCATTTATATAATCCTATCCTAGGTCAGAAGATGAAATGATGAACAATATTATCCTGGATTTTGTTCCTTGATTCAAGGCCCAAACAACCTATTTTGCTCCACTTTTGTTTGCTTTCATTACCATAAAGAAGCACTTTGGGACTGGAGTATAAGTGCCCTCTCAAGATCATCAAAGACCTGGACACTAGAAAGAAGTGTGCAAAAGGCTGATTTTTAAAGTTCTTGAGACTATGGAAGGTCCTGAGCTGTAGTTTCCATTGACCCAACTAAGCTCAGCTACATATTAGGCAGAATCTCCCCCCTCCTCAAGTCCACCCCAGCCCATGTGATCATAGACAGAGCAAGGGCACGGCTACATATCCTGGGAGGGAGACCTTACAGAGATATATAAAAAGGTACTCTATCTAAGCTTCAGTTCACTCAGGTGAAGGATCTTCCCCTAATTTGATCAGTCAATTTGATCAGATTGCTCAGTTCTCTCATTCCCAAAGCTCAGGAGCTTTCCTGAACTGTGTGCCCCATGGACTAGTTCAGAGAATGCACAGGCCCTATGTTTATGACTTGCATAAAAACAACAAAAGCCAGGCTAGTGGTTTGGTTGACATGACAAGCCAAAGCATGTGGTTTGTTGCTTCTGGCATGGCACAAAGTGGAACTTTTGAGGAATGTGCACCAGCACTCTGTTCGTTCATAACAAACCATAATTAAACATTAACTGGTTTAATGCAGGGGTAGCCAATGAGATGTCTTCCAGAAGTTTTGGACTACAATTCACATCAGCCCCAGCCTGTATTGCCAATGCTCAGGGACGATAGCAGCTGTAATCCAGAACATCTAGAGGGCACCATGCTGGCTATCCTTGGTTTAATGTGACATGCAAATCAGGCTAGTATTTTAAGATAATCAAATTTGGACTAAATTTGGTGCCATCCAGTGGAAAAAAATAATACAAACTATTTGGTCAGATTGCAACCAGATTGCTATTATTTCCCAACAAAAAGTCCTCATGCCAAAATACTGGTGATTTAAGGCATGACTTCTGTCATTGCATTAAGCTGCCAGGAAATGCTGACCATCCTTACCGGTTCACATGTGCTGTGATCCTAAGAATCTGGTCTCATACATGTGACCATTTCTTACAGTAGTTGCAATGCTCATTGGAATGTTTATGCCAACAAGCACAACAATCGCTATAACTACTGTGAAGGTATATCCATGACCAAAAATGTTCAAACACCACAGATAGTAAGAAACAGCACAAACCCAACATTACCATTATGATGTCATTGCTGGTATTAGCTCTTGAAAAAGTAGATCCATTTATACTAATATAGTAATCATGAAAGTGCATCTGAGCATTTGCCTTTTCCTCCCACTGAGTAAGTATAGTCTAGCCCATATATCTGGATTAAGGGTTAATTAGGACTTTCAGATACAGGGTGTGACTTCAGACAAGCTCTAAAAGGCACTAAAACACCTTGATTTAGAAATTAAACAATGTGGTAATCTTTGTACTGTAAACTAAGTAATGTGGTAATCTGCTAAAAATCATCATGTTACCAGCGACAAATATACAAACATCAGAGCTTTTGATCATCAACAGGAACTCTTTAAGAGCTCATGAGATGCAATAGAGCTGCACAGGATTCATCCAGTCCCCTCCCAAAGGAAAGAGCCTCACATGCTAATAGCCTCTTGGGGATTCCTTTCTGCTATTTCCCTGGATCCAGAGAACTGCCTATGTGTGCCTAAAGTAGTTTTGGGGTTGTGCTTCTCAAAGAGCAGCTTTTCATGTGAGTGGAAAAACCTCTTTTGAAATCCAAGACAGTGTCAAAAGTACTTTCATATGCACCATAAGTTTATAATCTCACTAGGCACATCTAAGGCTTTGGACACATCTAAACTAGCTCCCTGGATCCTGATAATTCTTTTGGCAAATCCAGTACTAGTTACTATATATCATATGAGAATTGACAGTAGTCTCTTATCTAATAGGTGTAACATCAGCCTGAAGTTGCTGGGTCACCACAGTATAGCTGTAAGGTATTATAAGCTTTTTGTTGCGATAGTGGAGAATTTCAAAAAAGAGCTGAACACATATGCAGCATTTGCACTGTAATATCACATCAGACTGAAAAAATGACAACTGTTATCATGTATTTACACCAGAGCTTGGAAAAGTTACTTTTTTGACCTACAATTCCCATCAGCCCCAGCCAGCATGGCCACTGGATTGGGCTGATGGGAGTTGTAGTTCAAAAAAGTAACTTTTCCAAGCTCTGATTTACACAGAGTAAAATATAGCTTATACTTATCTAGGAATATAAATAAATACACCAACAAACCACCTGGCAATTTGTTTGAAAAGCATTACCTGACATGGCAGAAATGTTTCAAAATACACACATTCAAAAGTGTAAAAGCTTCCATTAGGAAGATAAAGGATTCTATACAATGTCTTTTCTTAACAATTATTTTTAAAATCTGAAAACTGCATCATAATTCATGCAGCAGAATTGTAACACACGTGCTTTACCTGATACTGATGCTGACTTGGTCTTGAATTCCCTTGGTTTTGGCACTGGCTTGACTTCAGTTTTGCATCGAACCATATCATCCCTGTCTATCTGCAATTCAAACATAGGCGCCTCATCCTGTTGATCACCCTCCCCTTCAAAACCTGACCCTTCTTCAGAAACTGAGTCCTCTTCTTGCCTCTCTTCACTCAGATGTTCACTCTCCAGCTGGGCTGTTTCCTGAGGTCTTTCTTCTGCCAAAGCCAAGTCATCAGCAGGTTTTTTTTTGAAAGAGTAGTGATCTGGCAGAGATATTTCAAATGGAATGGATGTTTTTGCTGCACTCCCTTCACTTGACCCAGAATGTTCAGTTAGTGAAAAGGGGATAGCTTGCCTCTCGTCACTCAAAATCTCTCTCTCCACCATGGACACATATTTTGGTCTTTCATCTTCATCTGATGAAGATAAGACATCTGCACTTCCTCTTTTCAAAGTGCTCATATTGCGAAGACTATACTTGGATAGTGGTGTTGCAAAGGCAACTGATTTCTTTGGGGTGTTTTCCACAGTTTCAGAAAACTCCTCTTCTGTACCTGAAAACAAAGTATATGGGCATTTCATGTTTATAAAATAGTGAAACAATCAGGCATCAATTCAAAGCATAATTCTGCTATGCATTTTTTTTATCCTGACATATTTCTCAGTTTGTGATGCTATCCTGAAACTGCATGCTTCTTCTTCCAGTTCCTGGCTTCCTCCCTGAAGTTATATGTAGCATTAGATGAAACATGTTTCAAAATGCGGAATACAGCAATTTAAAGCAATTTGATCACTGAGAAAGAATGATTTATATACCCTGTCTCACGTCAGTATCAAGAACATGAATAATACACGCTGAATAAAACACAGATAACTGTTTTTGGCCATTCAAATCCAAATTGTGTAAAAGATGAAAAAAATGAGTGCAGGAAAAAACCCACAGATATTTACAGTACATGGTAATGTATAGTTAAAACAATAGCCAAATTGTGTGGCTATTGTACGGCTAGTGGCGAACTTAATTCTCCGAGTGTGGGTTGTTATGTAGCCAAAACAGCAGTCTCCACTTACAAGAGAGAGAGAGTTCAGTAAGCTTTGGGGAACCCAAAGGTTTGCAGAAGTACCCTTTTATAAAGGGGAAAAAAATCCCACTATGGTTGGGAGGGTGGAGGAGAGAGACACCAAAAACAGCCCATTGAGGAGTGGACACTGAGGAAAAAAATGAAAAACCCAGGGCCAGGGGAGAAATGGAGTGACGGGAAACCTGAATAAAATCATACCACACTGCAACATTTTACTGCAGTCTCACTTCTTTTCCGTAAAAGTCTAATCTCTATAAGAGAAAGAGCTAGTACTTTATGACTTCCTGCAGAAGAAAAAATGGGATGAAATTTTAGTAACTTCTGAGCTGGGCAAGACAAAAGATTTGACCCACATCTGCCTACATTGAATGAAAGTTCTGCAATAAGCTTCAGGGCCATTTTTTATAGTGGCAAAACCTACTCCTAAGCACACTTTCTAAGGAATATATACCACTAGACTTACTGAAACTTACAGAACAATCCTAAGGGGCTCTAGCTGGCCAGGGCAGAAGGTACAGGTGAGCAGTATTTCTTTTTTTGTTTGTTTTCTTTTTTGCTGCATCATCACAACAGGACAGAGCCAGCAGACAAGAATGTTCACACGATCCTAAACTTACCCAGCAGCACAGATCAGGGGTTACGACTGCAGACTTATTTCTGAGTAAATATGCTTAGGATTGATCTTCATGTAGTTACTGATCAGTTATTTAAGGGACAAAAGGTCTGGAAAGGCACATTTAAGGTGTCTTGTTATTTACATACCTTCTTCATCACTCTCAAAATCTTCTGAATATTCAGCAGATTGCTGTCTTGCTGCACGAGCAGAAAGTGCTTCTTGTAGCTCTTCCTAAAAAATGTAAATACATAGTAGGTAATAATGTCAGGTGGAAGACTGAGAAGATAATGTATTTATATTTCAAAGGATGGTCCAATTTTTATTGCAAATATGCTTTTAAAAAAAATATATTCAGAACAAACTAAAACTTTGGTAATTTAATGATAATCCCTGATCTTTCTACCATATAGTGATAACACCTGAGGGGTTTTTTTTGTTGCTTAACCTATATATTCCTGTATTTTTCTGTGGATTCTTTAGGAATTTTGCCTTGAAGTACGGTTAAATCAGATGCTTTTGGGGCTATTTACAAAAAGGCATGTGAGTTATTATATCTGTATATAGAAAAAGGTAAGTTGTTTAGTGCTGCTAATAAGAATTTTCTATGAGGAAGATGATAATGTGGGAATGATTATAATGAGGGCTTTACTTTTGAGATCCAAGTTCCAGAGTTTTTTAAATGTGTTTTAAGGATGGTATATTTACAGCAGTTGTATTTTTTTGAAGAAAAATTTCTGAGGAAAGTCTGTTTGAGCTGAATTATTGGGCATTCATAACACGTGCATTACTCTCCAGAATGTTTAAGATTGGTTCTCCTTTATTGTAATTATAATTTGAATGAAAAAATCTGTATGTATAAAATCTCTCATTTAAAATAAATATTTCTGAAGACCTAAAGAGATCATTCAAGCATTGTTTCCAACAGGAATAAACCAGCATTGATAATTATGCCTTTAGAACTGTGCGCTTTCTTTGGAATTGTAGTATATATAAGTGCTCTTGATAATCTTTACAGCACAGTCCCAGCATTTTTCAGACAGTGCCACATTCAGTATATCTCCCTTCTGTTTTCTGACCTACAGAAGGGGTGAGGAACCTCAGGCTTGGAGGCCAAATGTAACCCTCTAGGCCTCTCTATAAGGTCCTCAGAAGTCTCCCCAAACACACCCCTCATTAGCCCTGCTTTGCACCCCAAATATCGTTGACTGGCTTCAAGGTATGCTTGCGCTGTGATAATGCCTTATGACTGTCTGGATAGAGAGGAGTGTGCCTAAAAGCTAGTCTACTGCATAAAAGTAACATTTACATTTATTGCACTGCTCACTTTTGCCTCTAGTGCTGCCCCTGCCCTGGGCATCTGGCCCTTGGAAGTTTGCTCAAAAGGGAATATGGCCCTTGAGCCGAAAAAGATTCCTTTCACCCCCAATTACTGTAAAGATGCTATTTGGGATCCCATTGGCAAGGAAAATCTGAACTACCACAGGATTCAGTAAGATCTTTTTAGCAGCTGCCCCAAAGATATGCATGATCTCTCCCGAGATGCTGAAACTGTTGGCTTGAATAAAGGTTATGCATGGCTGTCAAAATGTTTACCATGTTGGATGATTTTTTTTTAATTAATCAATTTCTTGTGGACTTTGTGATCGGTTGGTCTTCTTTAAAATTGTTTTGAAGTTAGTAAGCTGCCTTGAATCTAAAAGAATAAAGCAGGGCATAAAATACTTACATGAAGCCATCCGCACTGTAGAAGTACAATCTAGTGCAGCACCTGTCTCATCATTTTGTTATCAGCCCACAAATAACAAGAAGCTCCTTTTTCTTCTGAAAGATGCATACATCTGGATGCATGCATGTGGCACATCCACATTCAATTTTTCATTTGCACAAGCTCCTTTTCCCACTTTCCCCCCTTTTTGTTAATATGAAATACGCACATCTTCCAGGCAGTTATCATTTTTAAGAGAATATAGAACTAATACACAAAACATCAACTTTAATTTTGTAAGTGACACAATAAAATGTTATAATTTACTGGTTAAAACATTTACCTGAAAAGTGGTTCTTTTGGAGAACTTTGGGCTCTTGGTGTAGGCTAATGTACTGATAATATCTTCATCAGACATGTTTCTTGATCTGAGGAAACCAATCTTATATGCTCAACTTGTGATCCAGTGAAGGCAAATCTTCATTTTGGGTTAGAGAGAAAAAGAGACTTTGGAGGCAAAACTAACTGACATTCTCTTGAAGGGAGGGCACCCTCTCCCCTCAAACTTTGAACCTTGAGTACAAAATGAATAGCCTAGAAATGTCTTTATATCCATTGAAGCTAGGTAGAAAATGCATTAAGAACACAGCAGAGCCTGGCTGAATCAAGCTAAAGGCCCCCCTAGTCCAACAACCTGTTTTCACAGTAACCAGCCAAGTGCCTACAGGAAACCCACATTTTATTACATACCTAAAACTCTTAGTTGTTACATGACACTGTAGACAGAGAGTCACTGGCAGATGATACACTCTCTCTCTCTCTCTCTCTCTCTCTCTCTCTAACAAATCCATAATGCTTTCTAATTCCAGTTCTATTCTCAATGGAGAAAGCTACTCGGTTTTTCCAAAAATAGCACTCGTTTTAAATTGTAAATGTTTTTCCTTACCGTAATCATGAGGGCTACAAACTCATTTTTTATAAAAATATATCCAACCACACTCCCTTGTTTTATCAAACATGGACATTGGGGGTGAAGGTAAAGGCAGGAGATGGGTGAAAGATGCAACTCCCCCCATGCACCTGTTTATTTGTCTACAAATTAGACACTGGCGTCTAAGACTTTAAAATATTAAAAAGTGGAGACACTTTTTTGCAGATCGTAGCACAGCATCGCAACTTCAAGCTACATCCATCATTAGAGCCTCGTGAATGCAGCCCCCTGCTTGCTAAACTTCAGCGGGGTTGGTTGGGTTACGTTGCTGTTTGGGTGGTTATCCAGATACGCAGCAATACATCCTTTGCTTTACTCGGAACGAAGCCCCTCGGAGTTTATCCCGCAAGAACGTATGCATACAGGCCTTCGACCTTAAAAGGAGAGACCAAACCCAATGCCTATCGGCTTCCTAGGTCCCAGTCCGACCTGGAAAAGTCGTACCCTACGAGGATTTCCACGCGAAAGCGACAGCGAAGATACCTTCTGAAAATCAGCGTGCCCCACACTCCCTTCTCAAAGCCTGCCCCTTCCCGCAGTTCCATGGCGGGAGTCTCCGATTAGATCCGCCTCTCCCGATCCCCGCACCGCCCTCCTCACTGCCCCCTCTGTTCGCGGAGCCGCCCCGCTCCCTGGGGCCCATCTAGCTTTTGTTCCGCCTCCATCCCTCCTCCGTACCTCGCGTCGCAAGAAGGTTCTTTCTTGACTCGGGCGAGAGGGCTCAGCAGCGCCCACTCCGATCTTGCCCCTGCCCCGGCTGCAGGTCTATTACTCGCCAAGCGCGGCCTCCGTCCAGGTAGACCTCTCCGCCATACGCGTTACCTAGCAACGCCCGCCACGCCGGAGCTGACAGCACAGACCTGCCGGAGGGTTGCCATGGGAAGGAAACCACGCCTCCTTTCCCCGGATTTATTTTACCTACGGGTCAGGGGTTGGGGGCTGGACGAGGGACCGACACGTGATGGAAGAAAAACTATTCCTCTCCCCCACCCCCGTTTCATAAATCAACTTTGCAGAGGGGTGAGTGGTGGAAGGAGAGAATAGTGGCAGATCATTCTTGTGGTTACTAAGATTACAGGTTAGACTAGGCTAGACTAGTGCGCCTGAACTGATACTTCATTTCCCCCCAAAGCTGGAATTCAGAGTGTTTCTGAATATTATTTTTGTTTTAGCTTAGGATCTTATTTGACCTTATATGCAGTATAAATCTTTAGGGTCAACCTGTATTTTCATATTTCACAAAAGGGCAAAATTCATACTTGGGATTATTAAGAAAGGGGTCACTTAGGTTGGACACATTTGCACATCACTTTAAAATTTACTGTAGTTAAGGTTAACTATCAATTAAAGGCAAAAGCGCAGTGTGTACAGCGCAAAAAATTTGGCTGCTTGGCTGCTCCTGCTGTGCTTTTGAAAGCTAAGGTATGATTTGGCTTAGCCTTACATCCAAACTAGGGCTTCTGGTTTGTTTGGAGAAAACAAACCACAAGCAGTAAGCCAAGAACAAACCTTGGTTACAGTTCATAGTTTGGTGAGGGACAAACCATGAGACCAGGTTCAGGGTGAGGCATAACACTAAACCATGGGGAAAGCGTGAAGCACCTGCGATGTTAGCCTCACGCACCAGCACACTTAATTGTGGGTTAAATGACAGGGTGAACCAGGCCACTGCAATGCTTTTATAGAAACCTTTAGGTGCAGCTACATTTTGGATATTCTGTGCAGCTCAAAAAAGGAAGGCACCGCTGGGGGAGAAAAAGTACGGGAAAAGAAAATGAAAATTAGCAGTGGACTCTAGCACCTTCTATATGAATTAAGCTAAAAACATTTGGGCTTTTAGGTTTAGTAAAAAAAAAAAAACTCCTAGAAGGGAATGATGAGACTGAATCTGTCCAAATTTTGACAAAACTCTGTCAAGAAATATGGAAAACAAAACAATGGCCCACAGACTGGAAGCGTTCCATATACATCCCAATTCCAAAGAAAGGGGATCTCAGGGAATGCAGTAATTATCAAACTATTGCCTTAATATCCCATGCAAGTAAAGTAATGCTCAAGATTCTACAACGTAGGCTCTTACCATATATGGAGCGAGAAATGCCAGACATCCAAGCTGGATTTAGAAAGGGAAGAGGTTCCAGAGATCATATCGCAAGCATACGTTGGATAACGGAATGGACCAAGGAATTTCAGAAGAAAATCACCCTGTGCTTTATAGGTTACAGCAAAGCCTTTGACTGTGTAGATCATGAAAAAACTATGGAATGCTTTAAAAGAAATGGGGGTGCCACAGCATCTGATTGTCCTGATGCGCAACCTATATTCTGAACAAGAGGCTACTGAAGGACAGAATATGGAGAAACTGATTGGTTCCCCATCGGAAAGAGTGTGAGACAGGGGTGTATTTTATCTCCCTATTTGTTTAATCTATACGCGGAACATATCATACGGAAAGCAGGATTGGACCAAGATGGAGGTGTGAAAATTGGAGGGAGAAATATCAATAATTTAAGATATGCAGACGATACCATACTACTAGCAGAAACCAGTAATGATTTGAAACGAATGCTGATGAAAGCTCAATAGGAAAGCACAAAAGCAGGACTACAGCTGAACATCAAGAAGACTAAAGTAATGACAACAATATTTAAAGTTTAAAGTTGACAATAAGGACACTGAACTTGTCAAGGATTATCAATACCTTGGCACAGTCATTAATTAAAACAGAGACAATAGTCAAGAAATCAGAAGAAGGCTAGGACTGGGGACGGCAGCTGTGAGAGAACTAGAAAAGGTCCTCAAATGCAAAGATGTATCACTGAACACTAAAGTCAGGATCATTCAGACCATGGTATTTCCAATCTCTATGTATGGATGTGAAAATTGGACAGTGAAAAAAGATAAGAGAAAAATCAACTCCTTTGAAATGTGGTGTTGGAGGAGACCTTTGCGGATACCATGGACTGCGAAAAAGACAAATAATTGGGTGTTAGAACAAATTAAACCAGAACTATCACTGGAAGCTAAAATGGTGAAACTGAGGTTATCATACTTTGGACACATCATGAGAAGACATGATTCATTAGAAAAGATAACAATGCTGGGAAAAACAGAAGGGAGTAGAAAAAGAGGAAGGCCAAACAAGAGATGGATTGATTCCATAAAGGAAGCCACAGACCTGAATTTACAAGATCTGTACAGGGTGGTTCATGACAGATGCTCTTGGAGGTCACTGATTCATAGGGTCGCCATAAGTCGTAGTCGACTTGGAGGCACATAACAACAAAAGAAGGGAATGACAGGATAGTTTATAAAATTATGTGGAGAAAATGGACAAAAACCCATTCTTTCTCTTCCCCACCCCCAATACTAGAACAATTAAAGTGACTGGCAGTAGATTCATAACAGGTAGAAGAAAGAACTTTCCCCACCCACAAGGCCTACTTACAGAATTTACTGCCTCCAGGATTTGATGATGGCTACCTTTGGCAGCTTTAGAATCCAATTTAAGGAAGATTTTGATTTTTTTTATTTTATTACATTTATATCTCACCTTTCCTCCAAGGAGCTCAACGTAGTGTACCTGGCTCTCCCCCTCCCCATTTCATCCTCACAACAAGCCTGTGAGGTAGGTTAGGCTAAGAGACAATGACTGGTCCAAGGTCACCCAGTGAGCTTCATGGCTGAGCAAGCATTCGAACTCAAGCCTCCCAGGTCCTAGTCCAACACTCTAACTACTACACCACACTGGATTGGGAGGCAGTATGCCTTTGAATGCTAGCTGCCAGAGGATACTGGAGGGGCAACAGGTGGGGAGAACTATTGCCCTCATGCTCTTACCTTATTTGCATGTAATTAACAGAGCATAGGAACAACTGGAATCACTGCACAGTCCTGCCAACATAGGCCCAAAGCATTTTTAAGTAATAGTTGTGTGTCCAAATGGACACCCAGTCCTAGCTTTTGGACACCCAGTGGACACAAATGAAGACATACAATTTAATCAATGAACCAAGATCACAAATTCAGATTGGAAGTCATTGAAACTGACGAGAGGTGTGAAATTTGAGTGAAATTGAGCAGAAACAGTAGAACATAGGGGCACATTACACAGTAATTCTTACGGTTCTTAAAAACCACCAATATTTCTGAAAAACCTCTTAACAATTTGAATGAAAAAAAAGGACACCCAGTAAAAAATTCCTTAAATAATGCCCTGTATTCTGTTGGTGATTTCTTGAAAGGATCTGGTTAACCACTGTGTGAGAAACAAACTGCTGGCCATTGGGGCAAGACTGACCTTTGCTCTTATGAATCAGGCCCTTTATTCTCTGGTCCTAGAACCGCTTTGCTGAGTTGACTTTTTTGGATTTGGAAAGCAGGTCATTAATGTCAACTGGTATTGCATGGCATTTCACTCTTCAGAGTGGGGGTGACAAAACATCTATGCCAAGCATTGTAGAAGAGTTTGCCCTTACTTGTTATTTTTAATAGTTATTCTTACAGTTGCTCTTTAGTGTCGTTCCCTCTCCTTTTATTTAACAAACATATATTTTAAAGCCTGCAGGTATAACTGATTGGAGTTAATTTGGACATACTATTCTGCCTTCTGACAGAAAATGTGGATATTCTGTAAGTTTTCTCATTGTTAAGGACATAGCTTCTGAATTATGAACGGTCGATAAAATGCCAGAACATGCAGCCACCCAAAAATCATTCTATTTTCCAGTCATATGAAACCCCATTACATCAACAGCATAATGCATGTTGACCCCTGTGTCGTTTAGAATTAGTGCCAGTTTTTTAAAAAAGATAGCAATGTTGGTCAGCTCCAGAGGATGGCAGCAAAGGATTTTGCTACAAAGGGAGAGACACATTTCTGCTGCTTGTTTTTTAATTTAGCATGTCACCATTTATAGTCAAACTTAGGGAAAGGGAGCATTTCTAATGATCGTGCTGCAAATTAGAATGAAGCATTCCCAGCAAAGATGAGGGTTGGAGCAGGATACCGAAATCAAATGATTGTCTGGAAACAAATTATGATTAAAGGCTGCAGTTCTGTGCACGCTCGCCTGGGAAAAACAACAAAGAGGCTTGTGGCATCTTACAGATTTATTATATGGCATTTAAATGTTATGGACTAGAGCCCACTTCATCAGATGCATGAATTGTGACCCTCGGCTTGCAGGAATCTATCTATATGCTTATAAGTGGGGAAAATGTGAACAGTGGGATCACATGGCAATGAAGTACAAAAAGGAAAAATGTGGATTGTGTGAAGGGGACATTACTTGATGAATCGCGGGAGAGGGACCATGTTGCTGGCCCTGGCCCCAGGTGTCAACATACTGGGGTGGATATCAGCACTGAAGAAGCCTACCTTTGAGCAGCTACTCACACATAAGCTTTCATGCGAATGGTCCCCTGTGCCATCAGCAGTTCCAGTAGTGTGGAAGGCTATGCACAAGTAGCTGCTCACAGGTCACCTTTTTTAGTGCAGACATCCTCACCGATGTGTGGATATCCAAGTGTGCGTGATGCTGGAGGAGGGGGGCACCAGTGCAGCCTTGCTCTTCAATCATGATGCGATACCCCCATCACACAGTTTGTGCATGAAGGAGACGAAGGTCTTTGACAATTCCATGCAAAGCTTTAAAATAAGCAAAGTGACTGTTCAAAACAGCAGTAAATACACAATTATCTTAGCACTGCTCACATGTGGTGGGATACAAAACCATTGGCTCTATTCATACCTAAATGGATAGAATCAAACCTCTTGATAAATTCTAATTCAGCAATTTCATGCATTAGTCTCACTTTGAAAGTTCTTTGCTGAAGAATGGCAATTTTCAGGTCTACAGTGATTGAACCTGTCTGTTTTTGTTTTTGCTACTACAAAGATAGGTACCTTTCTGGAAGTACTTACCTGAGAGGAAAGGCCATTGACCGCTGTAGGATATACTTCCAAATGGTAGTGTAGTGGCAAATTCAGAAATGCAGAGTCCCTTCATGATAGCCCTAGCCATACCCCCTTTGTGTTGGAATGTATGAGGTTCAACTCCAACTTGGTGGGTTGAGGCTGCATGGGGTTAAAAAGGGTAGCTAGGGAGGAGACCTCTTCGTTGCTAGGCTATACCTGTCCTTTGATCCTTGCTGTCTCTCCCCTTCCTGCTAGACTGATATTTATTTATTTATTTTATTTTATTTATATACCGCCCTAAGCCAAAAAGGCTCTCTGGGCGGTGTACATAAAAGATAAAACAAGCAAAATATATAAATACAGTAAATAAAGCATGTTGATCCCAGTTGCTTCCCGCCTTTCCAGTTTCTTCTCTCTCGAGAGGGGAGCAGACATCTTTCCTTTGTCTCTCCCTCTCAACCAGCATGAGAGCTGCACTGGGACCAGTGCAGACTGTTCCAACATAGCTAGATATAGAACTCTTTCCTATCAAACATGTATTTCCAGAATAAAGTAGTTCTTTCTTATTTTAAAGCTTAAAGTCTCTGTCTAATTTGCAGGGAAGGTAGAATTTTAGCAAAGATTCAAACACACACACACAAGCTCGCTCAATACTCTCCGCTCTGCTACATAACTCAATAGAATTCCGACACTTTGAAGATTATACAACCTAAGATTATAGAATAATCTGGCCAGGCCTGAAGACTGCTTTCTGCTTCTCTATCACTGCCATCATTTGACTGTCCTTTTTCACGTCAGATATTTTGCTTGAATTGCTGAATTCAGTGTCTACATGCTTCTCTCCCTAGAAGCCAATCAGCATGAAAGGGGAGTGTGTTAGCTACTGAAAAGAGTCTTCTCAGTGGCCAACTCACTTCCTTTCATTCTGATTGACTCCAATTAGTTGGAAAGTACAAGGAAGCATGTTAGAAAACTTTTCTCAGTAGCCAACACACACTCCTTTCATGCTGATTGGCCCATAGGATGCTGGAGACACAGGGATCCCCAAAACATAAGGGTTCTAAGACCTCCCCAAGACACTGGATGACTATACCCTTACTTCCAAATAAATATGCAAAAGACTAAGCTGTAATGCTGTTACTTAGTTTTGTAACGGGGTACATACAAAGGATCAAAAGTGTGCAATGTATTTTAAAATGATGATAAATAATGGTTAACAAAACATGTTTCCATTACAAAAGATTTCATGTGCTATCTGTGCATGGACAGAGATCATAAGTTGTCTAACAGCCAAACTGGAGATCTATGATTGCAGCTTCTGACATTTTTTATTTTTACTTTAAAGTAGTCACACAAGTAGGGTAGGCTTTGAATCTGATCAGAGTGGCAGTGATGGGGGTGGAGGGACATAGGCCTTTTCTTGGCATTCCGTTGTCATGCTCTAAGTTGGAGAAACTTAGGCCCACCAGATATTGCTGAACCTGAACTACAGTTCCCATCAGCTCCAGCAGGCATGGCCAATGGCCAGCAATTATGGGAACTGTCATTCAGGATGAAGGGAACTGTAGTTCAGAACTATCTGGAGGGCCAAAGGTTCTTCACACCTGCTCTAAATAATTACTGAAGTTGCCGTTAATCGGGGGAGGGGGATAGGTAATTTCCCTCCTTGGGTCATACTGCAATCTGAGAGACAATTTTGATCAGGAACACACTGGGTGGGTGAGGCATCCTTTCACTGTACTGCTCTGATCAAATGTGGACACGTGCACACACCCTTCAGCTCATGGGAATTTTAAAGTAAAAATCAAACATCACTCAGAGATGCCCTGCATGCATCACATGCTGTTTTACTTGTATTAATAGAGGGATGACAGCCAGTGTGGTGCAGTGAGTGTTGGACTATGACCTGGGAGACCAGGGTTCGAATCCCCACACAGCCAAGCTCACTGGGTGACCTTGGGCCAGTCAGTGCCTCTCAGCCTCAGAGAGAGGCAATGGTAAACCACCTCTGAATACTGCGTACCATGAAAACCCTATTCATAGGGTCACCATAAGTTGGGATCGACTTGAAGGCAGTCCATTTTTATTTGGCTACAGCCATTCTACTCTGAACAGCCTGATCTTGTCTGATCTCGGAAGCTAAGCAGGGTCAAGCTTGGTTAGTACTTGGATGGGAGACCGCCAGGGAATATCGGGTGCCGTAGCCTTAGAGGAAGGCAATGGTAAACCACCTCTGAATACCTCTTACCATGAAAACCCTATGAATATATCTGAAAGATTCATAGGGTCGCCATAAGTCATTTTAAAAAAAATGTTTTTAACGTTTTGTTTTAATGTATTTTAAGGTCTGTTTTGATGATGTTTTAAAGTGTTTTTAGCACTTCTGATTGCCACCCTGGGCTCCTGCTGGGAGGAAGGGTGGGATATAAATCAAATAATAAATAAATAAATAAAATAAGTCATAATCGACTTGAAGGCATATAACAAAAGGAGGATGGTGGTGTCATTTCTAGGTTTAGCCACTAGATGGCACTGAAGTTAGTTGTATCTGGATGGAGTCAGAAGTTTCCTGTGTCTTTTCTGTTCTTAATGGTCTTGTCCAAGTTTCTAACTGATGTATCCTCTAAGTGTTCCATGACATTTTTTTTCCCTAAAAAAGGGCACTGGTGACAACAATCAAATTAGCAACTTTTCCTAAGTGTAAATGTTTATGCTAAATAGTGCTTGCTTATTTTCTTAGATTTTGGAAGCATAATGGAAACTTACAGCAGAGCAATGTTTTAAAGTCATGTAAATATTCCCATATGTTTCTTTGGTGCTAAAGCATTAATAATTAAACTGACAAGATGAGCAGCAGCCAAGGGCCTAAGATTTCTGACACTGAACCAAACTAATGTGTATTCTTCTAATGTGCTGTTCCTTTTCTCTCTCCCAAGTTCATTCATCAAGTGACATATTTTCTGTTTCTCCCAGAAGTTAAGCTAAACTTTGATGGAATTCTGTTGCTGTTTAGGGCTGTTGTTTTCTAAACACACACACACAAATGGGCAATGCCTCTTGTTGTTTAAAAAATCCAACCTCACCCATACACACCCACAAACTATTTAAGGCCTGGGGAGGGGGGGGGAAAGATGCAGTAGCAAATATTGCAAAATAACCTACAATGAAATTTCCATTATCCAAGTCTGGTTACCTGAAATGTAAAGTGTTCAAATGTACTGAGCTTTCCCTACGTTTTCCCATGTCTCTTAGGGCTCATCCAGACCTTAATAAAAGTCCACATTTTCTATATTGGAATTGTCTGCTGGTAGCCCAAACCTGATTGCTTTGTGCTTCTTTGTCCTCCAATCGAATTTTCTCCTCATCCACGCTGCCCTTTTTAGTTTACAAACTCTCCCTCCTCCTTCCATACTCCCAGCACAGAGAGTGTTGCTGATTGGCTCAGATCAGAAGGAAGAGAGGTGAGGGAGCCAATGGGAACACAATAGAAGCAGGAAGCACAGAAGGAGTTGGAGTCACAACCACCCCACATAGGATAATTTGAGGCAAAGCAACAGCGACTCCCTCCTTATACAGTAGGGCCCCGCTAATACGGCGGGTTAGGGACCAGGCCCCCACCATAAAGCGGAAATCGCCTTAAAGCGGAAATCGCCTTAAAGCGGAACCCATTGACTATAATGGGCCACGTCGCACTAAAATGTCGCAAAACACTGTAAAAGCACAAAATCGGCTTTAAAACAGGGAATTTCCCCGAATTGAAAGCCACCGCATGAGCGGAACACCGCAAAACGGAACGCCGGTATGCGGGGCCCTACTGTACAGCTTTTTCTCTCTACCTCGCAGTATAGCTGATATGAGAAACTGTGGATTAAGTGAGGGGGAAAGTGTGGGAAGGCAGTGATTAGAGGCCAATGTGGTATGGAAGAGGGAGAATTAATGGAGACCCAAGGGGCTTACATTGCAGATTAAACGAAAGTATGGATAAGGCAGCCCTCTGTGTATGCATCTGCTCAGGAAACGTTATGGTAGATCGGAGTGCTTATTCCTGTTTCTGGAGCACTCTGAACTGCATGAATTGGTGGTGGCTAGAGAAGAGGCTTTTTGTTCAGCACCGTCAGTGCTGAAACTCCATGAAACTATAACCATGTAGAACATCTCCTGATGCTTCAGTGGGTCTGGGATGTGCGTGTCAAATTGCACCTTTCCATTATTCGTTTGTATAGATGTCTGATTAGCTGAACATTGCAGCTTTCTTCACCCATTACTCATGTGTAGGGCAGTAAATCAGTAAAGGAATGGGGCTATTCTGCTCACCTCACCCCAACATGCTGTGCCCAAGCTAGCTCCACAACCCTGCAATGTACATGTCTTGGTTTAAGCTGGTTCCCATAGAGGAGATCGCAACCACTTTGTCATACTGCTGTTGTGCTGCTGCATTGAGCTAAGTCATGGTTTGGCTTAGCATGTTGTCCAAACCTGGGCTCATGACTTAACTCTCTCAGACAAACCTCATGGTTACAGCTCATGGTTAGTTGGCAGAGAATTAGACCCTGAGTCTGGGTTTGGATGAGACACTAACCCAACCCATGGCTTAGCTCACCACAGCAGAGGAACAACTAGGAAGGAGCAAAGCGGCCATGATCTCTCCTGGAGCCTGCACACCCACACAATTATACTAAGCCATGGATTGCCTTAGTGTGATGTGCGAACCAGGCCAAGGACCCTCCATGGTTGGGACACTTGCCCCTTCTTCAACACAATGAGTGCCCTACATGCAATATTTAAATAAAGATGATATTGGCTGATTCCATTTCCAAAAGGTGGTCAGGGTTTAAATACTAAACTTATCACAAAGCATAAGCAAAGCACCATGTATTTATCTAGCCATTGAGATTCTATTTCTGATAGGAAAGTAGTAGTCTCGCAATGGCATTTCATGACAAGATGCAGCTGGGAAATACATTTTGGGCTGTACTGAAACATTCTTTTCTTGGCAAATGCAAGTGAGTGGAAAGCAGATCAAATGGGGTTGACTTGGAATAGAATGTTAATATTTTCATGCAATATTTCAGAGTTGAAATGTCTCCTAAAAAGCTTTGCGGCTAATTACTTGAGGGACATATTTGCATGTTTCATTAAAGTTGCTAAATCAATTAAATGCTATGCTTTGATTCAATTAAGATCTTGCCTTTCCCACCATTTCTTTGTTACTATTTCATGCAAGCACTTTTAAGAAAGTACCCAAATCAGTTTGGACAAAATAGAGCATATCAGGTACAGTTAGCAGGAGGCAGTGAATTACTACATTGCCCTTCGGAAATAATGTTAGGGAGATGCTAATGAATTCACTTTTCATTGAAATTAAATGAACCTTTTTTTAAAAAATCCTGTACAGGCATGCTTAAAGCTTGTTGGCTGCTGATAATCTAGTCTGGGAGATCTATCTTGACTTCATTGACCTTCCTCATTTTACAGACAGAGAGCTGAGACTGAAAAAATGTGATTTACTCAAAACCACAACAGTGAGTCCGTGACAGAGGTGGGACTTCATCTCAAGTTCCATAGGTGATTAGTCCCTGCAGTGTGTACAGTGGACTACACTGGTTTATTACAGAGAACAAGTGCCTCAGCAAATGCAACAAGTTTGAAAAATGTTCTTACAAACTGTAGACGGACCTAGAGTTTGCTCAGGAATGTTCCATGTTCTCCACAGGTTTGTGAGGATGAGGAATACTGGAAGTTTCCTTCACGTAGCAACTTTTAGCAATCTGATGGCACCTAAGCAAATGTCTTTGGCTGAAAGGATTACTCTTAGGGATCTTCTTCTGACCTTAAAGGGCAAGGAGTTCCCTTATGTACTGTATGTCAGACCCAGGTCATACAGATCTTTATAGATAAGCACAACTTGTGTTATGCCATATAGACGGTAATGTGTAGCCTTTGTTTCACAAATGGCCACCTCCATACCTGCTACAATCCTAGCTTTACATTTTTCTAGATCTTATTGATGTATCTTCATATTCCTTCCTATCCAGCATGGCTGAGAAAAGAGAGAAGATGGCTCTCCATTTCAAGTTGTCTGGTGTTTGCGTTTTGCAGATGGTGCAGAAGAAAGCATGGTTGGCTTTACAGGATTTTTCTTAAATACTCCCTGCTTGAGTATCTGCAAGAATGCTACCAGGGATTAGTGGATTTCCCTCATTCTATTCCTATATTGTTCTGTTTCACTTCTGAATTCTAGTTTAAGGAAGAGCATGTCTAAAATTAATTCCAGAACTGGAGGATGCACAGTATGCTGCAGCCTTTATTTCCTTCAGTTCATTGGCAACTTCGCCCCTCCCTCTCTGTTACTGATGCATATATGCACAATGTTAAAACACCACAAGAAAACAATGTTGATGTGATCTTATGTCTGACTGCATCATGATTTTGTGCTGTGGTTTCCTGTTATCAGAGCTTGGAAAAGTTACTTTTTTTGAACTACAACTCCCATCAGCCCAATCCAGTGGCCATGCTGGGTGGGGCTGATGGGAGTTGTAGTTTTAAAAAAGTAACTTTTCCAAGCTCTGCCTGTTATGCACATGGTCTTCTGTGCATCAGTAAAACACCATACAACAAGAGTCTTGATATAATCATAAGGACAGTCACAGCAAGATTGTTTTTTGTGCATCACTAATACCCATCAATAGTAGGATTGCAATTTAACAGAAGGACCTGAAAGTACAGCAAACTGAGCACACGTAGCGCTCTACACAAAATTCACTTCATTTATTTATTAATAATATATATGCCAGTTAATACACAGAATTGCTAAGTGGTTTGCATAAAATAACGAAACCAGACTTTTAAATACCTATATCAACAAGAAACAAAAATATATCAACAAAACATATCAGCAAAAATAGAGTGGTATGCTAAACCTTATGAGCCAGGAAATTCCTGTATAAAAAACTAGCAGCTGTTCTGGCCTCACAAACTGCATGTGGGAAGGTTTTCCAGAGGTTGGGTGCCAACACCAAAAGGGCTGCATCTGCAATATCATAAGATAACATTGCAATGATCATGGTATAAGCAGCAAGGCCTCCTCTATAAAGCTTAACTATAGGCTGGAAGATACAGGAAGATAGTCTTCTAGGTATCCTGCCTGAAAAATAAATAAATAGGAGAACTTTTAATGCATTAGTTCTCCTTCCAAAAGTAAATTGGAACTCCCAAATTTTAGAGAAATTTAAATGCGGAGAATTTCAGAAACATTCTTAATATATTACAGCCACCTTTTGGGAACCATTGTCATAGCCCAATAATCTTCCAGATCAGATTATCCGCAGTCTAGATGTTTTCAGCATATCAGTACAGGACTACTACCAATATAAAAAAGACAAAACAAACTCTAGTGCCTCCTGTTGGTTCATTGCTTTGCACTTGTAAAAAGCCAATTCTATACATAGTTTTCTTTTACTTTACAGCTTCAATAGATCTCAAATTTGTCTGAAGAGAAGAACTTTTATATAAACGTTGTGTGTTAATAGCCCTGCACTTAGTTATTTGAAAAGTAGAAGAGAATATATAGCACCAAAAAGTCCTTTTTCACATACAAAAAACACCATCTGTTAGGAGTTCTTCAAGTGTGTCCAATTCAGAATGACTTAAATTCTTTCCCATTCCCTTTCTCAGTGATCTTCTTTTCTTTATAAGTGTCACATGCTTACAAGGGTTAGCAATGAGAATAGTTGGATATTAAAGCATATTTTTGAAGGGCACATACTTGGATGTTAAAGCATGGGTGTTAAAGTTTCAAAATCCTCCCCCATTTTTATGGGGTGTGAAAAGATTTCATGGTGTGCTAAAGATAGTTCTGTGTCTAATATACTTGAATGTCATTACAGCAGGCTGGAATACAGAATTTATACGGTCTATCATGGAAAGTTTATTGAATACACAATCTTTGTAGCAGCAGTAAAGGCTTCCATATCCTAGAATAACAATGTTTAAAGCAATTTCTTCAACAATACCTTATTTTGTATTAATTCTTACCAAGAGATAAATAGATAAGAGCACTGGCACACTTAAAAGGGTCCAACTAGATATGATATTAAATCCATCTTTGCATTTAACCTGCATGTTTTTCAAAGTGTATTTTTAAACATTGCAAAATGCAGGCAACCAACCCTGGTGGTCTCAGGAAGTTTCATTCAGTCAGGCACCTTTCTCCCTTAAGGTAATTATATGCAACAAGTAATTATCTCTTCTGGAAGACAATATACATGGCTTAGAGACAATGAGTTCCTAAGTTGGCTTGCATATAACACTAACCATGTTTTATTAAATTACAGTTTATTAAACCATGGCTTAGCATCAAGTGTGAATCGAGCTCAGTTTAAAGTCACTTGTTAAACAAGGTTCATAGTTGGTTTATAACAGTGGCGTCACTAGCGGGAGTGCGGGAGGGTGCGGACCTCCGGTGCGTGCCCTCCCAGGGGCATGGACGAGGTGTCTGGGCCCTGAGAGGGCGTGCGCCAGAGGGGCACCCAGCCGGAGAAGGCCTGGGAACGCCGGTGCGCCTCCTTTGCCCTGCCGACGCTGCTCCCGGTCTCGCCCGCCCGCCTGCCTCCGAGGAGTTGGAGCAGCCTTGCCGGGCAACAGCGCGGGGCGGGGCAGCTCTGGGTGTCACCCCCCTCATGGTGACACCCGGGTGCAGGCCACACCCTCTGCACCCCGGTAGTGACACCCCTGGTTATTAAACCTTAGTTAATGTTAACCATAGCTTAGCATTATGTGCAAATCTGGGCCTCCTCTAACTACTGTTAAAGAGCCACCACTGCCCAAAAGCTACAGAGCTGTGAGTGAAGAGTGTCAAAAAATTCAAACCGCTGTTAAGGTTCAGCAATAATAACCAGGGTTTAAGTGATCGCCTGCCAGATGCCTCAGCTTTAACTATGGTTTATTAACTACACTTAATGTCAACTATGGTTAATGTTAACATTATGTGTGAGCCAGGCTGTGAGCAAAGAAACCCTTTGTACTGAGTCTCAATCAGAGATAGGGAATCATCCTTGAAATGCATGCATTGTGGTCCTTTATCCCCATTTGGCTCCATCACATGAACAATTCAGTCTCTCCGTTGCATTGACATGGCTATCAAGTTACAGCATGTCCCTGCAAATGTAATGAAGCTGTGATGCTGCAGCAGGCTTTTGGCTGCAAATTTTCTAGGAAATCTCTAGAATTACTTGTCAAACCATAAATCTCAGCTTGTACTCCTGTCAGTTTTAGAAGCGCATAATAAGGTTCTCCACATTGTTCATTGTACATCTCTTGGTTACAACATGAATTGAAATTCCCTCCTGTTAAATTTTAAACAGATGCCATCTCTGGGGGGTGTTTTTGTATGTGTGCCTACTGAAGACCTTCCTCTTTCAAGTAATAATTTCCCCCAGTCAGCATTTGTATTGGAGTTGTTTTTAGGTGTTTTAACTTTTTAGATGTTTCATTGCTTGTGCGTTTACCAGCCTGGGCTATTTTGGGAGGAAGGGTGGGATACAAACGTAAATAATAACAAGAAAAATTCCTCCTCCAAAACAATCCCAGTCATTATCACATACCCTCAGAGACTGCTAAAAAATATGCTATTTTAAAATATGCATGTTAAAAACACACATTTACCATCTCATCTAGTTTATTCCTAAGAATCTAAAAGAAGGTGCCCCATATGCCAATGGAGGTTGGCCATGTGAAATAGCGGTTAGCATGTTGCATCAGCACATGTGGGAAGCCAAAGGCTCAGATCCGTATGCAAACTAAGCAGCCTTGGGCAAGTAGCAATTTCCCAGCCTGAGTTATGTCTCAAGTCTGCTGCGAGGGCTAAGATCTAACTAAACATTACACACAAATGAGATTAATGAAACTAGGATTGCCCTTGAAACAAAAATGTCTAGCATGTGAGTGGGGCCTGAAGTGAACTTCTCATAGCCCAGAGAAGAACTAGTGATAGAATCAAGGGGTGGATTCTCATGGGTTTTGGTGGCTCCAGAAGTGGAATCTAGAGATGTTTGGTGGTTCCAGTGTAGCTGTCCTCTTCGCTTCCCCATCCACACTTATTAGATCACTGTGAACGCTGCTGGAAAGTCTTACTCTAGGGCCCCCATTAGATCAGTAGAGCTGTCACAGCACTGTCCTCGGTGCAAGGATTCATGGGAGATACAATTCCTGTGGAGTCCAATGTTCTAGCAGTGTAATCACAATCCGTGAAAATGACATTTCCCATGTGTCCTTGCACTGGAGATGCTGCTATGTATACTCACAGTACCATTCCAGGCATAAAGATCTATGGGAGCTGCATCGATATTAAAAGTGACTATCTGAACTATGTCAACTGTCTTAATAACATTGCTTTCTCCCTGCTAAAACAAGATCTGATTGCAGGTGTTGCCACCACTCATCATATGCTCAGAGGCACATGTTACCAAATTCTTCAAAGGTACACAGGAAGTGGATTGGACTGTGAAAGACCAATCCAAATTGTGTTTGCATTTTGACCAATTTGTAGGGCAGTACAATCTTGCAGAGAGGAGGTCAGGTCTCCTGCTCCCCTGGTGCATTCACTATAGCTGCCCAATTTCCCTGCTTTTTCAAGTTTGATAGAAATATCTGTGGGTTATACGTACATTCTTAAACTGCAAGGTTATTTTTTTTGCCTATTAGTGAATTTCTCTGCTTTTTAATCTGGGAGGTAAGAAATAGGATCCTGTGCAAGCTTGCTGAGAATGGATTGATCATTTGCATGCTTATTGAGTTCAGTGGGATTTACTCCCCTGCAATCATGCTTAGGATAGGTGAAACTGACCACAGAGGGGAGAAGGAGGAGGGAGGGTGGAGGGGAGGATGGGGATGGGAGCAGGAAGGAGGGGAAGGGCACAGGACAGGTTTGATAATTTGCATGTTTATTGAGTTCAGTGGGATTCACTCCCATGCAATCATGCTTAGGATAGGTAAAACTGACCGGGAGGGGAGGGAGGGATGGCTGGCATGGGTAGGGAAGGAGGAAGAGGGGAGGGGAGGAGGAAGGGAGAGGAGAGGGGAAGGAGGAGCAAGGCAGGTCTGATCATTTGCATGCTTATTGAGTTCAATGGGATTTACTCCTATATAATCATGGTTAAGATAGGTAAAACTGACCATGGGGGAGGAGCAGGGGGAGGAAGAGGAGTGGGAATGAGAAAGGGAAGGGAGAGGGGAGCAGAAGGAGGGGGAGGGGAAAGGAGGGGATTGGAAGGGGAGGGGCAAAGGAAGGGGCAGAGGAGGGCAGGCTTGATCATTTGCATGCTTATTGAGTTCAATGGTATTTACTTCTGTGCAGTCATGCTGAAGATAGGTCAAACTGACCATGAGGAGGGGGAGGAGAGGGGAACGGAGGGATTGGAAGGGGAAGGGAGAGAAGGGGCAAGAGGGAGGGGATAGGAGGGAGGAGAAGGGAGGGTGGGTTTGATCAGTTGCATACTTTTTGAGTTCAATGGGATTTATTTCTGTGCAATCATGTTTGAAAATGGAAATTGACTACCTTCAAGTCGATCTCGACTTATGATGACCCTATGAATAGGGTTTTCATGGTAAACAGTATTCAGAGGTGGTTTTGCTATTGCCTTCCTCTGAGGCTGAGAGGCAGTGACTGACCCAAGGTCACCCAGTGTGCTTCATGGCTGTGTGGGGATTCAAACCCTGATTTCCCAGGTTGTAGTCCAACACTGACCTGGGGAGGGGGGGAGGGTAGGAGGAGGGGGAGGGAAAGAGATTGGGTGGGTAGGCCCTGGGCAGAGGGGAAGCCCCTTTCCTTTCCAAAAGGAAAACATTGTGAACAGTATAATTGCTTTTCAGGGTTTCCCCCACCTTTTTATTCTACAGCAGGCACATGTAGCCTCCCACCCAAATTTAAACCAAAGCTGTCACTGTCCACATCCACACCAGACCTTTATTTCACTTTGGGCAGTCATGGCTTCTCCCAAAGAATCCTGGGCAGTGTAGTTAGAAAAGGGTGCTGAGAGTTGCTAGGAGATGCCCTGTTCCTCTCACAGAGCTTCAGTCAGAGCAGCCAACTGTTAAACCACTCTGCCCTCTCAGGGGAATAGGAGTCTCCTCTAAGCACCCTTCACAAACTACACTTCCCAGGATTCTCTGAGGGCAGCCATGACTGTCTCACATGAAATCAAAGTCTGGTGTGGGCAGGGCCGGCTCCAGGCATGTGCTTGGGCCCCAGCCGGCCCCAGGCCCCTCCGCTTCCCTTCCGCAATCTGTAGCAGGAACCATCCCTCTGCTTCACCTACCTTTCTCTGCTGTTTTTTACGGCTGCGTGCACTGCGCGTGCAGGGTTGCCATCAATCAAGATGGCAGTCGAGGTTTCCGTAAGTAGCTGAAGCCTCTGCCGCCATCTTGGTTGATGGTACGCATGCACATCTTGATTGATCCTCCATCTTGATTGATGGCAACCCTGCGCGCACTGCAAAAAACAGCAGAGAGAAAGGTAGGTGAAGCGGGGGAATGGCGGGCAGCTCAGAAGCTCCTCCTGTCCTGCGATCCATGGCTCCTGCCGTGGATTGAGGAAGCGGAGCGGAGGGGCCCCTGTAGCTTCAGGGGCCCTCAGGCCAGTGCCCCACCTGGCTGCCCTTTAGAACCAGTCCTGGGTGTGGGTGTGGCCCCCTGATTAGGCAAACCAAGCAGCTGTGAATCTGGCTGTTAGAACACTGACAGTTGGTTCTTACTGAGCATGCCGGACATTATCATTCAGTTCAATGCAAAATTTCTTTAATTAAAAATCAGCCAGGCATTTTTTTAACTTTTAAACTACAGAAGATGAAGGTCAGAGTATGGGGAAGATCAGTAACAGGATTACAGGTCCTCTGTGAACATGGCTGATTTTTAATGAATTTCAACAGATTATGAAAACTCTGACAGACAAAAGTCCAAAAGGGCCCTGGGTTTTTTTCTCCTCTTTTTAGACTTTGAACTCTCTGTTCTCTCTGACTGTTTTGTGTATCGCCATGAAAATTTAAAGGGTTGTTAAGCAAGCATTTCTGAGTTCACAACTATAAGCTTTGTAAGGTTTTGTTTTGAAATGAGCTTATGGGAATTATCAGAATGGCATGGGGGGTGTTTTCAATTTAACATTGCGGAACGTGAAAAATCCACGCTAGCTATAATATACAGCCACTCTCATGGCTGTATAATTAAGGAATGGGTTACCTTTTGGACTTCTCTAAAACATGCAAGGCTGAAAATGCTTTTCCCAACCATGTTCTTCTCAAGAATGTTATGGTTTGATGACTTTTTTTCCTGGGCTCTCTTTTTATTCTGATATACATCTACTGGAATGTAGATTTCTTCAGAGAAGAGCCAATAAGGTAATTTTCCCCATAAATGTGGTAGACCCCTTTCTTCACTCAGTTTAAGATTAAATTTCTGCATTTTTCTGTCTGAATAACTAAGTAGATATGCCTTTCACATTGGTGTGCTGTTTACTGATGAACCTTAAAACACAATCCTAAACATGTTTACTCAGAGGTAAGTCCCACTATGTTCAGTGTGGTTTATTCCCAGGTAAGTGCATAGGATTGCAGTAAGGTTCTAATCCTTTACACAGTTACTTGGGAGCAGGTCCTATTGCAGCCAGTGAGACTTACTTCTGAGTAGACAGGCATAGGATTGCACTGTTAATAGAGTAACACACAAAAGGGGGCATTTATTGGGAACATACGTTTAACATAATTAAGAAGGCACACTATGTAGATTGTGCTATTAATTGCATTTCAAAAATCATATTAATAGCTTTATCACCATTTTCATTTGGTTTGTTCATTCATTGAATTGAAAGTGAGCACTAGAAAAAAAGTCTTGCTGGAAAATATGTTTAGAAACTGAGACTCTGTGTGCATGGCCAAACAATGAAATGCAATTGAATTGCACACTCATCACATTGTTCAAAACCACTTGTCTCTCTGCCTTGTCACCATGAAATCTATCAGTAACCTTTGTTTCCCTCTGGAATGCCCTTTCAAGATGCACACACTGTGCCTGGAATGAACCAAATATGTCAGCTTTTAATTAAATATTGACAGATAAACCCATATCTTTCATCTCATCAGGAAAGTGGCTTGAGGGTCTCAGCATTCAAATGCTTTTGGCTATTTGAGAACCAAACTATTTTTCTTTTGGTTATCCAGTTTTTTATTTGATATGCTAGGAACTCAGCGTTGTCTTTTCAGCCTTAATGTATACGGAAGACAGTCAGGGCAATCTTAGGGCTCAGTGAAAATGACCCCTGCTGTGTCAGAGCTTACACTAGCATAACTGGTTGTGATCATATGCTTTTCTTGTATAGCAGCATCAAAAGCGCAATAATAGTAGAAAAAGGGAGTGGCAACAGAATAATTTGGCTCCTCTTGCAGTGATCCTAGAGAAAATCCATTGCTGCCCACCAGTCACAAAGTGGTGACCTTCCTGCATGACTTGTGAATGGAAGGCACAGTCAAACCACAGCAATGGCAGGAACATTGATATGACATCACAGAAAACCATCTCACACATAATGCACAACTGTGATGCTAGGAACACAGCCTTTATAAACTGGCACAAGCCCTGAACACCTCCCTCCATCCATATTTTTGTGTACATAGTCATTATGACATTAGGAAAGAGTGAGATAACGTCTCGCCATGCGACTAGATGGTGTTGAGTTGTGATCAACAACAGAGTTAAGGTCATTTCACAAGTGATTTCCACACATTCACTCAGCCTGTGGTGTGGGAAGTGGGACCAGGCCTGCTCTGCCGCCTGACTTTCACACATTCATAGAAAAAGGTCCAGATTAGAACTCTATGCATTCAGGATTCCTGACCATGAATTGGAGCCTACGAGATAGTTTGCACATAAACACTAAGCCAAACTATGACCTACCGTGAATGCACAAGCATGTGCCTGGTATCCTAGAGAGATTGCAGCTGCTGTGCCCCTTCCTGGTCTTCCTGCTGCTACATGGCTCTGAGCTAAGCCATGGTTTGGCGTAGCATGTTATACAAACCTGGGCTCATGGTTTGTTCATTCCAAACCACAAGCTATCACCAAGATTGGTTTGGGCCCTCCTCTCTGGGGACCCTCACACATTCACTTTAAGCCAAGGCTTGACTTAATGTCGTGTATATCAGCTCAGTGTACACAACAATACATGTGTAGAGGCTCCCCATTTGGGGGGGTGGAGCCAATGGGCATGTTGCTGCTGGGGGCAGGATTGCTATGTGTGGCCCTGACACCCTCCTTCAGTGAACACGCGGAAGGCACTTGTGAAAAGGGCCTAAACTAGGATCATATCCTTCAGTGTGTGTGTCTGTGTGCGTGTACGTGTGTGTGAGTGAGTGAGTGATGGTAGGAGTCATCTTTGGTTCTCCACTGAATCCATTTAGTGTAGGTATGTATGTAGTTATGACTCATACTGGATGGCAGGGTGGGACGGTAGCATTTACCTTACCTCCCAGCAGGCAGATTGCTGCTGCTTACCAGGAGGGACAGCAGAAGGGGCAAGGCAGCAGGGAGGTCAGTGCTGTGTAAAAGCACTCGCCGAGTCAATGTATCACTCCTGCTGTTGCATTTGTGCAGTGCTGATCTCCCCACCACTTTACCAATTCCACTGTCCCTCCAGGTAAGCAACTGTGACTCTGCCACCAGGAGGTCAGGAAAGCAACCCCACCCCACTGTTCTCTACTGGTTACAGCTTCTCTCTTGCTGGTGTACCTTTTGGCCAGTGAGGGATGTGGGACCAAGCTGTGGGGATGGATAAGATGCAACTTCAAGCTGCATCATTATAGGGGATTTAGTAGCCACCCTAGCCTCGCCCAGTTGACATAATCTGAGGATAGGATTGTAAATTCCATAAACTTATTTCTGCTCCACAAATACTTGATTCTTTTAGTATTTTAATTCTTAAGAGACTGATTGCCTTAAAGCACTCCCTAAATTGTTGTTGGAGATTAAGGTCACAGTGGAGGCAAAAAGGAACACATCCTTGAGATATGCATGATGTTGGCAGTCCAGAGAAAGTGCATGCCAGAGCTGCATTTTTCATTTGCTCTTGCTCTGACAGAACCTGAAGGCCATTATAAGCAGAGAAAGACTCAGGTCCCATTCTCATCTGCCCCTCTTCATTGCACCATGAAGATATACTGGCATTGTCCCCAAATGTGCCATCCACTTGCTATGGGAACACAAGAGCTTGAGTTGTGAAACTTTAATAATTAGCTCTGACACATTTATTATTATTATTATTATTATTATTATTATTATTATTATTATTATTATTATTATTATTATATCCCACCCTTCCTCCCAGCAGGAGCCCAGGGCGACTATCACAGCCATGCTAGTGAGGAACTCAAGGGGTTTGCTCAGGCCCTAATCTCTGACAGCCCTGATTTAGGACATGGAAGCAACTTTAAAACTCACTGAGTTCTAGCTCTAACTGGATGAAGAGGCCATCATCTGTCTCCGGCCACATGACGAGCTGAAACTAGGGCTGTGTCCCCGATTTGGCCAATGCCCAAACCAAATTGGGTTGCTTTGGGAGGATCCAAGCGTTGGCCAACTTGCCTTAGATCACACCAGGTTGAGCCGCTGGGAGTGATCTGGGACTGTTAAGGGGCAGGGCATTGGACAGGAAGGCTGCAGGGATCTGCTTCACCAGCGTGTTTCCCACAAAGGATGTTCTGGAGAAGCAGATTCCAGCAGAATTGAATCCACCATTCACCAGCTGGTGAGTGGAAGACTTGATCCTGTGGGATGCGGTTGCTCCTTAGCAAGCCCCTTCCCCTTGGGGAAGGGGCTTGCAAAGCAATACCCAGCAAGATCAAATGCTCCACTCACCAGCTGGTGAGCAGATGATTCAGACCTGTGGGGTGTGGGCTAGGGATGGAGGAGAAATTTGATCCAGTTTGCATTTAAAACAATCTGTCCAATTTGCAGTTTTTGAAACAATATGAGAGCCAAAACACAGCCATCTTCAAAATTTGCACATATTTAAATTTTGCAATGCAGTTTGCAGGCTCACTATTTACAAAAATGCATATACTATGGGAAAGTGTGCAAATGAATATATTGGTGAAAATAACATATATAACACATTATATTAGGATAAACTGCTTGCAAAAATGTGTTCATTAGACTTAGTCAAAACTGCATGCAAAAAAGATTGTCCTAAAATGCTGAACAATTTTCATGAGGATTTTTTTTAAAAAAAATCACAAATTGCTGCAGAAATGTGGAGAACTGAATTTAAGATTTGAAAAATGAGAAACTGGGAGAACCGAAATTGACAGATCATTGGGAGGGGGGCTATGTACAGCCCTAGCTGAAACACATCCAGTTGCACAACCACTTTTCTAAGATATTTCACAGTAACACTCTAGCTTTCTCAGGAGACAGAAGTTATGGAAGACCAGAGCCATGGTAGCACCGTAAAGCACATTCCTGACAGGCATTGTAATTAGCAGAAAAATCACTATTTCTGCACCCTTCTCAGATTTTTCAAGCCCTGTCTCTAATTCACATACTAGACACAGGGTGTTTCCAGACCGTCGCTATTTTGGTGTTGGATTCAACTACATACCAGCAAATTTAGGTTGAATAATTACAGCAACTACCCAAATGATCAGACTTTTTGCAGTAAGGAAAGTGATGGAAAAATGCAGTGGAATGTATTGGACAATGCTTGCTTTGATGCAACGTTGTCTAACCTTTCCACACACAAATCAGAATGAATCTCATTAAAGCGTCTAATATCCCTACAAACAAACCAGGATGACTGCTCAATAAACAGGTTGTCTGGAAGCACCTATAATCCCGTGGGTGAATAATCTGGTAGAATGAAGATAACCAGACGAAAGTTGCGATCTTGGACATTATCCTCCCTCCCTATTGTCTAGGGGATGCAAAATCCAATGGATGCAAACACCCTCACAGAATTTGCATCTTTTAATCACTTCTAGAGATTGCAAATATGACAGGAGCAAATATCCTGATGAAATTCCATTCAAATAGGACCTTTCCAGAGATACTTAGATCTCACATTGTACTCCTTGGATATCCTCTATAGCTATCTTTCTCTGAAAGCAGATGTGAGATGATACTTCAGAAGCCTGAGAGGTCAGCTGATCAGGTCCTATTTTCCTATGTTATTCCAGCCCTGGCCTGCTCTTTGATGATTTATCTTGAGATCCCTTCCAACTCTATACTTCTGTACGCTTGTTAACACATTACATTGAACACAAGTACAAGCTGTCTCTACGCATACATATGTGGTATGTGTGAAAGTGTATACATTTGTTGATTTCTCCAGTTCAACTACTGTGTACACAAGTACACAGACCATACCGTTGTCGAATGTTACCTGTGAATAACTAGGTATGTACAGCTTAACAATTTTATAAACAGATACACAGATTGTTCATTCGTTGAATGTAACGTGTGCACATCCCTTCCCTTTGTCTGCATTGGGGAGGGCAATACCTACAAACTAGGCACATCTGAAGGGACACAGAAAGTCTCCAGACTGTGCGGCATGATTTTTGTTTTTTTTTGGTGGTGAAAACCGTAGATCCCTGATTTCCATCTTCCTTTCCGGCAAAACTTGAAAGCAAGCACATACTCTAAAAGTCATGGCTCAATGGATTCTTCTGTTCAGTGTTTTTTTGAAGAGTGTGCCTACATGGGATTGGGAGTTCAAATTCTTCATTGAACCTGAGGACAAGTAGGGATTTATGCCTTCAAAAATATATTCCCATTTCCTTTTGCCAAACAACAACACACAAAACAACATGTTGAAAGGACAGGAGATGGGTCATCCTACTCAAATGTTTACATGCATGTATGGAGAGAGAGTCCTCTTTCTCATAGCTCTGTAGGATACATCAGCAAAACGTATTCATTAGTTATTATTTACTATACTTCTGTGCCCCCCAATCATCTAAGCCCTCTGAGCAGTTCACAATAAAGGTTAAAATCATAATATTGAACAATGCAGTACAATATAAACTGAGCAGAAGATTATAGCAATTAAACAGAAGGTATATTTGGAGCTTAGGGCTACTTCATACTTTACATTTTTTTAGCTGTACACCTAGACATTTTTAGGTGTGCAGCAATAAACTTTCTCCACACCATGCACAATTGGATATACCTCTATCATGTATGCTGGTCATTGATCATAACAATCTCTATCGCTCCACTTCTATCATGTCCCCCTAAACCAAGTGATGAAGTTAGATATTACAGCAGGGGTCATCAACCTATTACCCGCAGGTGCCTTGGCACCCATGAAGGCCTTTGGTGGTGCACCCAACAGGTAGCCCAGAATCTGAGCTTTCTTTTTTCTTTTTCTTTTTTTTTTTAAAAAGGCAAGTCTTTAGGCCTCCTAGACAAGAAGTTATGGAGCAAAATGTGCAGATACCCTTCTAAACAATTTATGTGAAATGAGCCAGTCTAGTTGCTCCTGCCTGTCAGTCTCATTGCCCAATGAGTGAAGTCAGAGCTGTGATTGATAAGTGAGTTGCTTGGACAACAGGCGATAGGAATCGTTGGAGTCCTACAGAGCTGTTGTTTTGCCCTCCCTTTTGCTGCACTTTTCCGGCTTCTCTCCCCCCCCCACAGTCCTTGGAATGGCCACAGTTTGCACTTCCTTTTTCCTTAGGAACCAGGATGCATCTTTCCTATGCTGGGTTCTCCTGAGATCATGCAGTGCCTTGAAGTGATTTTTTTGCAAATACTACTACACTAAGTGTGGGTGAATGTGAACGTATCCCCTCCCCTGCAAAGGCAAATGTGAAAACTTTGCAAAGACGCTTAGGCATTTTAGCATGCGTTTTTAAATTGTTTTTTTTAAGTGTTTTTAAATTTGTATATTTGTATATTTGTTTTTAATTGTTATAAACCACCCAGAGAGCTTCGGCTATGGGGCAGTATACAAATGTAATAAATAAATAAATAAATAAATAGGCATGTCTCCTGCTTTACAGGTGCTAAAGACCAGGGACATTAAGAATTCACTGTGTAGTTAACTTACAGCACAAAGGTATACATGTCTGCGCAGAAGTAGGTCTTTTTGTGTTTAATGGGGCTTACTTCTAGGTAAGTTGGTACAGGATGGCAGAGTAGGATTTGAATTAGGGTTGGCACTGGGAAAAAGCAGGGTTCTTATGCCGTTAAAAGCTGTGTGGTGGGCAGAAATTCAACAGGTCTAGCCTTTTCAGTATGGACACAGAAAAGCTTCACCATGACTACTTTCTAATTTTGTGTTATGCCATGCCCCCATGGCAGCCATTTTGTGACTGGTGCCTCAAGCACTCTCTCAAAATTTGAAATCTACCCTCTGGTCCAAAAACCTTGGTGGCCCCTGTATTACAGTATGCATTTAGGTTACAGTATGCATTGGGGTCTTCCCAAAAGGATGTTGGGGAGATACTGTGGGAAAGAGTACTGTTTGTTTCTATTTAAGAACTTTTAAGGTCATAGGCATATAATGAATTGGATTGCTCATGAAATCTTTGGTTTTATTGTATTTCAGCTTAAGTGAAATTGTATCAAGTGGAAAAATTAAATCACTGCAAATTATGCATCCCCAACATTTCTAGTTCAGAATATTTGTGACTCAACAGAATCACAGGACATATACAAAGGGCAAAATCTAAATTGGAATAATTCCACCCCAGCCCTTACTACTCTATAGATGTTAATTAATTGGAAAGATATGAAGAAAGCAGAGAAGCAGCCACCTTCGAATGTCACTTTCATTATAGGGAATATGGCTGAGAAGATAAAAGGGGATCAAGCTGAGCATAAAATAAACTAGAGAGGCTTAATCTCTTCATGTGCAGGGAAGCAGACACCTGCAGATGTTGTTTTGCTCCTGAGAAAGCAAACTATAAATGAAAAAACAGAGACACCATTTCAGAATTCAGAGGTTGGCAGATATGTGTGTGTGACTCTGTGTGTGTGTGTGTGTGTGTGTTGGGCAGGGGGAGATTCAGCAAGACCTAAAGGATTCATCCCAAGTTAAACTGCAAAACACCAGTGTATTTTAACAGTGTTTGTTTATCATCATCATCATCATCACTGTAGGATTGCTAATGCAGGTGAAATAAGCACATCCCACCCCTGTCCAAGCAATAGGATTGGTGCCTTTGGCATACATACTGTTGCGCACCACCCCAATCTCCAAGCGGTGGGATTTCCAGGGGTCCCTGCACTCAACCTGGGTTTGGTTTCCCTGGGAAGAAGGTCAGCGGAGACTGTGTCGTCTTTATGAAATGTGGTTTATTTATTTACACACATTCCAACCTGAGCTTAGGATGGAGGGGTTCAAGGCATCAGCAGTCCAATATCCAGTTTTTCCATCAGGGTTACAGGAGGCATCCTAAAGCCATGGTGCAGAGAGCCAGTCTCTCTGCCTGCCTCCAGTTCCCAGCCTTTCTCTGACACAGTTCCAAACACAAGCCTCTCCTAGGCCCCAGGAGGGAGGGGAAGGCTCTCCTGAAGAGTTTCAATGACAAAAGGATCTTCCTGGCCCATTCACCAGTTTCTGGGCACCAGATAGACCTATTAACAAACCTGGCCACTCTGTTAACATAACAAAAGAAACTCATCTGACCAGCAGAGCCAGTTTCTCACCCCAAGGCACAGGATTCCAAATCAGAGGCTGGAAGGGGACTCAGGAATTATCAATTTCAACCCTCAAACTCACAACAATACATTTGGATTTTAATTATTTATTTACTTAAAATATTTCTTAACCGCCTTAATCCCAACAATAAAGATAAAAGGCAGTCTAAAACAGTATTTGTTTGTTACATTAGTTATAGGAGTGCTTACCTTTTGCCTCCACCTATGCTCTGCTAGTATATTTGTAAATAAAGGAAATACTACATCAAACAAAACCAGACCCATAAATCTCCTAATGCTTTCTCATCCAAAGGAACCCAAACTCAAGTAGCAGCATGTGCCTGGAATTTTTCACCACTCAGAGAAATGTGGAGCACACAACAACTTTGTTAATATTAGGAAAAGGTAGTCTGCATCTGGAGCAGGGCACCCAACTTCTTGATTCATAGAGGGCTGCTCTGCCTATACTTCTTGCATAGCAAGATCAGTTTTGACATTTGGGTCTTCTTCTATCCCAGGAGTAGCTAGCGTGGTACCTTCCAGATGTTATTGGACTATAGCCCCATCAGCTTCAGCCAGCATGACCAAGAGAGAGAGATTATGGGAGTTGGAGTCCTATAACATCTGGAGGGCACCATGTTAGCTACCCATTTTCTGTCCCAGTGCTACAGTGATAGGAGAAGCATCACTTGCCAAACATTTCCCTGCAATGGCTCTGTTGCAAGCATAAGAGCTCCATTCAAAGCAAAGAGGACCACTAGTGTGGTGCAGTGATTAGAGTAATGGACTAGGAAAGAGTCAGCCTAACTCCTTGCTTAGCCATCAGCCTGAGCTCCTTGAAGGAAAGGGAAAAATTGTAAATAATAATAATGCATAAAAATAATATGACAAGAGAAGTTTACATTCTTTCTCTTGCCCATTTTTTCTCCGTTATCAAAATCAGCTTTAAACTCATATTATTATATTATTATAATTATCATCATTATCATTATTATGCAAAGATTGACTGCTAGTTGCCATTCAATGTGACAGCTGTTTCCCATGAGTCACCAATAATTCCCATTGCAGGGGCTGCAAACTCATCCTATGTGATTAGAAGAGATTAAAACAAAACAGGCTGCTTAATCAACATGAGTCCTACATTTATGGGCTGCCTTTGAAAATGGTTCGGAAAGTACAGTTGGTCCAAAATGCAGCAGCCAGAATGTTAACTGGAGCACGGCGAAGGGGCATATCACCCCTGTGCTTTATTGACTCCACTGGCACCCAATTTATTTCCGGGCCCAATTCAAAGTGCTGGTTTTGACCTTTAAAGTCCTAAATGGCCTTGGACCAGTGCACCTGAGGGGCTGCTTACATCCATATGTTCCTACTCTGGATTTAAGATCATCTGCCTCTGGTCTCCTCTGCATGCCTGGAATGAAAGATGTTAGACTTACAGGCACGCGGGAGAGAGCCTTTTCAGTTGTGGCTCCCATGCGCTGGACTTCCCTGCCTCAAGAAGCCCACTTTGCTCCCTCCCTGATAGTTTTCCAGAAACTTGTGAAAACTATCTTGTTTTGGAGAGCCTTTGGGAGGAACTGATGGGTGAGCCTGACACTGTTGTTATACTCTTTTATTTTTACGCTCTTTATTTTTAATTTTTATCTTTTGAGTCCTTTTAGTACCACTCTTCCATATATCTATGCATTTATATACATGTATGTTTGTATGTCTGTGTATATATGCATATTGCATTTTATGTATTTTAATTGCACTTTATGTATTTTAATTTATTGCCAGTGTGGTGTAGTGGTTAAGGTGCTGGACTATGACCTGGGAGACCAGGGTTCAAATCCCCACACAGCAATGAAGCTCACTGGGTGACCTTGGGCCAGTCACTACCTCTCAGCCTCATGAAAACCCTCTTCATAGGGTTGTCATAAGTCGGGATCGACTTGAAAGCAGTCCATTTCCATTTTGTGTTTTTATTGTGCATAATATTATTATGTATGTGTGCAATTTTATTGTAAGCCACCCTGAGTGCCCTATTGTAGGGTAGAAGGGTGGGATAGAAATATTTTAAATAAACGATGAATAATAAATTTAGACCAGGAAAGCACTTTGGGATCAGCAGTGGGATCCCATGCCGCACCCCCGCTCTGTGTTTACATGTCTTTGCCACTAGCTGACTACTATGTGTCATGTCTCTCACCAGCAGCCATAGTTTTTGCCCTTGATGCTAATGCCAAGGGACTACTCATTGCTAATTATTCTGATACAAACTTCTATCTGCCCCTTCTCTCTCAGCTAGATGTTATGCTCAGGTTCAGAGGAGCACCAGACCAAAAAAAAAAAGGGGTGGGGCTTGATTTTGTTTGTGCTTACTATCATGTTTAAGGAATATTTATTCAGATCCAGCTACACTTACATATTTTGCAAAATGCACTTTGTTCCATTCAAAAAGGACTTGAATACATTTTCATCCACAAGCCAGGGAAAGCTGCAAAAGTGGGTATGTTGTTGACCACTGTCTGCAGTGTAGACTCTACTCAAACAAGGAATTTCAGGATATATTAGTGCAGAGCTACACACTACAGGTGCCCAAAGCAGCATCACTATGTTGAATTTTCTCTCCTCTCCCATCAGCAAATAGCAACATTTACCCTGTGCTGTGGCGAATGTCACAGTGTTGGTGTTTGCTAGCCCCTGGCAACAGCAGCCAATAATGTGGAGCAGGGGACAACAGAATAACACAGCAAAGTGTTCCTTAACATCATTAATGTGAGGGAGAAAGCTTGACATGGATATCATCTTCTGGCAGAATTCCCCATTTCTCTGAGCAACGAGAAGTTCCAGGGATACAGAGCTCAGTCAGACTTGGTTCTCTTTGGAAGAAAGTCAATGGAGGCTTATTGTCATTTTGTAGTATTTGCGTTTATGTACAAATTGTACAGGCTGAGCATAGATGGAGACACAGTTCTCCAACAGTGAGCCAAAATCCACAGCTCCAAGAGCTGGTCTCTGGGGAGATCCTAAGATACTTACATAGCCCCCAAAATCAGCTCTCTGTGACTTTTCCAGTCTCTCTCCAAACTGCAGTATATTTTCCTTTTTGCACAGACACCTTGTGAAGAGGTGGAATAAGGGTGTGACCATCACCTAGCCTTCATGGGCCATCTTCATTCCCATGGAGACACATCACCTGAATATTACAGGCTATTACAGTCTTTTGTCAAGAGGATGGCCAGGTATTCTGTGAGGGCAACCCTCACTGACAGCCTTGTTCACCGAAATTTGATATGTCTGCTGCTCCAGTATAGGTCTGTCCCCAGCCACACAGGCTTGCCAAGTGGGAAGAGTTTGCAGATTCTCTTTCAACTCCCCTCAGCTTCTGATTCATGTACTGAGCATGTGAGAAACTCACAGGCAGGCATGCATATACCATCTCTCGAACACTGAGGAGCTGCCCACACCAAACTCCTGAAGTGAATCAGGACACTGAGGGCACATCCTGATCAGCATTCTTACATCACCATCCTGGAACTAAGTTTAGCACAATAGCCATGCATGCATTTTTTTTCTCTTCTGAAGTTATAGCCTCAATTTAAAAAACCAATTCCCTTGGCAAATGCTGAATTCTCACTTTTGTATCCCTGCATCCCTTCGCATCTTGATAAAATTGATAGCTTATGCGTAACAAAGAAAGGGACAGACAATTCCATTAAGGTGGAATTATAACAGTTCTCAAGGATCATGAAGTGAGCAGGCTAAGTTTCTACTATAAGAAACTGGCAGAAGAAATCAGCATTGTGATTATGATGAAGGAGAACTCAGGCACAATGGTGAAGCATTCAATGCATTAAAAAAGAATAGAACAGAAGTTTCAGTAATGACTTATCTGCAGCTAGTTATTGGCCAGAAAGAGAGACAGCCTGAAACACCTACCCAGACCAATTTCAGAATCACCTTTATACTCTTAAAAAGGTATAAATGCTTTTTACATGAAACAAAGCACTTAATAGTGACAGATCACAGTGCGGATTGCACTATGTGGCACAATATCCTTGAGGTTTTCATTAGCAGATGTTTATTTTTATCTAATAAAAGTATATACCACCTGTTAAAAAGAAACTATTTCACAGGATGGCACACAAAATTTATTAACAAGTACATAGCCATAAGTAAAATGTTAAATAAATATCAATCATTGTGGGTGAGTTGGCATGCAACATCCCACACAATTTTTGTGGACCTGGTTGCCAGGATGATTTGAAGGATTAAATTATACATTTTGATCAGGATTGTGAAGTGTCACTCAGGATAAAGCCGAATACAGGTTATCAACAGATAGACTGGTAATTGATGGAGAATAAAACATTAAGGCAGAGGAAGAAATAAATCAATTGGTCTTATTTTAAGCATTCCTTTTTGAATCTGAGCTTTCTGCTGCTCAGGTTAAATGAGTCCATATCTCTCTATTTAGACCAAACAGATCATAGCAAGGCATCCAGTATAATATCTCCATATAGCAGTTTTGTTCCCTTTGTTCCAAAATGTGATTAGTGTGGATTTAGAATCTCACATTTGTCCCTTCAGTGAGAAGCTTTGCCCAGCTACCACTCTGTGCCATAATATTGAAGGCTTTTGGTCCCTTTCAGAAGTCACAAGAGTTTGGGGCAGATCACATTCTACTGTGCAGTAACATCAAAAGCAGAGTACAACACACACATTAAAACAAAAATTCTAGATTAACAGAGATAAACTGCTCAGTACAGCCATTATTTGAGGGAAGCATAACTAATGTGATACCCTCCAGATGTTGGATTATGACTCCTGTCACCCTGGCCCTTGGTCATGATGGCTGGGGCTAATGGGAGCTGGAGTTCAACAACATGGCACCACATTTGCTACCCCAGTTTAAGGCCAAGCAGACCTCTTCCAAGAGAGCAACTTAATGCTGATACCACAACCAAAAAGGCCCTGTCTGATGTACCCATTTGTTGCATCTCTGATGATGATGGAACAGGACTTCTGATGTTGTTCTTAGTGTTTAGGTAGGTCATCTGAGAGGAGGCAGTTCTTAAGATATCTTAGTCAGTCTGTTTACTGCCTTAAAGGATAAAACCAGTTCTTTGAATTGGGTCCAGAAACAAAGTGGCAATCAGTAAAGATCTGGAAGCCGCATTTTGTACCAGCTGTAGTTTCTGAACTGTCTTCAAATTCTACAACTTAATGTTAATGTTCTGTACTGTAGCCTAAACTCACTGCTCCTTTAGTAGATTTTACAGCATGATGCCTGTTAACAATGAATATTCCAGGTGTAGGTCAGAAATGGGAACTACATGACCATTGCTTTGCATGTAGCAAAGATATAGCTAACTGTAGCAGCTGGACTGCATATTTAGCATTGCGCCAAAAGGAAGGAATAGTGTATTGAAATACATTTGACTCAGGACAAACACTGCATTTGCAACCTGCCCCCTTCATTTCAGTTCATCTACTTTAAATATACCATATAACATTTTTGGCTTTCAGCACTTGTAATATATACTACAAAGAATATATTTTAAAACAAAACTCTGTAAAACAACAAGGCAGTTATCTTAATGATAAAAGTGCATACCAGACATATTGCTTCATTTTTATTAATTGAGTGTACTGGTGAGGCAAAAACAGTGGCACATCTCTCTCTCTCTCTCTCTCTCTCTCTCTCTCTCTCTCTCTGTGTGTGTGTGTGTGTGTGTGTGTGTGTGTGTGTAAAAGAGACAGCACCATAGGAGGGCTTCTGCCTGTGAAATGTGGAATCAGACTGTTTTAATCAGCAGCCCACTCACTTGGCACATAGACACAAGCATCCCTTGGCTATGTCAAAAATCATTAGGGAAAAATATCTCAGGC